>NC_084798.1:173023184-173644835 GCF_963169125.1 Humulus lupulus | reverse complement strand
GAGTTGGCAGAGGATATGACCAGAGCTGGAATAGAATTGTTGGTGGGCCAGTTGACCAACATTACGCTACAATCTACTTTGTTGAAGAGAATAAAGGAAAGTCAGTTGGTTGATCCACAACCGAAAAAGATCAGAGGGGACGTTCTAGCTGGAGTGGCTAGGGATTATACATTGTCGGATATGGGTTTGTTGAGATATAAGGGTCGGATCTGTGTTCCGATGGACACTGTTATCAGACGAGTGATTATGGTTGAATCTCATACTACCCCTTACTTTTTTCATACAGGCACCACAAAGATGTATCAAGATGTGAGATCGCTATATTGGTGGCCTGGGATGAAGAGGGATGTGATAGAATATGTGTCTAAGTGCTTGACATGTCAACAAGTTAAGGCTGAGCATCAGAGACCAATATGGCTATTACAGCCTCTGGACATCCCATAGTGGAAATGGGAGGACATCACGATGGATTTCGTGGTGGGATTACCCAGGAGGTCAACATGATTCGGGGTGGGTTATCATGGATTGATACACCAAATCAACTCACTTCTTACTAGTGAGGATGACTTATACAGTTGACCAGTATGCAGATCTCTATGTGAGAGAGATAGTGCACATTCATGGGTCTCTAAGGTTGATCGTATCAGATCGGGACCCCACATTTACTTCCAAGTTTTGGGGAAGTTTGCAGAAGGCTATGGGTATGCAACTAAAGTTCAATACTAATTATCATCCTCAAACAGATGGAAAATCTGAGAGGATGATTCAGATATTAGAGGACCTGCTGTGAGCATGTGTGCTGGACTTTGAAGGTCCTAGAGTAAGTATTTTCCTTTGATAGAGTTTTCCTACAATAACAACTATTAGTCGACCATTGGATTGGCTATTTATGAGATATTGTACGGTAGGAAATGTAGATCACCCACTCATTGGGATGAGACAGGAGAAAGGAAATACTTGGGTCTTGAGGCAATTTAGAGGACCAATGAGGATATTGAGAAGATTAGAGCTTGGATGATCCCTTCTCAAAGTAGACAGAAAAGTTATGCTGATCTGAAACGCAAGAACATGGAGTTCCAAGTGGGAGACTATGTCAGTCTCACCATGGAAATGGGTGAGGAAATTTGGGAAGAAGGACAAGTGAAGGCGTAGATTTGTGGGACCATTTGAGATCCTGGACAGGATCGGTCAGGTGGCCTATAGGTTGGCCTTACCTCCGGCACTGTCAGTCGTGCACAATGGGTTCCATGTTTTGACACTTCAAAAGTATGTGTCAGATGGGACTCATGTGTTGAGTTACGAGGATCTGGAGCTTATGGAAGATCTCTCCTATAAGGAACAGTCAATCCAGATACTAGACAGGAAGGACAAGGTCTTGAGGAACAAGACTATACCTTTGGTTAAGGTATTATGGAGAAACAGCAAGGTCGAGGACCTGGGAACTGGAGTCAGATATAGAGAATTAGTATCTCGAGTTGTTTAGGTAAAATTTCGAGGACAAAATTCCTGTAAGGAGGGGATAGTTGTAACGTCCCAAATTCCCTAATGTGGCTTAGTGCCTTGATTATGGGGCGAGGGCAATAAATGGTTTACTGTATTATTATGTGATAATATGCATGATTATGTGAGTTGTATTATTATATGACTATATTTGCATGCATGTAGGCCTATTTCTTATTAGAAGGGCATTTTAGTAATTTTGGCCCGTTGAAAGCATATTTGTTTATTTATGTGTTTATGGGTTGAGACCACATTATTATGTGGATATATTTGAGTTATTCGGCACGAGGCGATCCTAGGTAGCAAGTTAGCAGTTTAGTCATAACGGGGTCAAATACCCAACTCGAGGTGAGCCTAAGGGTAATTTGATAATTTAGTTCATTACCAGGATTGATCGGGTAATGGGAAATTATTTGGTAACTATTCGAGGATATTGGAAGTAACGGAAATTATAAGGCGTTTGTTGACCTATGAAATTGGCCAACGGTCGTATGTACAATGTACGACACCTTTTGAACAAAATAAGTAATATTAATGACATAATACGATTATCTTAAGTAAACACACATAAATTTATAGTGGTTCAGCCCTGTTCTAATGAACAGTAATAACCTAATCCACTTAGTCTTTAGTATTGAGTTACTCGAAAATTACAAGTATGAACTCAGGAATTCACTTCTCAGAAGAATTTTTCTAGTCCAAAAAAGAGTTCAAAAAAGAAGTCCCATTTTTATGAAGCCCTGGGTCCTTTATTTATAGTACCCAGGGGCTGTTACACGATCAGTAGTACTGGAGATCATGGTTTGGTACACGATCATGGTGAGTGGAGATACGTCTCCACCTTCCCACGATTATGAGATCATGGGTCTTCGCTTGTTTCTATAGATCGTGGTGGATAATGCACGATAGAAACCTTTGGGAAATTCTAAGTCTCTGTTGGTATGTCAGACTTAAGTGCTAGGCCCAACGACCAAAGCTTGGGTGCTGGACCTGTCACCTTCTGAGTGCTAGGCCTGTTGATCTTCAAGGTGCTAGCCTTGTTGATCTCAGTTTGAATGAGAGTAATTACTTCTCAGTGAAGTGTACTTGGGGGTTTAGGCCGACCACCCCTAAGGTCCTTGGGCATATTGGGCCGACCACCTTGGGGTAGGGTTAGGCCGACCACCCCTAGGGGGTATAGGGCTTGCTTGGGCTCACCACCCTTAGGGGGTATAGGGCCTGCTTGGGCCGACCACCCCTAGGGGGTATAGGGCCTGCTTGGGTCGACGACCCCTAGGGGTAGGGGTCAGGCTGACCACCCCTAGGGGTACTGGCTTGGTCGATTTTCCTATAGGTCTTGGACCTATCCTTTTTTCTCGTCGGTCTTTTCTCAATACTTTGTCGTTTTTCCCTGATTTGTGATGTCACGTGTCACATTCTCATTCGCCATGTCATCCTTGTATTTTTGAGGGATAACATTTGCCCCCCAAGTTTATTGTAATGTACTAAACATTACGATAAACTTGATCCAGGCCCGAGAAACATACCGTAGCAGTACTTAGATAGTCAAGTCCCCCGAGACATTATACAGTACTTGTTACAATCGATACTTTGCTTGGTACGAATTTTTCAGAGATAATTAGTTATTCCTAAAAATAATTAGGTTTTTCAAGAAAAATTAATTTCCTAAAAATCTAATATATTTTTCAAGGAAATTTGAAATCCTAAAAATATAATATATTTTTCAAGGAGTTTTTAGGGTCCTAAAATCATAATATATTTTTCAAGGATATTATTTCCTAAAAATAATAAATATTTTTCAAACAATTTGATTTCCTAAAAATATAGATATTTTTCAAGGAAATTTAAATTCCTAAAAGTATAGATATTTTTCAAGGAATTTAAATTTAAACCATATTAGATATTTTTCAAGGAAATTTGAATTCCTAAAAATATATTGCCTGCCTGAGAGGTTATAAATAGATCCTCTCTTCTCATTCCTACTCCATGCGCCACTTTCAAATAGGATCCAAGTCTGATTTTTCCAGGTCCTGGTCAAACTCAGATCTTTGGTAAGTATTCTCTTCTAATCATCACATCATTTATTTTAAATGTGCTTAGATTCATAAGAAACACTTTTCCTTTTTGAGGACTTCTTTTCCCAGGGATGGACTCTGGATTGGGCCGAGCACCTCCTGCTTCTCCTTATGCGATTTTCAGGCATATGAACTAGGTTAGGACGAGCACCTCTATAGCTTGGTGGGTCGAGTACTTCCTTCCCTTCCCCTATTCGATTTCCAAACCTAGAATTAGGGCTAGGCCGACCACTCATAGATCATAGGTTGAATACTCCTTTCCTTCCCTTAGGCGATTTCCAGGCTAGAATTAGGGCTAGGCCAACCACTTTAGGGGTTCATAGGTCGAGTAGTCCTTTTCCTTCCCTTAGGCGATTTTCAGGGATAGAATTAGGGCTAGGCTGACAACCTTAGGGGTCCATGGGCCGAGGACCTCCTTGGCATGGGCCGAGCATTCCCTCTCTTCCCCTTGGGAAATTTCCAGGGATAGAAGGGGTCCCTAGGCCGAGTACCCCTTGCCTTAAATGATTTTCAGGGATTCAGGGTGGTCAGCCCAAGCATAAGCTGGCCACCTGGAATCCCAAAAAATATTCTGGAGAATTGAGCGGTCCTTAGGCACCTTTCTGAAGCTTACTTCCTTGGGGTGGTCGGCCTATGCTTAAGCTCACTAGGCCGACCCCCTGTCTTGCTCTTGATTTCTTCATTTTGACTCTTTAGTTCATGAACCTGCCCCCAGCTGTTGACTTCATTATGCTCATTCACTAACTTTAATCTTTATTTCTCTTCTGTTGCAGATGTCCAACTCTTCTTCACAAACAAGTCAGTAGGTGTGTAATCGTCAAGAGTTTTTGGAAAGGTTGAAAAAGATTCTTCCTCGTTCCGCTTTATACTTATTCAGTGAGGAAGATTTCTTAAAGAGGTATTGTCCAATGGCAAGAGTGAAACAGACAACCCGACAACCCTCTGAAGATGATCTTCAGATTGCCAGACATAACACTCAGGGCTCCTCGCCAGGATCTTGTCAAATTACTTCTCAGCATTGTACGCCCCGCAGCTCCCAAGGTACCCAATGCACACCTCAGTGGAGTCATTCTTCTCAGCGGGATAGGCCAGGTCAGCGAGAACCATTGCAACGCCCTTCGCACCAAGATACTAGTCGGTTCTCCATCGATCTTCTTCTAGGCAAGATTATACTGAGGGCTCACGTCTCCACACTGCTCATCCTCAAGAGCGTCCCAATCATAGATTCCGTCCTAAGGTAGTTTGCCCTCCTTCCAATAGAAAACCAGTCTCACCAGCTGAGTAGCAGAAGAAGAGATGACAAAAGGAGTTCCATTCATCAAATTCTAGGGCTACCTTCGCCAGTGAGATGATATGGAAACCGGTTGAGAAGCCTCGTCCTGCTGATTATGAGGTTATTTGGTTTAAGGGGGTGGCCTCTGACATGACTGAGGAGAAGGTAAAGAATTTAAGGAAGACCTTTGACCTCTCTGGGGTTTCCATCACTATCCCTGGTCCAAATGACAGAGTTGAGGACCCCCCTTTAGGTATGTGCGCTTGGACACTCTCCTCCATTAGGTCTGGGGCTCTGCTTCCTCTTCATCCGTACTTCTAAAGTGTAGCAGACTATTTTCGTATTAGTCCTTCTCAACTGGCTCCTAATGTGATCTTGGCCTTGTCTGCATTGTACATCATCTATCACCGCAAACAATGGGCTACCCCAGTGCCTCATGAGATCCACTATCTGTTTGACCTGAAGACAAACCCTTCTCAATGCAACTTAGGATATTTCCACTTCCACCATTATATGAGTGAGGGTACCAACACCATTTTGGAAGAGATCTTTAGAAATAGCAAGGCATTTAGATATGCCAATAACTATTTCTTTACCAAGGACGCATAGGCCAACTTCTCTAAGTTTAAGCACGTTGGGCCCTTTTATAGACCACTCCCAACCCAGGACATGATCTTTAGGGCTAAGGCACTGATTTCCATGACCTCTGAGGAGAAGAATGTCAAGACCCTCATTACTCCGGAGAACCTTAGGAAGGTGGGGTTGTTTCCTCCTACCATATCAGATGTTCCAGATGACGAGGGTTTCGGGCCCATGATAGCCATAGACTCCCAGGACCCATTCATGTCGAGGAGGTATCCTCTTTGCCAGTATTATCCGGTCATGAGGGTTATGAGGTGGGCGCTTCTGCTGCGTACTCATCGCTTGCTTCAGACAACTTTTATGAGGCTGCGTTCGAACTCGAATCACATTCAGAAGGTTCGACACTTTATCACTTTTATTTTATGGTTCATCGGTACTTAATATTCTTCTAACATTTGATCTTCTTTTGTAGGCTCAGACATGTTTGGTTTCATCCATACTTAGCAGAGGTCAACTCCCACCAAAGCCAGTCCTTCTATTCAAACGGCAAAAAGGGCGAGGGTTGAGGCTAAGTCGGTCATGGGGGTTCCTCTTGAGGTATCTCCTTTGACTCCTTTGGTGTTTAGTGCAATTCTTTTGGCATCTAGCCCTGTCACAGAGGTAGAGCCATCTTTTTCTACACCAGTTCCTCCCTCTTTCCACAATGTGGGTGCTTCTTGCTCTGCGCCCGCCTCTTTATCTGAGCCGCATCAGTCTGCTATACGAAACTTAAGCACCCTCATGGACCGAGCATCTCATCTAGAGAAAACAACAACAACCTTTAATGGGATCAAGAATAAGGACCTGAACACCATTCTCACGAAGTCACTCTTAGACATTCAGAGTGTGAGTCCTTCACAGTTTCCTTCTTGTCTATTTAGCTTGTGTTCTGACGTTTAATCTAACATTTGTATGTTTTTTGCAGACATTGATGCTGGTCTCTCATGTCCGTGATAGGTCTGTAGAGTGTACTTCTACACTCTCCAACCTTCGTTCTGAGCTTGAAGTCCTCCGCCAAGAGGTACTGGACCTTAGGTGTGTTCTTGGCTCTAGGGATGTTGACATTTCCTTAAATGATGAAGAGATCAACACCCTTCTCAATATCGTGGAGATCAAATAGAAAGAAGTGACCGAGTTGACTTTCAAGACAACCCAGATGGAGAGGGAACTTGCTGATCGACTCCAACAGTTTGAAGCTAAGAAAGAGAAGCTGATTGCCGACATGGACTAATTGTGGAAGGATTTTCTTGTTGAGAAGGAGCAAGAGGTCAAAGCTGCTCAGGACAAGGCTCAAGGGGAGTATTCAGAGACAACCTTCTCTTGCTTCTACTTTATCTGGAAGTCCAACAAAGATCTGAACTTGGATTTCTTTCCTAAGAAGATGCGAGCGAAGGAGCTTTGGTAGTGTCTGGCTCATGAGGCTGCCGAGGCTCAAAGTAGTCTTTTATATGATACTCCTCACCCTAGTTAGTCTTCTTGGTCCTTTATTCTATTTTTCCTCTTATGTCGTTGGTGGGGCACCTTGTACTTCACAGTTTTTACATATGATATTTTATGCCTTTATGCTGTTTTTTGTTATGAGTACTCAGTGTACTAATTGAAAATTTTTATTTCCAATGCTTACTAAGTATATCAACTCACAACCCTCATTGGTTCAGGTATCAGTATACTCTGAACACATGTATTTTTCGTGCCATACTAACCTTACTCTTTTACGTTTTTCATGCTCACAACCATGGTAATGTGATAGTTCGATACTTCACCAAGTACCATGAACAAAACAAGTCAACCATCCCATGGGTGATAGGCCAACCACCCTATGGGGTTGATGGACTGGCCGACCACCCCATAAAGGACATGCCTAGGAATGCCTTTTTTGTTTTGTTTTTTTTTTCTTTTTTTTTTTTTTGCACTTTCAAAACATATGTTGAACAAATTTCCTAGAAAAACTTGAGCTTGCTTAGTACTTAAGGTCACGCCCTCATTGCTCATGTATACCCTGATTGGTATGTACTATATGCCCCCCAAGTGATCATGGGTTATAAAGCCTTGGTCACTTGCTACTTGACCATGCCTTACTTTAAGCATTTAGACACATAGTATTATCCTTTTCACCCAATAATGCAAGCAGCAAATGCTTGTCCCTCATTGGTAGTCCGGTGATGGTTTCATACTCAGTAGTAATGATACTTATACACAGATGCAGATTGTGTAGCAAGTGTCGATCACAATCTACATAATCTCTCATGTACTCATTATAATGATTGTAGACAAAAATGTCTAAGTTGGACCAATCGGGTCTAGATGGGCTAATCGAGCCTGTAACAAGTCTTAGATCAAATTATAGATCAGTCCCTCAAGGACCAGATTCGATTATGATCCGATAATGGTGACTGGTCCTCAGACCAGGCTCTTTTGTTGATCGTATAGGTCGATAGGTTCCTTAAGAACCAAGATCAAACGTGATCAAATAGTTGGCGACAAAGTCCTCGGACCAGTCTCTTGTTTGGATCGTATGGGTCGATAGGCTCCTCAAGAACCAAGATCAAACATAATCCATTAATGTGGCGACAAGGTCCTCAGGCCGTCTCTCATTTGGATCGTATGGGTCGATAGGTCCCTCAAGGACCAGAATCGAACATGATCAAATATTTGCCGACAAGGTCCTCAAACCAGTCTCTTGGTTGGATCGTATGGGTCGATAGGCTCCTCAAGAACCAAGATCGAACATGATCCATTAATTTGGCAACAAGGTCCTCAGACCAGTCTCTCGTTTGGATCTTATGGGTCGATAGGTCGCTCAAGGACCAGAATCGAACATGATCCAATATTTGGGCGACAAGGTCCTAGGACTTGTCTCTTATTGATATAAATTTAAAGAACTATAGAAACTTTAGAAATTAAATTCATTCATTGGAGCACAATGGTTGTTACATAGATAATTCGTAAATACTACATTTGCAAATTAAAACGTGTGTTGCTTCTGAACATTCTTCACTGATAGTACCGGCGGAGGTGTTCACAATTCCAGTAGTTTTTTATTAATTCTCCATTCGGTTGAGCTATCTTGTATGTCCCTGGTGGGATCACCTCCTCCACAAGGTATGGCCCTTCCCAGGTAGGTCCTAGTACCCCTGCCGTAGTGTTCTTAGTGTTTAGGAACACCCTCCTGAGTACTAAGTCCCCAACCTGAAATTTTTGATCTTTCACTCTGGAGTTTAAATATCTGGCCACTTTTTGTTGATTCGATGCTACTATAAGACTTTCCTTTTCTCGTCTTTCTTCGATTAAATCGAGCGACTCTTCTATTAGTTGATGGTTCCTCCCTTGATCGCATGTCTCTCGTCTATGCGATGGGGGAGTGAGTTCAACTGGAAACATGGCTTCATATCCAAACGCCAAAGAGAATGGTGAATGTCATGTCACCATTCGCACCATCGTTCGATGTGACCATAGGGCCTCAGGAAGTAATTCTGGCCAGGCTCATTTGGCTTGTTCAAGGAATTTCTTTAGAGTGTCTTTGATAGTCTTGTTCACTGCTTCTACTTGGCCATTAGCTTGGGGGTGTGCTACCAAGGAAAAGCTCTTTGTGATTCCATGCCTCGTACAAAAGTCGGTGAACATATCACTATTGAATTAAGACCCATTGTCCAAGACTATCTTCCTTGGTAGGTCAAATCGACATATGATATTTTTCACCACAAAGTCTAAGACTTTCTTCGAGGTTATGGTGGCGAGCAGTTCTGCTTCAGTCCATTTGGTGAAGTAGTCCACAGCTACAACAAAAAATTGAACTCCTCCCCTTCCCGTGGGTAGCTTTCCGATTAGGTTGATCCCCCATACAACAAAGGGCCAAGGGCTCTGCATCTGTGTTAATTTGTTAAGTGTTGCTCGGGGTATCTTGGGGAACATCTGACACTTGTGGCATCTTGTGACATACTCCATCGAGCCTTCATTCATCGTTGCCCAAAAGTATCCTTGTCTTAGGATTTTCTTTGATAGGCTATGTCCCCAGCGTGATCTCCATAAAACCCTTCGTGTACCTCTATCATTAATAGCTTTGACTAGTCGGGTGTATGCACCTTAGCAGAGATAGGGAGTACCCTCGTCGGTACAGTACCCCTATGAATACCATATACCGTGCAGCTTGTCTCTCCAACTTTCTTGCTTTGTTCCGATCGATGGGTACTACTCCTTGATTAAGATAGTTAATAATAGGGGTCATCCATGTATCTCCTAACTCAATAGGTAGTGCCTCCTGCTCGGTTATGCTTCTTTCTGCCAAGTATTCGATGGGAACAATATTTAAAGTATCCGATTCTTTGGCACTGGCAAGTTTGGCTAAGGAATCGACATTGGCACTCTGCTCTCTTGGGAATTGTGTAATTGAGTATCTCTTGAACAATGCCAACAAGTCCTTCACCCTGTTCAGGTACTGCACCATCCTAAGCCCCTTGGATAGATACTCCCCCAGTACTTGATACACCACTAGCTGGGAATCGCTGAATATCTCCAAGGACTATGCATGTACATCCCGAGTCAAGCGTAATCCAGCTAATAATGCCTCGTATTCAACCTCGTTAATTGAAGTGTTGAATCCAAATCTGAGAGCGCAATGGATTCGATGATTCTCCAGAGTGATGAGTATGATTCCTGCACCTGAGTTATGCTCATTGGATGCTCCATCAACATATAGCTTCCACACAGGAGTATCTCCTTCCTTTTCGGTATCTCCATTCTCTAACTGGTAGGAAGGGTCTTCAAGGTTGGTTCCTTCGACTATGAATTCTGCCAATGCTTGTCCTTTTATCACTGTCCTCGAATGATAAGTGATATCGAACTGTCCTAGTTCCACTTCCCACTTGAGTAATCGTCCCGAGGCCTCTGGTTTCTAAAGAACCTGTCTCAGCGGTTGATCGGTCAGGACTCGGATCGAATGAGCTTGGAAATATGGACACAAATTTCGAGAGGCAATTACTAAACAGTGGGCTAGTTTCTCAAGAGGGGGATACCTAGACTCCGCACCTACTAGCCTTTTACTGATATAGTATGCAGGGTGTTGTACCATATTCTCTTCCTTTATCAAAGCAGCACTGATTGCATGCTCGGTGATCGCCAAATAGATGAATAATAGTTCACCATATATTGGCTTCGCTAGGACAGGAGGCTGGGCGAGGTGTTCCTTCAGGGCTTGGAAAGCCTCCTCACACTCCTCGGTATATTGGATCTTCTTACTGGCCGTCAGTAAGCTAAAGAAAGGACACACTTGTCGGTAGACTTTGATATGAACCTACTAAGGGCAGCTACTCTCCCGGTTAAGCGTTGCACTTCTTTGATTGTGGTAGGTGACTTCATTTTTAGAGAATATATGTTATTGCCTCAATGGAAAAGGTAATTTAATACAACTCTATGCAAAATATTACAAATAAATAATGATTGATTAAAAAGAGTGTTACAACTCTATAACTGAAAATACAAACAAACAAAGATAGGAAGAGGAAGAAGGAGAAGAAGAGAATGGTGAAAGATAAAACTCTAAACAAAAGATTACAAGTAAAGGAAAGGTGTTTGAAAAAGAAAAGAAGATTACAACTCTAAACAAAAGTTACAAGTAAATATAAAATGAAAATAAGAAGAAAAGAAATAGAGAAAAAGCAAGAACAAAACAATAGTAAACTCTCACTTACACAACCTAAGTGAAGAGGGTTGGGGATCACCAACTTGAACAAGGTTTAAAACCTTTGTCCAAAAGCTTATTTCCCCCTAACTCAAGCACTAAGGGATCTCTCACAGATTTTTGGAAATGCTTTCTAGAATAATCAAGCCTCAAGGTGTATTTTCCAGCCAAGTGCTTTGTGGATGGAAAATGGTGTCTTACAAGTGAGCATTAGGCTCCTATTTATAGAGTTTGAGATACCCCTTTGAATTTCAAATTCCACCAACCCCCATGGTTGTTACCAATGTTTAATTGGATGTTTATGGAATTAAAATGGAGATTTGGGAGTTATTTGGGATGTTAGAACCGTTCAATTTGGAAAAAACTAAAAAATCACATAGGTTTTCAGTCTCACTGGCCGCGGCCAGGATCATCAGTGGCCGCGGCCACTAGCCTCTGACCCCCAGGCCGCGGCCACAGCCTAGTTTCAGCACAAAAATTGTCATTTTCCAAAATGTCCCAAATCCTTTCCCACATGATTTTGTAACCTCCAAACACCTATTGGGAGTTAAAAACATGTCTCCAACAACCATATTTCATCATTACTTTGTGAAATCCAATCTCAAATGTGTAACATATAATATACACATTATTGGGTAATATTTGGGAGTTACAAATTTGTAACTGATTTTGTAACTCCAAAATATGTCACATTTGGGCACACACATGTGTCTAATTTTAGTGACTCTCAATAATATGTTACAAGGTGTGACAAATCACATTTTGTCACATTATTTAATCTAATATTATATTATATTAAATAATATAACATTCCCCCACTAGATTAAATAATCACTTTTTGTAATACTTATTTAATCAATCAAACATTATATTAAAATATAATATTCCCCCACTTGATTAAGTAATCACTCTCTATAGAAACCTTTGCATTGGTGCATAAAGTAAAATGTTTTTCGACTTGAATTTTACCTTAGTGTAATTATCACAAAGTTTATTGAAATTTTGGTTGCCGAAACATTGAACCACTATCCCTTGATAACAAACTGGTGATAACACACTCACCTTTGCTGTGTTCACTTGAGACCTCAATATCTCGCTTTTGCACTATTAATGGCCATGTGCATATTCCATTCATAGACTTTTCTTGAGAATGACTCCCAATTCTCATGAGGGGCGGCACCACCCCTAGGTCTATATAGGTAGACCTCTTACAGTATTTTGTTACCCTAAAATACTTGTCTTTTCAAGACTGAGTTTTATTAAAAAAACTTTCGATTTTAACCCTCACTTTGGTAACACACTAGTACTCATATCTTAGATGGAAGAAAATTTGAGTACTATTACTATTCACTTGATTGACTTGTTATTACCTATTGAACCTAATACTAGTTTGGTGACTAGTATTAAGATAGGTTACCATCAACTGTGAATCTCTTTAGGGAGTCTAAGTCCCACCCCTTGAGATGTAGAAATGATTCCATTTGAATAATTTCTTTTCTCATGTATGCATACTTTAAACACTCTCTTTATTTTATTCAAACTTTGTTGCTAGCCATAGTTTGATTAAAATAGTTACCTCTTTAAAATAGTGATTTTGACCATAGTCAACACCCCCACTATTTTATAGTTTAATATCCAAGATAAAAAATTTCCTTGAATATTAATTCTAGAAACCTCTTTGTTACTAAAATTCTCCTTTATGTTTTAAATTGATTCATTCTTGAATCAAAATATTACAAACAATGACTTTAGACACCAAACATGTCTAGATTTTTCCGTTCTATACACATATAGCCAATGTGATTTAGAATGTGAAATTCCAAATCACCTATTTGATAGGATGACCAAATTAATCAATTATTATCAACAAAATAAATTGATTTAAATTTTGGAGCATCACCCCGACATTTCTCACATAGTGATAATAAAATATCACTTTAAAATATAAATCTCTTCATTTCTATTAAGTCCCTTATCCTCCAAGATAAATCTAGACTTGTAATTCTCAAAGTTCATCATGAGTCCTTAAGCTACATGATAAACACTCAATAGATCAAGATAAAAAAACCTCAATGTTTATCTTGATTCATTTACTTGCTAAAGCAAGGCACACTTATTTGAAAGTAACTTTCACTTGGTTGCTTTCTTTTATATATTTCACAAAATAAAATTTGAACACAAGTGTAATGTGAGAATTTCTCAAACAAATAATCACATTATGAAATAATAGGTCTACACACTTACCTATTATTTTAACAAGTTCATTTTGAAACTTTGTTAATGTCTCACACAAATGTCTCATAGCAAAATAAAGAATTATCATAGAATAATACTTTAATTTTATTGATAGCTTTCAAGAGTACAAGCTTCATTACAAAATAACAATTTTCCCAACAAAGCACATAAATATGGTAATCATGCTAGGATCTTTTCTTCCTTTTCTATAGCATTTACCTCATTCTCATGTGGGTCCTTTCGGTACCTACATACTCTAGCATAGTGCCCGAGTTTTCCACAAACAAAACAATGACCTCTCACGTCTTTGAATTGTCCATGATCTTTCTTTGGACCTAAAGGGTTCCCACTACCCTTTTTGCTGTTGTTGTTGTTGCCCTTGGTATGCTTGTGTGAAACCGCATTGGCCTTGGAAGTCTCATCTTTAGACTCATTCACACCCTTGTCTCTTATTCTCGATTCCTCTTCAATTCTAATGTGTTTTTGGATCTCTTCCAAAGTGTAATCCTCATTCTTATGGAGGATTCTTTTCCTATAGCTCCTCCAAGTTGGTGTTAATTTTGCCACTATTGCACCAACTTGGAAGGCCTCGGGAAGCTCAATCTTGAGAACTTTCAACTTGTTCACAATCACTTGTAACTCGTGAATTTGAGGTAAAAGAGTTTTCCCATCAATGAAAGAAAATTCAAAATATTGAGAAATAAAGAACTTTCTTGTACCTTCTTCCTCAGCCTTGTACTTACTCTCCAAGGCATCCCAAATCTCCTTCGCGGATTTGGTATTGGTATAGAGGTCATATAGCCTATCGGATAGGGCATTAAGGATATGACCCCTACAAAGAAGGTTGTCCTCTTCTCTCTTCCTTCTTTTCTCCACCTCCTCGGGAGTGTCTTTGTCGGATGACTCGGCTAGAGGTGCCAAGGATGACTCAAGGATGTAGGCTATCTTGAGTGTTGTCAAAAGGAATTTCACCTTGTCTTGCCACCTAGTGAAATTGGATCCATCAAACCTATCCAACCTCACTAGGTCTTGGTTCATGATCTTGATGGTCCCCCCTTCCATTGAAACAAAGAGGGATAAGCTTTTGAATGTTAGAGAATATATGTTATTGCCTCAATGGAAAAGGTAATTTAATACAACTCTATGCAAAATATTACAAATAAATAATGATTGGTTAAAAAGAGTGTTACAACTCTATAACTGAAAATACAAACAAACAAAGATAGGAAGAGGAAGAAGGAGAAGAAGAGAATGGTGAAAGATACAACTCTAAACAAAAGATTACAAGTAAAGGAAAGGTGTTTGAAAAAGAAAAGAAGATTACAACTCTAAACAAAAGTTACAAGTAAATATAAAATGAAAATAAGAAGAAAAGAAATAGAGAAAAAGCAAGAACAAAACAATAGTAAACTCTCACTTACACAACCTAAGTGAAGAGGGTTGGGGATCACCAACTTGAACAAGGTTTAAAACCTTTGTCCAAAAGCTTATTTCCCCCTCACTCAAGCACTAAGGGATCTCTCATAGATTTTTGAAAATGCTTTCTGGAATAATCAAGCCTCAAGGTGTATTTTCCAGCCAAGTGCTTTGTGGATGGAAAATGGTGTGTCTTACAAGTGAGCATTAGGCTCCTATTTATAGAGTTTGAGATACCCCTTTGAATTTAAAATTCCACCAACCCCCATGGCTGTTACCAATGTTTAATTGGATGCTTATGGAATTAAAATGGAGATTTGGGAGTTATTTGGGATATTAGAACCGTTAAATTTGGAAAAAACTGAAAAATCACATAGGTTGTCAGCCTCACTGGCCGCAGCCAGGATCATCAGTGGTCGCGGCCACTGGCCTCTGTCCCCCAGGTCGTGGCCAGGGAAAGACAGTGGCCGCAGCCATAGCCTAGTTTCAGCACAAAAATTGTCATTTTCGAAATCGTTCCAAAACGTCCCAAATCATTTCCCACATGATTTTGTAACCTCCAAACACCTATTGGGAGTTAAAAACATGTCTCCAATAGCCATATTTCATTATGGCTTTATGAAATCCAATCTCAGATGTGTAACATATAATATACACATTATTGGGTAATATTTGGGAGTTACAAATTTGTAACTGGTTTTGTAACTCCAAAATATGTCACATTTGGGCACACACATGTGTCCAATTTTGTGACTCTCAATAATATGTTACAAGGTATGACAAATCACATTTTGTCAAATTATTTAATATAATATTATATTATATTATATTAAATAATATAACATTCATGTCGATCAATGCTTTGATCTTCTTGGGGTTAGCCTCGATTCCACGTGAATTGACTATGTATCTGAGAAACTTACTAGAACTAACTCCAAACGAGCACTTGAGAGGGTTTAGCTTCATGCTATACTTTCTAAGTATTGCAAAGTATTCCTCCAAGTCATGAACATTCCCTCCAGCTTCTTTGGACTTGACCAACATGTCATTGATGTATACCTCCATATTTTTGCCGATCAAGTCTCAGAACACGCCATTCTCTAAACGCTGGTAGGTGGCTCCTGCATTCTTTAAGCGTAATGGCATCACCTTATAATAGTACAATCCCTTATCTGTCCAGAAGCTGGTATGTTCCTCGTTGGGAGGGTGCATACTTATTTGATTATACCCAGAATACGCATTTATGAATGAGAGTATTTCATGCCCTGCTGTTGCATCGAACAGTTGGTCTATTCTAGGTAATGGGAAGCAGTCTTTGGGGCAGGCCTTATTCAGGTTTGTGAAGTCCACACAGGTCCTCCATTTCCCGTTTGGTTTTGGGACTAACATGGGGTTTGATACCAAATAAGATTAGTAGGCCTCCCTTATAAAATTGTTTTCCCTGAGCCGCTCGACCTCCTCCTTTAGGGCTTGAAATCGGTCTTTGTCAAGCAGTCTCCTTTTTTGTTGCACTGGTGAGTAGTTTTTGTCTATATTGAGGACATGACTTATTACGGATGGAGAAATTCCAACCATGTCCTTATGTGACCAGGCAAAGACATCCTGGTTTTTCTTCAAAAATTCCACCAATCGTGCTTTAATTTCAACCTTTAACTCCTTCCTGACTTTGATTACTCTAGTCGGGTCCTCCTCATCTAGTAGGACTTCGTTAAGATCTTCGACTGGTCCTACCCCCATGACGTCATCCCCAAAGCGAGGATCGACGTCGTTTCCCTCACTTTGGAAACTTGCTATAATAACAAATCTTTGTTAAAAGGAGCCTTCGGCTCCAGTAGAATGTTTCTCAATGTCAACTTCCATGTTGACAATTTCATCGGTTCCTTCACCCTCTTTGCAGCAGGTTACTATCATATTGTTTACGCATGGTCATTTCTTTGCCTTGACTACTGATGCATTATAACATTCTCGTGCCTCCCTTTGGTTACCATGTACGCATCCTTGCCCTGTGCTGGTAGGGAACTTCAAAGATAAATGCCAGATAGATACGGCTGCATGTAATGCCATCAGGAGGGGTCTCCTGAGTACCACATTGTAAGCCAATGAGAAATCTACCACTAGGAACTCTGTCATCACAGTCTCGTGTCTGGGGGAATCCCCCACTGTGACCGGTAGTTTAATAGTTCCTGCTGGTGCTAGGCATTCTCCTGTGAACCCATATATCACTTGGGAACATTGTGTCAGGTCCTTGACCGTGAGCTTCATCTTCTCGAGGGATGATTTGTAGATGATATCTACCGAGCTTCCCGTATCTACCAAGCATCTCTTCACTCGGGCATTGGCGATTGGAATGGTAAGGACCAGATGGTCATTGTGGGGGTACCTCATGTGTCTGGCATCATCTTTAGTAAAAGTGAGAGTTTCACTTTCATACTTTGGATTCTTGGGAACCGCTCCTCGACTTCCATACACTGGGAAGACTCCCCTACCTCAAGCCTGAGGGTCCTTGCATATCGTTCACGAGCATTGTTATTGTTGCCTGCTGTGTGGGGTCCTCCACATATGGTATCCAGTGTGAAGTCTACAGCTGCCGGCTCAAGTGGTGGACTTCTCTGCCTTCAGAATTCTGGATTCCTGCTTGGGGTCTCGGTCTTGCCTCGGTACCTCGAGAGTTTTCCTAATCGGAGGAGAAACTCTATCTCATCCTTCAATTGTTTGCACTCGTTTGTGTCGTGCCCATAATCATTATGGAAATGAAAAAACTTATTCTTGTCCTTCTTTCCTTCTAAGCGCAAGGGTGGTGGCCTTCGGTACGGTACCCCTTGGTATGTTTCCAAGTAAATCTCATCCCTTGATGTTGTCAGGATAGCATAATTGGTGAACTTGGGCTGGTAGGGTTGATGCTTAGCTTGCTTGTCGAAGGGTGCTAACTTAGCTTTCTTCTCTCCACCCTGCTCGGCCCCTGAGGTATTCCTCTTCTTATCATTGCCCCCACTACCGCCCTGAGGGTTCGCGCCATTTTTATCCTCCTTGAGAGTGTTCGGATGGTTTATTCCTTTTTCTTCCTTCATGATAGCATCATCTAGCTTCATGTATTTGTCGGCTCGGTCTAGGAACTCTTGCAAGGTGTTGATAGGGTTCCTGTGTTTACTATCCCACAAGGGACTATGATAAATTATAACTACCGAGATGGCAACAAACTTTCCTTCATCTCCTACCGTGGCCACTTGGTTTGCCTGGCTCATGAATCTTTGAATGTAGTCTTTCAGGGATTCATCTTTCCCTTGCTTGATGTCAGCTAACTGATTGGCATAAACTGGTTGAATCCGCCCGGCAATAAAGACCATATAGAATTCTTTCCTGAACTGTTCCCAGGAAGTGATGGATCTAGGTTTAAACTTCCAATACCATTCCTGAGCTGAGTCAGAGAGAGTGGTAGGGAATACCCTACAACTATAATCATGTTCCACACCGAGTAACTCCATCTGATCCTCGAACTTCCCAATATGTCGTACCGGGTCCTCCTTCCCAGTGTATGTAGGAAGTTTCGGGGTCTTGTATTTTGGTGGTGATTTGGCAGCTTGGATCTTGGCATTGAAAGGGCTCCCACTCCTATGAGGCAACTCGATCTCTGAAGGTTTCTTTGTTAGACCCTGAACAGCCATAACGAGTGCATCTATTTGAGCCTGCACTGCTGGTGGGATCACTGCTCTAGGTGGGGTGGATATCCCTGGTACCTCCTCCTGAGCATTGGTCCTTCTTTTGATGACCTCCCTCAAATCCTGAGGTCGCGCATCTTTCCCCAGCCTATCAAACACAGTACTTGTGTTATTCATCGATTTCTTTCCCTTGCAAGACTAAGGGTGTAGGGGTGAAAGGTCCGCCTTGTCCCTGTCAGTGCGACCCTACCCCTGAGCCTCTCCGCCTACATGACTTCGAGATTTGGAGCAACCATTTCCATTCCTGTCATGCCTCTCAGATGTTTGACCCTCATCTCCAGCGTTGTTTCGTCGGTCCCCCTGGGAGGGGGCCTTCGGGTTAGTGATACTCCTACTCCTAGATGGAGTGTTATTCTTCTTAGTCATGGAGGAGGCAGTATTGGACTGTGACTCTTCATCCTGGGAAAGTGGTTCTGAGAGTGTCCTTGGGGTCCTACTCCTCTCCTGGGACTCTCTGTTACTGTGGTCTCGCATTCCTGCTGCTTTGGCCTGAGCCTCCCTCACCGCCTGAGCAGCAGCTTCAACGTTAGCTCGGGCTAACTGAGTAGCCGCCTCTAAGGCCACAGCGGCCTCCTGGTGCCTTCGGTTAGCCTCCTGCTCCCTCTGGATCATCCTCTAGTCCTGCTCATCGATCTCCCGTCGTTGTTGTTCCATAGTCGCCCTCTGAAGGGAAATTTCTGCAGCAAAGGCCTTCTGCCTCGCCAGAAATTGCGCCATCTCCTCCTGGTGAGCATCCTGTGGATCTTCTGCATCATGTTAATCTCCAAACTCCACCTGAGGTTCGTTAATAGGATATATGGGATCCTGGGTGGTGGAGTCCCTTGGATCAGTCTTCTTGGTCTGACGGGGTTTTGGAGGCATCGTAAAAATGATGAAAGTGTGTTTCTTGATTTCGTACTCTCAATGAAAGCTCCAAAATGTTGACTTGTGAAATTGGCCAACGGTCGTATGTACAATATATGACACCTTTTGAATGGAATAAGTAATATAAATGACAGAATACGATTATCTTAAGTAAACACACAGAAATTTATAGTGGTTTAGCCCTATTCTGATGAACAATTATAACCTAATCCACTTAGTATTTAGTATTGAGTTACTCGACAATTACAAGTATGAACTCAGGAATTCACTTCTCATAAGAGTTTTTCCAGTCCAAAAAAGAGTTCAAAAAAGACATCCCATTTTTATGAAGCCCTGGGTCCTTTATTTATAGTACCCAGGGGCTGTTACATGATCAGTAGTACTGGAGATCATGGTTTGGTACACGATCATGGTGAGTGGAGATACGTCTCCACCTTCCCACGATTATGAGATCATGAGTCTTCTCTTGTTTCTATAGATCGTGGTGGATAATGCACGATAGAAACCTCTGGGAAATTCTATGTCTCTGTTGGTATGTCAGACTTAGGTGCTAGGCCCGACGACCAAAGCTTGGGTGCTGGACCTGTCACCTTCTGGGTGCTAGGCCTGTTGATCTCAGTTTGAACGAGAGTAATTACTTTATAGTGAAGTGTACTTGGGGGTTTAGGCCGACCACCCTATGGAGGATAGGGTCAGGCCAACCACCCCTAAGGTCCTTGGGCATATTGGGCCAACCACCCCGGGGCAGGGTCAGGCCGACCACCCTCAGGGGGTACAGGGCTTGCTTGGGCCGACCACCCCTAGGGGTTATAGTGCCTGCTTGGGCCGACCACCTCTAGGGGGTATAGGGCCTTCTTGGGCTGACCACCGATAGGGGTAGGGGTCAGGCCGACCACCCTTAGGGGTACTGCCTTGGTCGATTTTCCTATAGGTCCTGGACCTATCCTTTTTTCCCGTCGATCTTTTCTCAATACTTTGTCGTTTTGCCTGATTTGTGATCTCATGTGTCACAATCTCATTTGCCATGTCATCCTTGTATTTTTTAGGGATAACAGTGTTAATTATGATTAACGGGGTATGATGCAAATGACAAAATTGCCCTTGAGGGGTTTTGAGAGAGAAATTTGGCCCTAGGGGCATTTAGGTCATTTTGTGTGAAGGCTAGTGTCTTAGTTGCTACTCCTTTTGCTGAAGGAAACCAAAATTATAATTGATATTCTTAAACTATAGGCTAAACTTATAAAATCCATAACTATTGCTACGAGTGTCCTACTAAGTCCCGGCTTGAACCAAAATCCACGGAATCTAACATAATACAAACTAATACAAACTATTACTACTACTACTACTACTACTACTACTACTACTACTACTACTACTACTACTACTACTACTACTACTACTACTACTACTACTACTACTACTACTACTACTACTACTACTACTACTACTACTACTATCTAGCTAGTTAAGTAAATATTATGGGACTCGACAATTCTCCCCCACTAAAAAGAATTTTGTCCTCGAAATTTACTTATCAAACAATTCTTGATACCGGACTAACATGTCTTCCTCCAACTCCCACATTGCCTCCCATTCAGAACTATTACACCATACAACCTTGATTATCGGAATACTCTTAGACCTTAATTCTTTCATCCTTCTATCTAGGATGCTAACCGGTCGTTCCTCGTAACTCAAGTCTTTCTAAAGTGCTATCGTATCATACTTAAGGACGTGAGATGGGTATGACACATATCTACGCAGCATTGAGATGTGAAATACATTATGACTATCTACTAAAGCTGGTGGTAGGGCTAATCTATATGCAACTGTTCCCACCTTGTCCAATATCTCAAAAGGACCTATAAACCGGGGACTAAGTGTAATGCCCCAAATTTCCTAATAAGGTTTAGGACCTTGACTAGGAGGCCGGGAGGGCCATAATTGATTTGTTATGGTATTTAATGATTATATGCATGTTTATGTGAATTATATTATTATATGATGGTGAATGCATGCATATGGGTTCATATTTTAATTGCAAGGGCATTTTGGTAATGTGGCCGCTGTGGGCGTAATTGTATATTTTGGGTGCATGGTTGTGATTAATTAATATAGCCATATTCTAAGGTGGATTGGTTCGAGCTATTCGGCATGAGACGATCATGAGATGTAAGTGTTCGGTCTAGTCATGACGGTTTTAAGTTCGAGGCTCGGGGTGAGTCTCGGGGTCATTTTGATGATTAGAACATTACCAGAAATTAAAGGGTAATGGGATATGATTTATTGGCATTTTAGAATATTGAGAATAGCGGGAATTGGAGAACGTTAATTATAATTAACGAGATAAGCGGGAAAGGACGGTTTTACCCTTGGGAGTGTTTAGGAGCCTTTATTTGACCTAGGGGCAAAATAGTCTTTTCACCCCTAAGTTATATATCAGCCTTTGGGAGTGTTTAGAAGGTTGTAGAAGTGTAAAAAAATAGAGCCCTTATCTCCTTATCACCCGTGCATCATCTCCTCTTCTTACCCTTGGAGGTTTTTGGTCCCAAATTGAAGAAGCAAGCTAGGGAGTCAAAGCTTGGGGATTATAGATTGAGTTCAACCATTGGGAAGGATTCAAATCAGTTTAAGGTAAGGAGTTGAACCTGAGTTTGAGCTATACTCTGTTTTTTTAGTTAAGTTTTAGTTGGTGATTTATTGATGGAAAGTTTGGATTAATGGAAGTTTTGATTGATGTTTACTTTGGGTTTTGATGAGGGTGAGTTTTGGACGATGTTTAGCGGTTGAATTGGGTGTTAGGTTGGTGTTTTGGAGTGGTTTGAAGGGCTAGTTTCAAGGGAAAACGCAGGGGAAGTCGAGCTGGTGCGTGCTGGGTTTTTGGCTGATTTGCATAATGAGCCGCGGCCCATGGTGCTTGGCAGGGAAGGCCGCCTCTGTTTGAGGGGCGCGCCGCGGCGCAGCTAGGGAGGGTTGCGGTCCTTAGTGGCTTTTTGGCCAGAAATGTGTTTTTAGCTTGGGGATTCAAGCCTTAGGCCTCGGGGTCGAACCTACTACCCGGTTGAGTAGTGTTTGATGTCTCGGAGGCTAGGTTTTGGTTTGGGAACCTTTTGTTATTCATTTTATTGATGGAATCCCATAATTGGTTATGACCAGGTAACCACTAAAGGACCAAAAGTTTATCGTTCTCAAGGGTCGTTCTTTTAATCATTCTAGCTCGAATCTGAGGTAAGAAAACTGCACCCTGTGTAAATGTGACATGCATGGCTATTATTGATGCATGTTGGTTGATTATTAAATGTGACATGCATGGCTATTATTGGCGCATGTTGGATTGTTAAATATAATGCATGTGATGCACAAGAAACATGTGATTAGGACATGCTTGAGTACTGAGTATGATGTTGTTCAGAGCTTGTGCCTCTGGGTTTGTGCATGGTCCTAATTGTATTAATACTTGTTAAGTAAGCATGCTGAATACCTTGTTTATGGATATTGGACATGTGATATATGTTTGGTGGCATGGCTTACTTGTGTATGGCACTTACTTATTAGTCAGAATCGGAAATGGTGTCAGATCCGTCTGTGAGGCTGTGACTTATTAGTTAAGCTCACAACGGGTTGAGCACAGGTCGTGTTTCACTGGCCTGAGGGTCAGAAATGGCATAAGCATCGAGGACGCAGGGCCGAGTGAAGATTAGATCTAATAGATATCAGCGTTGAATGGCTCTATGGCATTAATGCTGGACCGACCCTAAAGTCGATGAACTTACAAGCGCTTGCCTGGTCTAAGACCAGATGTTCAAAGCCAGGGCATATGGCCCCGGTGACTGTTTGTCACATGGCTAGGGGATGCTGTCCCATAGTTACGACTCTAAAGTCGGGAGGAAGGTTATGTTGGTGACCAATCACCATGCACCTATCCTGTGGAAGCTGGTGAGATGCTCACTCATTTGTTAAGCCCTAGTGATCCTATCATCATATGGCTAAAGGGTGTTGTCCCCACATCTGTGACTTTTGTGACAGTCACCTATTTGCTTGGACTGTTGGTCCTGAACAATTAATACAATTACTGTTGATATTATATCATGTTGTATTGTGTTTTCTTGTTGGGCTTCGGCTCACAGGTGCTTTGTGGTGCAGGTAAAGGCAAAAGAAAGCTGGACCATCCTTGAGTTGGAGAGCTTAGGTGATGACGTGTACATATGCAGCTACTCGTCCGCCACGGCCGAGGTTTAAAGTGGAACTAGGGTTAAACCCTGTTTTGCCGCATAGAGCGGCCTGTTGTAAATATTTTCTTGTAGTAGACTCTAAAATTATACTTTTGGGATCCCAGTATATATGTTAAACATTCTAATGAAATGTTACATCTTATCCAAAGTTTTTAATCCCTAAACCGCTAATCATACTTAGTTGCACGATTTTGGCCAAATGACTCGATTAGCGAGTTTAGCACTGTTTACAAGGCACACCGTAATGGTCCCTGGAGTTGGGGCGTTACACTAAGCTTGCCTTTCTTCCCAAACCTCTTCACACCTTTCAGATGAGATATCTTTAAGAAAGCTTGATCTCCAACTTTGAATTCCACATCACGCCGCTTGGCATCTGCATAAATTTTCTGACGGCTTTGAGCAGCGAGCATACGCTTTCTAATCAACGCTACTGCTTCCTAAGCTTTTCTAACAGCTTTGGGTCCAAGAAGTTGCCTTTCTCCTACTTCATCCCAATGTAATGGCGATCGACACCTCCTTCCATAAATTAACTCATAAGGTGCCATCCCAATCGCTGACTGGTAGCTATTGTTGTAGGAGAATTCTATCAGTGGCAAATACTTACTCCATGATCCTCTATCGGACACTATAGTCTTAGGGATTCCATGCAGTCATACTATCTCCTGAACATAAATGTCTGCGTACTGATCTGCTGTGTATGTAGTCTTGACAGGTAGGAAATGAGCTGACTTGGTTAGTCTATCTATTACTACCCAAGCCGAGTCGTGCTGCTTACTTGTTCGTGGCAAACCTGTCACGAAATCCATCGCTATGTCATCCCATTTCCATTCTGAAATGCTAAGTGGTTGCAATAAACCTGCAGGCCACTGATGTTCTGCTTTCACTTGCTGGCATACTAAACATTTAGACACAAATTTCGCTATATCCTTCTTCATTCCTGGCCACCAATATATTGCCTTTAATGTCGTGAGTCATCTTGGTCGACCCTGGGTGAACAGAGTATGGGGTACTGTGCGCTTCTTCTAAAATCATCCTCTTAATCCTTTGTTCATTTGGCACGCATACCAGATCCTTATATCTCAATAAACCTTGACCTGACATTCAGAAATCTGTGGCCTTACCTTCTCTAACTGCATCCATATGTGCTACTAATGTTTCATCATGCTCTTGCCCAATCCGTATATCTTCTAACAGACTTGACTGGATAGACAAGTTAGCCAGTTTACCAATGACTACTTCTATTCCGGCATTGATCAGCTCCTGCTGTAGCGGCTTTTCTATTCCAGCTAACGCTGCTAGACTTCCATAACTTTTCCTGCTTAGCGCATCAGCAACTACGTTTGCCTTTCCCGGGTGGTATAGAATTTCGCAGTCATAATCCTTTACTAGTTCTGACCACCTGCGCTGCCTCATGTTGAGCTTTTTTTGCATGAAGAAATACTTTAAGCTTTTGTGGTCCGTATAAATCTCACACCGTTCTCCATAAAGATAATGGTGCCAAATTTTCAATGCAAGGATCACTGCTACCAACTCCATGTCGTGTGTTGGATAGCGTTGCTCAGATTCCTTCAGCTGCCTTGAGGCGTAGGCTATTACCTTGTCATTCTGCATCAGCACACCACCCAACCCTTGCTTTGACACATCGCAGTAGACTACAAACTTATCGTTGGGTGTCGGTACACAAAGTACTGGTGCTAAGCATAGCTTATCCTTAAGGAACTGGAAGCTCTCTTCACACTTATCCGTCCAGTTGAACCTTTGCTGTTTCAGGGTCAGGTTGGTAAATGAAGTGGCTATCTTAGAAAAGCCCTCTACAAACCTCCAATAATAACCTACTAGTCCCAAAAAACTTCTTACCTCTGACGCGTTCTTTGGTCTTGGACAATCCTTCACAGCCTCTACTTTAGATGGGTCTACAGCAACTCCTTCCTTGGATACTATGTGCCCGAGGAAGGCTACTTGTGAAAGCCAAAATTCGCATTTTGTAAACTTGGCGTAAAGTAACAAGGTCATTCCTAAATGTTCCTCGTGCTCAACTTCGTCCTTTGAGTACACTAAGATTTCGTTGACGAATACTACGATGAATTTGTCCAAAAGACCCTATTCATTAATCCATAAACGCGGCTGGAGCGTTGGTAAGATCAAAAGACATAACTGGAAACTCGTAATGCCATAACGAGTTCTAAAAGCTGTCTTGGGAACATCCTCTTCCCGTACCTTGAGCTAATGATACCCGGACCGTAAATCAATCTTTGAAAACACAGTCGCACCTCGAAGTTGATCAAACAAGTCTTCAATCCGGGGTAGTGGGTACTTATTCTTTATCGTCACCTTATTCAGCTCGCGGTAATCTATGCACATCTGCAGACTCCCGTCCTTCTTCTTCACAAATAGAACTGGTGCTCCCCAAGGCGAATGGCTTGGTCTAATGAAACCCAAGTCTAAGAGTTCTTGTAGCTGCATCTTTAACTCCTTGAGTTCAGTCGGTGCCATCCGGTATGGTGCCTTTGAAATAGGCTCGGTGCTCGGTACTAGTTCGATTGTGAAGTGAATTTCCCAAGTCGGCGGCAATCCTGGCAAGTTGTCAGGAAATACCTCTGGAAATTCCTTTATAATGCGGATATCTCCAACCTTTAATGGTGATTCCTTTACCACATCTGTGACGCTAGCTAAGAATGTGTGATATCATTTTTCTATCATCCTCTGAGCTTTGAGAGATGAAATAAGCGGTGTGCGTAGTCCTAAAAAAATTTCCCATATAGCATAGTTTCTGACCGTCAGGAGTCTCGAACATCACTTACGTCTACAGTCAATGGTTGCGCCATGCCTTGCTAGCGATTCCATGCCTAATATTACGTCGAAGTCTTTGATCTCTAACTCTATCAGGTCTCCTTCTAGTTCTACGTCCTCAATTTTGATTGGTACGACCGGTACTATCCGTGATGATAGGACTACTTCACCCGAAGGCAACTATGTCACAAACCTAGTTCTACAAGGTTCGTCTAATTTCTCTATCATTCCTAACAAGATATACGAGTATGTTGTTCCCAAATCAAACAATACTAGAACATATACTATCGAGGATAGGAATCTGACCTGTAACTACTTTGTTACTGGTATGGGCTCCTCCCTGGGTCAAGGCAAAGACTTTGGTCTGGAACCATCGTTTTATCCCTTTTCTCCTTTGGCTTGTGCTGTGGACATTCCTTCTTCCGATGACCTTCCTGGCCACAACTGTAACATCTTTTGGTGTTTGCACGTCATTCCTCAAGATGTTTCTTTTGGCATTTGGAGCACTGTGGGTATTCTACATAACCTGGCCTAACTCTTGTTTGCATTCTTTTGTCACCATTAGCCTGCTTACTATCGGGATGCTTTCTCTTCTGCCTATTATTGCTGCTATGTTGTGGCTGCGGCTGAGTCTGTGGTCGTTGTTGTTGTAGCAACTCTTCCACTTGTTGTCGTAGCCAGAAAATTTCTTCAGTGATGTCAACCGGTGGCGGCGGCGGGGCACTTTGAGTGGTAGCAGTAGTGGTAGCCCACGTTCTCCTTCTGCGAACTGTAGGGGCTTCATTAGTCTCAGGAGCGACGCTGGAGGCATTGGTGTTCGTGCGTGCAGACCTTCTGAGCGACATCTTCGACAAAGTTCTAATAGTTGAGGAAACACATTAGAACTTACCCTAATAGGCTCTAAGGCAAAACTTAATCTAAGCAAACATAACTTGGACCTATTAATTATGATTTCTTATGAGAAGAAAAAAAAATTATAAGCATTCTTTATCATTAAGGTGTGTTTCTATACTTATAAAAATAAGTCATCTTTATTATTTTCTAAGTCTGTTTCTAATCATCCTATATGACTTAATTCTCAGGCTCGAAACTTGTCGTTGTTCCAAAGTCAACCATATTGAGGGAGGCCTGGGATCAGTAAAGTCGTTCCCACTACTATGGCCCCCTATCTTTCAATAGAACTTGGTCCATTGATTTGTATCCACCCTCACCGAACTTGGTCATTATTTATTATGATTGTAGAAAAAATCAAACTCATACACGTCATTCAAAAATAACAATGATATTCATTTAGAAAAAGATTTTCACTAAAAACAATCATAAATGCAAAGATAATAAATAAAATAAATAAACTAATTTACAAATATTCTTAACTGAAAACATAAGAGCTAAAACATTAACTAAACACATAATCATAACAACTATAACATAAACACTTACATTGGCGGTTAGATTCGGAGCTTGAGCGTGTGTATCAAGGAGAACTTCATGCAAATGGACCGTTACTTTGATACCAACTGTAATGACCCAACTATTTCTAAGACCTTGGACCATTAAAACTACTAGACATAGCTAATATTTTGGGAAAGATACATAAGAAATAATATAACTTTATTAAAGCTCAAAATATTGTATCAAATACATAATAATAGAAAATATGGCATGGGTACCCATTGTTTAAAAGAAAAATATAAACTTTAATTCAATTGTTTAAAAACTAAACGTGGAAAAACATGATATAAAAGACTAAAAATAAATAACTTCATCCTCGATCGACACGCAGTCCACACATTCCATCCATCCTCAACACATAAGCCAAGCTACCAAGAATCTGTCCACCTTCCATATTCATTTTCTTGCATCACACTAAAAATAAAGGAATGAGCCTAATGTCCAGCAAGGAAAACCTACTAAAAACATACATCATATATCTTAAACATAAAACTACATCATAAACATAAACTATAAAACATATGACTATAAAAACGTATATAGGACTACAATATTAATGGCCATTAACTCATTAACATGTTATGTGATAAACCATCTAGGTCATCTGTCTAATATCTGAGGTAAGTTAGATCACATGGTAGTATATGATAACCCATCTAGGTACTCTGTCTAATATCTGAGGTAGGTTAGATCACATGGTAGTATATGATAATCCATCCAGGTACTCTGTCTAATACCTGAGGTAGGGTAAATCATAACTCTAAACCATGAAAATGATAAACACTAGAGCTTGCTAGCTAAGCAACTATGAACCCTAGATAACATAAAAACATAACATAACATATTATAACATAAACTTATCATAACATATTATACATATAACATATAAGCATAACATATCATACAAACATACAATGTCTATCCTATTTTCCTTACCAAAACCAGGATATTTGAGAACAAATACGGGACTTGGAACACTCCTAAAACCAACAATAAGAATGGTGAGAATTTCTAAAGAGTAAAGAATAATGGTGGAAACTAAACCTTCAAAACAAAACTTACCAAGTAAGATCTTTAAGTTTCAAGAACCTAATCAAAACCAATATCAAAAGTTAGGATCTGAATAAAAGGAACTAAAGAAAACTAAAGAGTTTTATAGAACTGGGCTTTAAAGAATAAGAGTACCTTAGTTGACATTATGGATTGGTCTAACTTCAATACCGAAATACTAAACCTCACTTCCCAAGTATTTTATAAAGCTTAAGAATGGCAAAGCTTTTTCCCAACCCAAGTGTTTATTAGTCTATGGTAGCACTAACACCTTGGAGTCTCTGATCTCAGCTTGAAGAATGAGGGAAAAGGGCTGGGTACTAGGTCCTATTTATAGAGTTCTAGGAATAAAATATATTCTTTTTGGCTTGAATAAAATAATGATTATTAAATGAAAAATAAGTGATTATTCGGTCAACAGAGGCTTAAGACTCGGCCAAATCATTAAAATGCAGGTCTAAGTAGTCAAAGCTTATTTTAAAAATTAAAAACAAAAATAAAAAAAATATCTACTAAGGGCGATAAATAAAATAGAATCATAATTTTTAACTTTCTAAATCTCGTAATTCTAAACTCACATGTAGTAAAATCAACATAACTGGAGCTATAGAATTCCGATTTAGACCATATTTATACCGTTAGAAAGCTAATTCATTTATCTACAACTTTCTAGAAATACTATTTTTCGAAATTCATAACATAACTAGGTCAGGAATTACAATACCCTAAAGTTACGGAAAATCTATTTAATTATCTAAATAATAACCTAATCCACAAATAAACAAGATCGTGACAAATGTCATGCTCCTAATGGTCTTGGAAGATTCTAGAGCTTTCTTTTATTTAAACTATAATTAAATCCTTAAATAAACATGCACACGACAAGTGTCATGATCTTATTAATTCTATCTAAACCTTATAGTATAATAAATAACATCTTTATAATCACATATATTAATCAAGTCTTACTACTACTACTACTACTACTACTACTACTACTACTACTACTACTACTACTACTACTACTAGCTAGTTAAGTAAATATTCTAGGACTCTACATTTAATATGTTGCTAACTCTTTTATTCATTATATATGATCTTAATTCTTTCGTACTAATACAACATCATATTCACATGTTTTTAGGGCATAAACCTTAACATTTTACTAACATAAACTTTGTTAAATTGTAAACACAACATAGACTTGAGAAACTTAGAGTTCATTTGATCTTGAGTTTTAGTATAATAGAAGCGTCAAGTGGACGTAGGTCATTATCAATTCTTAGGGCTGAACCACTATAAATTCTTGTATTCCTTTTCTTTAATTGTTATTGTTTTGCTCTCAAATTATTTGTCGTTTTCTTGTAATATTATCATTGGCCCTTTAGTATGTTAAACATCATTTACAAAAATTACAAAAATACATATCACAGTTTGTAACAATTCTCTTAATGCTTGTTACAATTTTCTATTTAGTGTGTTAATGTTGTTTACAAAATTGTAACATAAGGTTACAAACTTGTAAACTTTAGTTACAAACTTTTTAAACTTTGGTTATAGAAAAAATGTATTGTTATAAACTCTGTATTAACGATTATGTCCCTCTGTATTTTTGTATTTTTTTTCTAGATTCAGTATTCTTAGTATTTTTTTTAATTCTTAGGTATTTTTGTAAACTATTTTTTTTTATTAACCAACAGGAAAGTTTGAATCATTGCAAAAATACACATTTTGGTGACTCGTTGGAGTTAAATTTTTCTTAACCAAATTAAAAAGTTACTAAAATGTTATTTTTGACACATATCGCAAAACCGACTCATTGAAATCATATTCTCCGACAATAGCAAGAAACCTACTCTTACCATACACTAAAATTACCCTCTAGAGTCCAAACAGTTGGTGGCTCACCGAAAAATGCTTCAAAAGTCACAAATATACCCATGAATTTCTCAAAAAAGAGAGGCAATATAAGGGAAATGAGTGTCTGGGTTTTGTTCTTTTTGAAGGGCTTTCCAATAGTACCTCCTCTTGCCTTGAAATAGGTGGAGCTCGCTAGAAAATGCAAACAAAATCACGCTAGAGCTGCCTTTGAACGGTGAGTGCAGCAACATCCGGCGTTGTTTTCTAGCAAAATTTGAGCTTTGAGGTCGTCTACCGACGGTTTTCCCAATTGGCCCGTGTATTTAAGTAGATAAGCTTTAGTGGTCAGCGGTTTGGTAATGACAAATTGAATGTGAAGAGAGAGAAAGAGATGAAAATCTAGATATGAATATTTTATTTTCATTTTTTTAATCTGGTATAACTATGCGGTATTTTTTGCAAATAAAGTTTCTGGTGTTATTTATTGTAAATAAAGTTTAAAATCCAATTGCAAATGTAAATATCTCTTTTCTTTTTTCCAAAAGTCTAAGAAAAATATGCCAAGAACAATCCAAATCCAGCGTAACTTTAGTTAGTATCGAGAGATATTATAATAATAAAGCCAACGAAAATAATAGTAAAAGTGTAAAACAATACATTTCATTACAAAATAATAGTGAAACAATACAACCCATATTCATTACAATATATATATATTTTTTCACAAATGCCATCTTCTTGTATTGACCCCAAAAAATTCAAAAATAGTATAAAAATGATAAATTTACTACAGTAATGATGTTGATGTTGATAAAGTGGTCCCAATTATATATGCACCCAATGAGCCAGCAGAGCAGTGTGAGGCCACGTTGTTGACTTTGTTAGTATCCATTAACTTCCATGAAAATGATGTTCGATCATTAATTTGGAATATTCCTAAATTTTACCTTCAATATTATTTATTTCCAAATAAAACCAAATAATTGTAAATATTTCCAAAGAGCTATTTTGTAATAGCTAATAGTAATTTGAAGCTAAAAAAACCAGCAGCCTGAAAATCCAAATGAAAGTCAGTGAACCATCTCTTTCTTGCCATAAGTTTTTATCACCAAGCTTCTATCTTGAGCTTGAAGGCATTGAGTCCACTGGACTCTTCTTGGGTTCCAAATCAAAAGCCTTTGTTGATGGGCCTAACTATGATAATGTGGGGAATGGTGGAATTCTTGTTATATTGAAATACACGTGTAACTATATAACAATCTATTGCTTAATTTGAACCTCAAAATCAATAGTTTACAAAAATTAGCATAATTGATATATATACAGGGCCAACGATTCCAAATCGCAATGCATATAAGCGGAATGGCTCTCGTTCCTCCACTTTTTTATATAAATATTATGTATCAAGTAGGTATTGTCCACATGTATATTTCTATGTACTATTATATGCACTATCCTGACAATTGATTTATAGGGTGTAGATCCATTTTTTATTTTAATATACAATTGCAACTCATGATAACCGGTTTTGGTTACCGGTTCGATTTTTTATATTAAAAAAATATTAATTGAATAAATATATAAATGTCTTTCCATCTAAAAGTAGTATGTTGAAATTGTTAGTATACATACAATGTAATAGCCAACTGTACATTATTTACAAAATTTAGCACAAAGATTTAATAAAAGTTACACAGTTGTTGCTCTAAGATTCACATTTATATTAAAAAAAAAATTTTTTGCTAGAACTCATGGCCTTCAACTTTTATATTAATTTTTTTGACTTGAAAGATGACTAACAACTATTTATTTAGCTTTTTATAATTTTTGAAAGGGAAATTACTCATTTGGTATCCTATATTTTTACAAAGTATCATTTTAGTACCCTCTGTTTTCAATAATACTTATATGGTACCATGCATTTTAAAATTATACATATTTGATATCCTAGACTCATATTTGACAAATAAAATTTTGTCAATATTATCAAACTGTCATTAGTTATATGTAATTAAGTAATTAAATTTAAATTTGGACCTTATATAATTGATTAAATTGATAAAATTTTATTAATTAAATTTGAGTTTAGGGTACCAAATATGTATGTTTTTAAAATGCAGGGTACCAAATATGTACAATTTCAAAATAATGGGTACCAAATGAATATTATTATAAACACAGGGTACTAAAATGATATTTTGCAAAAACACAGGATACCAAATGGTTACCTACCCTTTTTGAAATACACAATTAAATTATTTTCTTAATAATGAGATTTTGATTGTAAGCTTGTTATTTTAAAATTTAAAATTCTAGTTATTTAAAATACAATGTTTAAAATCATATAGGAATTTGGGTTATTTTTTTTTTAAAAAAAATTAGTTTATATTTATGAAACACAGAGTGCTTAAATTTGACAAATCATTACAGGCGACCGAGGCACTCGTTAGGGTGATTACACAAGATTTGGACTCGTTTCGATTCACCGAGACAAGAGTTCGGGTCAGAAGTCCGACTCTGGACTCGTTCGGATGCACCGAGCCACACATTAGTGTGATTAACACCCTTTCAGTGCTCTTTCGGGTGCACCGACTTCCATGCAAATCATTACGGGTGACCGAGGCACTCGTTAGGGTGATTACACAAGTTTTGGTCTCGTTTCGATTCACAAAGACATGGGTTCAAGTCAGAAGTCCAGCGCTGGACTCGTTCGGATGCACGGAGTCACGTATTAGTGTGATTAACACCCTTTCAGCGCTCTTTTAAGTGCACTGACTTCCATGCAAATCATTACAAGTGACCGAGGCACTCGTTAGGGTGATTACACAAGATATGGACTCGTCTCGATTCACTTAGACACAGGTTCGGGCCAGGAGTTCCGCGCTGGAATCGCTTGGATGCACTGAGTCACGCATTAGTGTGATTAACACCGTCTCGGTGCTCTTTCGGATGCACCGACTTCCGTGAACATCATTACAGGCTACTGAGACACTCATTAGGGTGATTACACAAGATTTGGACTCGTTTCGATTCACCGAGACACGAGTTCAGGTCAGAATTTCGGCGCTGGACTCGTTCGGATGCACCGAGTCACGCATTAGTGTGATTAACACCCTTTCGACGCTTTTTCGGGTGCACCGAATTCCATGCAAATCATTACGGGAGACCGAGGAACTCGTTAGGGTGATTACACAAGATCTGGACTCGTTTCGATTCACCGAGACACGCGTTCGGGTCAAGAGTATTGAGCTAGACTCGTTCGGATGCACCAAGTCACGCATTAGTGTGATTAACATCGTCTCGACGCTCTTTCAGGTACAACGAATTCCATGCAAATCATTACGGGTGACCGAGGCACTCGTTAGGGTGATTACACGATATCTGGATTCGTTTCGATTCACCGAGACACGGGTTCGGGTCAGAAGTCCGGCGCTGGACTCGTTCGGATGCACAGAGTCACGTATTAGTGTGATTAATACCCTTTCAACGCTCTTTTGGGTGCACCGACTTCCATGAAAACCATTACAGGTGATCGAGGCACTCGTTAGGGTGATTGCACAAGATATGGACTCGTCTCGATTCACCGAGACACAATTTTGGGCCAGGAGTTCTGTGCTGGACTCACTCGGATGCTCTGAGTCACGCATTAGTGTGATTAACACCGTCTCAGTGCTCTTTCGAATGCATTGACTTCCATGCAAATCATTACGGGTGACTGAGGCACTCGTTAGGGTGATTACACAAGATATGGACTCGTTTTGATTCACTGAGACACACGTTCGGGTCAGGAGTACCGAGCTAGAATCGGTCGGATGCACCGAGTCACACGTTAGTGTGATTAACACTCTTTTGGGTGCACCGACTTCCATGCAAATCATTGCGGGTGACTGAGGCACTCATTAGGGTGATTACAAAAGATTTTGACTCATTTCGATTCACCAAGACACGGGTGCGAGTCAGAAGTCCGGCGTTGGACTCATTCAGATGCACCGACTCACGCATTAGTGTGATTAACACCCTTTTGGTGCTCTTTCGGGTCACCGACTTCCATGCAAATCGTTACAGGAGACCGAGGCACTCGTTAGTGTGATTACACAAGATCTGGACTCGTTTCGATTCATCGAGATATGCGTTCAGGTCAGGAGTATCGAGCTAGACTAGTTCGGATGCACCTAGTGATGCATTAATGTGATTAACACCGTCTCGACGCTCTTTTGGGTACACCGACTTCCATGCAAATCATTACGGGTGATCGAGGCACTTGTTAGGGTGATTATGTTGGGGTTTTATGCCCTAATTAAAACCCAAATTCTTTGTAATCTCATTTTATTATCAATAAAAGAATAGAAATCATTTTTTGACTTGGTCAATCACTTTGCTCACATGTTTTATTTTCATGATTATTTGTTTAATATAAACTTCTATTAAATCCCGAGCATATAGCTAATCTTATTTATAGTAAAATAATCACAATGAAATATAAATATGATTATATGTTCAAAATAAGTTAGTCCTAAGATTAGTCAGTGCACTAGATTTACACTGACTTGGAAATCTACGATATGATCTACTTACACATTACAATGTTATGTTCTTTCCAGAACATTAGCAAAGTAGATAAGATCGGATGTATTTGTTACATCGGATAGGACCAATATTGACAGTTGATAAGATAAGTAAACATACTGTTATTATCTATTCTAGTCATATCATATAGTTGACCATAGGTCAATTCAATCTCAATTCTGAGTGGTTAGTATTCTAACTGATTGTATTATTTGAGTTCTTTGACTTGTTCGTTACCAGCTTACCCTACGGACTAGCCCATACTTACATCTTGGGAACTCGGTAGTATAATTGAGTGGGAGTGTTAATCATAGATATGAACATCTATAGCTTCTGATGAAGAAGTGAAACGATGGTTTCCTGTTAGTTTGGTTCAAGGTGTTAAATGATAGAGATCTCATTTCAGTAATTAAATTAGTTTACTGAAATATCATTTACAAGGAATTAAGTGTTTCAAGGATAAAATACAATGAGGGGTAAAACGGTATTTTAGTCCTATCTCATTGTAGACCGTCTATAGAGAATTGAGTGACAATTATGGTTGTAAAAATGGATAATTAATAGCGTATCTATATTTGTTATAGAGCGTTCTATGAATTCAAGAGTGCAATTCCAAGTCTATAGCGGAGTCACGAGGAATTAATAAGTTGGAGCTTGATTTCATAGGCCCATGGTCCCCATTTTACCTTGGATAAAATCATCTAGATAGTCTCAATTAATTGATTTAATCATCAATTAGAATTATCACAGTTGACCAGGTCAATTTTGGATAGTTTCACAGAGTTGTGTAATTTTGAGAAGAAAAGAGAAATTATAGCAGATTTATTAATTAAGATAAATTGGTATCTAAATTATTAAATAAATTTAAATCAAGGTTCAAATTATAAATAATTAATTTGATAAATGATTTAAATAATTATTTAATTAATTAAATCAATAGAAAATAATACAGGCCTTGATTTTAAGTCCAATGGGCTTATAATCAAATGGGAAATTTCACGAGCCTATAGCCCATGATAATTTCGACTTAGGGCTTCAAAATGTCTATTATTTTATTGATTTTTTAATTAAATTAAATGGCCTAATTGAGTCTATAAAAAGAGTGCTTAGAAAAAAGTCAAAACAAGAAGTTTGATAAATCACAAGTCAGATTTTCTTATAGTTTTATATTCTCTCTAAACACAAGTCTTTTTCTAAGCATCTTTGTTATTTTCTCTTCTTCTCTCTATATCTATCTCATGTGTTGAGAATTGCCCACACTAATCTAGGTGGTTCTAAGGATACATTGGAAGATCGTGAAGAAAATAGAAGATCGGTTCAGTTTCTTGATAATACTCTGCGACAGAGAGGATACAAGAGTTAGAGAAACTGAAGGAAGGACTCTTTAATTCCGTTGCGTATACTGTAAGTATTCTATTTTTTTTTTCTCTTTGAATTCAATTTTAGAAACATGTTTTAGGCTATCTCGTATTAATTTGTTTAATATTAGATATACATGAAAATAAATAAAGATCATGTATAAGCTTTTTCCTACAACTGGCCTCAGAGCCTTTGGTAATCTTTATTTTCATGCATGAACATGTTTAAAATTGGATTATTTGATATTGTTGACGCGGTTCTTCGCCAACAGGTAATTAAGAAAAGAAGAGAAAGGTATTAGTGCTAATGTTGAACCGTAACAGATATATGATCTTGGAAAAGTGAAATGGTGAATCAAGACACGTTTTTTAAGTGGTTCGAAGGTTAAAATCCTTCTACTCCACTAGTCAGTATTATTGCTATATACTGGATATTTGATTACAGGGTGTTTCTTACAAGAGATAATCCAACCCTTATTAACTCCCAGGGTCTCCATATTTATAGGAGAAGGCACCTGGGAGTTGGTAAGAAGGTCATCCCGTGACCTTCTTACCTATCGTATCAACTCTGTGACATTCATGATTAATTCCTAAACCTGACACATAAGTGTGGTCAAACCAATAGGTAAGGAGATAATGGGTCGCACGGCCCAACCCAGTCGTGGGTGTCTGAATACGCACGTTCCTGCTGCGTGTCCAAGAAGTCAGGGGCATATCAGACACGTGATGTCTGATATGTGCACGTTTACCTTGCGTGTGTTGACTTTACAAAGTCATAGCCTCCAAATCCATCTCGTACCACGAGCTGGATGCCTAACTCGACCTTTGGCCTTCAGAGTCTGGACTCAGTTCTTAGGCAAGCATGGCGAACCCTTGGGTTATCTCAATATAAGATGGTATGACCTTATGACGGAAGCTCCAGTTTTGGGGATGTCCACGAGATAATCATGATTAGGCCACGACTCAGCTCGCTAATCAGCCCGTGGGAAAATCAGGGCGTACATCTACCCCCCAAGCCCTTGCTCGTGGTATACCTCGTCGTATAAGGCCACAGTAGGGGCTTTTATGCTTCCCCATGAACTCTTCACATCCCACCTCTTACACAGGCGCCTGATACGTGGAACATCGTGGTTGGTGACGGTACGTCTTACGAGAACCGCATTTAATGGCCTAGCCTATGCCCAGTCGTCGTTTCGTATTTTGAGTGGAGGGCCTCAGATCCCTCATCAGGGCCATCCAACGGCCCTCTATACTTGACCCTTCACGTATATAAAAGGGGTGGCCACCCTACGCATGGGCCACCCTTTCATTTGAAATTTCTCAGAACTTCTTTCCTTCTTCTCTCTTCATCTCAGAAGAAAAAGGAACCCTCCTTTCTGGGACCGCCATTCTCAGTGTTCAAGAAGCTCAGGCGTGAGGATTCCCTCGAATCTTTGGAGACAGCAACTCCTACGAAGCTCCAATCTAGGCGACACCTTTATTCACCTCCCAACCAAACACTGTAAGTCTCCTGACCATGCGTGTTTTGAAAATATTTTTCACTGTAGCTTAGGTGAATATTTACTGTAGCCACATGCAAGGGTTTACTGGTTTTTGTGGGTATGAAGGGTGAAAGCCTTTTAGGTTAGGGTATTTTTTGCTGTAGGAAATCGTTTAGGAGTATGGTTTATAGGATGCATTTTCTGGGGAAATTTTTTGGGTAGGAGTTTTGGAATTTTGGGTGCAAAACCGGGTAGCTTAGGGGACACGCTTCACAGGCGGTTTTGCAATCTTTGCCTACTGAAACTTTCCCCCCAAGGCAAATTCTATCCTGACCCTCCTGACACACGAATTCCGAGTAATCGGGGATCTGTTGGGAGCACAGGCGCGTGTTCAATTAACCGCGTGGTCCCACTCTCCACGGGCTGGGCTTACCTCAGCTCGTGCAAATAACATTTGATTTTTCCTCACACTTGGGTCGCCTTTTCTGAAATATTTTCTTTTGTTCGTTAGGCGACCAGATGGCACCGAAGAGGAGCGCTCCAAAGAAGACCGTCGGCAGCTTGGCCTCTCAGCAAGACAAAGGAAAGGCGGTGATGCCGGATTCCCTGATCCCCAACTTTGGGCCGGCCGTGGAGCAAGAGGTCGAGGTCGCTCCTGATGCCTTCTTTGAGGCGGAGAGGATCGTCTCAAAAGTCACTGACCAAGCGAAGATCAACAAAATCTTTCTCTTCCACAACATCACCCTGGGGAGAACATCTGTGGTTGCCCAACCCCCCGCGGAAGGCGAGCGGAGCTGCGCGCCACTCGATGAGGTATTCGCGGCCTAGAGCGGCGAGCATTTCAAGGCGGGGGCATTCCTCCCACTGGTCCAGTATTTCGCAGACTTCCTCAATTATGTGAGGTTGGCACCATTTCAACTCCCCCCCCCCCCCCCCCCCCCCAACTCTTATCGCTCATTGGTGGGGTTGAGATATTTATTTTTGAAGCACGAGTGGGAGGTCCCCACTCCAGCGGACATTTTGTACTTCTTCTGCCTCAAGGCCAGCCCGGATCAGTGGGGGCGAGGCGACGGGTTTTATTACTTGACCCGATTTCCCAACACGGCTGCGGTCATCAAGCTGCCTAGCCACCCCCAACGACTTTAAGGATCAATTCTTCATGTCGACGGGGTTCAGAAACTGCGAGCTCCACTACTTCAATCGTCCTCGTAAGTGTTTTTTTTTATCCTTAGCTCGTAAGTTAAGTGTCATTTTAGCTCCTCCCGTATCCTTTTCTGACTTAGATTAATTCTGCAGCCATCTTCGCGAGGACAGAGAAATCTGTGACCCTCGGGGCCCAATACGAGACACTGGCGGGCCTGCCCCCCAGTGAGAAAGATTACCGTGTGCTTGTAATAGACGAGACGATGGTAGCCTGCAAGCTGATTTTCCCAAATCAGACTTTGAACCTCAGGAGGCCCCGGGGGCTTCCCCCAGCTCGCGACACCAGACCCATCATCATGGAGGAGGTCGCGGGAGACGAAGATGAGGAGGATGAGGGCGACGAATTTCCCCTCGTGAGGAATAGGAAGCGGGCTTTGGAGGTCGCCGAGAGGACGGGCGAGGAGAGGATCCAATCTAGAGCAGCTGCGGGTCCTTCTGGCCAAGGTAACCCTTACATGTTTAGGAGTCTAGATAGGGCCACAGCAGACCCCCGACTGGCTAGGTTCAGCCCTAGGCAGCTCGTCCATCGTCACCGAAGTGATCCGGACCTGAACACAACCCTGCTCCACTGTGTCGACCGGCTCGTGCTGGACTACCAAGATAGCCGGCCTAGGGGTACTGTAGTAGTAGATAACACCCTAGCCTTTAGGTCAATCCTATTCGAGGAGTATGGGACCAACCTTCGGTCATGACCATCACTCCGGAGGGGCGCCGTAGCTCCGGAGCTTAAGCAATATGTAGAAGAATCTAGCCCGGAACCAGAGTCGGATCCAGAACTTTCACCAGCTCGAGAGATAATCGACTTAGATTCTCCTGCGGGAGCTCCAGAGCCGATGGTCGTAACCATAGGTTCTTCTAGCCCGGGGGGTAGGATCCCTTTTAGTATACATATACTTTAATTTCTCTTTCCCCCCCCCCCCCCTTGTTTTTGTTTGTGTGATTGCTAACTTGTACTAATCATGTCTTTGCTTTGACAGAAGAGATGTCTCAGCCCGAGGAGAGCCTGCGAGGTGCGTTCTTTGGGGGGAACCCCCCAGCAGGGGCCGTTGGGCCAAAAATGAAGAGGCTCTGGACGTCCAAGCACGCTGCCGGGACCCCCACCAAGTCTCCTACAAAGGAGAAGGAGCAAGCCCCAGCTGCTCAGGTCGTGGGAGCGGTCCCTCCTGCTGCAGGGGGAAGCAACATGCCTCCACCTCCTTCGCGAGCTCCGGCCACCGCCCGGGATGCAGCAATGGAGCTCGGGACCTCGGTGATTGTGCCCTCCGAGGTACGCATCGCAGTCAATCCCCAGGACCTGGAGAAGATCCCAGAGGCCTTCCAGGGAACGGTGTATGAGTCGGCAAACTACGCCATCAGCCACATATACAAGTTCAACGAGAAGGAGCTCCGGGCCATCAAGACAATGAGCCCGGTGGGTGTGCTGGAGTCTTCACTGGGCATGACCCTAACGGTAAGCTGACTTTACCCCTTTATGGCTTTTATTATTACACCTTGCCCTATTTCTTCTTTCTTCTCTTTTTTCTAAGGCAATTGTCTTTTCACCTTCGCAGAGCACCGTTGCCCTTCACCGGAGCATCGCCAAGACCAAAACTCAGCTCGAGGACATGAGGAGCGAGCACCAGACTACCCTGCAGGCGGCTAAGGATGCCTTGGCGGCCTTGCAGGTCGATTTGGAAAAAACCCACTCGAAGGTCCAAGAGCTCGAGACCTCTCTCGCCACCTCGCGGACAGACCTAGATGTCGCGAAGGCTGAGGCTCAGGCCGCCCTAGAGGCCAAGCGGACAACTTCAGAAAAGTCCCTGGAAGACCTGTTCTACCATTGTTGGGCCTACAATCCAGACGGTGACTTCTCTTTCCTGTCATCGAGCCTCTGGGAGCGCTTGCTGGTGAAGTTCCAAGCTCGCCTTGATAAAGAAGCGCCCTCTGAGGTCGGGGAAGGCTCTGGCGCAGCCGAGCAAGGCGAGACGGCGACCTCCAAGGGGCCACCTGGCGGAGCCTAGGGCATTTCTTCTCTTGTGCCCTTCACTATTTTTTTCATATTTTTTGTGTAACCTTTGCATGAGGTGCTTCCACCTCGAGACCATTTGATTTAACGTTTTTAATTGATCCTCTTTCTTGCCCTTACGCATTTTGGTTACAATTTTTTGAAAAACTTAGTCCGCGTTAACTTTTACCCATATCTCGAGCTCTTTAGGAAGAACAACGATCAATAGATTTAAATCAACTTCTAAGTTTTGTGACCCGGTTATGACCAGGAACTTATTTTGAAAACTTAGTTCGCGTTAACTTTTATCCATATCTCGAGCTCTTTAGGAAGAACAACGATCAATAGATTTAAATCAACTTCTAAGTTTTGTGACCCGGTTATGACCAGGAACTTATTTTGAAAACTTAGTTCGCGTTAACTTTTACCCATATCTCGAGCTCTTTAGGAAGAACAACGATCAATAGATTTAAATCAACTTCTAAGTTTTGTGACCCTGTTATGACCAGGAACTTATTTTGAAAACTTAGTTCGCATTAACTTTTATCCATATCTCGAGCTCTTTAGGAAGAACAACGATCAATAGATTGAAATCAACTTCTAAGTTTTGTGACCCGGTTATGACCAGAAACTTATTTTGAAAACTTAGTTCACGTTAACTTTTATCCATATCTCGAGCTCTTTAGGAAGAACAACGATCAATAGATTTAAATCAACTTCTAAGTTTTGTGACCCAGTTATGACCAGGGACTTATTTTGAAAACTTAGTTCGCGTTAACTTTTACCCATATCTCGAGCTCTTTAGGAAGAACAACGATCAATAGATTTAAATCAACTTCTAAGTTTTGTGACCCGGTTATGACCAGGAACTTATTTTGAAAACTTAGTTCGCGTTAACTTTTACCCATATCTCGAGCTCTTGAGGAAGAAAAACGATCAATAGATTTAAATCAACTTCTAAGTTTTGTGACCCGGTTATGACCAGGATATGACTTAGTTAGCGTTTAATCCTTATCAATATCTTGCGTTTTTTTAAGAAAAACAACGGTCAATCGATATGAATCAACTTCTAAGTCATTAAGGAGACCTATTTATATCCAGGTACCATCTGCCCCCCAAGTAACTGGGAAAGGGTCTTTCGTGGTTACTTTAGATTACACTTGCAAACATGTACAAAAGCTGATCTTCATTAATACATAAAAAATGGCCTTCCAGGCCTTACAAGTGAATCATTGATAATATTTCTTTAAGTGGATGGCGTTCCAAGTCTGCGGGACCGCCCCTCCATCAAGCCGAGCTAACTTATAAGTTCCCTCCTTAATGATTTCGATGACCTGGTACGGTCCTTCCCAGTTTGGTCCCAAGACTCCATCTTTGGGATCTTTCCTGGCCAGGAAAACTCTCCTTAGGACCAAGTCGCCAACGCTAAAGGCGCGTTTTTTGACTTTGGTGTTGAAGTAGCGAGTGATTTTCTGCTGATAATGGGCGAGCTGGAGTTGCGAATCTTCTCGCCTTTCATCAACTTGGTCAAGGGAATTGCACAGTAGCTCGTGGTTGCGGTCCTGGTCGTAAGACTAGACCCTATGCGAAAGCACTTTAACCTCCACGGGGAGGACTGCCTCACTTCCAAAGGTTAGGGAAAAATGAGTATGACCCGTAGGAGTCCGATGCGAGGTCCGGTATACCCATAGGACTTGGGGGAGCTGTTCTGGCCAGACCCCCTTCGCTTCATCTAATCTCTTCTTGAGGCTCGTCTTTAAAGTCTTGTTGACAGCCTCGACCTGGCCATTCGCCTGAGGATAGGCCACGGAGGAGAAACTTTTCACAATTCCGTTCCTTTCATAAAACTCGGTGAACAGGTCGCTGTCGAACTGAGTACCATTGTCGAAGACAATCTTCTTGGGCAGGCTGAATCGACAGATAATGCTTTTAACCACGAAGTCAAGCACTTTTTTGGACGTTATTGTTGCCAAAGGTTCTACCTCAGCCCACTTCGTAAAGTAGTCGATGGCTACCATGGCGTAACGGACTCTGCCCTTTCCAGTGGGGAGGGCGCCAACCAAGTCTATCCCCCAAATGGCAAACGGCCATGGGGACAAGATCATCTTTAGCTCAACCAGAGGAGCTCAGGCAATTGCGGCGAATCGCTGGCACTTGTCGCACTTCTTCACGTGTGAGATCGAGTCTTTGGACAGAGTTGGCCAGTAATACCCCTGCCTCAGGACCTTTAAGGCCAAGCTCTGCCCCCCAGTGTGGTCTCCGCAAAAACCCTCGTGCACCTCCTGCAGGATGGCCTTTGCTTCCTCTGGAAGAACACATCATAGGAGAGGCAGGGAGTGCCCACGCCGGTATAACACCCCATCTACTATCGTATACCTGGGAGCTTGATAGAGTACTCACCGTGCATCATTACGCCCTTCAGGCAGCTTTCCTTCGACGAGATACTCAAGGATGGGGGTCATCCAGGTCGGCCTAGCATCGATCATCTCGACCTCCGTCCTGACATCTACTATGCTTTATTTCTCCAAGAACTCTATTGGCACTAACCCCAAGGTCTCCGTTTCCCCAGAGGTGGCGAGCTTGGCGAGAGCGTCTGCGTTAGCGTTCTGCTCCCGAGGTATCTGTTCGATCGAGCCTCGCTCAAACGCGGACAGCTCAACTTTTACCTTTGCCAGATAGGCAGCCATCTTGGGTCCCCGTGCCTGATATTCGCCCAGAACCTGATTTACCACGAGCTGGGAGTCACTGAAGCACTGGACGGAGCTCACCTTCATTTCCTGGGCTATCCTCAGCCCGGCCAGCAAAGCTTTGTATTTGGCCTCGTTGTTGGAGGCTTTAAATCCGAACCTCAGCGCCGAGTGGAATCTATGTCCCTCGGGGGATATCAAAATGATTCCAGCTCCGGAGTCGTTCTCGTTGTACGAACCATCTACAAAGATCCTCCACGACGCCTGGGGCGGGGTGATTTGGTGTGAGTCTTCTGCGGGATCCTCCTGGAATCCCGTGCATTCTACCATAAAATCGGCCAGGGCCTGACTTTTTATAGCAGTCCACAGAGTGTACAAAATCTCGAACTGATTGAGTTCGATTGCCCATTTTAACAAACGTCCCGATGCTTCAGGTTTTTGCAAAACCTGCCTTAAAGGTTGATCGGTCATGACGTGTATCGAGTGGGATTGGAAGTACGGCCTGAGCTTTCGCGAGGCCGTGATAAGGCAGAACGCCAATTTCTCCATCAACGGGTACCGGGATTCAGCCCCGAGAAGTCTCTTGCTGATGTAGTAGACTGGTCTCTGAACTCGGTCTTCTTCTCGTACCAACACGACACTAGCTGCATCCCCGGTGACAGCCAGGTAGAGAAAAAGAGGCTCTCTTGCTTTGGGTTAGGATAATACGGGTGGCTCGGCCAGATGTGCCTTCAGGTCGAGGAATGCGCTTTCGCACTCTTCTGTCCATTCGAACTTCTTGTTTCCTCGGAGCAGGTTGTAGAATGGCAAACACTTATCGGTGGACTTGGAAATAAACCGATTGAGGGCTGCCACTCTTCCTGTCAGGCCTTGGACATCTTTTCGCGACCTGGGCGAGGGAAGCTCAAGCAGTGACCTGATCTTGTCGGGGTTTGCCTCGATTCCTCGGGTATTGACTATGAAGCCCAGGAACTTCCCGGACGCGACTCCAAAAGTGCACTTCTGCGGATTAAGTCTCATGCCATACTCCCGTAGTATCCTAAAACATTCTTCCAGGTCGGAAACATGGTTATTGGCAGTCTTTGACTTGACTAGCATGTCATCAACGTAAACTTCCATGTTTTTCCCGATCTGGCTTGCGAACATTCTGTTTACTAATCTTTGGTAGGTAGCCCCGACGTTCTTCAGCCCGAACGGCATGACCTTGTAACAATAGATGTTAGTCAGGGTCATGAAAGTGGTGTGTTCCTGGTCTGCCGGATTCATGGCGATCTGATTATAGCCTGAGTATGCGTCCATAAAGGACATGAGCTCGTGCCCCTCCGTGGCATCTACCAGCTGGTCAATCCTTGGCAGTGGAAAACAATCCTTGGGGCAGGCTTTATTCAGGTCGGAGAAGTCTATGCAGGTCCGCCATTTTTTGTTGGGCTTCGGGACCAGCACGGGGTTGGTGACCCATATTGAAAATTTGGCCTCACGGATAAAGTCGCATTTCTTGAGCCGGGCCACCTCTTCCTTCAAGGCTTCATCCCGAGCTGTTCCTAGGCGTCTTTGCTTCTGGGACATGGCGGGAACGCTTTTATCCAGATGAAGTGTATGCATGATGACACTCGGGCTGATTCCCACCATGTCCTCATGGGACCAGGCAAACACGTCCAGGTTATCCCGCAGAAATTTAGTCAGCTCCGCCTTCCTCTTGCTACAGAGGTTTTTCCCGAGCTTGACCGTCCGTGATGGGTTCTGCGGATCAATGTTCACTTCCTCGAGCTCCTCAATCGCCTGGAGCTCGGATCTGTCCTCGCCTATTCGGGGGTCAATATCCTCACTTAAGATGACATTTTCCCCTTCGGCGCTTTGAGGTTTTTCAATCTCAGGATTAGCTAAGGGTTCCTGAGATTCCTCTCCACCACCTTGAATGGCCATTGCCTGCTGCCCGGGTTTAGATTTTCCCTTCATAGAAATGTTGTAGCATTCCCTGGCAACGAGCTGGTCGCCATGAACAGAGCATATTCCCGTGGAAGTAGGGAATTTCATCGCGAGGTGGCGAATGGAAGTGACGGCCTCAAACGTCATGAGCGCAGGTTGCCCCAAGATCGCGTTGTATGCAGCGGAGCAGTCGATGACCACGAATTCGAAGAGCTTGGAGACTATCTGTGATCCTTCTCCTAGGGTGATCACCAGCTCGATTGTCCCTATTGCTACTGATCCCTCTCCCGAAAAACCATACAGCATCATGGAGGTCGCCTTCAACTCAGCGATGGTTAAACCCATCTTTTCTAACATGGATCGGAACAGGAGGTTTACCGAGCTCCCATTTTCGATCAGCACCCTCCTCACTCTCCGATTGGTGAACTGAACTGCCCCGACCAAAGGGTCATTGTGAGGGAATTGGACATGGCCCGCATCTTCCTCCGTAAAAATGATCGGTTGTCTCTCCAACCGCTGCTGTTTTGACTGGCACTGCTCCGGGACGAACTCTACTCCGTTATGAGCCTTTAGTTCGTTCACGTATCTCTTCTGGGCATCCCTACTCGTGTCGGCCATGTGCGGACCCCCAGAGATGGTGGATATCTCTCCTCCAACTACGGGAGGAGGGACGTCCTGATTTATCCGAGGCCCGGGCTGACTAGCCGGGACTTCTGGAGCAGGTCGACTTGCTGGAACCCTGTTCCGCGCGTATTGAGCCAAGGGGCCGGCTCGGATGAGAGTCTCGATCTCATCTTTTAAATGCCTACAATTGTCGGTATTGTGGCCAACATCGTTATGAAAACAGCAAAACTTGGAGGTGTCTCTCTTCCCCTTATGGTGCTTTAATGGTTCTGGCCTCTTCCAGGGGACTCGAGTAGAGTTGGCTAGGAAGATGTTCTCCCTAGACTGGGTGAGCTCTGTATAAGTCGCGAAGACGGGCTTGAATTTGTCTACGGACTTATTCTTCTTTTGGCCGTGCTGACCGTTTTCGCCATTCCCCTTTCTCTTGCCTCCACCGGGCTGGTTGTTCTGTGAGACGTTTTGGGTTGCTACCACGACCTCCGTCCCCACTCCAGCGGGCTGTTCAGGGACCTGGCTGGTTCCCGCAACTGAGGCTTCGACTTCCTCCAAGTTTATCCATTCTTGGGCCCTGTTAAGGAATTCGCTAACCGAGCTGACTCCCTTCCTTTCTATATCCTTCCAGAGATCTCCTCCGATGAGGATTCCAGTTCTCATGGCCATGAGCTTGGAGCTATCATCCGCGTCTCTGGCTCGAGCAGCGACGTTCGCAAATCTGCTCAGGTAGGTCTTCAGAGTCTCACCGAGCTGCTGCCTCACGTTAGCCAGGGAGTCGGCCTGAACATGGGCGACCTGGGAGGCTCGGAATGCCCTTTTGAAATCTGCCGAGAAAGTCTTCCAAGAGCTGATTGACTGTCTTTTACTTTGCTTGAACCATTGCCTGGTAGGTCCAGTCAGTGTGGAAGGGAAGATTAAACACCTCAGCTCGGGGCCAATGTTGTGGGCCATCATTAGGGTGTTGAACATCCCTAAATGGTCCGATGGGTCTCTGTCCCCATCGAACTTTGACAGGTGCGGCATACGGAAACCAGATGGGTACGTCGTTGCTGCTATGCTGGGGGCGAAGAGCTCCATCTCGTCCCCTGAATCATATTCATCTTTTTCTTTTTCTGACAAGAGCTTCCTCATCAGCTCCTCCATCTGAGTCAGGCGCTCGAGGGTTTGGTCCTGATGTCCGTGGTTATTCCGGGGCTATTCCACAACTCCGGACACATTGTACATATTTGGTGGGTTATTGCCCCTCCTATCTTGAGATAGGTTATTTGGGACATTCCCTCCGTTACGTACTTTGGACAGGGCCCCCCTGAGAGAGCATGGCCATCTCCTCCTGCTTGTTCCCCTCTATGAGAGTTGAGGCGATCTCGCAGGTCGCCTCCCTGGGTGGTTTCATGACTTTGTGCCGAACTCAAGCGCTGACGCAGGTCTCCCTCAGAGAGATCACTCCGGCGACTGCCGGTCCAGTGGCTCCTGCTAGATAGGCTAGGATTCCGCCTTTGACGGTGAGGGTCTGGGCTTTCCCTCGGCGCCCTGCTACGCCGGGAAGGCCCAGCTGATGGCGGATTTCTCCTACTACTCCCATAGGCTGGGATATCTCAGACGGGTCGAGGAGGAGACGGATACCTGATTGGGGAAGGAGGATACCTGACTGGAGAGGCGATCCTAGTTCCGTCAGGATGGATCAAGTTTGGTGGGGGCCTTTCAGCCCTGCCAACCTGCTGGTCCCGCGCCTGGCGATCTGGACGAGGCGCGGGACGGTTGTTGGGGACGGGCTGATGCTGTGAGCCCTCCCTGGATCTCCTTCGGGAATTACCTCGAGCTCCCCTGGGCGCTCTCGAGGATGGTTGGGAGCTAGGTGTCGACGTCCTGACCGAACGACTGTATTGCTGTTGCCTGGCTCCAGGCACTTCTTCGAAGCTTGCCTCTCGATGGTGTGATGAGGGAGTGGAGTTGGATGTCGGAAGTCTGTCCGAGCAGCTATGCCTGGACCGGTTACCCCGGCGAGAATTAGGAGCCTCGCCTTTCCTCTCTCCGACATTAGCGTCGGTTGTGAGAGGGGGTAGTCGGGCCAGCACATCCTTGATCTGCTGGCTAGCTATTGCTAGCTGGCTCCTTAGCTGAGCGTTCTCCATCTCCACAGCCATGTAATAACACGGGTTTGGATTAGGTGGCCGGGGGGCCGAACTTCCGGTGTCATCTTGGCCCACCGGCTGCTTTCCTGGCCGCTGCTGGGTCTCAGGAACTTGTTCACCAGGGGTGGCAGTATGATGAGCCTCTTGCCCATCATGCTGCTCTGTCTCGTTACCGTGCCTGGATCGAGTAGTCACCATAGTTGGATGTTTGCGACAACACTAACCAAACTTGCTCTCAATGAAAGCACCAAACTGTTGACGCGGTTCTTCGCCAACAGGTAATTAAGAAAAGAAGAGAAAGGTATTAGTGCTAATGTTGAACCGTAACAGATATATGATCTTGGAAAAGTGAAATGGTGAATCAAGACACGTTTTTTAAGTGGTTCGAAGGTTAAAATCATTCTACTCCACTAGTCAGTATTATTGCTATATACTGGATATTTGATTACAGGGTGTTTCTTACAAGAGATAATCCAACCCTTATTAACTCCCAGGGTCTCCATATTTATAGGAGAAGGCACCTGGGAGTTGGTAAGAAGGTCATCCCGTGACCTTCTTACCTATCGTATCAACTCTGTGACATTCATGATTAATTCCTAAACCTGACACATAAGTGTGGTCAAATCAATAGGTAAGGAGATAATGGGCCGCATGGCCCAACCTAGTCGTGGGTGTCTGAATACGCACGTTCCTGCTGCGTGTCCGAGAAGTCAGGGGCATATCTGACACGTGATGTCTGATATGTGCACGTTTACCTTGCGTGTGTTGACTTTACAAAGTCATAGCTTCCAAATCCATCTCGTACCACGAGCTGGATGCCTAACTCGACCTTTGGCCTTCAGAGTCCGGACTCAGTTCTTAGGCAAGCTTGGCGAACCCTTGGGTTATCTCGATCTAAGGAGGTACGACCTTATGACGGAAGCTCCGGTTTTGGGGATGTCCACGAGATAATCATGATTAGGCCGCGGCTCAGCTCGCTAATCAGCCCGTGGGAAAATCAGGGCGTACAGATATGTTTGAAAAATTGGATGGTTTTTTCATGTTTTTATGAAGCATGTTGATTTTATGTGAATTTTAGCAATTTTTAGGTTATTTTGTTGTGTTTTCTATGCTATTAATTTTTATATATGCTTTATTTTGTGTAAAACATGTTAAAAATTAATTAGAAAATGATTTTGGTTTGAAAAATTGCTCTAAAATTTTTTTTGGAAAAATTTGCACTAGCTGCCATGCGCACGTGCACACGCACGCGCACATCGTGCGCACCAGCGCACGCACACGCGCGCCCCCAGCGCCTCTCCGCACGCGCGCCCCCAGCGTATCATGCGCGCGTCCCTCGGTAGCCTCCTGTGCTGCGCGCGCACACCACTGCAGCCCAGCCAATGAACAATACCCGATACGGGTACTGTTCATCCTATTTTTTTTTAATTTTTTTTAAATTAAAGAAAATTAAAATTATTGAAATTTATTATTTATAATCAAAACCAAAAATAACTTTTTTGTTTTATCATTTAAAATTGTTTTTTTTTAATAAAGATATTTTTATTAGTTGGGATTCAAATAATTAGATATTTTCTACAAAGATTCAAATTCAAATTTCAAAATAGACTAACAATCTAATTTTAAATCTTTTAATATATTAAAATATTAGAATTATGATATCAGATATTTAAGATATTTTCATTTAAATTCTTGATATTTTTATTAAATCTTTATTTGAAAATATAAATATCTTTTTATTCTATAGTTTTTTAATATTTAAATTATTTAAAATTTGAACATTGTTAGTTAGATATTTTTATGGATATTTGAATTTGTTTAACTATTTAAGATATTTTAAGGTTATTATAACTATTTGTATTTTATTATTTTTAAATGGTTAAAATATTAGATAATAGTTGTAACAACACAAGATATTTTGAAAAACAGTTAAGATATTAATTTTAAAATTTTAAATTGGTTAAATTTTGAAAAATAACAATTTTTTTTTCAGCCAATTAACAAAATTTTTTTTTTTAATAAATGGGATTTAAATTAACTTGGGTTAATTGTTGATAAATCCTATTTAAATTAAATTAATATTTTTTTTTCAAATTAACCTAAAACCAAGTTAATTGTTGATAAATTTCATTTAAATTGACTTATTTTTTGTAAAAATTCAATTAATTTGAATTTTTTTGATAAATTCTAGATAATTAATTATGGTACTTTTGCAAATGAAATAAATTGTGGTATTTTTGCATAAATTCATAGAATTGCTCATATAGTAACATGATTAGGCCCATCCAATTATAACATGTCTGTTTGCACTATATGTGGTATTTTTGCAATTAGGCTTAGATACATATAGTGGCCCATATGTTTGTTAGATATATGGTATATTGCCAAATAAAATATTCATAAAATGATAGGTTTTATTTGGGCCCATTAGAAAATGTAAAGTTTAAATTCCTTTCTTGTGGGTGATTCCACTTGTGAAGGCCCATTTTCTTTGCATGACTATAGTGGGCCTAATCAATTAATAACAATTAATAAAACGAAGGTTTAAATTCCTATCTTTTGGACCTTGTATGGAAGATAGGGGACCTTTGTAGTGGGAACGACATACTGGACCCAGTCCTCCTCCATACAAGCCCAACTGTTAAGGCCCATTTAACTGAGTTGGACTTAATTGTATAGGTTCATTATATTAGTTAAACCTAAATATTGATTAGCAACAAATTAATTCTAAATTAATTGAATTTGTTTCAATGTGACACTTTAGAATTAATAAGAAATTATAAGACTTTGGTTTTAAAAATTTTAATCTGTTTAATTTTTTTTGGAAAACCATAGTCATTAATTTTCTAAAAATAAATAATAAAAATACTAATTTTAATTTTATAATGAGCTTATTTTAAGAATTTTATTCGATCTCCACCGTTGGTTTAACATAGTCAATAGCTTAATGGAGCCTCGAGGCGCTTTGATTCATCCTCCTACGGAAGGTGTTCATTAGTTATTTTGACAAGGTTAGTGTTGACGTGGTTCTTCGCCAACAGGTAATTAAGAAGATAAGAGGAATGGATTAGTGCTTATGTTGAACCGAAATAGATGAATGATCTTTTTAGAAATGGGCTGGTGACACAACTACGTTTTTAGGTGGTTCAAAGGTTAAAATCCTTCTACTCCACCAGTCAATATTATTGCTATATGCTTGGTATTCTTTTACAGGGTATTTCTTACATAATCGAATCCAACCCCTTGTAACTCCCAGGGTCTCCATATTTATAGGAGAAGGCACCTGGGAGTTGGTAAGAAGGTCATCCCGTGACCTTCTTACCTATCATGTCAACTCTGTGACATTCATGATTAATTCCTAAAACCTGACACATAAGTGTGGTCTAATCAATAGGTAAGGGGATAATGGGCCGCACGGCCCAACCTAGTCGCGGGTGTCTGAATACGCACGTTCATGCTGCATGTCCGAGAAGTCAGGGATATATCAGACACGTGATGTCTGATATATGCATGTTTACCTTGCGTGGTTGACTTTATAAAGGGTCACAGCCTCCAACTCTAGCTCGTACCACGAGCTGGATGCTTCCCTCGTCCTGTGGCCTTCAAAGTCCAAAATCAGTCTATTCTTGGCGAACCCTTAGGTTACCTCGAGCTGAGGAGGTAGGATCTTTCTATGGCAGCTCCGGTCTTGGGGATGTCCATGTGGTAGACATGATTAGGCCGAATCTCATGATTTAGGTTGTATCTCAGCTTGCTAACAGCCCGTGGGAAAACCAGGGCGTACACTTGCCCCTCAAGCCTCTGCTCGTGGTACACGAAGTCGCATAGGGCCACAGTAGGGGCTTTTAGGCTTCCCCATGAACTCTTCATATTCCACATTCTACGCAGGCGTCGAATACGTGGAACATCATGGTTGGCGATGGTATGTCTTCCGAGAACCGCATTTAATGGCCTAGCCTATACTCAGCCGTTGTTTCGTCTTTCGAGTGGAGGGCCTTGGATCCCACATCAGGGAAATCCAACGGTCCTCCTCACGTGGCCCTTCACATATATAAAAGGGGTGGCCACCTTACGCATGGGGCACCCGTTTATTTGAAATTTTTCAGAAATTTTCTTCTTCTTCTCTCTTCATTTTCAAAAGAAAAAACCCTCTTCTTTCCGGCTGTCATTCCCAGCGCTCAAGAAGTTCAGGTGTAAGGGCCCCTTCGAAGCCTTGGAATCAACTACTCCGACGAAGCCCCAACCCAGGCGATCCCTTCATCCTCTTCTCAACCAGAACATTCAGTAAGTCTCCTGACCGTGCATGTTTTGAAATTATTTTTCACTGTAGCTTAGGTAAATATTTACTGTAGCCACATGCAGGGTTTTGTTGGTTTTTTGTGGGCATGAAGGGTAAAAGCCTTTTAGGTTAGGGTATCGTTTGTGGTAGGAAACCTTGTAGGAACACGGTTTATAGGGTGCATTTTCTGGGAAAATTTTCTGGGTAGGATTTTTGGTAGGCTTGTTCAAAATATCCAGTATTTTGGGTGCAAAACTAGGTAGCTTAGGGGACACGCTTCACAGGCGGTTTTGCCTCTCTTGCCTACTGGAACTTTCCCTCCAAGGAAAAATTCTATCCTGACCCTCCTGACACACGAATTCCGAGTAATCGGGGATTTTTTGGGAGCATAGGCGCGTGTTCATAGAACTGCGTGGTCTCACTCTCCACGGGCTGGGCTTACCTCAACTCGTGTCAAGGAAACACACTCAGATTTTTCTCCATTTTAGGTCGCCTTCTTCTAAAATTTCTTCTTTTTGTTCGCTAGGCGACCAGATGGGACCCAAGAAGAATGCTCCCAAGAAGCCTGTAGGCAGCTCGTCCTCCCGACAAGACAAAGGAAAGGAGGTGATGGCTGAATCCCCGATTCCCAACTTCGGGCCAACAGTGGAACGGGAGCTCAAGGTGGCCCCCGACGCATTCTTTGAGGTAGAGATGATTGTCTCGAAGATCACTGACCAGGCGAGGGTAAACAAAATATTCCTCTCCCACAACATCGAGATGGGGAGGGGAACCGTGGTTGCCCGACCTCCCTTAGAAGGCGAGCGGAGCTGCGTGCCGCTTGATGAGGTGTTCTCGGCCTGGAGCGACGAACATTTCAAGGCGGGGGCCTTCCTCCCGTTGGATCAGTACTTCGCCGATTTCCTCAATTACGTGAGGTTGGCCCCATTCCCGCTCCCCCCCAACTCTTATCGTTTGTTGGCGGGGTTAAGATACTTGTTCTTGAAACAAGAGTGGGAGGTCCCCACTCTTGCTGACATTCTGTATTTCTTCTGCCTCAAAGCCAACCCGGAGCAGCGGGGGCGAGGTGACGGGTTTTATTACTTAACCCGGTTCCCCAACACGGCTGCGGTCATCGAGCTGCCCAGCCACCCTAATGACTTTAAAGATCAATTCTTTATGTCGACGGGGTTCCGAAACTGCGAGCTACACTACTTCAACTGTCCTTGTAAGTGCCTTTCAACCTTAGCTCGTAAGTTAAGTACTAGTTAGCTCCTCTTGTATCCATTTCTGACTTAGATTAATTCTGCAGCTATCTTCACGAGGATAGAGAAGTCTGTGATCCTCGGGAGCCAGTACGAGACACTGGCGGGCTTGCCCCCCAGTGAAAAGGACTATCGTTAGCTCGTGACAGAAGAGACGATGCTGGCCTGTAAGCTGATCTCCCCAGGCCAGACTCTGAACCTGAGGAGGCCCCGAGTGCTTCCCCCAGCCCGCGATACGAGGCCTATCATCGTGGAGGAGGTCGCGGGGGATGAAGATGAGGAGGACGAGGAGGACGAGGTGCCTCTCATGAGGACGAAGAAGCGGGCGTTGGAGGTCGCCCAAAGAACGGAAGAGGAGAGGATCCGATCCGGAGGAGCTGTAGGTCCCTCCGTCCAAGGTAACCCTTATACGTTTAGGAACTTAGATAGGGCCACTGTAGACCCCCGGCTAGCTAGGTTCAATCCCAGACAGATCGTCCAACGCCATCGAAGTGACCCAGACTTAGATGAAACCCTGCTCCATTGTGTCGACCAGCTCCTGCTGGACTACGAAAGTAGTCGCCCTAGGGGGACCATAGTTGTAGACAACACCCTAGCTTTTAGGTCGGTCCTATTCGAGGAGTATGGGACTAACCTTCGGTCATGGCCATCACTCCGGGAGGGTACCGTAGCTCCAGGACTTAGGCAATACGTAGAAGAGTCTAGTCCTGAGCAGGCCTCGGATCCAGAACCCGCGCCAGCTCTAGAAGTGATTGTCTTAGATTCCCCCGAAGAAGCTCCGGGGCCGATGGTCGTAATCGTAGACTCTTCCTCTAGCTCGGGAGGTAGGATTCCCTTTAGTACATATATATACTTGAATTTCGCATTTTTTCCCTTTGTTTATGTTTTTGCATGACTGTTAACTTGTGTACTAACCATATATTTGTTTTGCCAGAGGAAATGTCTCAGTCCGGGGGAAAAATCTGCGGGCTGTGTTCACCAGGGGGAACTCCCCAGCTGGGGCCTCTAGGCCCAAGATGAAGAAGCTCCGGATGGCGAAGAAAGCTGCTGAGACCCCAACCAAGTCTCCTGCAAAGGAGAAAGAGCAGCCCCCAGCCACCCAGGCCAAGAAAACCGTACCTCCTGCTGCAGGAGGGAGCATGCCCCCACCCCCTCCGCGATCTCCGGCCTTCGTCCGGAGCATAGGGGTAGAACCCGGGACTTCAGCGATTGTGCCTTCCAAGGTATGCATCCCGGTGGACCCCCAGGATCTGGAGAAGATCCCAGATGTCTTAAGGGGGACGGTGTACGAGACGGCGAACTACGCCGTCAGCCACTTCTACCGCTTCAAAGAGACGGAGCTACGGGCCATCGAAACGATGAGCCCGGTGGGCGTGCTGGAATCTTCATTGGGCATGGCCCTTATGGTAAGCTGACCTTATCCTTTTGTGATCTTTGATTAGCATGCCTTGCCCTATTTTTTATTTCTCCCTTCTCTTTTTCTTAAGGCCGTTGCTTCTCCGTTTTTGCAGAGCGCCTTGGCCCTTCACAGGAGCATAGCCAGGACCAAGGCCCAGCTCGAGGATATGAGGGGCGAGCACCAGTCGGTTGTGGCCACCCACCAGACTTCCTTGCAGGAGGCTAGGGATGCCCTGGCAGCTGCGCGGGCCGAGCTGGAAGAAGCCCGTCCCAGGCTTCAAGAGGTTGAGGCAACCAAAGCCGCCCTCGCCGCTGCGCGGGCAGAGCTAGACACCGCGAAGGCCGGGGCCGAGGAGGCCAAGGCCGCCCTGGAAGCCGAGAAGGCAGCCTCCAACACTGCCATGGAGGACATGCTCTACCACAACTGGGTCTACAACCTGGACAGTGACTTCTCCTTCTTGGGAGCGGACGTTTGGGAACCCTTGCTGGAGGGGTTTAAAGCTCGCCTCGAGAAAGAAGCACCTTCAGAGACCGGGGAAGTCTCTAGCACAGCTGAGTAGGAGGACGAGATGACAACCTCCACGGGGCAGCCTGGCGGAGCTTAGGGCCTTCCTCTTTTGCACCCTTTCCTTTAATATCATTTACTTTTTTTCGTTGTAACTTTTTCATGAGGTTTTTCCACCTCGAGACAATCTAATTATCAATTTTATTTTTAATTGATTTATTTCCTTTTGTCTTTATGCACTTTAGTTACTATTTTGAAAAACTTAGTTCGCATTAATTTTTGTCAATATCTCGTGCTCTTTAAGAAAAATAACGATCAATCGATTTAAATTAACTTCTAAGTTTTATGACCTGGTTATATCCAGGAACTTAATTTGAAAACTTAGTTTGTGTTAACTTTTATCAATATCTCGTGCTTTTTAAGAAAAACAACGATCAATCGATTTAAATTAACTTCTAAGTTTTATGACCTGGTTATATCCAGGAACTTAATTTGAAAACTTAGTTCGTGTTAAATTTTATCAATATCTCGTGCTCTTTAAGAAAAACAACGATCAATCGATTTAAATTAACTTCTAAGTTTTATGACCTGGTTATATCCAGGAACTTAATTTGAAAACTTAGTTCGTGTTAACTTTTATCAATACCTCGTGCTCTTTAAGAAAAACAATGATCAATCGATTTAAATTAACTTCTAAGTTTTATGACCTGGTTATATCCAGGAACTTAATTTGAAAACTTAGTTCGTGTTAACTTTTATCAATATCTCGTGCTCTTTAAGAAAAACAATGATCAATCGATTTAAATTAACTTCTAAGTTTTATGACCTGGTTATATCCAGGAACTTAATTTGAAAACTTAGTTCGTGTTAACTTTTATCAATATCTCGTGCTCTTTAAGAAAAACAACGATCAATCGATTTAAATTAACTTCTAAGTTTTATGACCTGGTTATATCCAGGAACTTAATTTGAAAACTTAGTTCGTGTTAACTTTTATCAATATCTCGTGCTTTTTAAGAAAAACAACGATCAATCGATTTAAATTAACTTCTAAGTTTTATGACCTGGTTATATCCAGGGTACAGCTTAGTTTGCGTTAATTTTTATCAATATCTCGTGCTCTTTAAGAAGAACAACGATCAATCGATTTGAATTAACTTCTAAGCCTTTTAAGGCGACCTGGTTATATCCAAGTACCATGTGCCCCCCAAGTAACTGGGAAAGGGTCTTTCGTGGTTACTTTAGATTACACTTGTAAACATGTACAATCGTAAATGAAAAATTAATTCCCATTGCTTAATACATAATAAATGGCCTTTTAGGCCTTACAAGGGAATCATTGATAATATCTCTTCAAATGGATGGCGTTCCAAGTTCGTGGGACTGCCCCTCCATCAAGCTGAGCTAGTTTATAAGTTCCCTCTTTAATGACCTTGATGACTTGATATGGTCCTTCCCAGTTCGATCCCAATACTCCATCTTTGGGATCCTTACCGGCTAAGAAAACTCTTCTGAGGACCGGTCGCCAACGCTGAAGGCGCGCTTTTTGACTTTTGAGTTGAAATAACGAGTGATTTTTTGCTGATAATGTGCGAGCTGGAGCTGTGAATCTTCTCATCTTTCATCAACCAAGTCAAGGGAAGTTCATAGTAGCTTGTGGTTGTGATCCTGGTCATATGCCTGGACCCTATGCGAAAGTACCTTAATCTCCACAGGGAGGACCGCCTCACTCCCAAAATTCCGAGAGAAAGGAGTATGACCCGTAGGAGTCCGGTGCGAGGTCCGATATGCCCAGAGAACCTTGGGGGGGGCGGGGGGGGGGGAGCTGTTCTGGCCAGACCCCCTTGGCTTCGTCTAGTCTCTTCTTGAGTCTCGCCTTTAACGTCTTGTTAACGGCCTCGACCTGGCCATTCGCCTGAGGATAGGCCACGGAGGAGAAACTTTTCACAATTCCGTACCTTTCGCAAAATTTGGTGAAGAGGTCGCTGTCGAACTGAGTCCCATTGTCGGAAACGATTTTCTTGGGCAGTCCGAATCGGCAGATAATGCTCTTAACCACGAAGTCGAGGACTTTTTTGGAAGTTATCGTTGCCAAAGGTTTTGCCTCAGCCCACTTCGTAAAGTAGTCGATGGCCACCACGGCATAGCGGACCCCGCCTTTTCCAGTAGGGAGGGCGCCAACCAAGTCGATCCCCCAAACTGCAAACAGCCATGGGGAAGAGAACATCTTCAGCTCGACTGGGGGAGCTCGGGCAACTGAGGCGAACCGTTGGCACTTGTCGCACTTCTTGACATACGAGATCGAATCCTTGGACAGAGTGGGCCAGTAATATCCTTGCCTCAGGACCTTTAGGGCCAAGCTTTGCCCCCCAGTGTGATCTCCGCAAAAACCCTCATGCACCTTCTGCAGGATGGCTTTTGCCTCGCCTGGAAGAACACATCGTAGGAGAGGTAGGGAGTGCCCACATCGGTATAGCACCCCGTCCACCATCGTATACCTGGGAGCTTGATACAGTACTCGCCGCACATCATTACGCCCTTCAGGTAGCTTCCCCTCGGTGAGATACTCAAGGATGGGGGTCATCCAGGTCGGCCTAGCGTCGATCATCTCGACCTCCGCCTTGGCTTCTTCTATACTTGGTTTTTCCAAGAACTCTACTGGAACTAATCCCAGAGCTTCCGTCTCTCCGGAAGTGGCGAGCTTGGCAAGAGCGTCTACGTTAGCGTTCTGCTCCTGAGGTATCTGCTCGATTGAGCCTCGCCCAAACGCGGACAGCTCAACTTTTACCTTTGCCAGGTAGGCCGCCATCTTAGGTCCTCGTGCCTGATATTCACCCAGAACCTGGTTTACCACGAGCTAGGAGTCACTGAAGCATTGGACGGAGCTCGCCTTTAGTTCTTGGGCTATTCTCAGCCCGACCAGCAAAGCTTCGTATTCGGCCTCGTTGTTGGAGGCCTTGAATCCGAATCTCAGCGCCGAGTGGAATCTATGTCCCTCGGGGGATATTAAAATGATTCCAGCCCCGGAGTCGTTCTCATTGGATGAACCATCCACGAAGATCCTCCACGACGCCAGGGCCGAGGTGACCTGGGGTGAGTCTTCTGCAGGATCCTCCCAGAATCCTGCGCACTTTGCTATAAAATCGGCCAGGGCCTGACTTTTTATAGCAGTTCGTGGGGTGTACAAAATCTCGAACTGACTGAGTTCGATAGCCCACTTTAACAGACATCCCGATGCTTCAGGTTTTTGCAAAACCTGCCTTAAAGGTTGATCGGTCATGACGTGTATTGAGTGGGATTGGAAGTACGGCCTGAGCTTTCGAGAGGCCGTGATGAGGCAGAACGCCAATTTCTCCATCAACGGGTACCGGGATTCAACTCCGAGAAGTCTTTTGCTGATGTAATAGATAGGTCTCTGAATCTGGTCTTCTTCTCGGACCAATACGGCACTAGATGCATCCTCTGTGACAGCTAGGTAGAGAAAAAGAGGCTCTCCTGCTTTTGGTTTGGATAATACGGGTGGCTCGGCCAGATGTGCCTTCAGGTCAAGGAAAGTGCTTTCGCACTCTTCTATCCATTCAAATTTCTTATTTCCTCAGAGCAGGTTGTAGAATGGCAAGCACTTATCGGTGGATTTTGAAATAAACCGATTGAGGGCTGCCACCCTTCCTGTCAGGCCTTGGACATCTTTGCGCGACCTGGGTGAGGGAAGCTCGAGCAATGATCTGATCTTGTCGGGGTTTGCCTCGATTCCTTGGGTATTGACGATGAAGCCCAGGAATTTTCCAGAGGCGACTCCAAAAGTGCACTTTTGTGGATTAAGCCTCATGCCATACTCCCGTAGTATCTTGAAGCATTCTCCCAGGTCGGAAACATGGTTATTGGCAGTCTTTGACTTGACTAGCATGTCATCAATGTACACTTCCATGTTTTTCCCGATCTGGTTTGCGAACATTCTATTTACTAACCTTTGGTACGTAGCATCGGCGTTCTTTAGCCCGAATGGCATGACTTTGTAACAATAAATGTTAGTCAGGGTCATGAAGCTGGTGTGCTCCTGGTCCGCCAGATTCATGGCGATCTGATTGTAGCCTGAGTATGCGTCCATAAATGACATGAGCTCGTGCCCCGCCGTGGCATCCACCAATTGGTCAATCCTCGGCAATGGAAAACAATCCTTGGGGTAGGCTTTATTCAGGTCGGAGAAGTTGATGCAGGTCCGCCACTTCCCATTGGGCTTCGGGACCAGCACGGGGTTGGCGACCCAAATCGAAAACTTGGCTTCACGGATAAAGCCGCATTTCTTGAGCCGGGCTACTTCTTCCTCTAAGGCTTCAGCCCGAATTGTTCCAAGGCGCCTTTGCTTCTGGGCCTTTGGAGGAACGCTTTTATCCAAATGAAGGGTGTGCATGATGACACTCGGGCTGATTCCCACCATGTCCTCGTGTGACCACGCAAACACATCCAGGTTGTCCTGCAGAAATTTAGTCAGCTCCGCCTTCCTCTTGCTACAGAGGTTTTTCCCGAGCTTGACCATCCATGAAGGGTTCTGCGGATCGATGTTTATTTCCTCGAGCTCCTCAATAGCCTGGAGCTCGGACCTGTCCTCGCCTATTCGGGGGTCAATATCCTCACTTAAGACGATATTTTCCCCTTCGGCGCTCTGAGGTTTATCAATCTCAGGATCAGCTAAGGGTTCCTGAGATTCCTCTCCACCACCTTGGATGGCCATTGCTAGCTGCCTGGGTTTCGATTATCCCTTCATGGAAATGTTGTAGCATTCCCTGGCAGTGAGCTGATCGCCATGGACAGTGCATATTCCCGTGGAAGTAGGGAATTTCATCGCGAGGTGGCGAATGGAAGTGACGGCCTCAAAGGCTATGAGTGTGGGTCGTCCCAAAATTGCGTTGTACGCAGGGGAGCAGTCGATGACCACGAACTCGAGGAGTTTGGAGACTGTCCGAGGTCCTTCTCCTAGGGTGATCACCAGCTCGATCGTCCCTATAGCCGCTGATCCTTCTCCTGAAAAACCATACAGCATCATGGAGTTCGCCTTCAGCTTGGCGACAGCAAACCCATCTTCTCCATTGTGGACCAGAATAGATGGTTTACCGAGCTCCCATTATCGATCAGCACCCTCCTAACCCTCCGATTAGTGAGCTGAACTACTACGAACAGAGGGTCGTTATGAAGGAACTGGACATGGCCCGCATCTTCTTCTGTAAAAATGATCGGTTGCCTCTCCAATCACTGCTGCTTCGGCAGACGTTGTTCTAGGATGAACTCTACTCCATTATGCGCCTTGAGTTCGTTTACGTACCTCTTCTGGGCACCCCTGCTCGTGCCAGCCATATGCAGACCTCCAGATATCGTGGATATCTCTCCTCCTATCACGGGAGGAGGGACGTCCTGATCTACCCAAGACCCGGGCTGACTGACCAGGACTTCCAGAGCAGGTCGACTTGTTGGAACTCTGTTCCGCGCGTACTGGGCCAAGGGGCTGGCTCGGATGAGAGTCTCGATCTCATCTTTCAAATGCCTACAATCATCGGTATTGTGGCCAACATCGTTGTGAAAACGACAAAACTTGGAGGTGCCTCTCTTCCCCTTCTGGTGCTTCAACGGCTCCGGCCTCTTCCAGGGGAGACGAGTAGAATTTTCCAGGAAGATATTCTCCCTAGAGTGGGTGAGCTCTGTATAAGTCACATAGACGGGCTTAAACTTGTCTACGGACTTATTCTTCTTTGGGCTGTGCTGGCTGCCCTCGCCGTTCCCCTTTCTTTTGCCTCCATCGAGCTGGTTGTTCTTTGTGATGTTTTGGGTCGCTGTCACGACCTCCATCCCCACTCCAATGGGCTGCTCGGGGACCTGGCTGATCCCTGCAGCTGAGGCTTTGGCCTCCTCCAAGTTGATCCATTCCTGGGCCCTGTTAAGGAATTCGTTCACTGAGCTAACTCCCTTCCTTTGTATATCTTTCCAAAGTTCCCCTCCGACGAGGATTCTAGTTCTCAGGGCCATGAGCTTGGAGCTGTCATCTGCGTCTCTAGCTCGAGCAGTGACGTTCGCGAACCTGCTCAGGTAAGCCTTCAGAGTTTCGTCGGGCTGCTGCCTCACGTTAGCCAGAGAATCGGCCTTGACGTGGGCAGCCTGGGAGGCTCGGAATGCCCTTTTGAAGTCAGCAGAAAAAGTCTTCCAGGAACTGATTGATTGTCTTTTGCTTTGCTTGAACCACTGCCTGGCTGGTCCAGTGAGTGTGGAGGGAAATATCAGACACCTCAGCTCGGGGCCGATGTTGTGGGCCATCATCAGGGTGTTGAACATCCCTAGATGATCCGACGGATCTCCGTCCCCATTGAACTTGGACAAGTGCGGCATACGGAAACCGGGTGGGTAAGCCGTTGCTGCTATGCTGGGGGCGAAGATCTCCATCTCGTCCCCCGAATCATATTCATCTTTCTCTTTCTCTAACAGGAGCTTCCTCATCAGCTCCTCCATTTGAGCCAGGCGCTCAAGAGTTTTTTCCTTATTTCCTTGGTTATTCCGGGGCTGCTCAACAGCTCCGGATCCATTGTACATATTTGGTGGGTTATTGCCCCTATCTTGAGATAGGTTATTTGAGGCATTCCCACCATTACGTACTTCAGACAGGTCTCCCCCTGAGCGAGCATGGCTACCACCTCCTACTGGCTCTCCTCTATGAGAGTTAAGGCGATCTCGTAGGTCGCCTCCCTGGGTGGTTTGAGGACTTTGTGCCGAGCTTAAACGCTGATGCAGGTCTCCGCCAGAAAGGTCGCTCCGGCGACTGCCGGTCCAGTAACTCCCGTTAGAAAAGCTCGGAGTTCACCTTTGGTGGTGAGGATCCGTGCTTTCTCTCGGCGCCCTGCTACGTCGGGAAGGTCGCGCAGACGGCGGGTTTCCCCTACTACTCCCATAGGCTGGAATATCTCGGATGGGCCAAGGTGGAGACGAATATCTTATTGGAGAGGGAGGATGCCTGACCGGGGATGCGATCCTGGTTCCGTCAGGGCGGATCAAGTTAGGTGGGGGCCTTTCGGCCCTGTCAACTTGCGGGTCCCGTGCCTGGCGATCTGGACGTGGCGCAGGACGGCTGGTGGGGACGGGCTGATGCTGTGAGTCCTCCTCGGATCTCCTTCTGGAATTTCCTCGAGCTCTCCTGGGCGCGCTCGAGGCTGGTTGGGAGCTGGGAGTTGAAGTTCGGACCGAACGGCTGTACTGCTGTTGTTCGGCTCTAGGCATTTCTTCGAAGTTTGCCTCTCGACGATGCGATGAGGGAATAGAGTTGGCTGTCGGAGGTCTGTCCGAGCGGCTATGCCTGGACCGATTACCCCGGCGGGACTTATGAGTCTCGCCTTGCCTCTTTCCGACGTTGGTGTCGGTTGTAAGAGGGGGCAGTCAGGCCAACACCTCCTTGATCTGCAGATTAGCTGTTGCTAGTTGGCTCCTCAGCTGAGCATTCTCCATCTCCACCGCAGTGTAATAACATGGATTTGGATTAGGTGGTCGGGGCGCCGAACTTCCAGTGTCATCTTGGCCCACCGGCTGCTTGCCCAGCCGCTGTTGAACCTCAGGAATTTGTTCGCCGGGGATGGCGAAATGATGAGCCTCCTGCCCATCATGTTGTTCCGTCTCGTTACCGTGTTTGGATCGAGTGGTCACCATAGTGGATGTTTGCAACAGCACCAATCTAACTTGCTCTCAACGAAAGCACCAAACTGTTGACGCGGTTCTTCGCCAACAGGTAATTAAGAAGATAAGAGGAAGGGATTAGTGCTTATGTTGAACCGAAATAGATGAATGATCTTTTTAGAAATGGGCTAGTGACACAACTACATTTTTAGGTGGTTCAAAGGTTAAAATCCTTCTACTCCACCAGTCAATATTATTGCTATATGCTTGGTATTCTTTTACAGGGTATTTCTTACATAATCGAATCCAACCCCTTGTAACTCCCAGGGTCTCCATATTTATAGGAGAAGGCACCTGGGAGTTGGTAAGAAGGTCATCCCGTGACCTTCTTACCTATGATGTAAACTCTGTGACATTCATGATTAATTCCTAAAACCTGACACATAAGTGTGGTCTAATCAATAGGTAAGGGGATAATGGGCTGCACGGCCCAACCCAGTCGTGGGTGTTTGAATACGCACGTTCATGTTGCGTGTCCTAGAAGTCAGGGATATATCAGACACGTTATGTCTGATACATGCACGTTTACCTTGCGTGGTTAACTTAATAAAGAGTCACAGCCTCCAACTCTAGCCCGTACCACGAGCTGGATGCTTCCCTCGTCCTGTGGCCTTCAAAGTCCAAACTCAGTCTATTCTTGGCGAACCCTTAGGTTACCTCGAGCTGAGGAGGTAGGATCTTTCTATGGCAGCTCCGGTCTTGGGGATGTCCACGTGGTAGACATGATTAGGCCGAATCTCATGATTAGGCCGTATCTCAGCTTGCTAACAGCCAGTGGGAAAACCAGGGCGTATAGTTAGATTTCGAAAGATAGATAATTATAGGTCAAATTCTACTAGACTCACCCCTACGGTGACTACTAGGACTAAATCTATGATTATTGAAACTGTGGGTCTAGCTCATAAAATAAGAGATTTTGTTTTCTTAGTTTGATCGAATAGTAGGTTGTTAATAATGGTGTCCATTATTAAATAAGTTTACAACTCTATTTAACTAGTGGTATTTTTGACTCTCGCCAACTGGGACAAGGATATCACAGATTAGTTAAAAACCTAAAGAAATAGAGATATGATTGTTTTTGGTATTTTTTCTCATATCTTACATATTTTTGGTATATGTTGTGTTATTTCTTGAAATTTGTGTGAATAGAAGTTTTATTGAGCAAATGTGATTGATTTCTATTTTATTGGTACTTTGTAGTTTTGAGTTATGGCTGTGTCTACTCCCATCCTTTCTCAACTTTCGATGGAGAAACTCACTAGAAAAAACTTCCTTAATTGGAAGCAGAATATCAACATAAAGTTGATTGGTGACAACTCCGAGTTCGTCATGATTGAGGAATCCCTAGAATGAGCATCGTCTCCGCATGTTCTTGATAGCACCATAAATGCTTGGATAACACCGTCTCCGAACGTAAGTTATGGCACCGTGAATTCTCGGATGGCACCGTGTCTGCACGTTCGTGATCAACTCAACTATGGTCTGACGCAGCTCATGAATGAGCTTCAGATTATTGAACCTGTCATGGGTGGACCTAGTAAAGGAGGTGAAAATAAGACTACTGATGTTGCTGCTCATCCAGCTAAGGCTGAAGCTAACCAAGCTTCGTCTTCGAAAGCTGGAAACAAGAGGAAAGGTGGGCAAAACAATAACCCCAAGCCTGCAAAGATGAGTGCACAACCAATTGCACAGACGCCTAAGGGGAAGAACAAGAAAAACAAGAAAGGTAAAGATAAGGGCTTTCACTGCAAAGAGAAAGGGCATTGGAAACGAGATTTCCCTAGGTTTCTAGCAGTGAAAAACAAAGGTAATGATTATAGTTCATTTATCTTAGAAACATGTGTTTTAAAGAATGATAACTCTATTTGGATTATTGATTCTGGATCTACTAACAATGTTTGTAACTCTTTACAGCTTCTTGAATCGTGGGAGGAAGTGAACAAAGGCGGCTTAAAGCTTAGAGTTGGGAACGGAGCGTTCGTTGCGGTCCAAGCTAGAGGAAGAGCTCGTCTGAAGTTCGGAAATAAATTTTTAATTTTAAAAGATGTATTTTTTATTCCGGATTTTAGTAGAAATTTAATTTCAGTTTCCATGTTGCAATTAGAACGATTTGTTATGACTTTCACAAGTTCTAATATATCTATTTCTTTCAATGGATCACAATTATGTATTGCATGTTTGGAAAACGGGCTTTATATTCTGCGACCTAACGAACCCCTCGCTCTTAACAATGATTTATTTAAAGTAGCTAAACCTAGGACCAATAAACGTCAAAAGACCGATAACAATAATATGACGTATTTATGGCACTTGAGACTAGGTCACATTGGCTATGATAGGATTCAAAGACTTACAAAGGACGGACCTTTGAGGGAACTCACCTTAGGTGAATTACCTGTCTGTGAATCTTGTCTAGAAGGCAAACTGACCAAGCGTCCATTCTCTGCAAAGGGTGATAGGGCCAAAGAACCACTTGGTCTTGTGCATTCAGATGTTTGTGGACCTTTGAATATACAAGCCAGGGGTGGTTTTGAGTATTTCATCACTTTCATTGACGATTACTCTAGATACTCATGTCTTTACCTAATGCATAGGAAATCATAAACATTTTCAAAGTTTCAGGAATTCCTAGCAATGGCTCAGAACCAATTAGGTAAAAGGTTAAAGATCTTGCGATCTGATAGGGGTGGAGAATATTTGGATATGCAGTTCCAAGGTCATTTAACTGAACTTGGGATTTTATCACAACTTACTGCCCCAGGTACTCTGCAACAAAATGGTGTAGCGGAACGCCGAAACAGAACTTTATTGGAAATGGTTAGATGCATGCTTAGTTACGCAACTCTACCAACTTCATTTTGGGGACATGCAATTGAAACCGCAAATGACATTCTCAATGTCGTGCCATCAAAATCAATCCCCAAAACACCTTTAGAACGCTGGAATGGTCGTGAACCTAGTTTACGCCATTATAGAATCTGGGGGTGTCCCGCTCACGTCCTGAGGAAAAAGGAGGGAAAGCTAGAACCGCGAACTGAAGTTTGCATGTTTGTTGGCTATCCTAAAGGTACTCGGGGTGGACTTTTCTATAGTCATTCAGAAAAGAAAGTGTTTACTTCTAGAAATGCTACTTTTCTGGAAAATGACTATGTCCAGAACTTTAAACCTCGCAGCAAAGTAGTTTTAGAGGAGATGGTTAAAGAATTGATTCCAACCAATGTTCCATCGTCATCAACACAAGTTGATGAAGAAATTCCCACTCTTCATGTACAACCGACGCAAGTCGATTTAAATGAAGAAATTACCACTGTTCCTGAGCAAACAGTCACGAAGCCTCGTCGTAGTGGGAGGGTTTTGAAGAACCCAGTTCGCTATGGTTTGGATGGTGAAACCAATATGGTTTTTGGTGACACTAGTGATGATGATCCGTTGTCTTTCAAACAGGCAATGGCAAGCCCTGAAATGGAACTATGGCTCGAAGCCATGAAACAGGAAATGGAGTCCATGTACTCAAATTCCGTTTGGGATCTTGTGGAAGCACCTAGTGACTTTAGGGCCATTGGGTGCAAGTGGATCTACAAGAAGAAACAAGGTGTTGATGGAAATATCGAGACCTCGAAAGAACCTCAAAGTCACAAGAGGAGTAAGCATATAGAAAGGAAGTATCACATTATTCGAGAATATGTGGCCAGGGGAGATGTGAAGGTTATGAAGATTGCAACTAAAGACAATCTTGCGGATCCGTTTACAAAGACACTACCAGAAGCTACATTTGATAAGCATATCAAGGAAATGGGATTAGTAGAATTAAGGCATTAGTTTCAATTAGTGCAAGTGGGAGTTTGTTGGGTTTTTATGCCCTAATTAAAACCCAAATTCTTTATTATCAATAAAAGAATAGAAATCATTTTTTGACTTGGTCAATCACTTTGCTCACATGTTTTATTTTCATGATTATTTGTTTAATATAAACTTCTATTAAATCCCGAGCATATAGCTAATCTTATTTATAGTGACGTAATCACAGTGAAATATAAATATGATTATATGTTCAAAATAAGTTAGTCCTAAGATTAGTCAGTGCACCGGATTTACACTGACTTGCCAATCTACGATATGATCTACTTACACATTACAGTGTTATGTTATTTCCAGAACATTAGCAAAGTAGATAAGATCAGATGTATTTGTTACATCGGACAGGACCGATATTGACAGTTGATAAGATAAGTAAACATACTGTTATTATCTATTCTAGTCATATCATATAGTTGGCCATAGGTCAATTCAATCTCAATTCTGAGTGGTTAGTATTCTAACTGATTGTATTATTTGAGTTCTTTGACTTGTTCGTTACCAGCTTACCCTACGGACTAGCCCATACTTATATCTTGGGAACTCGGTAGTATAATTGAGTGGGAGTGTTAATCATAGATATGACCATCTATAGCTTCTGATGAAGAAGTGAAACAATGGTTTCCTCTTAGTTTGGTTCAAGGTGTTAAATGATAGAGATCTCATTTCAGTAATTAAATTAGTTTACTGAAATATCATTTACAAGGAACTAAGTGTTTTCAGGATAAAATACAATGAGAGGTAAAACTGTATTTTAGTCCTATCTCATTGTAGGCCGTCTATAGAGGATTGAGTGACAATTATGGTTGTAACAATGGATAATTAATAGCGTATCTATATTTGTTATAGAGCGTTCTATGAATTCAAGAGTGCAATTCCAAGTCTATAATGGAGTCACGAGGAATTAATAAGTTAGTAAATTTATTTGTTAGATTTATGATAACTTATTGGAGCTTGATTTCATAGGCCCATGGTCCCCATTGTACCTTGGATAAAATCATCTAGATAGTCTCAATTAATTGATTTAATCATCAATTAGAATTATCAAAGTTGACCAGGTCAATTTTGGATAGTTTCACAGAGTTGTGTAATTTTGAGAAGAAAAGAGAAATTATGGCAGATTTATTAATTAAGATAAATTGGTATCTAAATTAATAAATAAATTTAAATCAAGGTTCAAATTATAAATAATTAATTTGATAAAGGATTTAAATAATTATTTAATTAATTAAATCAATAGAAAATAATACAGGCCTTGATTTTAAGTCCAATGGGCTTATAATCAAATGGGAAATTTCACGGGCCTATAGCCCATGATAATTTCGACTTAGGGCTTCAAAATGGCTATTATTTTATTTATTTTTTAATTAAATTAAATGGCCTAATTGAGTCTATAAAAGGAGTGCTTAGAGAGAAGTCAAAACAAGAAGTTTGATAAGTCACAAGTCAGATTTTCAGATAGTTTTAGATTCTCTCTAAACACAAGTCTTTTTCTAAGCCTCTTTGTTATTTTATCTTCTTCTCTCTATATCTATCTCATGTGTTGAGAATTGCCCACACTAGTCTAGGTGGTTCTAAGGATACATTGGAAGATCGTGAAGAAAATAGAAGATCAGTTCAGTTTCTTGATAATACTCTGCGACAGAGAGGATACAAGAGTTAGAGAAACTGAAGGAAGGACTCTTTAATTCCGCTGCGTATACTGTAAGTATTCTATTTTTTGTTTATCTTTGAATTCAATTTTAGAAACATGTTTTAGGCTATCTCGTATTAATTTGTTTAATATTAGATATACATGAAAATAAATAAAGATCCTGTATAAGCTTTTTCCTACAGATTACACAATATCTAGATTCGTTTTGATTCAGCGAGACACGGGTTCGGGTCAGAAGTCCGGCGCTGGACTCGTTCGGATGCACCGAGTCACGCATTAGTGTGATTATCACCCTTTCGGCGCTTTTTCGGGTGCACCGACTTCCATGCAAATCATTACAGGTGACCAAGGCACTCGCTAGGGTGATTACACAAGATTTGGACTCGTTTCGATTCACCGAGAGACGGGTTCGGCACACAAGTCCGGCGGTGGACTCGCTCGGGTGCTAATCTCTCATAAATTGAGAACTAATTTCTTAACTATTTAGTAATTATGCTACTAGGTTTGATATATGGAATATTTTGATTGTGTTTATTGTCACTTACGGTACTAACATCCTTAATAACCCCATTTAATCTCCCAACAACCCTACTAAGGAAGGGAACCACATAATTTGTACTACAATTTGCAACCTTTGAGCCAATCTACCATAACTTGAGAACTAATTTAGTAACCATTCACTAATAAGGTTACTAGGTGTGACATTTAAACAATTTGACTATGTTTGGTATTACTAAAAGTACTAATATCCCTTAATATCCCATTTAATTACTCGAGAGCACTAATAACATGGAAACCACATCATTTGTACTCACAATTTGCAACTTCAAAGCAAATGTCTCACAATTTGATAGTTAATTTGGTAACCATTCACTAATTAGGTTACTAGGTGTGATATTTGAAAGATTTTGACTGTGTCTGGTGTTACTTATATCTCCAATATCTCATTTACTTACTCAACATCCCTTCTAATGAAGAGAACTACATCATTTATACTCACAATTTGCAACCTCTGAGCTAACAAATCAAAACTTGAGAACTAACTTGGTAACCATCCACTAATTAGGTTACTAGTTATGATATTTAGAGCAATTGACTATGCATAGTTCCCATAATTGTACTAACATCCCCTAATATACCACTTTGTTACTCAGGAGCCCTAATAATGAGGAAAAAACATCATTTGTATCCACAAATTGCAACCTCCAAGCTAATCTCTCATAATTTGAGAACAAATTTGGTAACCATTTTCTAATTAGGTTACTAGGTGTGATATTTGAAACATTTGACTATGTCTAACACCCAATCATGCCCTTGAGTTATAGGTTTTGACCGCCTTTGCTGATTATGTACCATTTTGGACGTATCCAACAGTCTAATCACTGACCCATGCTTTCCAAGATCAAGAATGGTCCTAATAAAGAGTGTTCTTTATGAAATAAAGTAGCCAAAGTAGTGCGATCGACTCACCCTTAGGTTGTAAGATTTGATCACATTTGTTAATTATGTGTCATTTCGGACGTATCTAACAGTGTGATCACAGACCCATGCATTTCAAGATTAATAATGGTTCTAATAAAGAGTGTTCATTTTTTAAATAAAGTAGTCAAAGTAGTAAGATCTTTGTCGATCACACTCGATTTTTCCCTTAAGTGGTAGGCTTCGACCACCTTTGCTAATTATGTGCCATTTTGGACGTACCCAACAGTCCAATCGCCGAAGCATGCATTCCAAGATCAACAGTTCTACTAAATAGTGTTATTTATGAAATAAAGTAGCCAAAGCAGTGCAATCTTTGTCGATCACACTTGATCTCACCCTAAGATTGTAGGATTTGATCACCTTTGCTAATTATGTGTCATTTTGCGTGTATCTAACGGTATGATCATTGATCCATGCGTTCCAATATCAACAACGGTGCTAATAAAGAGTTTTTTTTCTTCTAAATAAAGTAGTCAAAGTAGTGCAATCTTTGTCGATCACACTCGATATTGCCCTTAGGTGGTAGGCTTTGGCCACCTTTGCTAATTATGTGCCATTTTGGATGCATCCAATGGTCTGATTGCTGACCCATGAATTACAAGATCAACAAGATAACAACGACCCTACTCAAGAGTGTTCTTTACGAAAGAAAATGGTCAAAGAAACATGTTCTTTATCGATCACACCCGATATTGTCCTTAGGTTGTAGGCTTTAACCACTATTATCACTCGCTAACCAGGGCGTTACACCGCTCATAATTTTAAAACTAATTTGGTAACTATTTACTAATTAGGCTACTTACGGTGAGATTTGACACATTTGAACATGCCCAGTGTCAATAATTGTACTAACAATCTGCGAGGTAATCTCTCACAATTTGATAACTAATATGGTAATCATCTACTAATTAGGTTACTAGATGTGATATTTAGAATTTTTTTTACTATGTCTAGTACTAAACATCCCTTAATATCATACTTAACATCATTTTTACTCACAATTTGCAACTCCAAGATAATTTCTTACAATTTACGAACTAATTTGGTAATCATTCACTAATTAGATTACTAGGTGTGAGATTTGGAATATTTTGACTATGTTTAGTGCCACTAATTATACTAACATCCCTTAATATCCCAGTTAGTTACTCGAGAGCCCTACTAATGAGGAAAACCGCGCCATTTGAACTCATAAGTCGCAAATTCGAAGCTAATCTCTCATAAATTGAGAACTAATTTGGTAACCATTTAGTAATTATGCTACTAGGTGTGATATATGGAATATTTTGATCGTGTTTAGTGTTACTTATGGTACTAACATCCTTAATACCCCATTTACTCGCCCAACAACCCTACTAATGAAGGGAAGCACATAATTTGTACTACAATTTGCAACCTTTGAGCCAATCTACCATAACTTGAGAACTAATTTAGTAACCATTCACTAATAAGGTTACTAGGTGTGACATTTAAACAATTTGACTATGTTTGGTATTACTAAAAGTACTAATATCCCTTAATATCCCATTTAATTACTCGAGAGCACTAATAACATGGAAACCACATCATTTGTACTCACAATTTGCAACTTCAAAGCAAATGTCTCACAATTTGATAGTTAATTTGGTAACCATTCACTAATTAGGTTACTAGGTGTGATATTTGAAAGATTTTGAATGTGTCTAGTGTTACTTATATCTCCAATATCTCATTTAATCACTCAACATCCCTTCTAATGAAGAGAACTACATCATTTATACTCACAACTTGCAACCTCTGAGCTAATAAATCATAACTTGAGAACCAACTTGGTAACCATCCACTAATTAGGTTACTAGTTATGATATTTAGAGCAATTGACTATGCATAGTTCCACTAATTGTACTAACATCCCCTAATATCCCACTTTGTTACTCAGTAGCCCTAATAATGAGGAAACTTCATCATTTGTATCCACAAATTGCAACCTCCAAGCTAATCTCTCATAATTTGAGAACGAATTCGGTAACCATTATCTAATTAGGTTACTAGGTGTGATATTTGAAACATTGGACTATGCCTAACACCACAAATGCTTTAGGGTGCATTTGTTTAGGGATTTGGGAACTCACTTGGGGGCTCGGGGAGCGACGATTCCATTACCCAATTGAATGGAATGGGAAGTCCCGAGAGTTACAGTTTAGTTTTAAAACTCGTGATTGAGACTTAGTCCCTAATAAGCGTGCCATTTATGTTGTGCCTAGGAGTTCCGTGAGGTTCGGGAAAGAGGATCACACTCGAGGTCGCTTTATCATCATCCTGGACTTGAGGTAAGAAAACTGACATGTGCACATAGAGCTAATTAGTTGCTATGCATATTAGCATTGAATTATTTGTGGAGGATCGATATGAACTATATTCGGCCATCGTGAATGAACGTGGGGTCGGTCGGTAAGCAAGTGTAACGTAGGCCATCGAAAAGCGTGTATAACGCAGGCCGTGAAAGCGAGTTCATTTAGAGAGTGATATCCCCACTCACTTGGCGATGCTGTTTTTCTTGGGTCGTGTGAATGATTCATATGATTGAAATAAATATACTTGTAATTGTGAAACGTGTTTATGATATATACAATTGGAATGATTGCACTTATCGTCTGTGAAGCATATGTTTATTGCTTATGAATAATTGGATTATTATTATATCTTCTGGGGGTTCAGATGTTGGGCCTCAGCACACAGGTGCTTTATGGTACAGGTAAGGGCAAGCTAAGGGTAACCAGCCATGAGTTGGAGAGCTTTGGAGTGGCACGTACATATTCGGCTTGCTTGACCATCACGGTCAAGGTATTTTGAGGAACGTAGAACATTAGTTCGATCGTTAGGTTCACTTAGTCAAATGTCAATCGTTAGGCTTGAGTTCATTTTAAAATAACCCTTTTCACATTACATATACATAGTAGTCTCATAATTTTTTTACTCCCTGGACTCACATAGCGTGCTTCTTTTGTTTTTTGTTTTTTTATCAAAGCACAAATTTTATGTACACGTGTAATATAATTAAAAGAATAAAAATTTTTATTTTATATTTTTCAAAAATAAAAACAATGATAAGGAAATAAAATAATAATAATAATGGCAATAAATACATACATTATTACTGGTTGATAAATATATACGTACAAGTCACTCATATTGGGATTAATACTGATGTTAATTTTTTTTTAGCACATATTTATATTTATTTTGATTATAAGTTTTTAACAACTATTGTCCAAGTTAATTTAAAATAATAATATTAATGATATCAGAACTTTTTTTTTTACTCTCTTGGAAATTGTTACATTTTAAATAATGAAGCAAAACATTTCCTATACACCAATCAATTGATTCTATCCTTTATATTAAAATGACAAAGTTTTTTTTTTTTAAAAGAAACAGTTTTGCTTTAAGATGTGCGTATGTGTATTATTAAAAAAAAAAAAGAAAGTTTATGGAGCTTAGGCATAGAGAATGGTAACCGGTTCTCTCCACTATTCAAGAAAGCTCAAAACTTTTGTCATACCCCTACTAAGTAGCCTGACTGTGAAATCACTGACACTAGATACTTTTCTTTGCCAGACAGCTCTTTAGCCGTTGATTCAATCAATGGCCATGAATACAATACATATAACTACATAAAATTTCCTGATTAAGGAGATTGTAATAAACGGTTGTAATTTAATTGCGAAATATGTCCCGCTACCGTACTGAATGGGACTAAATTGGGGTCCTATATACAGACCGATATATAGATATTATATAGTCACACGTACCCACATGTGGTATATATATACCAACAAAAAGCTTGTAACTACATTGTGTATGTATATACATATAAGGTCGAAGCCCTTTCTTTCTATCTTTTCTTTTATTTTTCGAGGGAAAGTCAAAGCCCTTTCATATGATTCTTGTTAGTTTAGTTATCGTACGTACGTGTTTGGCATGTTATGACAACTTCATTTCAATTGGTAATTGTTTTGTATTTTGATAATGTTTCGGATGAAGACCATGCCAGCTTCAGATCGTTACAAATCAGAATTAATGGTCCTCATTAACATATCTTCTTTTGTAAAAAATCAGAGTCTGGATATTGTGATATATATATTTATATACGCTGTTATTATATGATGCCATGTATGCCGCAACCTTGCATTGTTTTAAAAAGACTCTCATAATTAACATGAATCTCATGAAATGCATGTATTGTCACCAATCAATAATAATAATAATAATCATTTTTCCAACGTCAGTACTTATGTTGGACACTAATATTTAAGTCCTAAAAGTCAATTTTAATTAGTTGCCTCCCAAAATATATTTAGAAAAAAAAACTTCATTAAACAAAATAAATAATAAGAGAAAAATGGTCTTAGTACATATTTGGAAAACCTAATTTATGCCCAAAAAAAATTAATGTAAAACTTTTAAAATCAAAACTTACTATTTTTTTTCTTCTCTAATCATGTGAATGGATGTAAAAGTTGACAACATCTTTCGACAGACTAAGAACCTTCTATAGGGATTGAAATCTATCAATGAAGCCTTAATTTTAGCAAATGACCCAAAGCTAGAAAAAATCAAAGAAAGAAAACAAAACCCTTTAATATACATGTCTATGAGTCTTTTGCTAAACTTAAGACTTCATGGACATTTTTCAATTTAGACTTCTCCTTACAAAAATACGAATTTAATTCAAAAATACAAAGTGGCAAAATCTTAAAATCATAGTTTGAAAAAAATAAATAAGTACGAAGCGACAAATAAAATTTTGTTCAAAAATCAATTACAGAAAAATATTTTGAAAAACATCATTTACAGACTATTCATAACTAAAAAAAAGCATTTTTGTAATTCAAATTTACATAGCAATGCAATTAAAAAAATACTAGCTAACATTTATAAAACTTGTTGACTGTCTTTTTCGCTATCAACTAATTAAACAAGAACTTAAAGAAATGCAGGTAAAAGATACAGATTTTATGTGATTGAGGTTATAAAACAACCCTAGTCAACGAGGCTTTAGTATCAGTGTCTTGCAGCCTGAGATGGCAAGCTTCAATGGAGGTTTTCTTAGGCAGCGTATATATTGTTCTGAGTACAAAAATGTAATCAAATGTCTAAAAGTCCGTAAATCCTTTACAATGGACGCCCTAGCCCTATTTGTAGTGGTTAAGGGCAATTAATTCTCTTAATGGGGATTTATTACAAATATTCTCAATCATTTGGGTGTTTAAAGCTAATTAACACCTTCGGGTGCCCTAATTAAGGTGGTGGGCCCAGGCGTATTGCCCATGGCCCAATTCGTAGGTTGCAGCCCACTACTTAACGAGAGACATGCCCCCTGACATTGCCAGAACGCATCTGCACGTTTCCAATGTCAGGCGGCACATTGGGACATACCAATTGTCGAGTGTCCGGGCTCGCTACTCGAGGCACAAAAAGATGTTAGATGGCTGCTTGCAGTACAAAGATGTTGCGACTGACATCTGACATTCCCTCCAGGCTTCGAGGACAAACTCCTAGGCCTAGAGGGTTATCTGATCAAGAAGATGGGAAGACCATGACGGATGTCCTCGGGATGTGGCCTAACTTGAAGACATCCACACCTAGAAATGAATAACAACGTGTTGGGAGGAATCTATGCTTTGAGGAGCTCTAGGCGAGCTCTAAAAGACTTTGTTAACTCTAGAGGAGCCTAATCACTTCTCTAATGATTGCCACATGTCCAATGATAAAATCACAGAAAACATTTGCCCCCCAAGTCTTCACTTGTCCTCGGACAATGGAGACTTAGTCTGAGAGGAGTAATTTCAAGGGTCTTCGGGAGGTTACTCTTGGGCACTTCATGATGTCACACTTGAAAAAGGTAAAGCCACATGCTGACTCCCCATTACTGGGCCCATCAATCAGTAAAATTAATGAAGAGCCCGTTCTACACCCAAGACATCCAATACGTACCCAAAGCTTCCTTTCGCCCTGTACCCAAGGCTTCCTTTTCGCATACTAATGATCGCGATCCGTGCCTTGATAACCTCTTTGTGTATAAAACAGGAGAGTTGTCTCTCTCCTCTTCACTTTTGCCATTTTAAATTTTCAGAATCACCACAGCTCTCTAAACTCTCTCAAACCCATCGATTACTCACAACCCCATTCTTCATTAGTTCTTGATCTCTAACGACCTGGACAGCTGGAGAGACTCTTCGAACTTTTGGGTAAACGAAACAAAATATTTCTGTGTCCGTACGCAGCACAACACTTGCAGGCGCTACATCTCAAGAGAGTGTATTATTTCTATTTCTATTTTGAGTTTTTGGGTTGAGATTAGTTGCATCTTTAGGCACAAGTGATTCCCGGTATTCAGAGGTCACTTTGACCTTATTTTAGTCTTTTTGGGTCCATTTTATCGTTAAAAAATGTTCCAAATGGACCGCCTTAGGCCTTTTTGCGTGTTTTTGCATTTCTAGACCTTCAACCAGAATCTGGAAATTTCCCACATTTCGGCAAGGTCCATGAATTCTAGTGGTCCAATTCTTTTGTTCCGAGGACACCCCAGTCCCTTAGAAGTCCTTCTCCTCCACTCCTCGAGCAGTTATCTTAGGGATCTCGTTTTGACTTATCTTTATTCTGGTCAATGTGTTAACTGCTTGGTTTTGCTGTTTCAAGTGTTTGAATCACACCATCTCCACCAGCAAGGGTTCTACTACTTTGACCAGGAGATACTGGAGATGGCTCGGGATGCCAGAATTGTAACGCCCTGGGTAACCAAGACCGTTACACTATGTGTTTAAAATAGTGCAAGACCTGCTACTCAGGTTGTTTGAACATAATTGTGTTTCTAAAGTCATCTAACAGGTTAGGGTTAAAAGATTTTGATCATAAAATGATTGATTTTCATTAAAATAAATGTTTGATACATGGGATCCCAAAACTAAGGTTTACATGGTGGAAACAACTCTCAAAATTTAATACAACGGAAGCCAATCTAATGGCAAAATACAGTTTAGAGCTTTAGTTCCTTTAATTCCCTCGGTCGTGGCGGTCGAGCAGCTGTCGATGTACACTCCGCCCCCAAAGCTCTCCAACTCATGGTTGGTCCAGCTTTCCTTTGCCTTTACTAGCACCACGTAGCACCCGTGAGCCAAGGCTCAGCAAGAAAACCATAATCAACAAGCATAGACAGCAACAAGAGCATATAACAAACTTCAATCCAATCAGTTCAATTAACCAGCAAAATACAAGTATTAAGCTAGGAAATGTTAAACATATACTTTCAAATATATAACTCAATCTATAATACAAATATTTAGGTGTCGGCGCCTTTAGGCCGAGCCCTCTGGTTATTTAGCTGATCCCGACTCGCTTAGGACGAGCTGCGTTTAGTACGCTTATCATCAGCTCAAACACCCTTAGGTCTCACTTTCACATCACACATAATAGATATAATAAACATAACACATATGTTCAATTACAGGGAATCTCAGTTCCGCTCACAACCACTTGGGTGCAATTTTCTTACCTCAAGTCCTGAGCGTAGGAGAAAGAGCGGTCCCGAGCACGATCCTCATTCCCGAGCCTTAACGATAACCCTAGTCACAAGCAATAATGGATAACTATCAAATTCTAATCCAATTAAATATTTTGGAAACAAATACTAGTCTCCGGGACCTCGAATTCTACTTAACTGTGAAGTAGAATTCGTCCCGAGCGCTTAGGTTTAAATCCCCAAGCCTAAAAACAAACCTAGGCGAGTCACGACATGGCTCTGAGGGTCATGACACGCCTCAAGTCATAGGCACAACCTCTTGCTTCTGAGGGGAAGCAGGCCGTGACTTGTCCCTTAGGGTTGCGGAGCACCCTCAAGTCAGGAAGCCCTCCAGGGCATTCTGGGCACGCGGGGCGTGACACCTATGAACCGGGTCACAGCGCGCCCCCGCGAACCCATAAATCCCTGGGTTTCCAATGTTTTTTCCCAACTCAAAGGCCAGAATCCAACCTAATGATACACCCAAACCCATAGCAAGTCAAGAATTCTTAATATCACTTTAAGAACAATACATATAACCTAAAATTCTTGTTTAATCTTCCCAAAAATAATAAATTCAGAAACCACCCAAGTACCCTTACACAAAACCAAACCCAACAGAATTCAGCAATTAAAACTTAGAATTTTACCTCAGTTGATAGCCTGATCTCTTCAGAAATTCTTGACTGACCCTAGCTTTGATTCCCCAGGCTCTCCCAGCTCAATTCCCAGCTTAATTCCTTGAGTTTTCCCTTCAAAGCTTCAAAGTTCCCTTGGGTTCTAGAGAGGGAAATAGAGAGCGTGAGTGAGAGGGAGAGAGAGTGTTCTGTGAGTTTGAGAAAAAATATGGTGAGTTCTGTCCATTCCTAGAATCAGCTAGGTGTATTTCCCTTAACTAAGAAAATACCAAAATGCCCTCTAAAACCAGCTTAGCCTTCTCATTGCCTTTAAGGGTAAAACGGTCATTAATCCCGATTCCTGCTAATTCCTCAAGTCATCCTACCTATTCCCAATTAATCCTATCATGTCCAACTAATTACAAAATACTTACTCGTTACTCAACAAACCCCAAAATATTCGCTAAGTTCCCAAAATAACCCTAGGCTTACCCCGAGCTGGGTATTAAGCCCTGTTGTGACTATTCCACTAATCCGCTCACTAGGATCGACTCGAGCCGTATACTGCGAATATATATCCACATAATAATAAGGTCTCAATCATTTAACACATATAATCACATTTATGCCCTTAATGGGCCTAAATTACAGATATGCCCTTATAAATAATAACGGGCCCACATGCATATTTAATACTTAAAAACATGCATTTAAATATATTCATATCATCATATATATCGTGCATGCCACCTAGTCACACATTTAAATCAATTAATCACATACATGTCCAATTATGCCCTCCTAGCACGCTAATCAAGGCACTAAACCCTATTAGCATTTTTGGGTCATTACAGGAATACGACCTGAGGGGAGGAGGCGGGGGGCCTCTGAGCAGAGTAGGGTCCTCGTGGTAAGGGAAGAACCAACGAGGGTGGAGAGGCCCCGGTCGATTGGTGCCTCAGAGGAAGAGGTGAACATGGGTCCCACGTATGGGACCAATAGATATGCGACAGAGGTTTTGAAGCCGAGCAGCTCCCCAACTATCTGAAACATTGGGGAACCCTCAATAGAATACCCGCCTTCTACAGAGTGGAGGATTGGAACATCTTGACGTGCCTGTCTCGAGAGAACGAAAGGGTGCATGAGAGCTTTCATGACCTCCAGGCGAGAGCGGCACTGCCGCTACAACAATACTATGTCGACTTTCTAAAGTTTGTCGGCATAGCTCCCTTCCAGCTATCCCCAAAGGGTATCAGGTGCTAGCTGGGATATACGTTCTGTATAAGAGGCAAAGCTGACCCATCCCTTCTCCGACTGAAATCTTGTTCGTCCATAGCTTTCGGGCCCTTAAGAAGGGGAAGTTCAATGAGTACTATACTTTGATGAAGTATACATACTCGGGGATGTCTTACAAGGCTCCGTGCATGAATGAGTGCCACACACAAGATTACAAAGACCACTTCTTCTGGAAAAATGGCTTTCCCACGTGGACTAACCCCACTTTACTCCTAGACTTCGCCAGGGTTGGTAAAGGTTCTCAAACCTTTCGTTTGGTTGTCCTCCGCATGTAGTTGGTTTTTAGGAAATTCCTTTTGTAGGTTCGTACAACCATACTCCTTTCGTCATGGCAACGAATGAATTCAGCAGATGAACGTCCTTCCCGATGAGGAGTTGAATCTTGGCTACCTCGTGACGGAGGAGAACTTGCGGCAATACAGCCTCCTCTGGGCAGACCAACACCTGGGTTCAGTGGACCTCTCCCTCTTCAGAAACTCCAAGAAGTCCCTAGCAGAGGCCCAAATCCACATGGAGTACGTGGATGAGCAGGCCCTCATCCAATTTACTCAATGGATGTGGGAGGAGAACGTGGAGACCATGCTCGTCGTTCAGGTCGCCCAAGAGGACCAGGAGCTTGAGGAGGAGCTCTAGGTGGGGATAGAATCCTCATCTATAGATCAAGGTAAATTCCATGCCATCCTATATCATGCTAAGCATGTAGGAGAGGGAGTTAGTCCCAATCATGTGTTGGTCTCGCCATCACCCCTCGAGTGCAGACAGATCTCAGAACATCATTGGTCTGAGGAAGAGTTCCAAGACTACCAGGACTTGATTGATGCTTTCCTCCACCATCCAAAGAGAAGGGTTGATCCCCAGGGGTTCGTGCCATTGGACGAGGTGACATCTATGCACACGAGGTGGTTTTGCCAGCATGAGAAGAACACCACCCAGGATATGGGTAGACTAGTGTAAGAATTTGCTTATTGTATTCTTCACCCAGAGGAGCCATCTAGTTGTTGGGCTCCTGAAGAGTTTCCATGCATATTTAGAATATTCTGCATGCATTTTTATCTTTTGTTTCTTTCCCTCTGGAGGCTAACCATTTTTCATTGCATTGCAGACCACATGGGTTTGTCTGATTCTATTCGAGCCAAATGCCAAAGGGTGTCAGGACTCTCTCAAATCCAAATTCCAACCGCATCAACCGAGGTGCCTCCACCCTCGACGGCCGTTCCCCCAGCCCCGAGAGTTCCTGCAGCTCCGGTAGTTATTTCGCTGGCGTCCCCCCCAGGGTTGGTGATGAGTAGAGAGTTCATAAACCTTTGTGGGCGGTCCCCAATCCATGATGAGGGGACTTTGAGGACAGGAAATGACCTCCCATCCTCTGAGGTGCCTGGTTGTCCAGCCAGAACGCCTCGGCTTGTCATCTACTTGGAGCACTTCGAAGGGGAGAATCTGGAAAGGCACCGATAGGTAGTTGAGTACTTAAACTCCCACTTGGAGGAGGGGAATAAGTACTTCAAGGCCATTGCGGAAGTATTTTGCGAGGACAGGCCAAAGACCCTGATGCCGCTTCCCAGTAGTGAAGAGCTAGAGCTGCCAAGGACAACCTTTATGTGGCTTGGCAGAGCAACATGTTTATGGACTTGGCCTTCACGAACAATCCCAACATCAGGATGTTATTCAAAGAGAACTTTCAGGTGGACGAGGTAGCAGTTTCCTAGGCTCAGGCCGCTACTTACGCGGGTCGTGTCCCCAAGGACGATCCTGTAATGGACATCATCGTGGAGGTCCCCCAGGCGAGTAGGCCCTTGTAATTTTGTTTTATTTCTTTCTTTTTAAATAGAAATGCATGCCATTGCTCATTTTGGGGTACAAACAAATTAATGCTCAAACCCCTGAGCGGAGTTGTAAATTCTTTTTACTTTACTGGATGGCTCTCACTTGCACTATTCTTCTGCCTTCATTGCATTATTACTCATCATAGTTTTAGCGTTTAGTAATTGTGCAATTTGGTCTTAAATTTGGTAAGGTTTTAATTTTAACTCAACATAATCTGATTTCATGAGAATTTTAAACCATATCCTATCCACCACGCATGGGCCTTAGTCTTCGAGACTTAGGCATTAATTGCCCTAGTCAGTTCGTAGGTGTAACACTCTACTTCCTTAGAGCCGTTACTAAGTGAGTTAAAAATGTGCCCCTAGCGCGCTAATCAAGGTTTTAGGTTAAAAGTGTGATTAAACTAAAACAAAACTCGTTTAATAACATTAATTATAAAATTAGGACATTCATTGAAATCATTAAAAAGTTATACAATTGGGATCCCAAAATACTGTTTAGAAAATAGTTAACAACTTAAAAATACAAGTAAGGTCAACCTAAGCGACAAAACAACAATTACATTACATTTCCCAAAATGACCCTGGCCGTGGCAGCCAGGTAGGCCGAACATGTACCCGTTGCCCCACGCTCTCCGTACTCATGGTTGGTTGACCTTTCCTTTGCCTTTACCTGCACCATAAAGCACCCGTGAGCCGAAGCCCATCAAGAAAACTCAACACAAAGCATATAATACATACATGACAATTCACATTATATAACAAAACAGCCACCGGGCTAAGCACATAGTGGCCAATGCCGTCCCAGGCGCTATACCAAGCCTTGGGTTCGCGGTCTTCACCGGAAGGGTTGCTACAGAATCCTAGGAGGATCTCGCCCTAACGGCCTACACTCCGCGTGCTCAACACCGATCTCGGCCCTTTGCCGTTCCTTGCTCCTTGTTGTTCTCGGCCTTCGCCATTCCCGCCCTTTGCCGTTCACTCACAAACGTGTGTCACATAGCATAATATTGATAGATATTTAAACACATAATAAACATAAACAATAGGGCTATGCCCTGTAATTCAAACAATAGGGCCACACCCTGCAATAGAAACAATAGGGTCACCCCCTGCTCTACGGGTAAAACAGTTTTCTTACCTTTAATCTGAGTGCTAGCAGTCAAGCATGCAATCATGACTTTCGAGAATGATCCTCTCCTGAGTCCCAGCGGTAACCTAGTCACACACCACAAGTAACATTTTTGTCACTACCCGATTTTATAATTGATCCCCAAAGCCAATCTCGTGCTCTCGGGACCCCCGATTTTTCCCACACGGGGTGGTGAAATCGTCCCCGAGCCCCTTGAGCCTAAGCCTTAAAAATACAAGTTTCAGTGCCTTGAAAATGGCCCAGCGCTGCGGCTAAGCCATTCAGGCATCGCGGTACCCAGCCAGAGCCCCCTGCCCTGGATCATCCATGCGCCACGGCTCGGAAGAACAGCGTCGTGACGCTCCTACGCGAACCCAAAAAAACTGGGTTTTTCCCATCATTTTTCCCCAAGACAAAAGTTGCCCAAACCATGCCCCAAGTGTACCCAAGTCCCAAAGGGTCCCAAAAATCCAAATAACACCACATACACATCATATATGCATCAAAACCCGATCCAAACTCACACCTAAACTCAATTTCAATCAATGGTTTAAAATTCTACAAAAACATAAACCAAACCAGAAACTTTTCAAAACTTGAAGGAATCCTTACCTTTACAACATAATTCGACCCTAGGCTGCCTCCAATGCCACTCCAAGCTTCAATCCTCAAATTCCCAAGCTTAAGTTCCTCAAAACTTCATCCCAAAACCGAAATTCAGAAATCAACATCACATTCCTCAAGAACAACATAAAAGACCTAAACCACAGAAATGAAATCCTTACCTCTTCTTAAATTTCGAGATTCCTAGGTGTGGATGGCTGCTAATCTCTTCCTCAAATCAATTCACTTCCAAATTCCTTAAAAAAAAAACCAGCTGCCTAGTCTTGTGCTCTCATCCTTCTTGAAAGCTTGAACCAAAGGACCAAGGAACTCTTGAGACGCCTAGAACGTGAATGCTAACCTTCAGCTGTGGGTTTGCCTAGTTTAGAGCCTATATGACTATTCTACCCCTCCCTCTAACTCACTTCTTTTCTAAACCTCAAGGGCAACCTATTCCTTTCACTCTTTGTAAAAATACCACCCTTTACTTATTATTTCAGTAACAACACCAACCTCAAGTTAGTAGTAGTTACCAATCTCACAACTAAACACCAATTTTGTGACTCTCTGTTGACACCGCGGGACAAGATCTCCTTATGCCGGAAACACCGTACATAGCTCAAAATCATATCCTTAACGAGTTCAAATTACAAATATGCCCCTAATAGCCAAACGGGACCCACATGCATATTTAATTCACATAAACATGCATTTCTAATTACATAATCATTAAATTCACATATTAACATAATTAAATCAATTATTGCCCTCCCGACACACTAATCAAGGCCCTAAGCCTTATTAGAAAATTTGGGATGCTACAACTATCCCCTCCTTACAGAAATTTCATCCTCGAAATTACGCGAATAACTCAAGATATCGATCCCGAATATCTGTCTCAAGTTCCCAAGTCGCCTCTTCCACTTTGTTGTTTCTCCACAACACTTTTACTAAGGCAATGGTCTTGCTTCGCAAGACTTTATCCTTTCGGTCGAGAATCTGAATCGGCTTCTCTTCATATTATAAATCTTGTCCCAGTTTCAAGTTCTCATAACTCAACACGTATGTAGAATCTGATACATACTTCTGGAGAATGGATACGTGAAACACATTGTGAACCCCTAATAGAGCTGGAGGCATCGCCAATATTTAAGCTACTTCTCCAACCCGTTCCAAAATCTCAAAGGGGCACTAAGGCTCAGCTTGCCCCGTACTCCAAATCGTTTCACTCCTCTCAAGGGAGAAACACATGATCACCGATTTGATACTCTACGCTCCTGTGTCTCAAGTCTGAGTAACTCTTCTGCCGACTCTAGGAGGCAAGCATTCGAGCTCCGATCTTCTCAATCACCTCATTGGTCCTCTAAAAAACCTTAGGACCTAAATACCTTCTCTCACCCGTCTCATCCCAATGGATGGGTGATCTGCACTTTCTCCCATACAACATCTCATACGGAGCCACTCCGATAGTCGCCTGGTAACTGTTATTGTACAAAAACTCAATCAAAGGGAAATACTTACTCCAAGATCCTCCAAAATCCAACACACAGGCCAGTAGCATATCCTCTAGTATCTGAATCATCCTCTCAGATTGTCCATCCATCTGAGGATGATAAGTGGTGCTAAACTGCAACTGCGTGCCCATAGCCTTCTATAGGCTCTCCCAAAACATGGAGGTGAAGGTGGGGTCCCTGTCGGATACTATCGACCTTGGAGACCCATGAAGTCGCACGATTTTCTCTATGTACAATTTAGCATACTGCTCCACATTATGAGTTTGTCCTAACAGGCAAAAAGTGGGCGGACTTAGTATACCTGTCCACCATCACCCACACTGAATCATGTTATCCCACGGTCTTCGGTAACCCAACCACGAAGTCCATGGTGATATCCTCCCATTTCCACTCCGGAATCCCTAGAGGTTGCAACAACCCTGTTGACCTCTGATGTTCAGCCTTTACCTGTTGGCAAGTCAAGCACTTGGCCACATAATCCACCACATCCCTCTTCGTTCCCGACCACCAATACAAAGTTCTCAAATCTTGGTACATCTTCGTCATACCCGGATATAAAGAATAGGGAGTGGTATGAGACTCATCCAAGATCTCTCGCCTGATACCAGAATCCATCAGAACACAAATCCAGCCTTTGTACTTCAGTAATCCCGTCTCCGAAATTGAAAATTCTTTAGCCTCTCCTGCTAAGACATTCTCTTTGTGCTCTCTCAACTGGGGATCCTCCCCCTGTGCCTCCTTGATCCTCTCAAGGAGCGTAGACTAAAGAGTGATGTTGGCTAACTGACCAACCACCAACTCTATACCTGCTCTAGTCATCTCTTCAGCTAACTTGTCTGATATCTGCCTCAAACTAAACAACTGTCCTGGGACCTTCTGACTCAGCGCGTCGATCAATACATTGGCCTTCCCAAGATGATATAAAATATCACCATCGTAATCCTTTACCAATTCCAACCAATGTCTTTGGCGCATGTTCAGATCCTTCTGAGTAAAGAAGTACTTCAAACTCTTATGGTCAGTATATATTTTGCACTTCTCGCTGTATAGATAATATCTCCAAACCTTAAGTGCAAATACCACTGTTGCCAATTCCAAATCATGTGTGGGATATCTCTGCTCATACTCCTTAAACAGTCTCGACGCGTAGGCTATTACCTTTCCGTCCTGCATCAGCACACACCCTAAACCCTGTCTGGAAGCATCACAATAGACTACAAACTTCGCATTGTCTGAGGCAGACTCAAAACTGGAGCGGTGAGCAGTCGCCGCTTCAACTCCTTAAAATTGTTCTCACACCTATCTGTCCATACATACTTAGTCTTTTTGCTCGTCAATTCAGTTAATGGTGTGGTTATTTTGGAGAACCCTTCGATGAATCGCCGATAGTACCATGCCAATCCCGAAAATCTCCTAACCTCTGGTACACTACTCGGCATGGGCCAATCTCTTACTGCCTCAATCTTGCTTGGGTCAACCAGAATCCCTTCCTTACTGACAATGTGACCCATAAATGTTACTAGGGGTAGCCAAAACTCACACTTGCTGAACTTAGCATATAACCTATGCTCCCTCAATTGTTGTAATGCTAGGCGTAGATGCTGCTCGTGCTCTATCTCTGACTGAGAGTACACCAGTATGTCATCAATGAATATAATCACAAACTTGTTGAAATAGTCCTTGAAGACCCTATTCATTAAATCCATAAAGGCTACTAGGGCGTTGGTTAATCCAAATGACATAACTAGGAATTCATAGTGTCCATAGCTTGTGTGGAAAGCGGTCTTTGGTATGTCCTCTTCTTTAATCCTTAACTGGTGGTAGTTTGACCGAAGGTCAATCTTAGAGAACATTGTCTTCCCCTATAGCTGGTTAAAAAAGTCGTCGATCCTAGGTAGTGGGTGCTTGTTCTTAATGGTCAACCTGTTCAATTCTCTATAATCAATACACATTCTTAAGGATCCATCATTCTTCTTGACAAACAACACTGGAGCACCCCATGGCAAAAAACTTGGTCTGATGAATCCAAAATCCAGTAACTCTTGCAACTGAATCTCTAGTTCCTTCAACTCTGCCGGAGCCATTCTATAAGGTGTCCTAGATACTGGCTCTGCTCATGGCGCCAATTCTATGAAGAACTCAATCTCTCGGTGTGGTGGCAACCCTGGCAAGTTTATGGGGAACAAATCTGGAAACTCACATACTAGTCTGGTCTTACTCGGCCCAATCGACACAACTCTAGAGGTATCCACAATGTTTGCTAGGATTCCTATGAAAACTCAATCAAAGGGAGATACTTACTCCACGATCCCCCAAAATCCAACATGTAGGCCTGCAACATATCCTCTAGTATCTGAATCATCCTCTCAGACTGTCCATTCGTCTGGGGATGATAAGCAGTAATAAACCGCAACTGTGTGCCGATAGCTTTCTACAGGCTCTCCCAAAACTTAGAGGTGAAGGTGGGTTCCCTGTCGGATACTATCGACCTCGGAGCCCCATGCAGTCGTACAATTTCCTTCACATACAATTCAGCATACTGTTCAACAGTATATTGTCCTAATAGGAAAAAAGTGGGCTGACTTGGTGTACCTATCCACAATCACCCACACTGAATCATGTTGTCCCACGATCTTTTGTAATCAAACCACAAAGTCCATGGTGATATTCTCCCATTTCCACTCTAGAATTTCTAGAGGCTACAACAACCCTGCTAGCCTCTGATGTTCGGCCTTCACCTGCTGACAAGTCAAACACTTGGCCACATATTCCACCACATCTCTCTTCATTCCCGGCCACCAGTACAAAGTTCTCAAATCTTGGGATATCTTCGTCGTACCCGGATGTAAAGAATAGGGAGTGGTATGAGGCTTATCCAAGATCTCTCGCCGGATACCAGAATCCATCAAAACATAAATTCGGCCTTTATACTTCAGTAATCCCATCTCCGAAATAGAAAAGTCTTTAGCCGCTCCGGCTAAGATGCTCTCTTTGTGCTCTCTCAACTGGAATCCTCGCCCTGTGCCTCCTTAATCCTCTCAAGGAGCGTAGACTGAAGAGTGATGTTGGCTAACTAACCAACCACCAACTCTAGTCATCTTTTCGGAAAACTTGTATGATATCTACCTCGAACTGAACAATTGTCCTGGGCCCTTCCAACTCAGTGCATCGGCCACCACATTGGCCTTCTCAGGATGGTATCAAATATTACAATCGTTATCATTTACCAACTCCAGCCAATGGCTCTGGCGCATACTCAGATCCTTCTAAGTAAAGAAGTACTTCAAACTCTTATAGTCGGTGTATATTTTGCACTTCTCACCATATAAGTAGTGTCTCCAATCCTTAAGTGCAAATACCACCGCCGCTAATTCCAGATCATGTGTGGGATACCTCTGCTCATACTCCTTCAACTGTCTTGACGTGTAGGCTATTACCTTTCCAGCCTGCATCAATACACACCCCGAACCCTATCTGGAAGCATCACAATAAACTAAAAATTTCTCATTGTCTGACGGCAGACTCAATACTGGAGCGGTGATCAGTTGCCACTTAAACTCCTTGAAACTGTTCTCACACCTGTTTGTCCATACATACTTAGTTTTCTTGCGTGTCAGTTCAGTCAATGGTGTGGCTGTAATGCCCCAAAATCCCTAATGTGGTTTAATGGTCGGATTAGTAGGCCGGGAGGGCCATAATTGTTTTATTATGCCATTAAACTATTATTTACATGTTTATGTGAATTATATTATAATATGATGTTAAATGCATGCATGTGGGTCCATATCTCATGATAGGGGTATTTTGGTAATTTGGCCCGTTGAGAGCGTAATTGTATATTTGTATGCATGTCGGTGATATATTGTTGAGGCCACATTATAATGTGGATTTGTTTGAGCCATTCGGCATGAGACGATCTTTGAGTATAAATTAGCGGTTTAGTCATAACGGGATTAAGTTTGAGGCTCGGGGTGAGTCTCGGGGTGTTTTAATGATTAGAACGTTGCCAGGAATTAAAGGGGTAACGGGATATGAATTTTTGGTATTTGAGAATATCGAGAATAGCGGGAATTGGAGGGTGTTAATTATGATTAACGAAATAGGTGGGAAAGGATGGTTTTACCCTTGGGAGCTTTTAGAAACCTTTATTTGACCTAGGGGTATTTTAGTCTTTTCACCCCTAGGATTGATATATGCCATTGAAGGCTGTAGAAGTTACCCAAAATAGAGCAAGTTCAAAACCTCTCCGTACACCATTTCTTCTCCTTCTTCCCTTCAATTTTTGAACCCCAATTTGAAGAAACAAGCCAGGAAACCAAATGTTGGAGCTTAGAAACTTGGTTCATCCATTGAAAAGGACTCAAATCCCATTGAGGTAAGAAATCATCCATGAACTTTTAGCTTTGCTCTATTTTTCTTATAGTTTTTGATGTGGATAGTTGGGAATTAGTGGAGGTTTTTGTGTAAGAGCTTGTGTTTTGATGAGGGTGTGATGTAGGGGTTGAATTGGATGTTTGGGTGATGTTTGGGATTGGTTTGGAGGGTTGGTTTCAAGGGAAATCGCAAGGAGGGAAAACCAGAAATTTCCTGGTCTGTAATTGGCGCAGCAACGCCATTCCAGGCACAACAGCGTTAGGCAGGGCAGAGAGCTGGGCCTCTCTGACTTGAAATAGCACCTCAGCACCATTTAATAGGGCTGCAGCGCTGGTTCATTTTCCAGCAAGCCTATTTTAGGGCTCGGGATGACTTTTAAGGCTCGGGGATGGGTTCCTTTACCCCATTTGGGTAGATTAAGATTCCCGAGAGTGCGGGATTGATCCCGGAAGCATGGTTTTAGATTGTGAACCTCTTATTGATTTACTTTATTAATGGATTCTAATTGGTTATGACTAGGTGACCGCTAAGGAACTAAAATTTTGATCGTTCTCAAGGGTCGTTCTTATATCATTTCTCGCTAAAAGCCGAGGTAAGAAAACTGCACCCTGTGTATATGACATGCGTGGTTGTTATTGATGCATGTTGGTTATTAAATGTGGACATTGATTGCGTATTAAATGCTTAGCAAATCTTACTTACTTGTGTATGGCACTGACTATTCAGAATCGACACTGGTCGCATATTACTGACCTGGGAGTCAGGAACGGCATAAGCGCCATGAATGCAGAGCCGATAAAAGATTAGATCTAATCGATATCATCATTGAATGACTCTAGGAGCATTAATGCTGGACCGACCCTAAGGTCAATGAAAATTATAAGCGCTTGACTAGTCTAAGACTAATTACTCAGAGCCAGGGCCAAAGGCCAAGGTGACTGTTTGTCACATGGCTAGGGAGCAGAATCCTATGGTTGTGACTCTATGGTCACGTGGTAGATTATGTTGGTGACTATTTCATCAAGAACCTATCCTGTTTAAGCTAGTGAAAGGATCACTTATATGTATAAAGCCCAGGTGACCCTATCGTCACATGGCTTATGGGAACGGAACCCACCTTAGTGACTTTTGCTACTGTCACTCCTTTATTTTGGACTAAAAGTCCTGAATGATTATTATGATCATTGTTGATATTATATTCATGTAGTATTGTGTTTTCTTGCTGGGCTTTGGCTCATGGGTGCTATGTGGTGCAGGTAAAGGAAAAGAAAAGCTCACCCAGCCTTGAGTGGAGAGCTTAGGTGGCGATGTGTACATATGCGGCCGCTTGACCACCACGGCCAAGGAGTTCTCAGGGGCACTAGGGGGTTTACCTTATTTTTACCGCTTAGATCGGCGGGTTGTAAATTTTACACAGTAATGACCATTTTGCACTATAAACAACTTGTAAACATTTTTATGGGCCCATGAACAGTTTTATGTTTTAAATAAAATATATCCTTTCCTTTTGATTGGTTTTCCACCTTAACTTATTAATAACACCTAGAAGCACGTTTTTAACCAAAGAACTCGGTTAGCGGTTCAACGTTCACCGTAACGGTCTTGGGGTAACCAGGGCGTTACAGTGGCTATTCTGGAGAATCCCTAGATGAATCGCCGGTAGTACCCTGCCAATCTCAAAAAGCTCCTAACCTCCGGTACACTACTCGGCCTGGGCCAATCCCTTACTACCTCAATCTTACTTGGGTGAACTAGAATCCCCTCCTTACTAACAATATGACCTAGAAATGTTACTTGGGAAAGCCAAAACTCACACTTGTTGAACTTAGCATACAACATATGCTCTCTCAACCGCTGTAATAATAGGTGTAGATGTTGCTCATGCTCTGTCTTTAATGAGGAATACACCAGTATGTCATCAATGAATACGATCACAAACTTGTCCAGATAGTCCTTGAAAACCCTATTCATCATGTCCATAAAAGCTGCTGGGGCATTGGTTAATCCAAAGGACATAACCAAGAATTCATAGTGTCCATACCTTGTGCAGAAAGCAGTTTTTGGTATGTCCTCCTCTTTAATCCTCAACTGGTGGTAGCCTGACTGAAGGTCAATCTTAGAGAACATTGTCTTCCCTTGTAAATGGTCAAACAAATCATTGATCCTAGGTAGTGGGTACTTGTTCTTAATGGTCAACTTATTCAACTCTCTGTAGTCAATAAACATCCTTAAGGACCCATCCTTCTTCTTGATGAACAACACTGGAGCACCCCACGGTGAAAAACTCGGTCTGATGAATCCCAAATCTAGTAACTTTTGCAACTGAATCTTCAGTTCCTTTAACTCTGCCAGAGCCATTCTATAAGGTGTTCTAGATACTAGCTTCGCCCCTGGCGCCAACTTAATGAAAAACTCAACCTCTTGGTGTGGCGGCAACCCTGGAAAATTCGCGGGGAACAAATCAGTAAACTCACATACTAGTTTGGTCTCATTCGGTCCAATCGAAACAACTCTAGAAGTATCCACATTGTTTGCAAGGAATGTTATGCAACCCTCTTGCATTAGCTCTCTAGCCTTCAGTGCCGAAATCATAGGTACTCACAGTCCACATGAATACAAAGGGTACCTCCCCTTTCGGTTCAAAGGTCACCATCCTGCGCTTGCAGTCAATCGTCGCGCCATACTTTGATAACCAATCCATCCCTAGGATGATATCAAAGTCATCCATCACTTACTCAATCAAATCCACAAACAACACCCTACTGTCTATCTCTACTGACAATGCTCTAACCCATCTCCTAGAGACTACTAGTTTCCCAGTCAGCAACAAAGTCCGAAATCCTCTAGCATACAAATCACTAGGTCTACAAAGTTGGTTTATCACTCTAGCAGAAAAAAATGAATGAGTAGCCCCGGAGTCAATCAATGAAGTAAAAGAACAACCAGCACTAAAAATCTGATCTGTCACGACCGAAGGGCTAGCCTCAGCCTTAGTCTGGGTTAAGGTAAATACTCTGGCAGGAGCGAGACTATCACTCTATTTCGGCCCTTCCTTCCCGGCCTGTGAGCAATCCTTCCTCAAATGATTGATACTCCCACAAGTAAAGAATCCTTTGATTGTACACTCTCCCTGACGCCGTTGTCGGTACTGAGGACACACTGGGAAACTCCTCCAGTTATCACCCTCGCCTTGACAACCACTAAAAGCACCCTATGCTCTCCTATCCGAGCCAGGAGGAACAAAAGATTCTGGGGCCTTTCTCTTCTGCTCACTGGGGCCACTACCCCAGCTATATCCAGTAAAAGGAGGCACCGTCCTCTGAGCATTGCGCCTAGCAGCAACCTCTTTCTATATCTGATCCTCAACCCCACAGCTGTAAGGGCCTTGTTCACTACCTGTGCATAAGTGGTAGTTCTCAGATCCAAAGTTATATTGACGTCACAGGAAATCATAACATTCAATCCCCACACAAACCGATCTCTTCATGCCATGTTAGCTAGCACCAAGTTCGGCATGAACTTCGCTAACTGATCAAACTTCAAAGCATACTCAGTAACCGTCATCCGGTTATGAGTCAGGTTCATAAACTCATCCACCTTCGTCACTCGGACTACAACACTATAATACTTTTCATTGAACATATTCTTGAACTCTTCCCAGGTCATGACTGCTATATTCCTCCTCTGAGACACCACATCCCACCAAATGTGAGCATCTTCTCTTAACATGTAGCTGGTGCAAGCTACTCTTTCATTTCCTTCCACTCTCATGAAATCCAAGATGGAAGAGATAATGTTCATCCACTGCTCTGCCGCAGTGGGTCTAGGCCACCCTCGAGGGTTGGAGGATGTTGTTTCCTGAACCTCTCATACAAAGGTTCCCATATATTCTCCACTACAGGTTGGGCTAGCACTGGTGCCACAGCCTGTGGAACCTGTAACCCACTACCCTGAGAAGGGGCTTGCTGTCTCAACTGTCGAAGCTCTTCTTCAGTTCAGTGAAGTCTAGCTTCCATCTCGGCAAATAATTGTTGTAAATTCGGTGGGGCAGGTGGAGGGTCTTGACCCTAGTTGTCATCGTCGACCCTATTGTCGCAGAGTTTGATTGATCGCTGAGGCATTACAGTGATATGCCTACAATCAATGATGCTGCACATCAGGCATGATAACAACATCCAAAATCACCTCCCAATTTCATCAACCAACCACAACCAGGAAGTCCATAAATCAAAAATAACATACAACAATCAGGGGGCCATGCCCTATCATCATGCATATATCACCGCATTCATCATGTTCTATTTATATATATTCAGGCAAACAGGACACTCAAGCAAGAAATTAAGAATATAATTCATTAATTACCAACCAACCCTGAGTCGAGCTTGTCACTACCAACCAACCAACCCTGAGTCGGTCGATCTCTAGGAACCATAAACCTTGGCACGCTCTGATACCAAGTTGCAACACCCAAATTCCTCAGAGTCATTACTAAGTGAGTTAAAAATGTGCCACTATCTCGCTAATCGAGGTTTTTGGTTAAAAGTGTGCTTAAAATGAAACAAAACTCGTTTAATAACATTAATTATGAAATTGGGATATTGATTGAAATCATTAAAAAGTAACATAGTTGGGATCCAAAAATATTGTTTAGAAAATACTTAACAACTTAAAAATACAAGTAAGGTCGACCTAGGAAACAAAACAACAATTACTTTACATTTCCCAAAATGACCCTAGCCGTGGCAGCCAGGTAGGCCGAACATGTACATGTCGCCCCACGCTCTCCGTACTCATGGTTGGTCGACCTTTCCCTTGCCCTTACCTACACCATAGAGCACCCGTGAGCCGAAGCCCAGCAAGTAAACTCAACACAAAGCATATAATACATACATGACAATTCACATTATATAACAAAACAGCCACCGGGCTAAGCACATAACGGCCAACACCGTCCCAGGTGCTATACCAGGCACTGGGTTCGCAGTCTTCACCGAGAGGGTGGTTGTAGTACCCTAGGAGGGTCTCGCCCTAATGACGTGCATTCTGCGTGCTCAACGTTGATCCCGACCCTTTACCATTCTTGGCTTTCGTCGTTCTTGGCCTTCGTCGTTCACTTACAAACTTGCATCACATAGCATAATATTGATAGATATTTAAACACATACTAAACATAAATAATAGGGCTACACCCTACAATCCAAACAATAGGGCCACACCTTGCAATACAAACAATAAGGCCACACCGTGCTCTACGAGTACAACAATTTTCTTACCTTTAATCTGAGTGCTAGCAGTTAGGAAAGCAATCACGACATCCATGAATGATCCTCTCCTGAGTCCCAGTAGTAACCTAGTCACACACCACAAGTAACGTTCTCGTTACTACACGATTTTATAATTGATCCACAGAGCGAGTCCCGTGCTCTTGGGACCCCCGATTTTTCCCACACGGGGTGGTGAAATCTTCCCCCCAAGCCCAAAAAATAAAAATTCAAGGACCCTGAAAATGGCCTAGCGTCGTGGCACCCAGCCAGGGCCCCTGCCCTGGATCATCCCAGCACTGCGGCTCAGAAGAACAGCGTCGCGGCGCTCCTACACGAACCCAGAAAACTGGGTTTTTCCCATCATTTTTCGCCGAGCCAAAAGTTGCCCAAACCATGCCCCAAGTGTACCCAAGTTCCAAAGGGTCCGAAAACTCCAAATAGCACCACATACACAACATATATGCATCAAAACCCGATCCAAATTCACACCTAAACTCAATTTCAATCAATGGTTTAAAATTCTACAAAAACTTAAACCAAATCAGAAACTTTTCAAAACTTGAAGGAATCCTTACCTTTAGAACAGAATTCGACCATAGGCTGCCTCCAATGCCACTCCAAGCTTCAATCCTCAAATTCCCAAGCTTAAGTTCCTTAAAACTTCATCCCAAAACTGAAATTTAGAAATCAACTTCACATTCCTCAAGAACAACATAAAAGACCTAAACCACATAAATGAAATCCTTACCTCTTCTTAAATTTCGAGATTACTAGGTGTGGATGGCTGCTAATCTCTTCCTCAAATCAATTCACTTCCAAATTCCTTAAAAAAAACCAACTGCCTAGTCTTGTGCTCTCATCCTTCTTGAAAGCTTGAACCAAAGGACCAAGGAACTCTTGAGACGCCTAGAACGTGAATGCTAACCTTCAGCTGTGGGTTTGTCTAGTTTAGAGCCTATATGACTATTCTACCCCTCCCTCTAACTCAGTTCTTTCCTAAAACTCAAGGGCAACTTATTCTTTCACTCTTTGTAAAAATACCACCATTTACTTATTATTTTAGTAACAACACCAACCTTAAGTTACTAGTAGTTACCAATCTCACAACTAAACACCAATTTTGTGACTCTCTGTTGACACCGCGGGAGAGGATCTCCTTATGCCGAAAACACCGCACATAGCTCAAAATCATACCCTCAACGGGTTCAAATTACAAATATGCCCCTAATAGCCAAATGGGCCCCACATGCATATTTAATTCACCTAAACATGCATTTTCAATCACATAATCATTAAATTCACATATTAACATAATTAAATAAATTATTGCCCTTCCAACACACTAATCAAGGCCCTAAGCCTTATTAGAAAATTTGGGACGCTACAGTAGGGACTTGTGCTCGGGTCTTGACGACTTGAGTCCTGTTGACTCACTTAGTATTTTGACGCTTTTAAGCACTTAGTGTTGCTTCACAGGCTCACAGTCCTTGGAAGTAACTTTTGTGCATTGTCAAGTGGGGGCACTCGACGTGTCCTTACATCCTTGAGTCCCATCAACTCGGGTCTTAGGAGGTCAATTTTACTTAGGGTTTGAAGATGAAGTGTTATTCCATAGGCGCGTAGTCCACGGGAGGTTGCACTAGGTCATTTTTGTTAGTCGCGATTATAGCTTTGCCCCCGAGTACAAAGTACTCAAGTTTTGGGAATCAAAAACTCACTGCTAGTCCTTGAGATCTAAGCCCACAGGACGTGGGTCGAGCTCTCTGCCCATTTAGGCTAGGCCTTGTGATCCAAGCTTTTGGAAACTTGAGGTTTGTGCTTGAGAACTGGTTACTGCTCCTCGAGAGTGCAATCCTCAGGAGATAACTCAAGTTCACCCATTAATTGGGGGTTTTTTTGAGGTCATTCCTCCCTCAAAAGTTGTGACACTAGGCCTAATCTGCTCATGACAAGCTTAGTTTCCTAGGTCTTACTCTGCGAGTACGGGTGGTCCAAGTTTTTTGAAACTTGAGGTTTGCGCCCGAGTACGAGAGACTTGGGGCTTAAGAATTGGTTATTGCTCCTAAGGAACATAGTCCTCAAAAGATAACTCAAGTTCAGGTGAGGTTTGCGCTTGAGTACAGATGACTCGGGGTATCGATTACTCTTAAGGAGCTAAGAAATGGTTATTGCTCCTCGGGCGTGTAATCCTCACGAGATAACTCAAGTTCACCCCTAAATCTTAGGGTTTTCCAATGCTAGGGAGAATGTTGCGCCGTATTAGTGGGGTGCTCGGGATGCACACCCACTGGCTCATCAGGCGGCGCTCTAGTTGGGTGTGCAGGTGGCATGCCAACTAGTTGCCTAAGTGGTACTTCGCCATGGGGGTCCACTCGCAGCCCTTGGGCTGCTAGAATAGCTCTCATGGCGTTAACCATCTCCTGTAGGTTGACAATATTCCCATCTTGGGCATCAATTTTCTGTTGTTGGATGGCGACTTGGTCTCTGGGAGTCACCATGTAACCTCCCAAATTACCTAATTAGGCTTAGGGTCTTGACTAGGGGGCTAGGATGACAAATTATGGAGAATTATTTGAATATATGTGATTTAATTATGAAATATGTGTGTATGTGATATGTATGTGTATTATTAATGATTACGTGAGTTATATTATAATATGACAAGATATGCATGTTGGCCCGTTTCTTATTAGAAGGGCAATTTTTGTAATTTGGCTCATTGCGGGTATATTTGGAATATATGTGCATATATGTGTGAGGCCACATTATTATGTGGATATGTTTTGGTTACTTGACATGAGGCGATCCTAGGGAGCAAGTTAGCGGGAAAGTCACAACGGGACCAAATACTCGACTCGGGGTGAGTCAAGAGATATTTTTGGTATTTAGTACATTATCGGGATATCTGATCATGGGAATAAATATTTGAGGATATGTTGGGAGTTAGTGAGATTAGGAGGGAGTTTCAGGAATTTTGACCATTTTACCGTCGGGGACGTTTTTGGTACCCCGAGCTTCGAGATTTTTTTAGAGTTACTTGAACTCTAAGTAAACTACACAAAAACACAGAAAAACACAAACACTCTCTCACTCATGTACACACACACACACACACTCTCTCTCTCTCTCTCAATTCCCTGAGAATTCTTGCGATCTAAGGGGAATTGAAGCTAACTTAGGCTCGGGATTGCTTGGGGAAAGGCTTAGCGTTGTTTTGGCAGTAGAGGTATTGATTTCTAGCCTCAATTCTTTATGTTTCTCTGGTTTTAGTGGAGTTTTAGAGTTTTGAAAACTCAAATCTGAATTTGGTTTTGTGAGGAGTTTTAAGCTTGTGTTTTGGAGATGGTTTTAAGGCTTATGAAGTACTGAGTTGATTGGGAACTTTGTTTTTGGGATTTGGCTATGTTTGGTTGGGTTTTGGTTGAGTTTTGACTTGAAGAAAATGAGGGAAAAACTGGGTTTTCATGTCGAGTCACAACCCTGTACTTGGGGCATTGCGACTCTCATGAACGAAAAAGGAGAAGGAGGTGCTGAACCTCCATTTGAGTTGTGGCGCCTGCAGGGAGAGCCGCAACGCGTGTGTTCCAGAAGAGAGCCCTTAGGCTCTCTGCCTAGGGGCTGGTCGTGACTCTTGGGCCTTGGGTCATAGCGCTTGAAGGTCTTTTGAGCCCTGGGAAGATCATGAGTGGGGCAACTCAGACTTAGGGGCTTGGGATAGATTCTACCACTCGGTTTAGTAGATTTCGATGTCCTGGAGGCTAGAACTTGATCTGGAAGCCTTTATTCGCTCGTTATTGATGGGGTTCTATATTACCATTCGGGGCTCAGAATCGAGATCGTGCTCGAGGGTTGTTCTTATTATACGTTGCACTCGGACTTGAGGTAAGAAAACTACACCGAGTACGTGCTAAGTGTGATTATTCGCGTGATTAGGACTCGGCCCCGTTAAGGAACATGGATATTATTGTGTTTGTATTTAATTGGCAGAGATATATGATTAATATGTATGCATACTTGTATTATCTGAAGTATACTTATCTGTGTCTGGTTATCTGTTTATCTGGTTGTCTTAATATCTAGTTAAGGCATTGACTTATTAGTCAAGGGCGGCAATAGCGCGCTGTGCGCTGGTCAAGAGGCTTAGGCCTAATCAGGGACGTACTATTATGTTAGTCGACCCTATGGTCGTTTGGAAAAACAAAGCGCTTGGCTAACTTTATGGCTAGTTACTCAGAGCTAAGGCAAAGTGCCCTGAGTGGCTCTATGGTCACTTAGCTAGGGAATAGGGCACCAGGTTGAGTCTATGGTCATATATTCAGGGCAGCGGTGTAACGCCCTGGTTACCCCAAGACCGTTACGGTGAACGTTGAACCGTAAATTTAACTCGCTAATCGAGTTCTTTGGTTAAAAACGTGCTTTTAGGTGTTATTAATAGGTTAAGGTGGAAAACCAATCAAAAGGAAAGGATATATTTTATTTAAAACATAAAACTGTTCATGGGCCCATAAAAATGTTCACAAGCTATTTACAATGAAAAATGGTCATTACAGTTTGAAAATTTACAACCTGCTGATCTAAGCGGTAAAAATAGGGTAAACCCCCTAGTTCCCCTGAGAACTTCTTGGCCGTGGTGGTCAAGCAGCCGCATATGTACACAGCACCACCTAAGCTCTCCACTCAAGGTTGGGTGAGTTTTTCTTTCCCTTTACCTGCACCACATAGCACCCACGAGCCAAAGCCCAGCAAGAGAGCACAATAATGCATATAAATATTATCGAATGATTAGCATTATAATCACATAGAGCTTAAAGCTCTGAACAGATGAGTGAATATCACTTTGTGGTTACATTAACCATGAAGGAGCTTATAGCCCTAGTCAGATGAGTGATTTAACACTTGAGGTTCTGGTAAACCATAATGAGTTACTAACAAGCAAGCCACTACCTTAAACAAATGAGTGACTGATGGGTAAGTCACTAGCTTAAACAGATGAGTGGCTGGTGGGTAAGTCACTAGCTTTAACAGATGAGTGACTGATGGGTAAGTCACTACGGGGCTCGGCACCCATAGCCATGTGACTAAATAGTCAATGTGGCTTTAAGTAAGCGCTTATAGTATTCATCGAACTTGAGGTCGGTCCGACATTAACGCTCTTCTGAATCATTTAATGTAGATGTCGATTAGATCTAATCTTTGTTGGCTTGCGTTAAACACACTAAGGCCGTTCTTGAATTATGAGTCAACACTGTGTGACCAGTGCCCAGTATCACTGTCGAACTTGACTAATGATTCACAGCTTCACAGTTGATACTGACACCATTTCCAATTCTGACTATCAGTCAGTGCCATACACAAGTGAGCAAGATTTGCTAAGCATTCAATATTCAATCCATGTCAACATTTAAACATTCAACATGCCTCATGAATAACCATGCATGTCACATATGGGGTGCAGTTTTCTTACCTCTGATTCGAGCGAGAGTTAATAAAAGAACGACCCTTGAGAACGATTTGCCTTTTAGTTCTTTAGCAGTCACCTAGTCATAACCAATTATGGGATTCCATCAATAAAATGAATAACAAAGGTTCCCGAACCAAGATCTAGCCTCTGGGACATCGAATCCCACTAAATCGAGTAGTAAGAACGATCCCGAGGCCTAAAATAAAGTTCCCATGATCAAAACACCCATTTGCCCTAAAAAACCCTCATGAGCCGCGACCCCAAAACCTTGAGCCGCGGCCCCCAGCCAAACCAGGAGCAAGCGCCGTGGCGCACCATAACCAGTGCCGCGGCCCCCAACACACACAAAACCCACCATCTTCAGCATCGAGCTTGGGTCGCGGCCCCACCTGGGAAACCTGCCATAACTCCGATTTCTCACTTTTAAATCCTTCCAAAAACATACCTAAACATCTCCAAATCCAAAAATAAAAGTTCATAAACATCCCAATGATCCAAAATCATCAAATCTCGAGGCTCAAACGAATCAGAAACTCAACAACACACAAAATCCAATTCAGAGCTTAGAAACTCTAAAACTCAAAACTTAAAGCTTGGATTACCTTTGATTGGGTTGTTTCTCGCCAAATCCTTCGGTCAAGAATCTTTTAATCTTTCCAAGGATCACTATGCCTAGATCCTCGCTTGATTCCGACTCCTAGAGCTCAAGATTTCTTTGAAATTGCTACGAATGGTCACAAAGGTTAACGAGAGAGAGAAAGTGTTTGTAACGTAAGGTTCTTTCTGTCAGACTACTTCAGGCTTAAGTAACCTCAAATAAAACCTAATGCTCGGGGTCCCAAAAACATCCCCGGGGACAAAATAGTCAAAACTCCCAGAATATCCTCTTGATCTCAATAACTCCCAATATATCATCAAATAAACATTCTCATTATCCAATATCCCAATAATTGACCCCGTTATGACAAAACCGCTAATTTGCAACATAAGACTGTCTCATGCCGAATAGCTCGAATATATCCCCATAAAAATGGGATCTCATCCATAAATCACAATATGCACCAAAATACACAAATATGCCCTCAACGAGCCAAATTACCAAAATGCCCTAATAATCAAATGTGGACCCACATGCATGCATTTAACATCATATTATAATATAATTCACATAAACATGCATATAATTATTTAATGGCATTATAAAACAATTATGGCTCTCCCGGCCTACTAATCCAGCTATTAAACCGCATTAGGGATTTTGGGGCATTACAAGCAAGCCCCAGAATGATCCTATAATCATTTATTTGTTATTATATGCATGCATGAGTAGGTTATTACTGCTGGGCATGCTAGATATGCATCTGGAATCTGTATTTACTGTTCATGCACATGTTTAAGTTTTCTTGCTGAGCCTTGGCTCATGGGTGCTATATGGTGCAGGTAAGGGGAAAGGGAAGCTGGACCAGCCATGAGTTGGAGAGCTTCGGTGGCAGCGTGTACATATTCAGCTGCTCGACCACCACGACTGGGGTTATCTTGGAGGAACTTGGGTTGTATCCCCTATTTTGCCGCCTAGGTCGGCTTGGCTTGTATTTTAACTTGTATCTAACCTTTTAAATACCAATTTATGTTATTTGGGATCTCATGTATATACTAAACTTTTAAATGAAAAGTTAACGTTTCCTTTTGATCAAAATTTTACCCTAACCCTTGTCATTAATCTTAGTTACATGTTTATAACCGAGGGACTTGATTAGCAAGTGTAACACTATTTAAAATACACAGTGTAACAATCCTGGATTAGGAGGACATTACATACCACCCCCGGCGGCTCCTCCGCGTCCATGGGCTGAGGATAATCTCCCTCATAAAACTCAATGTCTTCGCCGTCGTAGTATGCATTTTCGTCGTAATCTTCCTAGGCCACCTCCGGAAACTCTGGCGGAGGTGGTCAGTTGGGTTCTCCTCCCTCAGCTCCGGGGGGAGGAGCGACGTCGTCTGGAGCATTTTTTCTAGTGGTCACCATGACTGAATCTTCGAAGCTTTCTTCACAACTCTCAATGAAATCACCAAAATATCGACTGACTTTTTCGTTATCAACTAATTAAACAAGAACTTAATGAAATGTAGGTAAAAGATACACATTTTACGTGGTTCTAGTTATAAAACAACCCTAAAACTCAAAAGTCCTTTATAATGGACGCCCTAGCCCTATTTATAGTGGTTGGGGGCAATTAATTCTCTTAATGGGAATTTATTACAAATATTCCCAATCATTTGGGAGTTTAAAGCTAATTAACACCTTTGGGTGCCCTAATTAAGGTGGTGGGCCCAAGAGTATCGCATGGGGCCCAATTCGTAGGTTGCAGCCCACCAGTTTAGAAGAGAAAGCACATTGCCAGAATATAGCTGCATGTTTCCCATGTCAGATGATACATTGTGACATACCAATTTTTAAGTGTACGGGCTCGAGACCACTATTTGAGGAACAAAAAGATGTATGATGGCCGCTTGCTGTACAAAGCTGCTACGACTGACATCTGGCGTTCCCTCCAGGCCTCGAGGACTAACTGATTAAGAAGACAGGAGGACCATCACGAATGTCCTCGGGATGTGGCCTAACTTGAAGACATCCACACCTGGAAATGAATAACAACGCATTGGGAGTAATCTACGCTCCGAGGAGCTCTAGGCGAGCTCTACAAGACTTCATTAGCTCCCGAGGAGCCTAATCACTTCTCTAATGACTGTCACGTGTCTAATGATGAAATCACAGACAACAAAACTAATTGGTGAAATTAGTTATCCAATTCTATAAACAAAATTTACAAAAATGGTTAAATTACAAAAACAATTAGATCTGTAACCAATGGTTACAAAGCAATACAATCTATTTATTTCATTTAAAAAAAAAAACTAAAAACCAAATACTGAGGACGAAAGAAGATAGAGATCTTGGGTGTATGTGCTTTTGCTCTCTTGCTATGTTCAACAGTGCAAAAATCACCTTGTTTCGATGTCTACATTTGGTTGGAAATAAAACTTGAAGGTGGTGGCCAATGCCGCAAGCTTCAAGCATCATCCATCGTGGTTGGTGGTATGTTTGGTGATGAACCTTCATGGGTGTTTTGTTGGCCGACAAGCAAGGTGGTGCAACATGGCGAATGGTGGTTATTTGGTATGATTGGTCATGGCCGGACGAAGAAGAAAGGGAAACCCGCATTTTTAATATTAATTTTAAAATACAAGAAAAATATATTTTTTTTTTAAAATTACTATGAAAAATGTCAATTTTCCTTGATATTTTTGTATTTTTTTGTGATTTAAAAAAAAAATAGTGTTTAAAGATCAAATTTATAAAACAAATCAACTCTTAGGACCAAATTGATATGATTTGGAAATATTTGGAATCCAATTGAACTTTTAAGACTTAATGTGTTACAGAGTATACAAATGAGAATTGAAGATGAAATAACCTATTAATAATAATATAATACTTTAGATCATTATCCTTTTTGGTCAATTTGGAGTAAAAATATATATTTTAAGTTAAAGTTATATAATATAATTAATAGTGTGATAGCTTTCTAGTGTTTAATTAATAATGATAGTGAAATAAAAGTGAAGAAAGTTTCTCTAAATCTTGAGTTATAGGTTATTATTAAAGTCTACAACGTATTATAAAAGAAGTTAACAACCTTATCTTTTAATCAATTCCTCATTGGAGCAAAGGAAGTCAATAAACAAGACCAAGAAACTTCAAATAATTATCATTTAAGTACAAAGAAAAATAAGTTAGACTAACCAGAAGTTAATCTTTCTGTTGTTTGCATTAATAAGATAGACTGACCATTTATAAAGCATGAAAGAATGGTCAAGAAAAACAATCACCGACTTGATTAAAGAAAATTCTCCCAGCCATTGAAATGGAACATTCTTTTAGTTTTGCAAATTTCAAAATAAACTTATCAGTGTCAGTTGAAGATGACTGGAAAGACAGCCTTTGAACAAAATCCAACGTATATTTTAAAAAGAAATTAAAACCAACCTTCATACCATTCAAAGTTAGAACCCTAGAAATTGTGAAAGATCAACAAAAATAAATGAACATCTTATTCCAATTAACAATCTAGGCTGAATAAAGAACCATAAACCAAAGAAAAGAAGAAGAAGATATAACATACACCTCTAGAACAATAAAAATGGCATCCAAGTAAGTCTTAATTATCAATAAGCATGGACCCAGAAATAGAAAGATTGGAAGAATGGAAAATAGATTTAATTCAGCTAACAAAAATATCATTGAACTCACAAAAGAAATTTGTAAAGAAAATGCCAACATAGTGTCAAGGTTTTTTAAATATTAAATTTGATAGTGAAATTCCCCATAACACTTCCTACTTAGAGTATTTGACAAAATAAGATGCTACCACAATTAATACAATCGTCAGTATGATGATAAGGGAAGTCATTGACCCAGCACCCCCAAAATATCCAAAGTGCCCTAAATTGTTTAATTTTTTTTTTTAAATTATGAACCCTTATGAAGACAATTCTATACTAGGGTTTAAAAATGTCCTGATCCTGCAAATTATTTCCTTGAAATAAACAATCTTGGTCACAATATAACCCAATCTCCCAGCGAGAATCTTAATATGTAATAATTGCTAAATAAGAGAAAATTACTAAGAACAATAACATGTTAGGGCATTCTTAATTTTGAGAATAAGGTATGAGGACCGTAAATCAAACTTGAAAAGACTTTTTGGATCACAAACACAACATACACATCGATATATAATATCTCATCACGACTCAGTGGAAGATGTGTGGCCATAGATTAAACTAATAATTCACAAATATCCAAAGATGAGATCAAATACCAATGAGATAAGGTGTTATCCTCCAAAGAAACAAGGGAATTAATTAATAATGTCATAAGTAGAAAAATTATCATAATAAAAAAAATCCAAATTGTGATCTCGTTAATCTGGAGATCTTGTATAGAGCAACATAATTATTAATTATTATAAAGATGATATTAAAGAACGAGAGCCCTTAGCTTATTGTACAAATTTTAGAAATAATGGAAGAAAATAGAGTTCTTATTAACATATCATTAGTTAAACGATCTAATTAGGACGAAATTCCTCTCTTAAAAATAACATGTTATTACAGCGAATTAAAACATTAAATCAGAGTCAGAAGTTGTGATGTAAAGTAATATATTGAATATATAATGCTCATTCTACATTCTTTGTATTATTCTCTTAATATATACCCTTAATAATGTCTCCATTAATAATCACTTCCCAATTTCAAGAACCTCAAATTTAAGAACCCAACAACCAACAAAAAGGGCTTTTAACATTAACGTCTCTTCAATTTTTTCATTGTTTGGTGAATAGGTTCCTCAAACTGTTTTCTCTTTTTTTTTTTTAAATTACGTACAATTATAGGTCGTTCAGCTTTAAATATATGTAGTACTTACGTCTTACAATTAATTTTTGATGGGCGTAGAGAATTCAATTTTTTGGTGAAACACTATCCTTCAGGAAATCTATATATATTATAATTAATTCCCTAATTTCGAAACATAATTATTTTCACGATGAAAGATAGTAATGGGCAACATTTAGAGTGATATTAGAACAATATAATTAATATATGTAATACAATTAGCAATGTTCGAAATGGACAAACAGTCGAGAGAAACAAACTTCTGTTTCAATATATATCAGAAGAAACGATGAGGATTACGACTACCAAGACACTCTCATGGCTTCCAAAATACAAATGAAAAAAATGTTCCATCACAATCCAAGCATGGGGAGCCATAAAATATTAACCCTAGCTAAGGGGGATACGACCCCATAAGTATATATAAATATTATAGATTTTATTTTCTTGATCGACCCCTTTTTCTAGCTAATATATACATATGTATATATATATAGATATGTTTGAACTGGCTAAGGATTAAGTCAAAAGCAATTAGCTCTCTTCTACATTACCTGAACGAGTGAATAATCCAAAGAAAAAAATATAAACATATATATAATTGCACCACGTGAAAGAGTTGGACCTTAAGAAACACTCCACATGATTAAGTTTCCTGAGTCATACACATGTATATATATGATCATCTATTATAGATATGCGAACACATTTATATGATTGTCTAGAAAAAGTTGGAGCAAGAAATTCACTGGTGATATATTAGATATTGTCCACTTTTTGAAACTCTCGGATAAAGACAGCTCCGTTTTTTTAGGCCTCAGAAAATGAACAAAATTATTACACAGTATTAGTAGGATATATATGTATTAAGTGTATACATGATAAGCTTGTATTACATGTATACATAATATATATATATATATATAGAGAGAGAGAGAGAGAGAGAGAGGGAACCCGAAAGTTGTTGGTCAAAATAAGTTCTCCAACAATTATTCCTTGAAGATTTAGTTATATATGAAAGATCAATGTAATATTGGGAAGAAATAGTGCTGTTTCTAAGTTTGTTCGGAAGGAAGAAGCTTTTTCCAATCAGCATAGTATGCAGCTACTTGACGACACCCAACAACTAGTTAGGCCGCCACCAGTGGAGCCATTTATACTACTTTAACATTGGTCACCTATAATTATATGTATATATATAATTTACCCATATAATTATATAAAACATATAAAGGTACAAATATTATCCCGATTAGGTATGAAATATCATGTAAGCAAGTTAAGTACCAACCAAGATATATGTAGCAATACTTTATAGAGTCACATATGTCAAAAAATAATTCATTATTTTTTAAATAATGAATTTAATTATTAAAAAATAGAAAAAATAATATTTTTTTTCAATTTTAAGTTTTGTTTAATTTTAATTATGTATTATTATATTTTTAAAACATTAAAATAATAGAAAAAAAATAATTAAAACACTAAAACAAAACTTAAAATAGAAAAATAAATTTAAAAACCTTTTTCAATTTTAAGTTTTGTTTAATTTTAATTTTGTATTATTATTATTTTAAAACACTAAAATAATAGAAAAAAATAATTAAAACACTAAAATGAAACTTAATATACAAAGAATAAATTAAAATACTTTTTTCAAAACTTAAATTTATTTGAAAAAAGTTTTTAAATTTATTCCCTTCAAAATTTAAATTTATTTGAAAAAAGTTCTTAATATTTTTTTTTTTAATTTTAAGTGGTTTTAGTGTTTATTTATTTTTTCTAATAGTTTAATGTTTTAAACTAATAATATTTAATTAAAATTGGAAAAAATTAAAATTTATTTTTTCTTTTTTTTTATTAATGAAATTTATCATATAAAAGAAATAATTAATTCTTTTTTGGCATGCGACCCTATAAAGCGTTGCCACGTGTATCTTAGTTGGCAGTTAGCTTGCTTACATGGAAATTAACACGTAGAAGAGGTAACTTGCAACAAACCATTAACAGAATGAGATTTTCCACCAAAATTTTTGATTGGGGTTTCTCACAACTTTTGTAAAAAAATAGGGGTTTTGCTGCAAATATCTCAATAAATTAATATCAAAACTCCAAAACATAATATATTGTGGAAGTTTATAAGGTCATTATGTAATATATATTTATATATATATATATGGGACCTTGGCAAAATGACCTCTTTTTATAGTGCAATTTGTACTTTGGCCTAGTTTCAATAATTTTTAGCTAAATGACCTCTTTTATTAATAAATTTTTTGTATTACCCATTTTACCCTTAAAATTAAATAATAATAAATTAAAACAAAAACCCTAATAACTATCATCTTCTTCCTCTCACCCATCCACCCACACCCATCCACAACCACCCGCTATCATCCCCCGCCGCCACCACCGCCACCACCACCGGCGACCACTGCCCTCTACCGCCGGCAAACACTACTCGTCACCGGCTGCCGCCATTTCTCCACAAATCCGGCCACCACTCATTCAAAAGGTTGGTTTATAAAGCTTTTTTTTTTATGTAAAATATGAGATTTTTGATATTGTTTTTGTAGATTTAAAATGCAAAATGATTGTTTTAGTATATTGAAAGTATAAGTACGGATTTAGGTTTATTTCTGGAGTTTTATGGAGGTTAAAGCTTGAAAATCTGAAAAAATTAATAGTGGTTTCGACTATTTTTGAGATAGAGAAATCTAGAATTTTTTGACAGCTTGTTTAATTTTTCGACAAGGAGTCTAATATTTTAGATCAGTTGTCTAAATTTCAGACCAATAGTCGTATTTTTTCGACCACCTGTCTAAATTTAGATCATCTGTCAAATTTAGATAGGTAGTCTAATTTTTAGACAGGTCGTCATATATTTTCAATCACCTGTCAAATTTTAAAGGGTTGTCGAATTATCAGACAGGTTGTCTAATTTTCAAACAAGTTGTCGAATTTCTAGATTTTCAACTTGATTTTTATTTTTTATATTACTTTTTAATCAAAGTAATATCAATAATTTATATTTATTTATTGTATTAATTTTTTTTCAGATGTCATTCAATAATATTGTAATATTATGTGATGGAATGTGAAAAATGAATGAGGACTCGTGGAAATGGATTTCAAATGGCTCACGATCAAGATCAAGTTTTGTACAAACTAACCTAACTTATGAGGAGTCAGTTGAACATATTTATGAAGTTACAGAAATCGATCGCAACCTCTTCGATATAGAATTAACTTACAAGATAACAAAAATGGTGGAGATTGAACCAATTGCAATAAAAAATAGTAGACACATTGTTAGTTTCTTTATATGGCAAGTGTAATGCCCCAAAATCCCTAATGTGATTTAATGGCTGGATTAGTAGGCCGGGAGGGCCATAATTGTTTTATTACGCTATTAAATGATTATATGCATGTTTATGTGAATTATATTATAATATGATGTTAAATGCATGCATGTGGGTCCACATTTGATTATAAGGACATTTTGGTAATTTGGCCCGTTGAAGGCATATTTGTGTATTTTGGTGCATATTGTGATTTATGGATGAGATCCCATTATTATGGGGATATATTCAAGTTATTCGGCATGAGACGGTCTTATGTTGCAAATTAGCGGTTTTGTCATAACGGTGTCACTTATTGGGATATTGGATAATGAGAATGTTTATTTGATGATATATTGGGGGTTATTGAGATCAGAAGGAAATTCTGGGAGTTTTGACTATTTTTCCCTCGGGAATTTTTTTGGGACCCCGAGCATTAGGTTTTATCTGAGGTTACTTAAGCCTGATGTAGTCTGTCAGAAAGAACTTTACGTTAAAACACTTTCTCTCTCTCCCATTAACCTTTGTGACCAATCATGGCGATTTCAAAGAAATCTTGAGTTCTAGGAGTTGGAATCAAGCGAGGATCAAGGCATAGCGATCCTAGGAAAGATTAGAAGCTTCTTGACTGAAGGATTTAGTGAGAAACAACCCAATCCAAGGTAATTTAAGCTTTAAGTTTTGAGTTTTAGAGTTTTTAAGCTTTGATTTGGATTTTGTGTGTCGATGAGTTTTTGATTCGTTTAAGCCTCGGGATTTGATGATTTTGGATCATTGGGAAGTTTGGGAACTTTGATTTTTGAATTTGGGGATGTTTAGGTATGTTTGTGGAAGGATTAAAATGTGAGAAAACAGAGTTATGGCTAGTTCCCGGGTTGGGGCCGCGGCCTTGTTCTTGGGCGCCGCGGCCCAAGCTGGGTGCTGAGGGCGGTGGAGGTTGTACGTGCTGGGGGCCGCGACACTGAGTAGGGTGCGTCGTGGCGCTTGCCCCTAGTGCTCCTGGCTTGGCTGGGGGCCGCGGCTCTTGAGGGTTTTTGAGACCAAATGAGTGTTTTGATCATGGGAACTCAACCTTAGGCCTTGAGATCGTTCCTACTACTCGGTTTGGTGGGATTCGATGTCCCGGAGGCTAGGTCTTGGTTTGGGAACCTTTGTTATTCATTTTATTGATGGAATCTCATATTTGGCTATGACTAGGTGACCGCTAAAGAACTAAAAGTCATATCGTTCTCAAGGGTCGTTCTTTTACTCATTCTCGCTCGAGTCAGAGGTAAGAAAACTGCACCCTGTGTATATGACATGTGTGGTTGTTATAGAGGCATGTTCCCTGTGAAATGTGGACATTGATTGCATATTACATGCTTAGCAATTCTTTCTTACTTGTGTATGGCATTGACTATTCAGAATCGACACTGGTCGCGTATTACTGACCTAAGAGTCAGGAATGGCATAAGCATCTTGAACGTAGAGCCGATAAAAGATTAGATCTAATCGATATCAGTGTTGAATGACTCTAGGAGCATTAATGCTGGACCGACCCTAAGGTCGATGAAAATTATAAGCTCTTGACTAGTCTAAGACTAGTTACTCAGAGCTAGGGCCAAAGGCCTAGATGACTGTTTGTCACATGGCTAGGGAGTGGAATCCCATGGTTGTGACTCTATGGTCACTCAGTAGGTTATGATGGTGGCTGTGTCATCAAATGCCTATCTTGATAAGCTAGTTAAGGGATCAATTATTTGTAAAGCCCAGGTAACCCTATCGTCACATGGATAATGGGAACGGAACCTACTTTAGTGACTTTTACAACTATCATTCCTTTATTTTGGACTGAAAGTCCTGAATGATTATTACGATCATTGTTGATATTATATTCATGCAATATTGTATTTTCTTGCTGGGCTTTGGCTCATAGGTGCTATGTGGTGCAGGTAAAGAGAAAGAAAAGCTCACCCAACCTTGAGTGGATAGCTTAGGTGGTGCTGTGTACATATGCGTCCGCTTAACCACTATGGCCAAGGAGTTCTCAGGGGAACTAAGGGGTTTACCCTATTTTTGCCGCTTAGATCGGCGGGTTGTAAATTTTATAATGTAGTGACCATTTTGCATTATAAATAACTTGTAAACGTTTTTGTGGGCCCATGAACAGTTTTATGTTTTAAATAAAATATATCCTTTCCTTTTGATTGGTTTTTCCACCTTAACCTATTAATAACACCTAGAAGCACGTTTTTAACCAAAGAAATCGGGTACCAAGTTAAATTCACAGTTCAAAGTTCACCGTAACTGTGTTGGGGTAACTAGGGCGTTACAAGTTGGTATCAGAGCGTGCCAAGGTTAGGGTTCCTGTAGACTGGCTGGGCATGTACACTCACCACTGAAGACAAGCTCGACTCATGGTTTGGTAACTATTTATGTAGTTATATGTATAACTTCTTAAATATAGTATAAATGCTTTACCTGTTTACATGAGACACCATGCTAAGACTGTGCCCTGAATACTGCATCTTTAGCAATCGTGTGCTAAATAGTACTGAAATTGCTGGAACATACTTATTAGTATTGTGGATTGTGAATTATTATGTGATACATGCTAAGTGTTAAATGCTATAATCATGTATCTATTTGTATATTTGTATGACTGTGAAATATGATAGTTATCTGCTTGTTCTTGGACCGTAAGGCACCAAGAGGTTTAGTTATCACTACCTGACTGGCCATATTGACTATTGTTTCAGCAAGGTATAAGTTGATAAGAATGAATCCAGGACAGATAGATACATCAGCTGGCCAGAGTGATCAAGGCCAGAATAATAATAATCATGGTCAAGAGAATGACCAGGGACAGATTCCACAGCCAGCTCCTGCAAACTGACAGCAGTTATTTAACAATATGCAGGCTACAGTGTTGAGGCAGGGAGAAGAACTCCGCCTTCTGAGACAACAACAAGCTCCTGCAATAGCCAGTGTATCTGAGGCACCTCCTGTATCAGTGCCAACAGCTAAGCAGCTACCTGAGGTTGGTAATAAGTGGGAGCCTCTCTATGAAAGTTTCAGAAAGCAACAACCTCCAGTGTTCGAAGGCAGTGTAGATCCTGCCAAAGCAGAGCAGTGGATGAGCATGATTACCACCATTCTGGACTTCATGAGGGTGACTGGTAATGAGAGGGTGCTTGTGCCATATATATGTTTCGGGAGGATGTCCGAGTTTGGTGGGAGGTTGTAACTCAGACCAGAAACGTCAATGCCCTAAGTTGGGAAGAGTTTCAGACTCTGTTCAATGAAAAGTATTATAATGATGCCATCAGGGTGGAAAAAGCTGAGGAATTTATTAGATTACTTCAGGGAGGTTTGTCAGTGACTAAGTATGCCCTAAAGTTTGATCGCTTGGCAAAGTTTACCACGGAGTTCGTGCCCACTGATGGGACTAGGGGGGAGAGATTTCTCCAGAGGCTACAACCTAGATTAGCCTATGATGTTTGCATTACCACTGTGGCTGGGGTTACTACCTATCCACAGGTGGTTGAGAAGGCACTCACAGCTGAGAGTGTAGAGAATAAGATCTGGCGAGATAGTGCAGCTAGAAAGGAGTTCAGGAGGACAGGTCCTCCATTTGTGGGTTCTGGCAGGGGTGGAGGCCCCAGTGAGCAGAAGAGGAAGGTTCTTGAAAACTTCCCAATTCCAGGTCCTGATAGGCGATCTCGTGGTATTTCAATGGGTCGTCCAGGTGGTAATGAGGCCTGGAAGTCTTATCTTGAATGCCCTAGATACAAGAGGTGTCATTTGGGAGAGTGTAGGGCAAGGGCCTGCTTCTCATGTGGAGCAGTGGGTCATCTTAAGAAAGACTGCCCTAAGGTAAGAAAAGAAGAACCCAGGAAAGCGGACAGCTCGGCCCCAACTCAAGTGTTCGCATTGACACAAGCAGAAGCTGAGGCTTCTCCCTCAGTAGTTACAGGTCAGCTTCTTAGTGCTGGAACCCCTTATAATGTTTTGATTGATTCTGGTGCTACACATTCTTTTGTTGCCAATAGAATTATTGATAGATTGTGTAGACCCTGTGATTTTTATGCTGTGGGATTTGGAACTTTGTTACCCACTGGGGAAATAGTGGTATCCAGGAGATGGGTCAGATCTTTGCCAGTGACAGTGGAGGGCAGAGAGTTGTCAATAGATTTGATAGAGTTGGTTATGACTGACTTCGACATGATATTGGGTATGGATTGGTTGGTAAAGTATGGGGCAACCATTGATTGCAGATGGAAGATGGTCACCTTTGAGCTTGAAGGTGGGGATCCTTTTTTGTTTGTCGGTACTGTGCATAGACCTCGCATACCTATGATTTCTGTATTAAGGGCTAGAGATCTTATGCAAGGAGGTTGCATTGGGTTTTTAGCCAGTGTGGTTGACACCACTCAAGTCATGCCAGTGAGACCAGAATATACCAGATTAGTTTGTGAATTCCAGGATGTGTTTCAAGAAGATTTGCCAGGGTTGCCACCACATAGAGAAATTGAGTTCGTGATAGAACTGGCACCAGGCATGGAGCTAGTGTCTAGAGCACCATACAGAATGACCCTAGCTGAGTTGAAAGAATTAAAAGTACAGTTGCAAGAACTGTTGGATTTGGGTTTTATTAGACCTAGTTTCTCACCTTAGGGTGCGCGGTGCGCCAGTTTTGTTTGTGAAAAAGAAGGATGGTTCTTTGAGGATTTGTATTGATGACAGAGAACTGAATAAGCTAACAATCAAGAACAAGTATCCTTTGCCAAGGATAAATGATCTGTTTGATTAGTTGGAAGGTACGAAAGTATTCTCAAATATTGACCTTCGTTCTGGTTACATCAGTAGAGGGTCAAGGAGGGAGATATACCAAAGATTTCTTTTCATACCAGGTATGGGCATTATGAGTTCTTAGTTATGTCTTTTGGATTGACTAATGCCCCTGCTGCTTTTATGGATCTGATGAACATAGTGTTCAAGGATAATCTGGACCAGTTTGTGATCGTCTTCATCGATGATATATTGGTATATTCTCAGTTTGAGTCAGAGCATGAGCAACATCTGAGGTTGGTTCTACAGAGACTGAAGGAACACAGATTGTTTGCAAAATTCAAGAAATGCGAGTTCTGGTTATCTCAGGTATCCTTTCTTGGGCACATTGTCAGTAAGGAGGGGATTAAAGTAGATCCAGTGAAAATTGAGGCAGTCAGAGATTGGCCAAGGCCAAAGAATGCTTATGAGGTTAGAAGTTTCCTTGGATTGGCAGGTTATTATAGACGTTTCGTGGAAGGGTTCTCAAAGATTGCTATTGCATTGACTGAGCTGACACGCAAGAATAAGAAGTTTGTGTGGTCAGACAAGTGTGAGAACAATTTCCAGGAACTGAAGCAGAGATTGATTATATCTCCGATTCTGAGTGTTCCGACAGATCAGGAGAAGTTTGTGATTTACTGTGATGCTTCACATCATGGTTTGGGCTGTGTTTTGATGTATTCAGGGAAGGTAATTGCTTATGCCTCACGTCAGCTGAAGGAGTATAAAAAGAGATATCCCACTCATGATTTAGAGTTGGCGGCTGTGGTCTTTACTTTAAAGATATGGAGGCATTATATTTATGGGGAGAAATGTGAGATCTACACAGACCACAAGAGCCTGAAATACTTCTTCACGCAGAAAGATCTGAATATGAGACAAAGGCGTTGGTTGGAGTTAGTGAAAGATTATGACTGTGAGATTTTGTATCATCTAGGAAAAGCCACCGTGGTAGCTGATGCTTTAAGCCAGAAAGGTCCGGGGCAGATTTATGGTGCGAGGCTGATAGCCAGAGAGTTAGTTGATGATATGACCAGAGCTGGTATAGAGTTGCTGGTGGGCCACTTGGCCAATATTCCGCTACAGTCTACATTGTTGGAAAGAATTAAGGAGGGTCAGTTGAGTGATCCACAGTTGATCAAGATCAGAGAGGATGTTTTGGCTGGAGCATCCAGAGATTATACAGTGTCTTATTTAGGCTTGTTGAGATACAAGGGACAGATATGTGTTCCGTTAAACACTGCTTTGAAGCGAGAGATTCTAAATGAATCTCATACTACACCTTACTCTTTGCATCCAGGCACCACGAAGATGTATCAGGATGTGAGATCGTTGTATTGGGGGCCAGGGATGAAGAGGGATGTAGTGGAGTATGTAGTTAAGTGCTTGACATTTCAACAGGTCATGGCTGAGCATCAGAGGCCGGCAGGGTTATTGCAGCCTCTGGATATCCCAGAGTGGAAGTGGGAGGACATCACGATGGATTTCATGGTGGGGTTACCTAGGACTATTGGTCAGCATGATTCTATTTGGGTGATAGTGGATCGCTACACCAAGTCAGCTCACTTCTTGCCAGTGAGGACTACATATACAGTTGATCAGTATGCAGATCTCTATGTGAGAGAGATCGTGCGCCTTCATGGAGCACCGAGGTCAATCGTGTCAGATCGGGACCCCACTTTTACTTCCAAGTTCTTGGGGATTTTACAGAAGGTTATGGGAACACAGTTGAAGTTCAGTACTGCTTATCATCCTCAGATAGATGGGCAATCTGAGAGGACAATCCAGATATTGGAAGGCATGCTGCGAGCATGTGTACTGGACTTTGGTGGATCTTGGAGTAAGTATCTACCTTTGATAGAATTTTCCTACAATAACAGTTATCAATCTACCATTGGAGTTGTACCTTATGAGATGATGTATGGTAGGAAGTGCAGATCTCCCATTCATTAGGATGAGACAGGTGAAAGGAGATACTTAGGTCCTGAGGCAGTTTAGAGGACCAGTGAGGCCATTGAAAAGATTAGAGCTCGGATGCTCGCTTCTCAGAGTAGACAGAAGAGTTATGCAAATCCCAATTGTAGGAACATGGAGTTCCAAGTCAGAGACTATGTCTTCCTTAGAGTCTCGCCGTGGAAAGGGGTGAGAAGATTTGGGAAAAAGGGAAAGCTGAGCCCTAGATTTGTAGGTCCATTTGAGATCCTAGAGAGAATTGGTCAGGTGGCTTACAGGTTAGCCTTGCCACTGGCATTGTCAGCCGTGCATAACGTGTTTCATGTTTCAGCTCTTCCGAAGTACGTATCTGATGTGACACATGTTTTGAGCTATGAAGATCTGGAGCTTGAGGCAGATCTCTCCTTTGGAGAGCAGCCAGTCCAGATACTTGACAGAAAGGACAAGGTCCTCAGAAATAAGAAGATACCTTTGGTTAAGGTATTGTGGAGGAACAACATGGTCGAAGAAGCGACCTGGGAGCTGGAGTCAGATATGCAGAGTTAGTATCCCGAGCTGTTCAGGTAAATTTCGAAGATGAAATTTCTGTAAGGAGGGGATAATTGTAATGCCCCAAAATCCCTAATGTGGTTTAATGGCTGGATTAGTAGGCCGGGAGAGCCATAATTGTTTTATTACGCTATTAAATGATTATATGCAAATTATATTATAATATGATGTTAAATGCATGCATGTGGGTCCATATTTAATTATAAGGGCATTTTGGTAATTTGGCCCGTTGAGGGCATATTTGTGTATTTTGGTGCATATTGTGATTTATGGATGAGATCCCATTATTATGAGAATATATTCGAGCTATTCGGCATGAGACGATCTTATGTTGCAAATTAGCGGTTTTGTCATAACGGGGTCAATTATTGGGATATTGGATAATGAGAATGTTTATTTGATGATATATTGGTAGTTATTGAGATCAGGAGGAAATTCTGGGAGTTTTGACTATTTTTTCCCCGGGGATGTTTTTGGGACCCCGAGCATTAGGTTTTATCTGAGGTTACTTAAGCCTGAAGTAGTCTGTCAGAAAGAACTTTACATTAAAACACTTTCTCTCTCTCCCATTAACCTTTGTGACCATTCGTGGCAATTTTGAAGAAATCTTGAGTTCTAGGAGTCAGAATCAAGCGAGGATCGAGGCATAGCGATCCTAGGAAAGATTAGAAGCTTCTTGACCGAAGGATTTAGCGAGAAACAACCCAATCAAAGGTAATCTAAGCTTTAAGTTTTGAGTTTTAGAGTTTCTAAGCTTTGATTTGGATTTTGTGTGTCGATGAGTTTTTGATTCATTTGAGCCTCGAGATTTGATGATTTTGGATCATTGGGAAGTTTGGGAACTTTGATTTTTTGATTTGGGGATGTTTAGGTATGTTTTTGGAAGGATTAAAATGTGAGAAAACTGAGTTATGGCTGGTTCTCGGGTGGGGGCTGCGGCCCAAGCTGGGTGCTGAGGGCGGTGGAGGTTATGTGTGCTCGGGGCCGCGGCACTGAGTAGGGAGCGCCGCGGTTCAAGGTTTTGGGGTCGCGGCTCTTGAGGGTTTTTGAGGCCAAATGAGTGTTTTGGTCATAGGAACTCAACCTTAGGCCTCAAGATCGTTCCTACTACCTGGTTTAGTGGGATTCGATGTCTCGGAGGCTAGGTCTTGGTTCGGGAACCTTTGTTATTCATTTTATTGATGAAATCCCATATTTGGTTATGACTAGGTGACTGCTAAGGAACTAAAAGTCAGATCATTTTCAAGGGTCGTTCTTTTACTCATTCTCGCTCGAGTCAGAGGTAAGAAAACTGCACCCTGTGTATATGACATGTGTGGTTGTTATAGAGGCATGTTGCCTGTGAAATGTGGACATTGATTGCATATTACATGCTTAGCAATTCTTTCTTACTTGTGTATGGCATTGACTATTCAGAATCGACACTGGTCGCGTATTACTGACCTAAGAGTCAGGAATGGCATAAGCATCTTGAACGTAGAGCCGATAAAAGATTAGATCTAATCGATATCAGTGTTGAATGACTCTAGGAGCATTAATGCTGGACCGACCCTAAGGTCGATGAAAATTATAAGCTCTTGACTAGTCTAAGACTAGTTACTCAGAGCTAGGGCCAAAGGCCTAGATGACTGTTTGTCACATGGCTAGGGAGTGGAATCCCATGGTTGTGACTCTATGGTCACTCAGTAGGTTATGATGGTGGCTGTGTCATCAAATGCCTATCTTGATAAGCTAGTTAAGGGATCAATTATTTGTAAAGCCCAGGTAACCCTATCGTCACATGGATAATGGGAACGGAACCTACTTTAGTGACTTTTACAACTATCATTCCTTTATTTTGGACTGAAAGTCCTGAATGATTATTACGATCATTGTTGATATTATATTCATGCAATATTTTGTTTTCTTGCTGGGCTTTTGCTCATGGGTGCTATGTGGTGCAGGTAAAGGGAAATAAAAGCTCACCTAGCCTTGAGTGGAGAGCTTAGGTGGTACTGTGTACATATGCGACCGCTTGACCACCATGGCCAAGGAGTTCTCATGGGAACTAGGGGGTTTACCTTATTTTTGTCGCTTAGATCGGCAGGTTGTAAATTTTATAATGTAGTGACCATTTTGCATTGTAAATAACTTGTAAACGTTTTTGTGGGCCCATGAACAGTTTTATGATTTACATAAAATATATCCTTTCCTTTTGATTTGTTTTTCCACCTTAACCTATTAATAACACCTAGAAGCACGTTTTTAACAAAAGAACTCGGGTAGCAAGTTAAATTCATGATTCAAAGTTCACCGTAACTGTCTTAGGGTAACCAGGGCGTTACAACAAGAGCATGATTTGGTTCCATTACATGTGGGTTTGATCAAGAAGATGGAAAATATGCTCATTAATGATAAACTTGTTACTAATATTGATTTTACTACAAATGTTGATTCTATTGCAAACATTTCTACTAATGATGATTTTGATGATGCTGGTTTAAACGATGATAACAATGTTGATTTAGATGATGACGATGATGACAACGACGATGACAATGAAGATGATGATGGTGATGAGGATGATGATGATGATAACAAAGATAGTGACGATGAAGAGGGGAAAGAAATAATATTGATGATGGTTTTGTTGAGGTAAATTTGAATGTCCCATATCCTGATAATAGAACTTTTGATGATTACTTTGACGATGCATACATATGTAATGTTCCTAATGCTAGTTCTACACCTCACACTCTTGAAGATAACCATTTACCACTTCCTCGTGTATCCCCTAGTGATCCTTGTAATGAAAGAAGTCATGTTAGTAGTACACCAAGCTCATATGCAACAATTATTGATGAAGATGTTTTTTGTGTTGGTCAATATTTTGTGGATAAGAAAGAGTTGAAGATGAAAGTACACATGCTTGCTATATGACGAAACTTTTGAATTCAAAGTGAAAAAATCAAATAAGAAATTAGTGGTTTTGGTTTGTGTTGACCCCAATTGTAAGTGGAGAATCCGTGCGACAAAGGCATATGCAACAGGTTTGTTTGCTATTCACAAGCATTGTAATGAGCACACTTGTTCTTTCAAAATGCGACAAAATCATCATCGGCAAGCAACTTGTTCTATTATTGGATAGCACTTGAAAGCGAGATATGAAGGTGTGAAAAAAGGTCCAAATCTAGCACAAATAGTTAATGAGATGAACAAGAATCTTGGTGTAAAGTGTAGTTATTGGAAGGCATGGAAGGCAAGAAAGTGCGCACATGAACTTATAAGGGGTTCAGCAGCAAACAGTTATCCAAAACTCCCCTCTTACTTGTATATTGTCCAAAAGTCTAATCCTGGTACGTACACTAGATTAATTGTTGATGAAGAACATTTATTCAATTTTTTTTTTCTTTGGGAGTATCCATTAGAGGCTTTCGTTACATGAGAAAAGTTATATCTATTGATGGAACTCATTTGAAAAACCAATTTGGAGGAAATTTACTCATTGCAACTGCACAAGATGGAAATTTTCAAATTTATCCTCTTGCTTTTGGTATTGTTGATTCTGAGAATGATGCATCTTGGAATTGGTTTTTGACATGCTTACGAGATCAAGTGCTTGATACTACTGGTTTAGTGTTTATATCTGATAGACACAAAAGCATTGTAAAGGGAGTTCAAAATGTATATAAAAATGCTTACCATGGAACTTGTATGTCGCATCTTGGACAAAATATCAAGACAAATTTTAGTGGTCAAGGTTTGAAAATTTTGTTTGAGAAGAAGGAAAAAGTGTACAGAGTTTCAGAGTTCACAAAGTTATTTGCTGAGGCTTCTTCAAAAAAACCAAGTCTGGCAACATACCTGAAGAATGCATCTTTTGAAAGCTAGTCCAGATGTCATTTCCATGGTAATCGATACAACATCATGACCACCAACAAATCTGAGTCATTGAACCAAGTTTTTAGAGAAGCTCGAGAATGGCCCAGCATTCCTTTATTGGAGGAAATTATCACTACACTCTCCAGATGGTTCTATGAGAGAAGGACAAATGAAAATTCTTGTCCAACACCACTTACAGTTGACGCAAAAGATATAATGAGACAAAGAAACAAACAATCAAGGTACATGAGAGTTACACCCATTAATCTAAGTGAGTTCCATGTTAAAGGTGAGCCACTAGACGGTCTAGTTAATATTGAGGAACATTCTTGTACATGTCGAGAGTTTGACATTGATAAGACTCCATGTGTTCATGGTGTCGCTGCAGCAATGTATCGTGGAGTAGATGTTTATAGTCTATACTCAAAATTCTACACGACTGAATTTTGGAGGATGGTTTATGTATAATCTATTTACCTGTTGTTGATAGTTTTAACTATGCTGTTTTATTGTGTTATTGGAGCCTTTTTGGACATTTCAAACATTTCAGACAACCTGTCGAAATTTCAGACGAGGTGTCAAACGTTTTTGACTGGTTGTTGAAATTTGAGACTAGCTGTCAAAAGTTTTAGACAAGCTGTCGATATTTAAGACTAGTTGTAAAAATTTTTAAACAGGCAGTCAAATTTGAGACTAGCTATCGAAATTTTTAGACAGGAAAATGAAATTTTAGACTAGCTGTCGAAAGTCTTAGATAGGCAGTCAAAATTTTAGACAGGTCATTAAAATTTTAGACAAGCTGTCGAAAGTTTTAGATAAGCCGTCAAAATTTTAAACAAGTTGTCGAACTCATGGCTAATTGTCAAAAAGGTATAATGAATTAAGATCCAATTCTACATGATAAAGTGTTGTTCTAATACTATAAACATAATCATCATAATAGTACCTCAATAGATTATCTACCACTCAATCCTTGATCATCATAGTAGTTTGATTGAAAATTGTACCACTCAATCTGTAATCATCATAATCTCATACATATTAAGTTTTGTTTAACTTTATAAAATGTTAGACAAGTTGTCGAAACTCATGGCTAATTGTCAAAAAGGTATAATGAATTAAGATCCAATTCTACATGATAAAGTGTTGTTCTTATTCTATAAACATAATCATCATAATAGTACCTGTAACGCCCTGGATAGCCAAGATCGCTACATTGTGTATTTGTAAAGGTGCAGGACTTGCTAATCAAGCCAACCAGTTAAAAACGTGAATTATAAAGTCATTAAAGTGTTAGGGTTAAAAGGTTTTGGTCTCAAAAGATACTTTCCATATAATTAAACATTTACACATGGGATCCCAAAATAAATAGTGTTTAAAAGTCTGTTTACAAAATTTCTAGTGTACAGACAACCACCAGCCTTTCTAAAGGCAAAACAGAAGTTTATGGTTTTCCTGTCCCTGTCTCCCCTCAGCCGTGGCGGCTGAGCAGCTGATCATGTACATTCTGTTCTCATAGATCTCCAAATCAGGGCTGATCAAGCTTGCCCTTGCCTTTTCCTGCACCACGAAGCACCCGTGAGCCAAGGCCCAGCAATAAAACATATCATATTATATAACAAGCAATAATAAAATTTTGATAGCCCTTTAAGCATGTTCATGTTAGGAACGAGTTTCCTAATACGCAGCGGAAAGGTGGTTTTGGTTGGCCCAGTGTACAACAAAAATTTTATAACATATTTAAACTACCTTTAAATATGCGGATCCATTAATATACATACATTAATCATAAGCAAGATAGTGATAGAAATCATACCTCTTGAAGCCTATCAAGTGTCCTTGCTATCTTCTCGTATTTAGAACGATCTTCCTATCCAAGCCGCTCCACGTACTCACACCAAGATCTTCCAAAGCTTTCTCTACACCTCAAGAAATGTGTGGGCACTTAGAGAATGAAGGATAGTTTATTTGTGATTCTACTTGATGTACTCAACACATGAGATCAAGAGAATAGGCCTGAGAATGGGTTCTTTATTTTCAGGGATAGAAAACTATCATTCTATTTTCACAGAGCGAAATTGTCAGAGTAGTCTCACTCTCTTTTTTTCTTCTTCTCTGAATAATTTTCTGATCAGTCATACTTAACAGAAAAAATTCAAAATTTAAAAAATAAATCTGTAACCATTTACAATTTACTTTTTAATTAATTAATTATTCCATTAATGAAAAAATCCAAAAACCAATTTTCCAATTATCCATTAATTAATTAATCAAATAAATAAAATTGAAAATCCCATCCCTGAAAAAACACTGGTGCTACACGCCACACACAGTCCTGGACTGTGTGTGAACGTGTAGCTTCCTAATTTCTAGGGACATTGGTTTTTCAAATTTTATTTAATTATTTATTCAAATTACTTTGTCAGATAAGTTCTAACAACCTGATAACTAATTCAAATTAATTATCAAATATAATTAATTATTTGAATAAATATTAATCTTTTAAATTCAAATCCAATTTGAACTTATCAGATTATCATCTCCCACTCAAATAAAGATATTTAATTAATTCTACTAATTAATTAAACCCAAATTTTCGAAATTAAATATTTAATTTATTATAATTTCAAAAAATTATAATTAATTAATTAATTAAATTTCGAAAATTAATTTAATTATTTAATATAATTTCGAAAATTATATAATAATTAAATATTAATTAATTTTGTTAACTACAACTAATTTGTAATTAATTAATTAATCACTATTATCATATAATTGCATATTTGGCCTGAAGAACAAGTTTCTTCTTAAATATGTCTTTAAACTATTTTCCCTTCATATCAACTCTTACCTTGAACAGTGTTGATAGAGCCGCTATGGGGACCTATGGACCTATAATTCCAAGCTCCAATAAATTTGAGATTATTAATTAAACTCTTTAATTAAATAATCTTAATTTATTAATCTCATGATTATTCCACTATAAATATGAGACTGCACTCTTGTAATTATAGACATTTCATTTACTGAGTATTTTATAATCATAAAGCATCCATTGATATAATCATTGCATACAACTTGACCCTCTAATAATGGTTCATAATTAATCGGGAATAAAATTACCGTTTTACCCTTTTAATTATCTCTTGTTTCCTTAAGTACCATTGACTCTACTAGTGAAGGTTAATTCATAACTAAATTATGAATTTGAGCTCAATAACCTTTCAGTCCCAAAAGTCAACCCTTAAGAGAACCATCATTCAATCTCTTGCGAGAAGGTATAGATTCCATATCTGTATACTATGTCCCCAGCCATCTATATAAATGAGTTCCCAAAACAAAAGTTTTTAGCCTGATCATTCTGACAGACCCTAACAAGTGAATCAAAGAACTCATATAACATAAACAGGAGTTCATAGTAACCTCAGGATTAAGATCTATTTGTATATGATCATCAGTTGATATATTTAATTAATACTTCGAAACGGTATTTAACTAAGTATTAATAAACATATCTGGTCCAGTTCTATATATTCTCTAATATATAAAGCACCTCCACTAAAGTGTCCTACCACACTAGTGATCCGGATCTAGATCACATGTATTCATAATACTAGTGGACCGTACTTGCAGTAATTAATCTAAAGATTCCATAACTTTATTTTACTGCGAACTATTCAAGTTCATTTATCTCAAACACAATCCTCTCGTACTAATACGTGTTTGAGATTACATTCATGAACTTAGGAATTTTCCTGATATTTACATAATATTATCATAGACTAATATAGTCCATAAAATATATGCATAACAAATTCAATTTATTTATTTATTTCATAAAAACAATGTCTACTACATATGCTTTCAGGGCACATCTCCAACAGTTCATACATTTAACATACCACAATAATCACAAAGCATGAAAATTCAACCAAAGAATCAACTAATCATCACCCAGCTATACGGCATAACAATCCACCAATCAATAATAACAAACAATTCACATAATAATCAAGGTCGACACCTTAGGTCGCACCCTCTGTTTACCCCACTGACTCCGACCCACTGACTCCACCCGCTTAAATCGAGCTCAGTGCATAATAAGCTATCCTCAGCTACCAGTGGCCGAGTCGCGCCCTATGCGCTAGTGTAAACTTCGGCACTCTTAGGTCATTGGTTTACTGTTTACATGGCATAATACCATCCTTTACAAAGCATACAAAATAGGGAACCCTTAGTCCCATTATAAATCCACAACCGGGTGCGGTTTTCTTACCTTTAATTTCCAAGTTTACTGATTACGAGCGACGCCTCTCGAGCACGATCCGCTTCCCGAGCCCTAGCTTAATACCTAGTCACAACCAAGATAGGGAGTACCATTAATAATCACGTTAATATTTCCGGATGGAGTTTTAGCTTCCGGGACATCGAATTCCACCAAACACGGTGGTGGAATCAATCCCGAGCACCCTAGGTTAGGTTCCTGTGCTTAAAACCTCCAAAAGATCAAAAATACCCTTAAGGGTTGTGGCCCCTGAGACCCACGCCGCAGCCCACCCCTGAAACAGAGGCTAGGCCTCCCTAAAGACAGGCAGGCGTCACGGCCCTGCCCTGTGGCGCCGCGACACTTCCCCACTGCAGAGCCTCGTTGGCTCTTTCTTGCTTCGCAGGGCCGCGACACTCTAGAACAGAGCCGCGGCCCAGCCCTTCGTGCCCAGAAAATCCACCATTCATAACATCCTAACCTTGCTCAAAACCACCCCAAAGCACCCTAATTCCAAAACCCATTGATCACAAGACTTTTAACATGATTCTAGCAACATAATCCAACAAAAACCTAGCTTAAAAACTCATTAAGATCCCATTTTGATTTCTGAAATCCAGCAGCTTAAGAACTCTAAAACCAGTCATGCAAACTCAGAATTTAAACTCTAAATTACGAATTGAAGCTTACCTTCTTTGATGAACCACTTCCTTAACAATTTCTGAGCTAATACCTAAGCTTTCCAGCCTCAATTCAGTCCTTAAATTTCAAAACCACAACCACTCTTAGAACCCAGCCAAAACATAGAATTCTAATAATCAAAAGTGTATTTCAGTCCTTACCTTAGTCCTGGTGAAGTTCCCTTAGCTAGATTTGAGCTAATCCCTCAAAACTTCAGCTCCAATCACAAGATTTCCAGCCGAGTTTCTTAGATTCTAGTGGTTTTCCTTGAAAAAGAAGAAGAAAGAAGGAGAGAGAGGGAAGAGAGTTGGTTCCTCTATTTCCACCAAGTCCTGAGGTTTTCTCTTAGTCTACCCTTAGGCAATTAAGTTAATCCCGGGGCTCGGGGTACCGAAAACGTCCCCGAGGGCAAAATGGTAAAATTTCCCCAATATTCCCGCCTAAGCTTCCTAACCTCAAATATATCTCCAATTATTTATTTTCATAACCCGATAGCCCAAATAATCATCTAATACCCGAAACACCTCTTGACTTGCCCCAAGTCAAGTATTAAGCCCTGTTGTGACTTTCCCGCTAACTAGCTCCCTAGGATAGCCTCGAGTCGCACAATGCAGATTTGCCCACATAATAATGTTGTTCTCACAAATATAACATATAATCACATTTACACTCATATAACCATACAAGCATGTTTATCATATAATCACACATTAGTTTAATAAATTCACACATAAACCAATTATGCCCTCCCGGTACACTAATCAAAGCCCTTAAGCCATATTAGTGATTTTGGGCGTTATAGTACCTCAATAGATTATCTACCACTCAATCCTTGATCATCATAGTAGTTTGATTGAAATATGTACCACTCAATCTGTAATCATCATAATCTCATAAAGATTAAGTTTTGTTTAACTTTATAAAATGCTAATTGAGATATATGTTCTTTTATTGTGTTATTGGAGCCTTTTTAGACATTTCAAACATTTTAGACAACCTGTCAAAATTTGAGACTAGCTGTCGAAAGTTTTAGACAGTCAGTCAAAATTTTAGACTAGCTGTCGAAATTTTTAGACAGGCAGTCGAAATTTTAGACTATCTATCGAAAGTTTTAGACAGGCAGTCAAAATTTTAGACTAGCTATCAAAATTTTTAGACAGGCCATCAAAATTTGAGACTATTTGTTGAAAGTTTTAGATAGGCAGTCAAAATTTTAGACTAGTTGTCGAAAGGTTTAGACAGGCTGTCAAAATTTGAGACTTGCTGTCGAAATATAACACAAAGAGGTTTGAAATAGAAACATCCAACACAAGTAGTCTATAATAGTTTGTGGTATACCAGAACAGTTTTATACATAAACAAAATACAATTCCATTGCCTTTGCTAATAAATATTCAATACAAGTCATACTATAAGAGTTTGATACATAAACAAAATACCATTCCATTGCCTTTGCTAATAAATATCCAATACAAGTCATACTATAAGAGTTTGATACATAAACACTACAACAAAATATGAGTTTTATTACTTTATTTGGGAGACATTGAAAGTCTACAATTTCTCCCAATTGGGAAGACATTGTAGGCGGGGTCATTGTAGGTATAGGTCTCACGTCTCCCATTAGGAGAGGTGGGAGACTTCCCACGTCTCCCAGTGGGAGAGGTTGAAAGACAAACATTGACTTTCAACCTCTCCCACTGGGAGACGTGGGAAGTCTCCCACCTTTCCCAATGGGAGACATTGAAAGTCTCAGAGATTTAAAAAAAATAAATTAAATAAATTTATAATTAATATAATTTAAATTTGATTTAATAATTAATTAAATTGAAATGATTTTAATTTAAATTTAAATTGATTTAATAATTAATTAAATTGAAATTATTTTAATATTAATTTAATAATTAATTAATTTGAAATCAATTTAATATTAATTTAAATTTAAATTGACATAATTAATAAAATAAAAATATGCAAGAAACACAAAATTTGTTAGACATATACAAGAAATACAATATTTGTTAGACATATACAAGAAATACAATATTTGTTAGACATAATTAAATTGAAATATTGCATTGTGTATGAAGAAAGAGGTAAAAAATAAAAAAACCAAATACAATATTTGTTAGACATATTCAAATTAACAAATATTGCATTATGTGTGAAGAAAGAGGTAAAAAATAAAAAAAAAACCATCAACGAGGTCGGTTACTTTGGATTATTGGTAACATATATGTCGCCCATTCTTGTCGCAACTCATCAATTTGTGCCTCTGCATATGACGTATTTGTTAGCTACAAAAAATATAAAGTAAAATATATTAATTAATTATTTGATTACATTTATATATACGGGTTAAAAAATAATTTGTAAATTTTAATTAATAATACTGTTCTCAAGTAATGTCCGGGACTCGCATGTTCAATCAAATCCTTCAACATCCTCATTATGTAGTATCCACATGCCACATTGTCCGGTTGGTGTGGATACTAATTATTCAAAAGTATCAGTAATTCATTATTAAATTGAAACTTGTTAAAAAATGCATACATATTATTCTACTTAATAATTATAAAAGTTAAAAAATTTAAGTTGTAATTACTTACCTAAGGTTGCTTAATGCGTAGAGTATCAGGGATCTCGACATCAGGAAGGTTCATAGAGAAAAAAAGATTCAAAGCGCTGACGATCACTGATACAATCTCCTCGTGGTTATTCAGATTTGAATTCACCGGATCACAACAGTAAACATGATATGCATACGGTGCCAAAATAAGCAACATCCAATGTTCACTGCATAAGAAAAACCAAAAAATTATAACTCAAATGTTAAACAAAAAAAGTATTGATATGGGTCGGAAAAATGACAACTTTTTAAATTTACCCATGGTTCCAAGGGACAAGCATAACCTGTTCTTTTAATTTTATGTCATTGCATCGTCTGAACAGATTTTGAACACGATCGTCGAATGAACTCCCTTGAGTGGCTACAATATTAGGATTGACAAATAAAAATTTATTTTGGCGACCTTGTTGTACCACATATCTATAAATGAACCTAATACAAAAATATGCAAATTGTTATATGATTGAATAAATCAAATTAGAAAATTAAATGAACAAACTTTGTGAGATATATACCTCATATAGCTGACGACCACTGCTTGTCCAATCTTCTCCTTTCGAGCAAACTAAAGTATGTCATCCTTAAATATATAATAGTGAGACATATCCTGATCAAAAACTTCAGACTCTATGCCTAGATTAACACACTCGTCATCAGCCCAATGAGATACGATATTTTGTAATCGTTCCAATGGAGTGTGGGGCAATTGTGTTGGAGGAGTTTGTGGTTGTCTTCTTTCTCGTGGTTGTTGTGTTGATGGAGCTTTTAGTCGTTGTGATCTGGTCCTACTTGTAGAGGGAGCCTGTATACAACAATATCAACAATTAAAAAAAAATGCAAACAAATAAATATAGAATTGTAAAGATAATTATGTAAAAATTTGGCATCACCTCATGATATATATCTTCAGATATAATGACCAAATCCTTAGGCCACGCTATTGGCGTCCCAATGGCTTGAGCAACTATGTACATGTCCAAATCAGGATATACAAAAGGTAGAGGACAGGTTGGCTTAATAATGCTAGTAATCATAACTTGGTAGTTGTTGCCTGCCTCTCTTTCAATGAGTTTACCTAATGCAACAACGTTTGAAACCGAACCAATTGCTAATTGGCATGCTCGGCCTTGCGCAAGAAGCATATTATATACAAATAAGCATGTTGAAACAGTAAAGAAATTTATTTGGTTTCAGAATATTCAAGAAAGTTTAATTACCTCTTGCAAAAGCAGTTGTAGTGCAATAATTTGTTCTTCTGCTTGAGGCACTAGTGGGTCAGGAGTATAGTAGGATGCATGCGCTAGTGGGCACTGGTGGGTTGGGCACATAGTATGATGGTGGTGCTGGGGGGACTCCAACATTGGATCCCGACCCACTCTGTTGGGCCATGAATTTTCTCAAGAGCTCATCTTGTTGCTGAAGGCGCTCTTCTAGACATTGTGCTTGTTGACAATACTCTTCTTCTTGTTTTTGAAATCTTTCTTCAAACTCCTTCCTAATGTCATCATTCAAAGAAGAGGCTTTCGATTTATTTTTCTTTGAGGTAAGTGTTGGAGTATTCCAGTATACTGTGCGGGACACACCGTGTCCTCCAGCCCTAACACGTCCTTGGGGCTCAAGAGTGCCCAATGCCCTCGTCAGCACATCATCAGGGTCATCAGGTGCCCATTTACCCTCAGCTTGGAGTTTACGGTAATGATCCTGTGAAACAATATTCATAGAAAGTTATATATAGAAGCTAATATATAATTTGATATATCAAAGTTATTAAATATGAACACTTACAATAGTTTTTTGAATCTCAAAGGCCTCTCCAACTAGCTCTCATTTTGCATTCTGATGACCCATGCTCCACAAGTCTGCCCTGTCAAGTTCAGTCAGACTTTTCCCACTTTGTTCCATTAACATCTCTTCAATATGTTAGAGAGGTTGTGATTGTATTTATTCAATGCTCGATAATTTTGCATCTCTTCTCTCTTTCTACCCCACTCGGGAGTTAATCTTGAGTTCACAAACTGTAACCATTCATCTGGAGTTATGACATTCTCAAATCCAAGTGGAATAGCTGGCGGGAACTCATTTGGGAATTTTTTCATAGCGTCATACACGTGTACCCTTGTGAGATTAGTCTTCCAATTTCAGAAGCACTTTCTCGCATCCATCAACATTTGTTTCTTTTGTTTGGGGTCCAAATCATAAGTTTTCTGCAAGTTTGAAAGTAATAACAATCATATTATCAAAACAATATATATTTTAAAAACATTAAATAAATTATAATTAATAAAATCATACCTTCACTGTATCCCGTATTATATTTTTATCTACCATACTAACATCGTTCCAAGTTTTAGTGTTGATGGACACAGTGGCTCGAACAATAGCTCCAAGTTGTGATGAAACATTGCTTCTAGTCTCACCAACTATTTGACCATACTCGTTGTATTCAACACGTGTAAGATGTCCTTCATTCCTTTTTTTGGTGTTTTTAGACATCCATGTACGTCCTCTCACAGTTTTTTGTTCTTGTTCCACTGGCTGAGAATGAGGGCGATGCTCCCCCTCATCAGAACTACCACCAAAATGATCACCCTCCATCTGTAAAACATAAATATAATTATTATAACAATTTTGGAACCTCATGATCATAAAAAATAGTTATACAAACATTTGAATTAAAGATGAAACAAAAATATGAAACTAAAAATTTCACATATCATAAACATATCAAACTCATTAAATATTACCTCAAGACCCATTATCATCAACCCATAATCCTTCACCATTTTCACGGAAACAAATACAATCATCATCAACTTCATGATTATCTTCTATTGTAGTGAATGTGATAAGTTCTTCTTCGAGAGGTATATCATGTAAATCATCATCTTTAATGTTCAATTATCTTGTTTGCGTTGGAAGAACAATTGACCATTGGTTGTTTGAAGGATCATTCACATAAAATACTTGTTTGGCTTGTGAAGCTATATAAATCAGTCAGATTTGTGCCCAATTCGTTTTAGATTAACTAATGTGAAACCAAAATCTTCATATATTATGTCGCTGTCACTTTTCACCCAATCACAAAAGAAAACAGATACTCGAGTTGTGATATAATCTAACTCCCAAATTTCATTAACTACTCCATAAAAATTCATATCACATTCAACTGGATTTTTATCTTTTGCACTAGAGACTTGCACAGTTTTAGCAACAAGGCTAACACCACTGTGTTTGTGTGTTTCTGTTGTTATCGCGCTTCCTAGTGTTAAATAGAGTACCGTTAATCATGTATGATGAAAACTTGATGACATTAACAGAAGGTCCTCGAGAAATCCACTTAGCGATGTCTGAAACCTTATTTGATGTGTTTTGTAATTCTGCCACAACCTATTAAATCAACATACCAAAAACAAATCACTAAAAACAACCAACCATGTCATCTTGTAATTACCAATTAATGACAACATTCCATAATCAACACAATTTACCTTTTGTTCTATCCAACTACTAAAAGTTCGATAATGTTTGTCTTGTAATCATTTTGAGTTCCTTGACTTGGATGGAAATTCGGTCTTTATCCAATTAAAATGTTCCCTTCAATTATACATATGTTGTTAAACAACTGAACATACAAAATTACACAACTTAAACTAAATGTATTATATGAATATAACTCACTCGATATAAGGTTGAATTTCATTTATATTTTGCAACACAAGACGATGCGCTTCATCTAGTATATCTCGACTTACTGTGCATACAACGCTACCACGACGACTCTGAATCTCAACATTTTCAACATCATTTAACCCAATTCTTTGTACACCAGTCAGGTATTCAGAACAAAATTCAACTGCCTCTTCTGTAATATAGCATTCAACGATGCATCCTTCTGACCCACTTCTATTCCTAACATACCCCTTAAGAATCTTCATATATCGCTCAAATGGATACATCCATCTTATATAAATGGGACCACAATATCTTAGTTCTCTAACCAAATGAACTGTCAGATGGATCATTATATCAAAAAATGCCGACGGGAAATATTTCTCCAACTCACACAATACCTCAACAATTTCATCTCTTAACTTAGGTAACTTAAGCAGATCAATCACCTTACAACACAATGACTACGTTTCATCTTTGTAGGTGTACGAACTTTAGGCTTCCCTAACTTGAACACAATATTATTCATCTTCTCAAGTACTTGGATCTCATTCAATGGCTCAGGAGCCTCCTCAAACTCTTGTTTACCATTGAATGCCTTCTTCCAAGTCTGAAGTTTATGCGTATTAGGCAAGAACTTCCTATGTCCCATATAACATATTTTCCGAGAGTGTTTCAAGTATTCAAAACATGTTTTTTCTTCACAAACGGGGCAAGCCTTATATCATTTCACACTAAGCCCAGATAAATTTCCATAAGCAGGAAATTCATTAATTGTCCACAATAAGACTGCTCTAAGATTAAATTCTTCCTACCTATACGCATCATAAACCTTAACCCCTTCATCCCACAAAGTTTTCAAGTCATCTATAAGAGGAGATCAACAAGGTCAAAAGCGTAAACTTTCTCTTCATACACAACCATGAGGGTAGATTCTAAATAACAAGCATAACAGGCCAACAACTATATTTACTACTAAGAGATGCGTGTGGATTAAACCCGTCAGTCGAAAGACCTAGACGAATATTACGAGATTCATTTCCAAAAGAAGGCCACTTCAAATCACTCTCTTCCAAGCTAGGGTGTCAGCTGGATGTCTTAATTTACCATTCTTTATTCTTTCATTAGCATGCCACGACAAAATTTTAGCATGTTCGACATTTCTAAACAATCGGATGAAACGAGGAATTGGCGGAAGGTACCACAAAACTTTGGCAGGTACTCCTTCCTTGACATCATCACCATTTCTTTTCTTTTGCCATCGTGACTCACCACAAGTAGGACATGATTTTGCGTCTGCAAAGCTGTTTCAATATAATATGCAATCATTAGGACATGCATGAATTTTTTCTAACTGCATGCCTAATGAGCATAACTTCTTCTTTGCCTCATAAAATGAAATTGGAATTTCATTATCTTCGGGCAATAACTCCTTCAAAAAACTAAATAAATCAGTAATGCTTTTATCACTCCAGCCATGTTTAGCTTTTAGATTGTACAACCTAAGAAGCACAGATAATTTTATAAATCTTGTACAACCAGGGTAAATTGGTTTCTCAACATCATTAAGGAGTGTCTCAAACTTATTTGGGTCTACTCCTGATCCAAAATGTGTGTTGTCAATCATTTCATCTAATGGATCCTAGTTCTCCTCTACTATATTTCTCCTCACTCCTTTTTGTCTGCTTGGCAGAGTTGGAGCAATAGGAGTTATCTCCCCATGGTAATACCAAATTGTGTAACTCTTGTCGATCCCATTGAAATATAAGTGTTCTTTAATCTTTTTAAGATCCATCTTTTAAACATTTCCACACTTAAGACATGGACAATAAGTAAAATTTGGGTCTTTCACATTTTCCAAACAAAACCTTAAGAACAAATCGACCTCGTTCCTATATTCCGCAGATAACCTATTCGCTGAGATCCACTGTTTATCCATATCTCCTATGTCTATCAAAAAGAAAAGAAACGACACTAAATAAGCACGTGATTTAGTTGGATGTCTATATAAAACTAATCGTTTATTATCCTAAATAAAATCGGCAGTATTCCCCTATAATAGTGACCTAACCATCTGCATGTGAATAGCAAAACAAACAATTCAAACAACATACAATAAATTTCTTCCTTATAGGATGTCTATATAAAACTAATTGTTTATTATCCTAGATAAAATCGGGCAGCATTTCCCCTATAATAGTGACCTAACCATCTGCATGTGAATAGCAAAACAAACAATTCAAACAACATACAATAAGTTTCTTCCTTATAGCTCCGCAACACACAACCAAATTTCTCAGAACCTACTTCACTAAAATACACAAGTTCTCAACATTTCGTTATCACCCAGCACACAATTTTAATCTCAGAACCTACTTCACTATGGATGAATATTTAAGACATTCAAACTCCTCTAACATTTGTTTAATGATATTAAAAGTAGAAGTAAGAGAATATATATGTATCTCTTGCAATTAATAATCCAAAAGCTAGCAAAATTACTTCACGTAGTAATCGAATTCTCTATTAAATCTACAAACCAATAAAATTAAATTAATAAATAATAAAAAAATATCACTAAATATCTAGCAATATATAACTTATTATTGTAATTTTAGAAAATTAATTACCTCAAATGTGTGATTGATATAAAAATTTTGATGCAAAATACTCTCTAAAATCTCACCACCAAAATCACAACCTACAAAATTAAATTAATTAATATGTTAAACATTACTAAATAAATATCACTAAATATCTAATAAGTAAATGATTGGTAAACAAATAAAAAAAAACTCCAATGAGCCACTAATTATAACCTAAAAAAAAATCAATAAAAAATTTCATAACCTAAAAACTCAATAATCAACAAAAACATAAAAATTTTCATATATTTATATTTTTAAAATTATTTAATAAATTTATTTTAACATAACTATATATAATCAAAATAGCTAGAATTAAAATAAAAAAATTAAATATATAAACAAATATAGCTAAATTTCAAAATAAATGATAATAATAATTAAAAATAATCATAAACATATATATATATATATATTTAATGAAATCTACACAATGTGATGTGTAAAATTAAAATAATTTCTACATTGTCAACAAATTAAAAAAATTCTTAGAAACTAACTATGAAAAATCTAAGAAAATCCTACAATCTATGGGAAAAGTTCATAATAATGTAAAATAAACACAAAATCACATTTACTCTTCATTTTTATGCATAACCTAAGATTTTTTTGTAAAAAAAATTAAGTAAAATCATGAAAATAGAGAGAAAAGCTTACCTTTTGTGCCTAGAAATCGCAGAAAATCGCTTGAATATGCCTCTGGTTTGTGCGTTGTGTGCTTGAGAGGGAAGGAAGGAGAGGCTAAATATTAGTGGGGACATCCAACGTCTCCCACTGGGAGACGTGCCACGTGTCCCACGTCTTACAGTGGGAGACGTTGGATGTCCCCTGGCTACACTTCCAGCACATTTTCAACGTCTTCCACCATTTTTAATGTCTTCCAATTGTAGCCATTAATAAAAACTTTCAATGTCTCCCACCACAAGACATTTAAAATCCCTGATAAGTTTTAATGTCTTACACCAATGGTGTAAGACATTGTAGGGAGTCATTGTATATCAAATTTGTTGTAGTGAAACAAAATACTATTCCATATTTTCCTTTACTATGGATCCCAATCTCTATTCTAGATTTCACATGACATTTTTTTTCTTCGAAAGAAGTCAATATTTTCATTGTGAACATAATTCATGTTTAGCCCACACATGTCGAACTCGATATGCTTGATGGCAAATATTCCACAATCTCCGCTGCATAAAGCAATTACAATTATATAACTCGTTCAAAATTAATCAAACCACATACAAATGTTCAGAGTAAGTACCTGGATTGGTCTTGAGGAATGTCACACAACCTTCGTCATGTAAATGGCTCAGGAATTTTGTGAAGACGGCCCATAAACTTACCACTTTGATGAAGCAAGTACGGTAGCATGCACCGGAAAGGCTCCAAGTGTTTCGCCAATTTTTGATCAGGTGGGAGGTTTATATTACTACCAAACACTACAATCTCCCACTTCTCCAACTTGACTGCCAAAGACACCCAATGTTTGCCTTCAATATTTAGTGGTGTGTAAAGTGTGTGAACATTCTCCCAAACCTTTCCTCTAAGTGGTTTCTAACCATTAACATACTTAATAAAAACATCATCAAATACAAACTCCTTGTAATTGTTACCTAAATTAACTTCTCCCAATGTCTGCAAAGCCACTGTGAAAAGAATTCATCAAGAATGGCGACATTCTGATCAAAGAGGCCATGATACTTTTGTGACCTTTTTCTCATGCCCCATAAAGCCTCATCTATATGATACATTAGTAATATCATTATAAAGGGTAGCATAAGCATACTTTCATTTATAATATTTGAACAAGTAAAATTAAAAGAAAATTATACTAACATCAGTAGACAACCATGTTGTTGGGGTAAATAACTATTTGAAGTATTTCCTTTGGTAGCTGCCAGTTCCACAGTTAATTAACATGCTGCACACATCAATTTTTAGATTGGGTTAGGCCTGTAAAGACAATCATAATGCAAGGAAAAATAATAAATTAAAGTACCTTGTGTTGTTCTCATTTAACCACTTCATAAAAGCATCTTCCTTGTGCTCGTCAATCTTGCAAAATGGATCAACTTTGAACCCTTCACCTTTTCTAAATTTGGGTCTGTATATGGTGTCATCAGGGCAGGAGCACGTTTCCTTTTTCTCATTGGCCTAGGATGAGGAGATGTGACCTCAACTTCATTTTCGTTATTGCAAACGACATCATCGCCATTAAAAGTAGGTGGAGTGACATAGCTATACGCATCTCTGCACTCACCACCATCAACTTTTATGCCATTATGTTTAGCCTCAAACTCAAACTCAGGTTGATTAGATTTACAACCAAAACTACGAACCATCATTGATAACACCAAGTCCAATCTGGAGTCCATTTCACCTTATCGCTTCATCAGCTCATCAAAACGAGTGTTCATTTTCTTCTCCAAATCAACCCATAACTTTATCACATTGCCCGAATTCTGATTTGGATTGACATTTGAAGCTGAAGGGCACATTTTTTTATCATCTGAAACATCAATCTTCTCTTCTTCCTTATTGTATACACTCAAAACAGGACTACAAACCTTATGTTTTTTAACAAAGGTATCAATCAAGTCAACGACTTTATCATTCAATAACTCAAAATCCTTCATGTATGGTTGGCACTTCTCTAACTCAGAAGCATGGAGGATATTATGTACGTCAATTTGTCAAACAAACATATAACGACTTAAATTTACCTTACCCATATTAAAATCAAATTCACACATCACCAAAATGATAATTTTGACTTACTTTTCCATGAGTAAGCTTCAATGTCTGACTAATCTCTTTGTATTCGGGCTCTTTTGCTTCCCAATGTTAGCAATGAGGAGTCGCATTTCCTTCTTTTCGGTTTGCAAATAAATTTCCAAGTAAAAATATTGCTTCATAAATCCAAACCTAAAAAACCAAAAATCAAAAGAGATAAATTAGACAAACTAAAGACAAGATACTGATGTTTAAATTCATTCACATATGAAATTCAAATATATTAAACAACTAACCTGAAAAATATAAGGAAAACCATATAATTTGTATGATTCTTTGCTTTTTTTTCCCACCAACCTTATTTTGGTACTTAACAGAATTTTTCTTCAAATTCATCTTCAAACTATCTAATGTGAGATTATAACATAATCTACCCCATGGATATTTGTTAAAGACATCCAAGTCCTCAATAATACCCATGTTTTCCTCCCCCATAGGCTGTGCAAGCTCATGTGCAAGCACTACTCCTTCGAAACAATAAAGCAAAGCAAGTCTCAAATGATCGTGATTTTTCTTTATATATTTCTTTTATTTTTTCAACTCCCCTGCTAGATTTTCTTCACTCATATCCACAAACATAGTTTCCAAATCTTTAAGAGTAATGTGTCCTTCCACGTCCCTAAAATACTCTTTTTTAAGCCTATTACCCTTTCTTAGACCACTCAAGTTTGGGTCATTGGATTTCTCGCAATTAAATCCACTAATCAATGCAAACTCGTGCATTGAAAACCTAACAAGCTGACTATCAATATCAAACCATAACTCATTTTCTTTATTAGTTTGTACCCGCCTCTGTAAAAGAAAATGTATCAACTGTCCACTACTCTTCGCTAGATCGATTAGTTTAAGAAGATGACCAAAACAAGAAGCTGCGAATGCTTCCAAATCTTCATAACAATGTAGTGATCGTATATTCCTCAACACTTATATCCTGTAGGCTACAGATACACGACTTGTAAAATACTCATTCTCCATCAATGTCGGTCTTAGTGATGGTATGTCTAAAGATTTCACCTGTAAAATTATAACATTATGAATCAATTATATTATTATTCTTACTTCCAACAATGATATCATTCTATTATTTATTTATATACCTTAGACAATAGCAGTGATGGTTTCAATGAATATTTTTCATTTGTCTCTTCTATTGCATGTATTGGAAGAGAAGATGATTTCTATGGAGACTTTCTAATTGCTTCTTCTATTGCTTGAGTTGGAGGAGAGGCCGATGTCATTGGAGACTTTTCTGTTACTTCTTTTATTGATTGTTTTTTAGGAGATGCCACTAATGAAGTGCTTGAACATCCAGACACCATTTTTCTTGTAATAATACTACTTGTAAAAATATTCAGCAAGACCTGAGACAAGTAATTTACAATTTGACAGTCCAAAACTAAATACCTATTACAAAAAATTAGACAAACAATTTACAACTAACTCGTCCAAAATTAAGTACCTATTACAAACCGAGTCAAGCAATTTACCCCGTTCACAAACCATGCTCAAAAGCTTATTGTCACTACCATATATTCCTAATGAAAAACATACAACCAAATACTCTATCCCAATTTATTTAGTCATGCATTTTGCCTATTCTAGTAAATATCCCAATTGATTTGTTCAGAAATCACAATTCAGTGCAGGAAACCAATCAAAATTGTAGCAAATTTTGTAAGTTGGCTATAAAACCTTATTTTCCTAATGCCTCTCGCAACTTAGTAATATGTAGAATTCCAAATAATAATGTAAAGAGCCCAAAAGAGGAACCTAAACATCATTAATTAATAAAAATGAAGCATGCTTTGATATGGATCTATTTCCATCAATTTCTCATATATATATATATAGATTTATAGCTTCAACAACTCGCAATTTTAAATTGTATTATAAGTTACGATGTATACTTCATAATAAATGAATATCATTATGAGCTTAGTACTGGTCGTTCTTCTTTTTTCTCGTTAGTTTAAATCTTCACTTAACTTGCTTATTAAAGTTGTATGACAAAACAATATCTTCTTCATAAATTTAATGAATAAATCCAATATTGTATACTATATAGGTCAAGCTGCCAAAAATTACTGCAACACAGTCAATCTAATACTATGCTTCTCTCAATCATTTTATCAAACATCTTTCATGCATAAACGAAATATCTCAATGAAAACAATAACATTCTTAAAAATCAGTAAAAAAAACATAATTTAAAAAACAAATACATAGACACATATATATAGAGAGAGTAATAGAGAGACGAGAGTGAGGGAGAAGAGTGACTAAAGGAGAAGAGGAAGGGTGGCTTGCCGTGAGTGAGGAAATGGAGGGATGGGTTGCTTGGGTCAATGAGAGAACAAAGAGACAAGGTGGAGGGATGGGTCGCATACTTGCGTCGCCGTGAGCCGTGCTGAAGGAGAAGACCAGGCTGCTGTCAGTCGTGCGTGAAGGAGAAGAGCTATTATGATTTAGGGATTTCTGGTTTTAGGGATTTTTAATGTTAGGCATTTCTATTTCTTTTTTTTTTTCTGTCAAAGTAAATAAAAGGATAAATGGGTAAAATTATACCCACTCATTTAAAATAGAGGCTATTTGGCTAAAATGTAAAGAGGCCATATATATTAATTATCGTCACTTTCATTGTTGTTTTCATGCTCAAAATTATATAAATATATATATATATATAAATAATTTAATTTATAATTACAAAGATATATAACAAAATGTTTCATATTTCATCTATATAAAAAATATGTAGATAACATAAATTTTTTATTTTAACAGTTTTTTATTTTTTTTCCGTTAATTTTAACTGAATATTCTTATATTTAACAGTAGATTTTAAACATGTTAATTAAACAAATTAAAATATAATATTTTTAAGATATTTTATAATGATAATTATTTAAAAATAATAAATCCATAAGTTTTATAACTTAAATAAAATTTATAAATTAAACTTAAACTTCACATATTACAATAATATCATATTAAACATATAATATAATATACTATCAACTAGCAACAAACTTAAATTTAAAATCCATGTATAACATTAATATTATATTAAACACATAATACAATATGTAATACATTTATAGACAATGTTTATTAAAATTATAGTCCTAATTTTTTTAACACATTTATGACATACATTATATTAAACATCTTTTATTTATTTTTATGATATTTTTTATTTATTTAAAATTTATATGATAATTAAAAGAAGGGTAAATACAATTTTAGACCTTATGTTTTCTAAAAGTTACTGATCGGACCCCATGTTTTGTTAAATGACAGTTTAGAGCCCGTGTTTTGCAAAATAGAAAAAAATGATACATTGGACAAGATTTTGATCAAAAATATTTTTCAATATGACCAAAATTCCCCTAAAACAAACAAATTAATAATTAAAAATATCTAAAATAAATATTACAAACTTAATTAACATATATTTAAAAAAAATTTCTCTTCTCTCTCCTCTCTCCTCTCTCTTCTCTTCCCCTTCCTTCCGTTCTTCCCCTTCTCTCTTCTTCTTCTTCTTCTTCTTCTTCTTCTTCTTCTCTCATGGTCGATATTGGAGGCGTAGAGCTCGCGGTGTGCTTGGTGCAAGGGGGAAGTTGTAGAGCTTGATGGTGCCTTGTGCGATAGGGGGAGGCGCAGATCTAGTGTGCTAGTGCGACAGGGAGGCCATTCATGTCCAGATCGGGTGCGCTAGTGCGATGGGGAGGCTATTTCTATCTAAATTTGGTGTATGCAGTGTGCTTGGTGCAAGGGGGAAGTTGCAGAGCTTACTGGTGCCTTGTGCGATAGGAGGAGGCAAAGATCTGGTGCGCTAGTGCGACAGGGAGGCCATTCCTGTCTAGATTGGGTGCGCTAGTGCGACGGAGAGGCCATTTCTGTCCGAATTTGGTGTGCTAATGCGACAGGGGAGGCCATTTTCGTATATACCAGATCTTGTTTTCTTCGTTTTCTTCTGATTGATTTCTAGTTCAATGCTTCACTGACAGTTGTACTTCATGGCATAGAGCTTTGATGGATCTTCTCAACTTTCCACGGTAACAAATGAGAACCAACCCCCTCCCAAACTAGTCCCAAAGAACAGAAATCGCCAGCAACCATCCACAGATATGGTTTTAATTTTTTTGATTTATTTATTTTGAAATTGAATATTAGTGTAAACTTGAGATTGATTGTGCATTTGACTTCCCCAATCTTATGTTGTTATGCATTTGGATTTCTGAGATTGATTTTGTAATTAATATGAAATTTTTTCTAATATGGTTTTGTATGGATATGTGCTTTTGGGTTTGATTCAGTGGACTATGGGGTTTTGATGATTCAATTTATAATTTTGTATTGGTAATTTCTGGTTTTGATGGTGATGAAGAACATGAGTAGAGAAAGATGAAAAGAAAGTTTAATCTTTTTTTGTTTTTATTTAGGATAGAGATTGATTTTAATTATGATTTTGTTTAAGTTTTAATTATCTACTATTGTTGAAATTTTTGTTTTGTATTTTTAATTTAAATATTACGTTTTATATTTATTAATTAATTTTATTTATTTTAAATATAAACATACTTTAAATCTTTTTTAAAAAAATTAAATTAAAATTAACATTTGGTGGCATTTTGGTCATATTGAAAAATATTTTGACAAAAATCTGGTTTAGGGTATCATTTTGTTTCATTTTGCAAAACACGTGGTTCAAATTGTCATTTAACAAAATACTGGGCCCGATCGGTAATTTTTACAAAATATAGGATCCAAAATAGTATTTATCCTTAAAAGAATATAATAAAAATAAATACATGTTTGAATAAGTATATGTACAACTTTAAAACTAAGCAAACGTATAGTTCACGTTGCTTCTACCTATTACATAAATAAATAAATAAATAAATAAATAAATGAGGATATAAGACTAAATCAGGGAATGAACTGAATAATGAGTAAGTTTATTCAATTTTAGTAATTTATTTTGGATGATGTTTTCTAAAGTCGTTCAGCTTGTGTGCCGACCAAAAATAAGTAAATATATATTTAGTAAAATAAATAAGAAGAAAATGGATACTATGCCTTCCAACTAGTAATCCATGGACATGGGGCTCCACTAGGCACTAGGTTCGGCCGGGTTGTATTTTTTTTTTTAGTCCAAGCTGTTTCACATTGGACTGCACATATTTTTACCCATCATTTATTAGATATCAAGGTTTTCTATATTAGATGAATTTATTGATAATACAATTTTCTTCTCAATTTTTTGTTATACGGTTGTACATTTTTCATTAGGGTTTATATCTTTTTGGACAATGTATTTTGTCTCATTACTTGTTTGGACCCTGTATTTTGACAAATTACTTTTTGGACCATATGTTTTGTAAAATGGTTAAAATAGAACATTAAACTCAATTTTGATGAAGAAAAAATTGAATATAACAACACAATTTTTAAGCAGAATGATTTTATTTTTGTTCTGAATTGTTAGTTTGGTAAATTATTTGTAATTTTAGTTGAGAAAACATTGACCAAAATCGGGTTTAGGGTTCTATTTTAACCATTTTACAAAATATAGGGTCTAAAAAATAATTTGTCAAAACACAGGGTCCAAACAGGTAATATGAAAAAACATAGGGTCCAAAAAAGTATAAACCCTTTTCATTAATATATTTTTTTATTTCTTTTTTAGGGTCACCCAATTGTTAAAGTTGAAAAGCATATATGCCTATATTTTTATGTCCAGGGATGTAAATTTTCTTCATAGGAAGAGAGCGTCGTAAGGACCCGCTCCAAAAGGGCCTGACATTCCTTGCCCAAATGGGGAATAGGGAGAAGACAAGAATAATTTTCCATCTCTGAATGTTAAATGAAGCGAGTATAGGATGCCACTCATTGCCCCAATAGGATCTCGTTTATTTTTATTTATTTATTTTGTAATATTTTTTATTTTTATATGTTTTGTAGTATATTAGTAACTTTGAAAAAAAATTATTTTATTTTGAACAACATTTAATATTTTGAATCATTAATATAATGTAATATTTTAATTTTCATGTAATCAACCTTTTTTTTTATATTTTTACTTTGAAGTATATGGGTCTCTATGGGAATTTCCCATAGACGGAGATTCCCCACCTAGCCCTTACCAGGGAATAAGCGATAGTGGGGACATTAACAAAGGAGCACCCCCTTCCAATTCCCCGCCCTATTTTCATCCCTATTCACATCGACAAACACACAATGATTTCAACCACTGCATCTGGAACCTCTTGCGAGGTTAAGACCACAACACATGTTGCCTCGTTTTGCTTATTCGTAAGGATATCTAAGAAGAAATAACGACAATTTTAGACGTCTCTTGTTTGAATCCCAATCAAAATCCATGTCCAAAATCGGTGAGAACAAAGGTTCCAAAGGTTGAGGGAAGGGACTAATTGATTTGTTCAAGTCTAGAAAGTTTGGACCAGGACAAGTTGAAAGTCCAAAACATCTTCCACATATAATTAGAGGTTCAAATCGTTCTCTGCTTTCAGTGCCCACATAGAGTGTTGGGATCCCCTTTGCTCTCTCATCCTAAGAGCAGAAGGTCTATAATTTACATTGGATTTGACTTGTATGAGAGAAAAAGGCATAGTTTTCTTAGAGCACTCGTAATAGATAATGTAAAATAGATATAGATTTAGAATATAAAGAAAAATGTTTAAACAATCATTCTAATGGAAGCTCTGCATTGCATTACTTTTTTTTTTTTAACATTTTGCTAGTGTTTTCTCTACATTTAAATATTACGATTTATTCTTCAAACATTTTTTAATAAAATATCTCTCATCTCTCATGTCCCATTTTCACCTCTCTCCTCGATATTTCATATTTGAAATAAAAAGATATATAATATTTAAATAATATAAAGGAAAAAAAATAGAGAAGTCAGTTGATGGTTAATGATGCATTTTAAAGAATTAAGTACTGAAATATCGGGAGTTCTCCAAGAAACCTTACTGAGCAAGGTATATTTCGAATCATTTTATAGTTTATTTTTTTGTGTATTTCTTTTTGATAAATTGTTCTAATTTTTCCATAATGTCTGTTTATTTTGAATATTTTTTTAATATAATTTTTTGCATATTTTAAGTGCATATTTGGAATATTTTTTAGGGATGCACATTTTTTCCATGGGGATGGGCCCCGCGGGGACCCACCCTTAATGGGGCAGGGAATCCCCATCTAAATGGGGAACGGGGCGGGGACGAAGATAATTTTCAATCCCCGAATGTTAAATGGGACGAGGGCGAGATGATACTCCTCGCCCCCACAGGGCCCCGTTTAAATTTTTATCTATTTTTATAATATTTTTTATGTATTTTATATTGTTCTCTATGTGTTATTGTAGCATATTAGTAACATTTTTAGTATTTTAAATTTTATTTGAGAAAATAATTAGTTTTTTAAATTATAAATATTGTGTCATATTTTATTTTATATATAATTCACTATTTTTATTCTAAAATTTTAATTTAGAATTTATTTTTTAAATAAATGGGTTCCCTGTGGGGATTCCCCGATGGGGAATAAGTAGGGACGGAGGACGGGGGGTGCACTCCCCGCAAATCCCTCCCTCCCTCCCACATGTGTATCACTTTTAGCATATTAGATACAAGCAACGTGCAATGCACATTTGCTTAGTTTTATTTATAGAATTTATTGATTATTTTTAGTAAATTTGTATCATTGTTATAAAATTTTCAAATAAATAAAGAATATTATTGTTATCCAAAAAATTGGCATTGATGACGTGGCAAGTGAACCCTGGACATGTGGCTGACACCTGGAGAAACTCTGCTAGTGTATCGACCAGAGGACGTATTAGAAGCAGTAAGCAGCCCAGTCATACCTGCGACCAGCCTGGTCGATAGTTCTGCATGCAATGTAATATTACTGTAAAGATCTTTGTAGATCCCGAATTTAACTCACAGAATCTCCTGAATATCCGGTTAATCAGGAGAGAAAATCGGCAACTAAATCATGTAATCCCCCTTGAGCCTATAAATAGAGAAATATAGCTCAAGAGAGGGACTTTTTGGCTTTCGAATTACTGGATACTAGTATAATTCCATTTGAAATATTGTATTATTCTTCAGAGGTTGGTGAAACTCATTGAACCCGAGTTCTTTGATCACTCCTTTGATTCTCACATTAATAACAGCCTAAGTGGACGTAGGTCATTATCATATCCTGGGGCCGAACCACTATAAAATATCGCATTCTTTTTACTTTTTGTCATCACGTTCTTCTCAACGTATTAATTCACATCAAGCGTATTCTGACTCCGTGTCAGTTGGCCAAAATCTGGGTCAACATTCTGGTGCTTTCATTGAGAGTTTGATTTATCATTGTTGAGAAAATCAATGGCGAAAACTGGAAGGAAAGCTGGAGAGGCGGCCACTGCTGCGCCATCAAACCCACCTCCTCCTCCCCCTGCAAGCATGGCAGAAGATGAGCCACATCTGGACTTCGAGGAGGAAGAGATGGATGACGCTACGCTGAAAAGTACCCTGGGGGCGTTGCAGGAAGAGCTAGCTAACCGGAGAGCCAGTCAAGAGACTGCTGCCGAAGTTGTGGCGCGACAGCAGCAGGAGATTGAACGGCAGCGCGCGGAATTAAGCGAAAGGCAGGTGGAGATGGACCGCCGCCAGAGCGAAGCCATGGCAGCCCTCGAGGCAGCCTTGCAACTGGCAAGGAATCAGGCCGCACCTGTTTCGCAGCCTGACCAACCTGTCAATGGGCCACCCCAGAGGGGTCCTAATCCTAGCCCACCAATCCAGCCTTCGAGTCCGCAAAGGCCCGAGCAGCCTCAGGTGCCCCATGATGATGTCCCACTGGACCTTGAGGCGCAGCCACCATCATAAGCTGGTCGCGGCAATCCCCCGCAACAGAGGCAGAATAGGGCCGAGCATCAGCCTCGTAGTCCTAGACGCTGTAGGGGCGATGAGCCAAACCTACCGAACAGAGGTCAGTATCCCCCTGGTAACAGGAGGGACTCAGAGTTAGGCTTTGCGGTCCGGGGTCCCCCACGGCATGATAATGCACGGGGACACCACGACCAGCGCAGGCCGCCCTCTAACGTTTGGGACGTTTTAGCCAGGGACAGAAATCGAGGGAACAGTCAATCCCACCATAGCCAATCAAGGTTCAGAGATGGCCATGGATATAATGAGGCCGACTCAGGCAAGGGAAACGCTGGCTGAAGAAATGAAGAGAGAGGTAAAGGCAGCAGCCATGTACCTCAAGATGACCAACCCAATAGACGGGACGCTGGGGGGCAGCCCAAGAAAAATAATGTCTTCAACCGGCTCAGGGGTAGCGAGTAGCGGAGAAGAGACGAGGATTTGCGTGACGTACTCAACGATCTCCGTGAGCGGCATGGCGAGAAGGTCCCCCAGCAATAGAGGCCACAGCGATTCCTGCCGCTGTACATGCCCAAATAGATGCCCTCAACCAAGCAGTGCAGCAGCTGGTCGGGGGAAGGACGTCATATATTGATCACGATAGGAGGAAAGGCACTCCTTTCGTACAGAGGATAGCTAATGCAGAAATTCCAAGAAAGTTCAAAATGCCTACACTTCCAAATTTTGACGGGTACGGAGACCCAGTATCTCATGTCAATAAATTTGAGATACAAATGGACATTCAGAAAGTGTCCGAAGACGCTCGGTGCAGGATCTTCCCTGCAACACTTTCTGAAGCCGCGCATGAATGGTTTTTTAAGTTCCCCCCCGCAAGCATAGTTTCCTGGGAAATGTTCGTAAGGGAGTTTTACGGACAGTTCTATGCAGGTCGTGTGCATCTGACCGAAGCAAACTAGCTAGTTGAAATTCGCCAGCAGGATGGAGAATCAGTGAAGGACTACATCCAGTGCTTTATGCGAGCAGCGGCTGGAGCGAAAACGGTGGGGGACGAAGGCAAAATGATGGCCATAACCGTAGGGGTTAGGCGTCATTCTCCCCTTTGGAAAAGTCTCCGAAAGGAAGGAGTGAGAACTACCCAGGAATTTTTGGACCGGGCTGATCACTACATCAAGCTCGAAGAAGCCATTGCCGACGATGGAAAGCCCTCAGGCAAGGATAAGAAGGCTGCCGAACCCGCCAAAGCCGCCAATGGGTCCAAACCTAATGGCAACGATAAAGGTGACGGGAACGGCAATGGCAAGAATGGTGGAAAGCGGCCGTATAACGAGCCTTTCACCTTCGACAATAAACAAGCCAAGGGTAATCGTTATGAACCTCGGTTCACTAAATACACTACCCTCATTGAGTCTCGGGGAGAGGTTTATCAGGCCACAAGTTCTAGTGTGCCTTATAAGAAACTTGGCCCCATTCGAAAGGATATTTCGAAGAGAGACACTACCAAGTTCTGTCGTTATCATAACGACTACGGACATGACACCAACGAATGCAACCAGTTGAAAGACGAAATTGAGTTCCTTATTAGACAAGGACATTTGAGAAGATACGTACGGGCCTCGGGAAATTCCCAACGAGAAGCTCTGGGTAGCAACGAGCAGGCGCCTACGTGCCAACGCTCGCCACCCTTACAGCCTGCCCCCGTGACTGGCACCTTATTGACCATTTGTGGAGGCCCGCACCTCGCAGGAAATAGTGGAAAGGCCAGGGAACGATATGCTCGGACTCTGCGCCACGACCAGGACATCGAGATGATGACTGTGGAAGACCGCGCACCAAAAAAGGCTCGGTCAGAGGAAGGTGAAATAACCTTCTCTGATAGCGATGCCCAACATGTCCGTTTCCCACATTCCGATCCGCTGGTCGTGGACATCCAGATGGCCAACATGATGGTAAAGAGAGTGCTGGTCGATACAGGAAGTTCAGTGAATATCCTGTATAAGTCTACATTGGAACGCATGAAATTGTCCGTTAAGGAATTGAAGCCCTGCAACCAAATGATATATGGCTTCTCTGGAGTAGGACTCGCCCCCGCCGTATTGATCAAACTACCAGTGACGACAGGGACATCGCCTTCAACAAGGACAGTACTCGCCACTTTTGTGGTGGTCGATTTTCCTTCGGCGTACAATGCCGTCATTGGAAGGCCTATACTGGTTGATCTATGGGTCGTCATCTCTATGTGGCACTTGGCCATGAAATTCCCAACAGACACGGGGGTAGGACGCGTGTTGGGGAACCAGAGGGAAGCCAGGGAGTGCTACAATGCCTCAATCACAAAGGCGAAGAGCGGAACGCCGAAGAGCACTACTTCGGATAGGTTGCAGATGTCAGTAGATACACAAGCCCAATCCGGTGATGGAGTCACCAAATAGGGTGTTGCCCAAAGTGAGGATAGAGATCTAGATCCTCGCTTTGGGGATTTTGAAGAAAACATTGGACCCGTTGAGGACCTGGAGGAGGTCCAACTCGACGAAAAAGATCCGACCAGAGTCATAAAGGTTGGAAAAAACTTAGAGCCTACCACGAAGCACGCACTGGTGGAATTTTTGCGGAGGAACCAGGAGGTTTTCGCCTGGTCACATAAAGACATGGCTGGGATAGATCCTGCAGTTATCAGCCATGTCCTGAATATAGACAAGACCTTTCCACCCATGCAACAAAAGAGAAGGCTGCTCGATAAGGATAGATCGAGAGCCTTAAAAGAAGAAGTTGAAAGATTAAAGGAGAATGGGTTCATCAGGGTGGCGTTTTATCCATCGCGGGTCTCCAATCCAGTGCTGGTTCCCAAGCCAAATGGCAAATGGCGAACCTGCATGGATTTTACAGACCTCAATAAAGCCTGCCCAAAGGACTGCTTCCCACTCCCAAGAATCGACCAGCTGGTCGATGCAACTGCAGGGCACGAGATCCTCTCGTTCATGGATGCGTATTTGGGCTACAACCAGATTATCATGCATCCCCCTGACGTGGATCACACCAGCTTTCGGAGCGATACGGGCTTATACTGTTACAAAGTAATGCCCTTCGGACTAAAAAACGCAGGTGCGACTTACCAACGGCTAGTCAACCACATGTTTAAGGAGCTGATCGGAGTAAACATGGAGGTATACGTGGATGACATGCTGGTAAAGTCTAAAAAGGCAGGAGGACATGTGAGGGATTTACAAGAGTGCTTTGATGTATTGAACAAATACCAAATGAAGTTAAATCTCCTCAAATGTTCCTTCGGAGTTGGATCAGGGAATTTTTTGGGGTTCATTGTAAATTCAAGAGGAATCGAGGCCAACCCCGACAAGATAAAAGCCCTGATCGACATGAAATCGCCAGAAAGGATCAAAGATGTACAAAGTTTAACTGGGAGAATCGCAGCCCTAAGCAGATTTATTTCGAAATCAACAGACAAGTGCGTCCCTTTTTTCAATCTACTTAGAGGAAATTAGAAGTTTGAATGGGTAGGAGACTGCGAGCAAGCATTCTAGGCCTTGAAATCCCATATGGCACAACCTCCCATCTTATCAAAGCCAATCGAAGGAGAAACTTTGTTTATTTACCTGGCGATTACTGAAGTTGCTGCTAGCGCGGTACTAGTGCGAGAGGAAGAAGGCGTACAAAAAGCAGTCTATTATGTAAGCAAGAGACTGATCGGGGCAGAATTGAGATATCCACCAATCGAGAGGTTAGCATATTGCTTAATCCTGGCCTCTAGGAAGCTACGCCCTTACTTCCAAGCCCATCCTATTACAGTTTTAACTGACCAGCCCCTGCGGCAAGTCCTCCAAAAACCAGAGGCGGCTGGGCGATTATTAAAATGGGCAGTCGAATTAGGGCAGTTCGACATAACTTATTCACCGCGAGCAGCAGTAAAGGGACAAGTCTTGGCCGATCTTATTGCAGAATTCACCGAACTCCTAGACAGCGAACAGTGCGAACAACCTAAAGCGCCTGGGCCTCAAGAAAAAGCTCCGTCATGGAAGTTATTCATGGAAGGGTCGTTCAACGAATCCCACGCTGGAGCGGGAGTGATATTGATAACGCCGGAAGGGCATCGATTTCACTGCGCCATCAGGTTCGACTTCACCGCGTCAAATAATGAAGTAGAATACGAAGCACTCCTCACTGGATTGAGAATGGCGAAAGATATGAGCATAAAGACGCTTGATATCTACAGTGATTCACAGCTGGTGGTGAATCAAGTTCTAGGAGAATATCAAGCGCGAGGTTTAAAAATGGTGGGCTACTTAAATAAAACAAAAGACCTACTAGCCCAGTTCGCGAAGTACACCCTTCAGCAAATACAGCGGGATCAAAATTCAAACGCAGACGCCTTAGCAAAACTTGCGAGCGCAAAAGATGCTGACACCTTGAACATTGTGCCAGTAGAAAGACTGAGTGAGCCAAGCATACAAGTGGTCGAATCCAGTATGGAGATTCGAATGGAGGATACATGGATGGCACCTTATTTGGAGTATCTGACGAACGGTGTGCTACCAGCCGATAGAAACAAAGCCAGAACTCTACAAAGGCGAGCCGCTAGGTACATACTGGTCGATGGCATTATGTACCGAAGGGGATATTCAATGCCACTACTCAGATGCGTTACACCGGAAAAAGCTAAGGAACTCATGAAAGAAGTGCATGAAGGCTTCTGCGGGGATCACGCTGGGGGGCAGAGTTTGGCAAAGAAGATCCTAAGGCAAGGCTACTTCTGGCCAACTATGAACGAGGATTCGATGGAGTTTGTACGAAGATGCGATAAATGTCAAAGGTTCTCCAAGATTCCACGAGCAGCTCCAAACGAATTAAAACAGATGCAAAGCCCGTGGCCTTTTGCAGTATGGGGGATATATTTGATTGGATCCCTGCCTACAGGGAAAGGCGGAGTAAAGTACGCAGTCGTGGCAGTCGATTACTTCACCAAATGGGCCGAAGCTGAACCGCTCGCTACCATCACGACCAAGAAAGTTCTTGACTTTGTTATCAAGAACATTGTCTGTCGATATGGTTTACCTAGAAAGATAGTTTCAGACAACGGAACCCAATTTGACAGCGACTTATTCACCGATTTCTGCAAAAGACATGGAGTTATTAAAAGATTTTCTTCAGTTGCACACCCCCAAGCGAATGGGCAGGTCGAAGCCATGAATAAAACTCTTAAAGATACCTTGAAGAAGAGGCTTGAAGAAGCTAAGGGAGCGTGGCCAGAGCAGCTGCCTGAAGTCCTCTGGTCGTATAGAACGTCTCACCGAACAGTGACAGGACATACCCCATTTTCCTTAGCCTACGGATATGAGGCGATGTTGCCTGTCGAATTAGATCCCCCCTCACATCGACGCCTAACATACGACCAAGACCAGAACAACCAGCTGATGATGGAATCCCTAGACTCGATTGACGAGATACGGGAGAAAGCCCAACTCCGAGTTGCTGCGTACCAGCAAAAGTCGCCCGGTACTTTAACTCCAAAGTTAAAGAAAGAAAATTCAACGTCGGAGACTTGGTGCTGCGACGAGTTTTCTTAAACACCCGCGACCCCACTGTTGGAGTACTCGGACCTAATTGGGAAGGACCTTACCAAATTGAAGAAGTCCTTCATCCGGGCACCTACAAACTTGCACGCTTAAACGGAGATCTCGTTCCACGTTATTGGAATGGAGAACACCTGCGCAAGTACTATCAGTGAACAGTCCTTTTTAAAGGACTGGCTTGTATTAAAATTTTACTTTTTACAAGTTGTGCAAAGAGGGTTAGCCACGCTGTATGGATAATCGCTCGTATATGTAAGATTCTATCTTAGAATCACTCGTAAAGACATGTTTAGTCCATTTTTAATACGAGATTATAAGGGACTGTGCGCAGCCAGTCATTCTTGCCAACTTTTGTAAATTTATATTTATAAGTATTTGTTCATTACGTGTGTTGTTTTGCTGTATTACAAGTATTATTTTTTCACCCGAGCAGAAATGTTCGAACAGGTCGTGGTTAAGGCAAGTGACCAAGGACCTAAAGCTCCTCGATCACTTGGGGGGCATATAAGGCACATCGATAGCAAAGCGTACCATGAGGTATGTAAACACATGAACAAAATGAGTGAAAGCATGCTAAGGTACTTAGAGTATTTTTCAAAATTTATATTTTGTCAAATCAAGCCAAAGTACTATGCTAAGTTCGGTCATACGAACAAATGTTATAATAAATGAAAATGTTATAGCATCATGATGTAATCTTTTACACTGCAAGCATCACTGCTTGGATGTAACTGTTCAAATAAAAGAAAAGGTTTGCTACCCATGCAGCAAATTCAAAAATGGTATTGTCTTTACATCACGACCCGTGGGTCGTATAATCAAAAGAAAGGAAAAAAATAATAAAGCTCAAGAGGCACTAGGAGCAGGAGGGTCTTTATCAGCATTCTGGTTGGCAGCATCCTTAGCAGCTCCTTCTTCCTCTACGCCAGCAATGCTTGGGGAAGCAAGGACCCTGGCTCTTGCCTCCTCTTCAGCCAGTTGAGCGGTGCAGCGAGCCAGCTTGGCAGTCCTAACATCTTCTGAAAGATAGCCGAAGTCAGCACCCTGATTGTGTTTCCAGAAGTTGTAAAAACACCGGAGCATCATCCTCTTATATCTTTCCAGATTCTTGGAGTTGTCAAGCTCCAGCTGCTTTACTTTGCCCTCAAGAGTAGCAATGGCCTCGTCCTTGGACTTATGCTCCTCTTCCAGTCTCTTGCGTTCGCGATACTGGACTCAGCTGGCCTCCTGATACTCCTCCCTCTGCTTTATTATAGCTGCCTTCGTAGCTTCAACCTCTGACAGCTTTGTCACCGCGGCATCCCTCTGCTGACCCATCGCCTCCAACTCCTTCGCATGCCTGGCCTTTGCAGCCGAAAGTTCCTCGGCCGCTTTCACCTGGTGCCTCTCGATAGCGTTTGCCTGAGCCTGTTCGATGGTGGCTTGGGTGCGGGTACGAGCAGCAGTTGCAGACAGCAAAGCCTAAGGAAAAAAGATAAATTTAGAACCTGTTGTAAAGAATAAAAGACTAAGGCCTAAGAAATAAAGAAGCACTTATGCTGGCTATTTCATTCAGGGTCCTGTTCAAGATTTGGTCGACCGCCATGCTCTCTGCCTCAACCAACGCATTTTTGACGCGGTCTTTCTTCGCGATGTGCGCGAGGCGGTCTTTGGCTGCTCGTAAGGCATGGCTCGAGAGTTTGGCCCCAAGAGTTTCTTCCCGCTTGTTTTGTTCCCTGGTGGACGCAGCCGGAGGGTTTGGCGGGGCAGGAGAAGTCTGCTTCTCAGCAGGGGCCGGGGGATGAGCAGAAGTTTGCCCAGCTGGCACGTCCCTAGGAGGGTCTTCTATTCGACTCTTTTTGGCAGGCCCCTGGCTTGTTTCGCCGGTGTGTCTCCTTGACGACTTTCGCCGAAGCTGAGGAACTTCCTCTTCCTCCTCAGCCTGATATAGATCGAAGACATTGGGAGTGGCCATGTCTGCATACAAGTAAACACATGCAAAGGGTAAGATAAAGGCAGATGAAAATTCTTTATCCAACGAAAAAGAAGGTCACAAAGTTAATACCCGAGCTACAACTACTGGTCGCTATACTATTGACTCTATTAGTCACACACTCACTATCTGGCACGAAGAAGTCTAGCCCTAGATTTGGAGCATATGTAAAGTTGCCCTCCCTGTCAAACAAGTGACAGGGAGTTGGCAAGCTATTTAAAAGCAAAATAATTTTACCGTTCTCATCAGAGGATTCCCCCAAGTCCACAACCGGCTCTTTGGCCTTTTGTTTCCCCTTGCCTTGGGGAGCAAAAGGCCTTTCTGTGGAAGGATTGCCCGTGGGCTCCCTGATTGTAACCCCCATTGGCCTCCTTCGAGGAGGGGACACGGGAGGTTGCTGCTCGGGAACCCCCTCGGCAGTGGCATCAGCTACCACGGATCCTCTTGTTTCATGGCGAGGAGCCAGGAGGCCAGACAGCCTCAGGTTTTCATCAGTAACCAGGGACTTGACGCTTTTTTCTGCGTCTGTCATCCTGGCCAGTCTATTGGACCTCAATACCATGTCTGGTGTTGGGGTCGGACGTAACCATGGGCCTGAAAGACAAAGTACAGTTTGAGAAAAATGAAAGGAGACTCCTTGATTAAAAGTATCGACCAGAAAAAGACGGCACTTACCTCCTCGAGCGAAGGCTAGGTTGTTGCTGGTTATGTCTGGAGTAAGGAAGTACTCCTTATTGTACTGCCCCACATTGGATATGTGCGTGGTGTCACTCAGGAACGTCCGATTTGTCTCTTGGTGACAAAGGTGGAAGAAACTCGTCCCATATTATTGCGGGTTGGATTTAAGGTCGAAAAGATAATTGACCTCGTGGGGGGTAGGTTCTGGCCATTTTTTAAGTTTGTACAGGATATAGAGTGCGGCCAGCATTCTATATCTGTTTGGAGTAATTTGGAAGGGGGCGACGTCGAAATAATTAGCCACCCCCTGATAAAAAGGATGTATAGGGAGGAAAGCCCCTGCCTCTATGTGATACCGAGACCAGGCACTATATATACCTTCGGGGAGGTTAGCCCTTTGGTCTGCGGCAGGAATTTTGATGGAAACCCCTGTGAGGGGATACTTCCTGAAATAGTTAGCAACCATCCGAAGGGTCACTACGCTGGTCGGGGAAGTATACCACTCGACATCAGGCAGATTCTGATGGCGAGGGCGGGCTCTAATTTGGATGTTAGGGTCAGGAACAGGATTGTTTCGATCGCTGGTCAAGGGAACCCTAGCCTGCGGATCAGGCTGGGCAGGAAGGTTTGGACTATCGTCGGAGTCAGGTCTTCTCTTGCCTGAGGATTTGGAATGAGCCATTTAAGGAGGAGAAGGACGAGGTCTGAAAGAGGATCGTGAGAAAGGAATCTCGTGGATTCGGTCGGCCGGTTGTTCTTCGCCTTCGAGCAGCTGGGCAAGAAGATCGTCGTCGATGGGCCGTTCACCTCCCCACAAATCTGGCATCAATGTCTGCAAACAGAAGAATGGGGAGGTGAGGATGGAGAATTTTTAAAGGCTTTTTAGAATAACGCTGGTTGAGTATTAAATCCAAACTTTTATACAACAACATTCTAACAAAAAACTAAATTCTTCACACGAACAGTTTGAAAAACGGATCAAAGGGTGAAAGTAAAAAGGTTTTCGAAAAAGCTTTTTCAACTCCCCTTAGGGTGGGAAAAACCTATTTTCCAACTAGCCTAAAGATCGAAATTTTACTTCGATTTTACGTCCTAAAAGTTCGATCCTAACTATCAAACTAACTCGTAACTCCTTTTTACCCACAAGACATTCTACTCACAAGCGTCTCAAACCAGAAACAGATGAGCTCAAACAGTCGACATACAGAAGCATGCATTGCGAAAATACAAAACATAAAGATTCGAAGACTTACCAGAAAGAAGATCGTTGAGGAGGGTAAAGAGTCTTCGCAAGTTGAGGTGCTTTCAAAATGAACTTGGAAAGTGCAGAAGAACGGTTTCTAGGAGAAGACGAGAGCTCTGGTTTTAGGGTTTCTGGAGAGAGTAGTGGCGTGCGTAAAAAGAAAAGGAAGATTTCGGAGATATTATATAAGTTTGTCTGTGGCATTAAAAAGGAGTAATCATCAGTTTCCCTTTTTCGAAATATGGGGAAGCGGAATGGCCGTCGAATTATTACTAGGGAACCGAAAGGTCATGATTAGACAGGAGTAGGTTACTTTTTCCAAGAACACACGAAGGGTTCTGACACGTAAGGCGGGGTTATCGAAGAGTCGTTCGCTCAAAAGTTTATTTATTGCTCGTAATAAATAAACTTGGGGGGAAAATGTTATCCAAAAAATTGGCATTGATGACGTGGCAAGTGAACCCTGGACACGTGGCTGACACCTGGAGAAACTCTGCTAGTGTATCGACCAGAGGACATATTAGAAGCAGTAAGCAGCCCAGTCATACCTGAGACCAGCCTGGTCGATAGTTCCGCATGCAATGTAATATTACTGTAAAGATCTTTGTAGATCCCGAATTTAACTCACAGAATCACCTGAATATCCGATTAATCAGGAGAGAAAATTGGCAACTAAATCATGTAATCCCCCTTGAGCCTATAAATAGAGAAATATAGCCCAAGAGAGGGACTTTTTGGCTTTCGAATTACTGGATACTAGTATAATTCCATTTGAAATATTGTATTATTCTTCAGAGGTTGGTGAAACTCATTGAACCCGAGTTCTTTGATCACTCCTTTGATTCTCACATCAATAACAGCCTAAGTGGACGTAGGTCATTACCAGATCCTGGGGCCAAACCACTATAAAATATCGCGTTCTTTTTACTTTTTGTCATCACGTTCTTCTCAACGTATTAATTCACATCAAGCGTATTCTGACTCCGTGTCAGTTGGCCAAAATCTGGGTCAACAATTATATATAAAAAAAAGTACACAAGCATATTAAATGAAAAATTAAACCAAAACACTCTTTGTGATTTTTCAAAAATATATATATAATATAATAAATTTTTTAAACATAAATGGTAATTTTTTTTAATAAAAATTAAGATTATGTATTATTATTATTATTATTATAATGATATTTAAATTTATATTAATATAAGTGTTAAATATCTAGTATTGTATTATATATTATTATAATATTTGAATTCATATTAGTATAATTATTAAATATATAGTCTTATATTATATATTATTATAATAATGATGTTTTATAACATTTGAATTTGAATTTGTGTTAATATAATTATTATATTTGTAGTCTTATATTAAATATTATTATAATAATGATATTTTATACCATTTAAATTTGAATTTAAATTTATATTAATATAACTAATAAATATCTATTTTTAATTAATTTTAAAGGTATATTCCGTTAAATATTTAAAATATTTCGTTAAAATTAACAAAACAAACCATTAAAACCAAGAATTTCTGTTATATACACATTTTTTTATATATATACTAGATACAAGTAACGTGCAATTGACTTTTGCTTAGTTTTATTTATAAAATCTATTAATATTTTTATTAAATTTGTATCATTGTCATATAAATTTAAAATAAATAAATAATATTATATATAAAAGAATGACATAAACATATTAAATGAAAAATTAAACCAAAACATTGTTTATGTTTTTTTTTTAAATATGATAACCTTTTCAAACATAAATGGTAATTTTTTAATAAAAATTAAGATTATATATTATATATTATTATAATGATATTTTATAATATTTAAATTTATATTAATATAAAATATTTAGTATTGTATTAAATATTGTTATAATATTTGAAATCATATGTGTTGTACCCTGAAAATTAGCATGGGTTTAATCACTCAGCTATGGGTACAAATAAAAGATGAATATATGGAAAAAGCAGACAAGTAGAACATCTAACTAATGATGATGTGAGCAAATCGAGTTAGGACTTGACAGTACGACATTCAGATAATTATCAGGTCGCCTCTTAGGATGACGATCATGTAGTGACCAGATCCCCTTTAGGGTGCTCTAAACTTAATCCGAACTAAGGTTTGGATTCCCTTCGATCCCTAGCTCGATGAAAATGTTTAGCTCGTGGAAACTAGGTCATGACACATAGTGAATGATCCCAAGAGACTCAAAGGCTTTTATACGCTCATTAATGTCCAGGCTGCATTACACATTTATTATCCGAGAAAACAGGAGTAATTTTTGTTAGGCAGTTGTATCCCTATGTAAATGTGAATTATCTTTATTAACTATTTACCATATTTATGCACACGGTTATCCAAACCTATCCAGGAAATTCCACTATAAATATAAAGGATAATGGATAGGAAAAGGGACTGCTTTTTGTAATATTGAAACTTTGCAGAAATTGTGAGAGAGTAATTGTTGTCCGTATTTCTCCTTCGACACATGGCAACTCAAAATGACTGGCTCGGATGGTCATAGACGTCTTCAGAGTATGCTACCCGCTGAGGGATCTATTCGGGAGGAAGAACGTTTTGGGTGAGGTTTCCTATTTTTGCCAATCGGTAGACCGTGGATACCTTAAAAGTAGATTACTCTTCGAGGTGTGCCCTCGGAGTTGGAGGTTTTCCAGCTCAGGAAATTAAGGCGAGGGCTCTGCTCCCCTAGTCCTCTCCCAAGTCCGAGGTTCCGGTTCTCAGACCTAAGATAAGGCGCTAGGTGTCAGCTAGTGCAGGTTTGCAGCACCAGAGGATTGTTTGACAACCTTTTTGGGCTTGTACAACTTGACAATTCGTACTCCCACTACATCGTCTGACATGGAGGTACTTATAGAACGCCCTGACAGTACCTGGGCATGTTCCCCATAGAGTAGGTACCTTTCTGCGATGGGCTCCGTAGATCTCGTTTGAGCCGTGATCTCTATTAAATGCAGCCCAATGCATTAAATTGGTATTAATCCTCCAATGATGGGAATAATGTATATTAATTACCGATGATTAGTATTAATGACCCCATCCTCTATAAATAGGGTTGGGAGTCTCATTGTAAGGGGTTCAGTTTTTTAGAGAAAAAAGATCTTGTACTTAGAGCAATCTAAACGCTGCCTGAGAATACACCATTGGAGCTTGCCATCTCAAGCTTCCAATCCTCTTAATACCAGAGACTCGTGGAGTAGGGTTCTTTTATAACCTGAACCATGAAAAAAATCCCTGTGTTCGTATTGCTTATTTCCTTAGTTTCTCGTTTTAAGGTTGATAGCGAAAAAGGCAGTCAAAATTTTGGTGCTTTCATTGAGAGCTTGAAGAAAGCATTTGGAAAACTTAGTCATGGTAACTACTCGAAGAAATGTTATAGATGATGTACTCCCTCCTACTAGAGTCGATGGAGGGGAATCCAGTCGGCAGCCACCTCAGGATTTACCTGAGAGGGTAGAGGATTACGACGAAGACGCCGAGTACGATGGCAAAGATGATGGCGTCGACCAAGGGTACTATGAGAAGAATACTCTCAGCCCATGGATGTGGAGGAGATACCGGAGGTGGTGATGCTCCGTGAGCAGGTGGCCACCCAACAACAAAAGATCAATGCACAAGAGGGTAACATTGCTGCCCTACAAGAGATGGTGATTTCCATGAAGGCCACTCTTGTAGCCCAGGGGTTGCGGGTGGACCCCAATGGAAATGCACCAGCTGGGCACCCAACTGGCATGCCACCTGTGCACCCTATTGGAGTGCCACCTGATAAAATGCAGCCGAAGTGCCTCCCGAGCACCAAGCTATAAAGGCACGAGATCCGCCAACTGGGGTGCCTGTCAGGCACCCAGCAGGAGTCGGAACCCTGATGCCATCACATGAGCGTGGCAAAGGAAAGGCTGGCGATAATTTGTCTCCAATGCAGAAGAGGGCTTGATAGGAACCCGAGGGCCACCAAGTTCCTCAGCAGGATGGGAAGGGTGGCCCAAGGGTCCGAGGACACTGCCAGGCTGTCAGCGCCCGTGGAGCTCAAGGTGTTCTGCCTCGACGCATTCACACAGACCGCGCGAGACCTGGAGCTAGTGTCCCCTCGGGACCTCACCAACTCTGGAGGAATAATGGTCTAGGGATTCGCCCAAAGAATGCCCCACAAAATCGAGAATGCAGTATTAGTATCTTGGTAAACGAAAACATCGAGTCCGATGGAGAGACCGAAGTGGCTCGTCTCGAGGATAATGGTGCGTTTCAAGAGCAGGCTGACCTGCGAGACAACCTCAATGCCCAAAGATGCAATAAGGAAGGAGGACACGAACCCACTGGTAGAGGCATGTCAGACCTCCGGGATAATCTCAATGCTCAGAAAAGAGATAACTCGACTTAGAGTATCAACCGAGATCGTGACCCGCTCTGTGCGGAATTAGAAAGTCTGAAGTGGATAATGCTCATGATGGCTAGGCGGCAAGGCCACGAGTCTGACTCGAAAGACGAAAAAGTGGAGCCATGCGCTCCTCACATTGTTGAGGCCCCTCTACCACCAAGCTTCAAAATGTCAACCATACCACCCTATGACGGTGGCTGGGATCCCACGTACCAGCTGTCTAAGTTCAATAGGTTATTGTCAGTGCATCGTGTCTTCGACGATGCTAAGTGTCATGTGTTCCCTATCACCTTGACAGGACCGGTTGACCAATTGTGGCATTAGTTATCATCTGCCTTTCGAAGACAATTCAAAGGATTTCAGAAGGTAAACTTTGAGGTCAATGCCGTGGCCAATATAAAGCAAGGGCCCTTCGAGACTCTCAAGGCGTACATCAAATGCTTCAAGGAGGAAGCGATGAGGACCAAAAGGGTTGATGATGGTCAGCAATTGATGGCATTGCAAGCTGGCATCTGTGCGGGGTCCCTGCTTTGGGATAACCTCCAACGGAGGGGATGTCGACGACTTCATTCGTCAAGTACAATAATATATCAGCTGGAAGGATGCCCAGATTGGGGCATTCGAAGTACCCGCCATTTTCCCTACTTCGGCCACGACTGGCCTTGTGGCTTGGGGAATCCAATATTCCCCTTTTGCTCCCATCCAATCGGGCTCGGGGGGAGTCCAAACTAGCCAAAATGTTCTGCCTTCCAATTATAGCACCATACCCGCTCCTGGATTCAGTATTGCTCCAGCAAGGTACGGGGCAGCGCCCACTGGATACAATGCTTTTCAGCCTACATTCAGTACTGGAGTTATTTTCCCCTCCCAGCCTGCTGAATCCAATTATTGAAAGTGAGTTCACTTCTATCAATGAGGACGAGTAACATAGATGACCAGTAATCAGATCTCTATGTGAGAGAGCTAGTACACCTTCATGGAATTCAAGGTTTATCTTATCAGATGAAAATTCTATTATTACTTCCAGGTCTGTTGACCGCGTTTTTGGCCAACGACGTGTAGACGTCAAAAACGATAAAAACCTTCAAGAGAAATAAACGACACAGACGATTTTTATAGTGGTTCAGCCCCAATGTGTTGGTAATAGCCTAATCCACTTAGAGTTGTGATTATAGATCTACACTCAAAATCAGATGAACCTGAGTCAACTGAGTTTCCTTAGTGCAGATTACAAGAATACAAGAATTCTCTCAAATACAAGTACTCTCACTCTCTCTAGAAAATTAGAATTCGAATCAAAAGTTCCAAAAGTCCTCTTTATGATGCCATAAGCCTTGTATTTATAGGCTTAGGATCGTACAGATGATATCCCCCATAATCAGGATATTTTTTTATTCTCATTATATTTAATTTACAATAATATTCAAAATATAACAATACACTATATTCACGGGATAAACTGAGAGATTCCCGCGCAAGCCAAGACCGATTCTTGCTGAAGCCGTTTCTGAGATTTTGCGTAGCCCTGCTCTGTCTAGTCGATCCATATCACATTCAAGCTGGTCGGCCAAACCTTCACTGGGCAGACACGTACCTGACTGGGCAGACATGCCCTTGGCTGGTCGGACATGATCATGACCGGTCGACCAAGGTCATGCCTGGTCGGCCAAGGCCATGCCTGGTCGGCCAAGGTCATGCCTGGCTAGATAAACATGTGACTGGTCAGATAAGATCATGCCTGGGTAGAAAAACATGTGACTGGTCGGACAAGATCATGCCTGGTCGGTCATGACACTTGACTAGCCAGTCAACATTCTTCACTGGTCTACCGGGCCACTCCTAAGCCAGATCACCCAACCATTCCTTACCATCTGTCATTTCTATTGCCACGTCATCATTTTCAAATTTTGGGGATAACATTTTCCCCCAAGTTTATTATATGATGCTCTCACATAATAAACTTTTTTCTCCACATCTAACGACACAATTAAAAAAAAAATCAACTATTCATCTTCCCGCCATGCAACAGACCACGACTCCACAGACCACGATCACTGCAATTAACTGCTCATAGTCGTGGGGAGAGAAAATATCTAAGGAATTCCAAGGGTCCAAAAATAAGTGGCAATTCCCACTTTTTTCCTTTAAATAGACCCCTATACTCCCACATTTCCACACACACAAGAGAGCAAAAACAAAAATTTCCCTCATCTTTTTTCTTCTTTGGCCGAAACCCCACAAGCCTTCTCCTTGGCCGAAACTTCAAGGATTCTCAAGGAAAAGCTTCTCATTTCTTCAAGCATTCTCCAAGGTCTCTTCAAGATTGGGTAAGTCTTCTCCTTTATCTTCACTTGTGTTGTTTTTTTTTTTCAAAATTCCATGAAAAATACATGTGCTGGCCGAAACTTCATAGGGAATTTTTTCTTGAATATATGTGTGAATCTTAGAGATACAATGTATTTGGTGGCTGTTTTGATGTTGTTTAGGTTATGGGTAACTCAATTTTACCTTCAATTTCATAGAAATTTAAAGAAAAATGAGTTTTTCAACCGAAATTGCTTGTATGTGTTTATGGGTATTTGATGATATGAATGTGGTCTCTAGAACAATAGGAACTTTATAAATTCCCCATTTTGATATTGTGATTGTGTATTTTGGGTGAAGAAATGTGTTTGTGCTAGATGGAATTTAGGGCTTTGTTTTTTTCTTTTCAAAATGGGTTTTGGTTGAGGTTCGGGTACGGGGTATGGCCGATTGGCCATTGCTCATATCATTTTGAAAATTCTAGTTCGATCGGACTCTAGCCTTGGGCTCGGAATAGAACCTCACCACTCGGACCAAGGGCTCACTGTTCGAACATCTGTTGATGCTGGTTGGATGCCTCACTCCGATTGGATGCACCCTAGGCTCGGATGCCTACGCTCGGACACTTGCTGCTGCTGGTCAGATGCAGGCTTGGCTCCTCGGACAGCAGACGTAGCCCCTCGGACCAGGCGCGCAGCTCGGATGCGACGCTGGCTTCTCCTCGGACCAGGCGCGCGGCTCGGATGCTACGCTGCTCCTTGGACCCCAGGCGTGCAGCTCGGCCAGGCTCTTAGGCACGTACACACGGACACGGGTGCTGGGCTCCTCAGACAGCCTCTTAGGCGCGCGCACACACACACACGGACACGGATGCTGGGCTCCTCGGACAGCCTCTTAGGCACGCACACACGCACACACGGACACGAACGCTGGGCTCCTTGGACAGCCTCTTAGGCACGAAACCCACTCAGACATAGGCACACACAGCACCAAAATCTTTTGCCTATCACCATAATCTTTCATTCGTGCTCATTTTAGGGACCTTAAGCAGTTTTAGGCACAAAAATTATTTTTTCTTCATGCATGCTAAATTTTACTACTTAGACAAACTTTTTCTGAGTAGAAAAATAAACACTGCTCTATCAATTTATATTTGCATGGTTACTCACCTCCCCATTTTTATTTTTTGTAGATGAATCGCTTCGACTATAGGGGAGGTGACAACCACATGAATTCTGATACGTCCGTCCCGCAGTCGATCGACACCCCTCAAAGCAGCGACTCCTCGTCAAAGTCTCCTAACAGTCGCACTCCTGAGGATCGCCTCCGCCACTTTAAGAAGATGCTCCCCCGTTCAGCTTTATACTTTATTCACGAAGAGTAGTTCCTTCATCAAGCTGAACAGTCGAAAATGAGGGTAAAGAAGTCCAACAGACGCCCGTAGGACCAGGATCCTCAAGTAGCCCGTAGAGCGGTACAGAAAGTGGTAGAACGCAGTGAGGTCCAAACTGCGGCTTCTTCGAGACCACCCCGCCAAACGCCAAAACCAAACAAGCCTCGGAGAAAAATTACCCAGAAATTTGCTACCGAGATCCAGCATCTGGCTGTCCAAAAACCAAGGAAGGAAGGAGAAGAAACACCTTCTTGGTTTACCGCCAAGCCTACGAAACTCAACCTCGGGATGTTTGACAAACACATCCAAGCCTTGGGCTTGACAGGGGTGAATGTGATATGTCCGCGCCCTCACCAGAGAGCTAACAGGCCTGGCAGACCATACTGTGCCTGGTCTAGGCACCATATATATGCAGGAGCGACTATCCCGCGACGCCCCTTCTTCCGGTTAGTAGCGGATTATTTCAACGTCTCTCCCTTCCAGATCGCTCCTAACAGGATTCAAGTGTTGTCTGCCTTGTTCATTCTTTACTTCATGCAAGGCTGGGATGAGCCTACTCCTCACGAGATACACTACTTATTCGACTTCAGAACCAACCCAAGCCATAAGAACACATGTTTTTTCCACCTCTTTCATAGGCATAAAGGGGTTAAATACCTTTGTGGCATTGCTCACAAGTCGAATCCTGGGAAATACTATACAGAGTATTTTCTCACGTCAGACATCAATGCCAACAACCTGGCTTTTATGCATGCATGCCCATTCTAGCAACCCTTGCCCACAAAAGAGATGTTTGACCGAGCAGAGGAGTTGGCCAACATGTGCATCGAGGAGAAGGATGTGAAATTTTTTGTTACTGTAGACAATCTTCAGATGGTGGGCCTGCTACCAAGTAACCAGAACATCACAGTGGAGAGCACTACTGAGGAAAATAATGCAACTGATCAGTCCAACGCTGGCACTGAGGTAGTGACTGATCAGTTCTCTCCTGGACCATCTCCTCACTCCCACAGACCAGGTGATCTCATCATTAGGGAGCCCCAGCCAGAGAACCAGCACAGATTTGCAATTCCCACATAGCCTGGGAAGGGAAGGCCATCCAGCTTGAGAGGGACTTGAGCTCATCATCCGACGACGAGGACCAAATCCTCAACTCAGGTCTAGTAGTCATAGTGATATGTTTGTTAACTTGGTTATATGGGATTAATAGAACTGTCTAGCAGTAGTAATATACTTATCCACATATTTCCTTATATATATATATATATTTTTTACTAACAAATCTTGTGTTTTCTCCTTTGCAGATTCAGAGATGTTTAGGCATTTCAACGCCCCTCCTGCCCCGAAGAGGAAGTCTGGAGAAGGAAGTGGCTCCACCCCTCTGAGCAAAGTCCCGAGGACAGTACCGCCCAGCCAAGGGAGACAACCCGAGGGGTCATTTGCAATCCCACAGCTGACCCCTTCCTTGCTTCCTCCCTCAGCGAGCCTAACCCCCACTCGTCCGACCGGCCAGAGTGAGGCACTTCGCACTGCTGGTACTATTGGGAAGGAAGTGGTTGATCAGACTCTTCATGACGCTTCAACGATTCAAAGCTTTGAATCCTTTCCTCGACTTAGCGTTGATGTCGTCTTACAGAGAGGGCTTGTTCAGTTGGCGAATGTAAGTATTCTATCACAAGACAGTTTGTTATTTATATTTATACTTGTAGTAACCTCTTGTTTTTCATGCAGATGCTCATCACCATCAGTCATGCTCAGCACCAAGCAGTAGACTACAAGGAGTTGATCAAGGTCTTAAATGATCAACTAGTGGAGGCCCAAGCTAAGGTGGATACTTTGACTTCTTCAAAAAAGGATCTTAAATCCAAGCTGGAGTGGTCAGAGGAGATTGTGGCTGAGCGAGATGAGTCTCTTAGGGGGTTGGCTGATGGGAATAACAAACTAACCCAAACCAACAAGTCGTTGACTGGTCGGATAAAGAAACTGACTTGTGAGAATGAGGGGTTGACTTGCGAGAACAAGGGACTGATTCGCGAGAATGAGGAGCTGAGGCGGGAGAAAGAAGCCGATCTTACTCGCTACGAGGAGATTTGCTTCAATTGCTTTTACCAGGTGTGGAAGATAAACAAGCCTCTCAACCTCGACTTTCTCACAGAGGAGGTTAATGCAGAGGAGCTTGTGAAATGTGAGGCCAGGGCTGCCGAGGAAGCAGCTAATCCTGCCGGCACTACATCTATTTCCCCCACACTATCATTCCAACCGGAAGGAGCAGCTGATGCTGAGGAAGGGGTTGATCAACCTGCCAGAGCCGACCAGTGATCTCTCATCCGACCAGAGAAGCCTCCATCCGACCAGACAATTTGTCATCCTACCAGTTCTCTAGTAGACTTTTGTTTTGTATTTTGTTGTATACTCTTGCTCGTATGGTCGAGCTGTTGGCATTTATACTTTACTTTTTCTTGGCTAACTTGAAACATTCTTAGTCTTTTTAGACTTAAAACATTATAAGTTTTTTGTGAATAGCAAAGTCACTCTGATGTATGCCTTATATTTTCTCATGAGTACTTAATTTTCTAACTTAGAAATTCTAGACATTTCATAAGTCCATACTAAGTATACTTTCTCACACTCTTATTGCTCTAACATTTTATGAGCATAATGTTTATTGTCACATGAATATCTGCTTCTAACTTAAAATTTTAAAAAAATTCCAAGTTACTTAAGCTTTGTCAAACAAGTTAGCTTAATGGCCTTTTTGGACTTCGAAAATTTACAAGTCAGCCTAAAAACAAATATCTTTGCTCGTGCTCTTATTTCTTGTGTTGAAGTGTACGCCAGTATACCCTATGTGCCCCCCAAGTGATTGAGGGTTGATAAATCCTTGATCACTTGCTACTTGACCGAATTTGTCCGAGCAGTTATTACTCGTGAAACACATAAAATATACAAAAATATTTCAGCAGTTAACCACTGCAAAAACATGCAACTAATTAAATGTTGGTCTTTCATCTGATGGATACCGTCCAGTTGAACATTGCCCGGTATTTTTTTAGAAGACCTTTTTTTGTTTTGTTTTAAGTTGTAATGACAGTTGAACACTGCCAAAGCAAGAATAATCAACACATATGCAAAATTTGTAGCAAGATTCGACCACGCTGCGCGGGATCTCTTTTATTACTCGTAAAAAAAAGGACAAAACGTGTCTAATTACGAGTCTCAAACAAAATAACATTGTTCACAATAACATGACTGGTTAGCAAATAGCCAGTTCACAAACAAACTTAAATAGCAAGTTAAGCACTTGATACAAAGCTACTACTCTGTAAGCAGTATTCATTGATAATATTTCCTCAAGTGCTCGCCATTCCAATAGTTCCTGATCATCTCTCCATTCAACTGAGCAAGCTTGTAAGTGCCGTGTGGCAAGACTTGCTCAATTTGATACGGTCCCTCCCAGTTTGGTCCTAGTACTCCAACCGTCGGGTCTCTGATGAACACCTTTCTGAGGACCAAATCTCCGACCTGGAACTTTCGATCTCTGACTTTGGAATTAAAATAGCGCGCCACCTTTTTCTGATGAGAAGCAACCCTCAAGCTTGCTTTTTCTCGTCTCTCCTCGAGGGAATCTAAATATTCAGCTAACAATTGGTGATTCTCCTCCTGGTTGTACATGGTCCTTCGATGAGATGGTGGGTCTACTTCCACAGGTAACATGGCCTCATACCCATATGCCAAGGAAAATGGGGTATGACTAGTTGCTTTTCGGGCAGTAGTCCTGTATGACCAAAGGACTTCTAGCAATTCTTCCGCCCAAGCACCCTTAGCTCGCTCTAGACGCTTTTTTAAAGTGTGCTTCAGAGTTTTGTTTTCGGCTTCCACTTGCCCATTGGATTGTGGATGGGCTATCGAGGAGAAACTTTTTGTGATGCCATGCTGAGTGCAGAAATCGGTAAATATGTTACTGTCAAACTGAGTGCCGTTGTCAGACATTATCTTCTTGGGCAGACCATAGCGACATACTATATTCTTAACCACAAAGTCTAACACTTTCTTTGAGGTGATCGTGGCTAGTGGTTCAGCTTCAGTCCACTTAGTGAAATAATCCACAGCAACCACCGCAAATTGTACTCCTCATTTCCCTTTGGGTAATTTCCCGATCAGATCAATGCCCCAGACTGCAAAAGGCCATGGGCTCTGCATTTGCTTCAAGACATTCGGAGGCGCCCATGGCACTTTAGAAAATCTCTGGCATTTGTCACACTTCTTTACGTACTCCATAGAATCCTCGTTCATTGTAAGCCAGAAAAATCCTTGCCGCAAGATCTTTTTAGATAGACTCTGCCCCCCAGCATGATCTCCACAGAACCCCTCGTGTACTTCAGCTAATAAGTTTTTTGACTGGTCGGGTGCTATGCACTTGAGTAGAGGCAAAGAGTACCCTCTTCTATACAGCACCCCATCCATCATAATGTACCTAACAGCTTGCCTCATAATCTTCTTTGCTTTGTTACGATCATCTGGGAGGGTCTCTTTCTCAAGGTAAGCAATGATGGGTGTCATCCAAGTGTCAACTACTGTGATGGGCAATGCTTCATGATCACTAATGCTCGGCTCCGCCAAGTATTCCACCGGTACTATATTCAGAGTTTCAGCGTCTTTGGCACTAGCTAGTTTTGCTAGAGCGTTTGCGTTAGAGTTCTGCTCCCGTGGTACCAACTTAATGGTGTACTCCTCGAATTGTGCTAGCAGATCCTTGGTCTTATTTAAGTATGCCATCATGCATAGGCCCCTTGCCTGATATTCCCCTAAGACTTGGTAGACCACCAATTGGGAATCACTGTTCACTTCAACCGACCGGGCACGAACATCTCTAGCCAAGCACAAGCCTGCTAGGAGGGCTTCATACTCTGGCTCATTGTTAGGAGCATTAAATTCGAATCTTAATGCGCAATGAATTTGGTGATTCTCTGGTGTGACCAATATAATTCTAGCTCCTGAATGATGCTCGTTCGACGACCCATCAACAAAAAGTCGCCAATTAGGAAGATCCTCTTTTGGCCCAGTGACACGCTCTTGCTGGTCGGGAACATCAGCGATCCTAGTACATTCAGCAATGAAATCCGTCAAAGCCTGACCCTTAATAGCAGATCTCGGTTGGTACTTAATTTTGAATTGGCCTAATTCAACCGCCCATTTAAGTAGCCGACCAGATGACTCCGGCTTCTGCAAGACTTGCCATAGGGGCTGATCGGTAAGGAATTTAATGGGGTGTGCCTTGAAGTACGGCCGCAACTTACGTGATGCAAGTACCAAGAAATAAGCCAACTTCTCGATCACGGGATACCGGGATTCTGCTCCTATCAATCGCTTGCTAACATAGTACACTGGGTGCTGCACTTATCTTCTTCTCGTACTAAGGCAGCATTAACAGCGTGCTCCGTGACTGCTAGGTACATAAAGAGGTCTTCTCCATCAACTGGATTCGAAAGAACAGGGGGTTGGGCCAAGTGTTGCTTTATGGCTTGGAAAGCCTGCTCACATTCTACTGTCCATTCAAACTTCTTGCTACCTCTAAGCAGGTTAAAAAATGGGACACACTTGTCTGTTGATTTAGAGATGAACCTGCTTAGAGCTGCAATCCGCCCAGTCAAGCTTTGCACATCCTTAATTCTGGCCGGAGACTTCATTTCTGCGAGAGCCCTTATCTTTTATGGATTCGCCTCTATTCCTCGGGAGCTCACAATAAACCCAAGAAATTTTCCAGAGCTTACTCCAAATGAGCACTTGAGGGGATTTAACTTCATGCTGTACTTTCTCAGTATTGCAAAGCACTCCTCCAAGTCTCGTACATGTCCTTCAGCTTCCTTTGACTTCACCAGCATATCGTCTACGTACACCTCCATGCTCTTGCCGATTAAGTCATGGAACATACCATTAACCAAACGCTGGTAGGTAGCTTCGGCGTTCTTCAATCCAAAGGGCATGACCTTGTAGTAGTACAGCCCTATGTTTGTTCGGAAGCTGGTACGCTCTTCATTAGGAGGATGCATACTAATCTGGTTATACCCCGAATACGCATCCATGAAGGACAATGTTTCATGACCAGAGGTTGCATCCACCAACTAGTCTATTCTTGGCAAAGGAAAGTAGTCCTTTGGGCATGCTTTGTTTAGGTCGGTAAAGTCCACACAAGTCCTCCATTTCCCATTGGGCTTGGGCACTAATACTGGGTTTGAAACCCAGGCGGGGTAATATGCTTCCCTTATGAACCCATTTTCCTTTAGCCGCTCCACTTCCTCCTTGAGAGCCTTTGCTCGATCTTTGTCAAGCAATCTCCTCTTCTGCTGCACTGCTGGATAGCTTTCATCCACGTTGAGCACGTGGCTGATCACAGTTGGTGAGATACCCACCATATCGTTGTGAGACCAGGCGAAGACATCTTGATTCCTTCGCAAAAATTCTATCAGCTGTGCTCTCACTTCTACCTTCAACTTTTTTCCAACCTTGACTCCTTTGGTCGGGTCATTCTCATTTATTGGGACCTCCTCTAACTCCTCGGTTGGTCCCACATCACTTTCATAATCCCCAAAGCGAGGATCAAAGTCCCTTCCCTCGCTTTGGGCAACACCCTATTTCGTGACTTCATCACCGGATGGGGCTTTTTGTTCTCTTAAACCAAGAATGCTTTCTTGGCCAAACTCTTCTAACATCTCTTCCTAATCGGTTAAAACTGTAAAACTTATGTCGACATCCATCTCGTCTACCTCCTCTCTCTTGGCACATACAATCATGTTGCTCTCCTTGGCTCCCTTCCTTGCTTTAGCTACCGAGGCATTATAACATTCCCTAGCCTCTCTCTGGTCTCCTCAGACGCAGCATATGCCTGCACTGGTTGGGAACTTCATGGAAAGGTGCCATATAGAGACTGCTGCATGCAAGGTTGTGAGTAGTGGTCGACCAATAACCACATTGTTGGCGGACGGGCATTCGACAATCAAAAACTCAGTCATCACTGTCTCATGCTTGGGAGCATCCCCCGTTGTAACTGGCAACTTGATCATTCCAGCTGGTGACAATCCTTCTCCAGTGAACCCATAAATGACTTGAGAGCATGACTTCAAGTCATTGATAGATAATTTCATCCTCTCAAAGGATGATTTATAGATGATGTTCACGGAACTCCCTGTGTCAATCAAACACCTCTTCACCTTCATATTCGCAATTTGGACTGTCACGACGAGAGGGTCATTATGAGGATACCTCACATGTCGAGCATCATCTTCAGTGAAAGTGAGGGACTCACTTTCGTATCATGGGTTCTTTGGGGGCTGCTCCTCCACAACCATAACTTCGGAGGTTGATGCTGCATCCAACTCATGACGAAGGGTGCGAGCATACCTCTCCCTTGCCTTATTGCTCTCTCTAGCAAGATGTGGACCTCCACATATGGTGTCTAGAGTGAAGTCCACAGGCTCAGGTTGCAAAGGTGGGGATCGTTGCCGCTTGAACCCAGGATTGTTGTTACTTCCCTCTCCTTGGGTCTTCTCTGCTCGATACTTTTTCAGTTTCCCGGATGAGAGGAAAAACTCTGTCTCATCCTTGAGATGATTGCACTCATTCGTGTCGTGACCATAGTCTCCATGGAAGCGACAGAACTTGTGCATATCTCTTTTACTCATCTCCTTCTTGATTGGTGGGGGTTTCCGGTAGGGGACCTCTTGATGACTTGCCAAGTATATCTCCGCTCGGGTCGCCGAAAGAGTGGTGTAATTGGTGAACCGAGGTTCATACTTAGTTGGCTTGTCGTTTGATCCCGACTTAGCCTTCTTTTCATTGTGGCGGTCAGACCCGTTATTCCCACATTTCTTACCACCATTTTGATAATTTCCACCATTCTTGGGAGGATTAGTCGATCCGCTCTGATTGTTCAGGCCCTTCTCTCCCTTCTCAATGGCATCATCCAATTTCATGTACTTGTTCGCCCGGTCAAGAAATTGTTGTAACGTTGAAATTGGATTGCGATGAATGCTGTCCCACAAAGGACTCCGATAGATTATGCCGGAAGAAATTGCCACCGTCTTCCCGTCATCTCCAACTGCAGTAGCTCGGTTAGCTTCTCTCATGAACCTCTGTATGTAGTTCTTGAGAGACTCGTCCTTCCCTTGTTTAATATCTGCCAAGTGATTGGCATAAATAGGAGGGGTCTAAGCAGCGCTAAATTGCATGCAAAACTCCTTTCTAAAACTTTCCCAAGAAGTGATAGAGTTAGGCTTAAACTTCCAATACCACTCCTGGGCAGTGTCGGATAATGTAGTAGGGAAGACTCTGCACCGATAGTCATCACTCACTCCGAGCAACTCCATCTGATCTTTGAATTTCCCCACGTGCCTTATCGGATCTGCCTTTTCTATATAAACTGGCAGTACTGGTGCGTTGTACTTCGTTGGTGGTTTGGCTGCTCTAATTCGACCAAAGAACGGGCTGCCACTCCTGTGGTCTACTGGATCGATCGCGGAGGGTCGTTTCGACAGACCCTGAACTGCTGCTGTCAGAGTATCAAGCTGGGCTTGGATGCTTGGGGCCACTGCTTGGGACTCATTTTCGGGACCGCTTGGTCGGGCGCTCCTATTCGGCAGACCATCATCAAGTATTTCTACTTGACTGGTAGGTCGGATTGGATCTCGCCCTTCGACCGGGACGGTCCTTCTCTTATCAGCAATGACGTCTCTTAGATCCTTCTGAGCAGTATGCTTTCCTAACCGATCGAACACCGTACTTCGAGTTTTCTTGGAGGGTTTTCCATGCGGAACATGCTCTTTGCCACTGCGCTGGTTGGGATGCAGTGGTGGCCTTCCTGTCTGAGCTGGGCGATCTTTTCCTCCTCGATGGTTGTTATCATTCTTCTCCTTCGACTGGTCAGTGTGATGACTATCAGCTTCATCACGACCATGCCCATCTTTGAAGTGGGAAGTTTCTTTACCTCGAGGAGCTCTATTGTGCTCCTGCTCAGGTGGAGTTTTCTTGCTACCTGATTTATGACTTCCAGACTGGGAAGTCTCTGATCGGTGGCTCCTTGAGGGGGTTCTGGAGTTCCCCCTTTGAGTTAAGGCAGTGCCCGACCGGACCCCATCTTCCTCCAAAAAAGGGGGGTTACTACCACTCCTGTTTGGCCCTTAAGAGTGGGGTCTATCAGTGTTCTTACGACCAGCTTCTGTGGTCCTTGCTCCTGGGGTGGCTGCTCCCCGTGCTACAGCTTGGGCATTGGCCCGGGTCAGCTGCGTGGCTGCCTCCAGAGCGAGTGCAGCCTCGCGATGTCGCCTATCGGCCTCCTCCTGCTGTCACCGGATCTCCTCACTCCTAGCGTCCATTTCCCGTCTTTGCTGCTCGAATGCATCCTTCTACCTGGCCATTTCTTCAGCAAACGCCTCCTGTCTAGCGTTGAATTGTGCCATCTCCTCCTGGAAGGCCCCCATGGCTTCCTGGAGTTCTTCAACTTCTGGAGTCACGTCCTCGAGCACGACTCTAGGCTCAGTCTCATGGTCTTGAGGGCCAGGACCTTCTGATCTGGCACGCTCTTTAGAGGAACCTGTCTTCTTGGAGGCTGCATTGGTGTTCTTTGCCGCCATAATACTTCAGGGATCGTTTGTCTTTCTCTTCAGGCTCTCAATGAAAGCACCAAAATGTTGACCACGTTTTTGTCCAACGACGTGTAGACGTCAAAAACGATAAAAACCTTCAAGAGAAATAAACGACACAGACAATTTTTATAGTGGTTAAGCCCCAATGTGTTGGTAATAGCCTAATCCACTTAGAGTTGTGATTATAGATCTACACTCAAGATCAGATGAACCTGAGTCAAATGAGTTTCTTTAGTGCAGATTACAAGAATACAAGAATTCTCTCAAATACAAGTACTCTCTCTCTCTAGAAAATTAGAATTCGAATCAAAAGTTCCAAAAGTCCTCTTTATGATGCCATAAGCCTTGTATTTATAGGCTTAGGATCGTACAGATGATACCCCCATAATCGGGATATTTTTTTATTCTCATTATATTTACTTTACAATAATATTCAAAATATAACAATACACTATATTCACGGGATAAACTGAGAGATTCCCGTGCAAGCCAAGACTGATTCTTACTGAAGCCATTTCTGAGATTTTGCGTAGCCCTGCTCTGTCTAGTCTATCCATATCACATTCAAGCTGGTCGGCCAAACCTTCACTGGGCGGACACGCACCTGGCTGGGCAGACATGCACTTGGTTGGGCAGACATGCACTTGTCTGGGCAGACATGCACTTGGCTGGTCGGACATGGTCATGACCGGTCGGCCAAGGTCATACCTGGTTGGCCAAGGTCATGCCTGGGCAGATAAACATGTGACTGGTCAGAAAGATCATGCCTGGGCAGACAAACATGTGACTGGTCGGACAAGGTCATGCCTGGTCGGTCATGACACTTGACTGGCCAGTCAACATTCTTCACTGGTCTACCGGGCCACTCTTATGCCAGATCACCCAACCATTCCTTGCCATCTGTCATTTCTATTGCCACGTCATCGTTTTCAAATTTTGGGGATAACAAGGTCTTGGGAGGGTTAAGGAAGGTGATGAGTATATAGTTGAAACTTAGCATAGTTGATTATCCTCAGACTGATGGTAAATCAGAGAAAGAGAGTTATCCAGTATTAGAGAGGCACCTTATGAAATGTTGTATGGTAAGGAATGTATATCACCCATTCATTGGAATGGGATGGGTGAGATGTTGATTCTAGATCCTGAGGTAGTTCAGAAGACCATTGAGGTTATTGAAAATGTTAGAGCTTGGATGCTCACTTCTCAGAGTAAATGGAAAAGTTTTGTTGAATTGAAAAGCAGGAACATGGAGTTCCCAGTAGAAGATTGTATCTTCCTTAAAGTACCACCATGGAAAGAGGTGAGGAGATAAGGGCAAGTTGAGCCCTAGATTAATATGACCGTTTGAATCCTGGATAGCATCGATCAGGTTGCCTTTGAGTTGACATCAGTTTTGGCACTGTCTGCTGTGTACAGTGTATTTTATATTTCCATGTTGAGGACATGGGTTAGAAGAGACTCATGAGTTGAGTTATGAGAATCAGGAGATTGAGGATAAGTTATCCTATGAGGAGTAGCCAGTTCAGATCTTGACAAAAAGAATAGGGTTCTGAGGAACAAAGTTATACCCTTGATTAAGGTATTATAAAGAAACAATGAGGTTGAGGGAGTGACCTGGGAAACTGGAATTAGTTGTGTAGAATTTATATTTCGGGTGGTTCAGATAAATTTCGAGGACAAAATTTCTATAAGGAGGGGATAGTTGTAATGACTCATATTTCCTAATAAGGTTTAGGACCTTGATTAGGAGGTCAGGAGGGCCATAATTGATTTATTATGCCATTAAATGATTATATGCATATTTAGGTGAATTATATTATTATATGATGATAAATGCATGCATATGGGTCCATTTTTCATTATAAGGGCATTTTGGTAATGTGGTCCGTTGAGGGCACATTTGTATATTTTCATGCATGTTCGTGAATTATGAGTAAGACCACATCATAATGTGGATTTGTTCAAGCCTTTAGGCATGAGACATTCTTTGAATGCAAGTTATCGGTTTGGTCATAACGGGGAGTTAAAGGGTAATGGGATATGATTTATTAGCATTTTAGAATATCGAGAATAACGGGAATTGGAAAATCCTAGGAAACTAGTCATCTCTACCCTAGAAGATTAAGCTTGTTCCAGGCGAAACAGAGCTTAGCACCTAGGAGCTAGATAACCTAAGTAGCGTGAGAATAGACTTTTGTCACCTTCTGTGGACACTAAGCCCGAGGAGCTCTGACCAAGTCTCTTGGTCTTGAGATGCGAAATGGGATTGAGTACCCCGTACTCGGCCCCCAGGAAATCCCTCACATGGAGAGCTTGGCTAGTCGACGAGCGAAGAACCCCTAGCGTCACGATATCCCATAACTAGAATACCTGGGGAAAACCCAGTGTAATGAGAACTTAGAGATTCAAGTTACCTTCCAAGGATAGCGTGCGCCTGAGGAGTAATAACCAAATCCTAATATCTGAGATGTGAACAGATGCCCAAGTCATGTGTACTCGGACACCCTATTAGCATCACATCATGAGGACATCAAGCCCAAGGAGTTACAAGATTTAAAATGGAAAGTGGAATCTCCGAGCATATACTCGAAGAGAAAGGGAAGTCCCTGACCGATTACCCGAGTATCGCTTACTCGAGGGGCAGGCAGTTCCATGTGTAAGGACCCCTGAAAGCCCAAATCTTTGGATTGCGGGGACATAGGACATCAAGTTAAGATCAACAATAGATTTTGTGTTAAAGTTACTTCTAGGACTATGAGCCTACAAGAGACTAAACGTTGGAATCACCTTTAAAACAATTTGAGTTCTTGTTCTCGTGGCATTTGTGTTACGTTGAATTTATAGAACCAAGGGTATAAAACAGTTTGAGTTCTTGTTCTCGTGGCATTCGTGTTATGTTGAATTTATAGAACCAACTGTTTAAAACAGGTGTGAGTTCTTGTTCTCGTGGTAGTCAGGCCACGTTGAATTTATAGAGCCAAGTGTTTAAAGAGAGTGCTTATTCTCGTGGCAATTAAGTTACATTGAATTCATAGAACCAAACCAAATAAAAAATCAAGGAAAGCTACATAATTCTTAAACGGGAAAGTAATTACAACTATGCTCGAGGGCTCGAGCGATTGTTTGTCTATAACCCAATAAGTTATGGCACGCAGGCCTAAGTGTAAAAATTATGAATAGTCTTCAGGGACCTTCTCCACTAGGTCAATTATCAGGTCTGTACTCGGGGCACCTTCCGCATGGGCTGTTTCAATAGCTGAAGTCGCCTTGGTTGGTTGGATGGCCTCGGTAGACGGGGTCACCTCAGCTGTTTGGGCCACTTGGGTCACCTCGACAGCTGAAGCCGCTTCCACAGCCTGGGTCACTCGAAGATGCTCTTCAAAGAGAAGTTTATAATTCTCGAGCACTCCAGTGAAATCCAAGCTCATGTCTTGGTTGTGGTACTAGGCCATGTAGAAGGCATCCTTGACGATTGTCTCGACTTCTTTCTCTAGCTTTTCCACCCGACATTGAGAAGACTTGTTCATTTCCATGGCTTTGAGGGCTTTTCTCTCCCCTAGTTCAGCTCGGTCGATAGCCTCCTTAGCCTGCTCCTAAAGTTGGGAGTTTTCAAGGACCACTCCGACAACCGTAGTTGTGGCCTTCTTAGCCTCCTTTTGGGCTCGTTGCATACTCTCTGTGGTCATTTTCATTTCCTCCTTGGCCCGCTGCATGTCCTCATTGACCTTTCAGATAGCCTCTTCAAGCTCCCGAGAGTGTTTTTGCTTGACTTTGAGGGCTGCTTTAGCTCCGGTGAGCTCTTTTTGAGGGCCTTGAAGTTTCTCCTTGAGGGAGGCAATTTTGTCTTGGGTCCTCTAGAGTTCGTATGATTTCTCCATCATGATGTCTCCCAAACATTGGTAGGCCAAAGCGGACTGCAAGAGGAAAGAGGAAAAGGTTAGCCTAACACATTAATGAACTGAGTTAGAATGTGATGATGATTGGCTTAGCCGAACAGAAGCGTACCAACATGAGGCCACGAGGGAGACCTCGTTGCTGTTGCCCAGTTGGGAGAAACTTCGAGCAGTCAACTCGTACATAGTGGAGCTGACAATTTGAAGGAGCTCGGCGGCAAGAGGGGCAACGATTTCCTCTAGCTTCTCAGAGAATAAAGTCTCAAGCTCGGCTCAACCTATTGGAGAAATGGCTGGCCTCTCTTGGGGTGGCTTAAGTTGGCGAAGGGCCTCGACTGTCTCATGCAGAGCCTTGCTACCTTCCTCCAGCCTTGCTTCAAAATGTTTAAGAATTTTATCGTATTGCCCTAGCAGGGCCCCCACATACTTCTCAGGATACACTAGGAGACGGATCTGGGGTGGCACTGCCTCCTGCTTCGAGTCTTGAACTGCCTCTTGGATCGCCTCTTGCTCTGGGTCTTGCTACGCCTCTTCTTGCCCGGGCAAGGATGAGATGTTCAATACCGGGGTGGATCGACTTTAGGAATGGCCACAGGGGGAGTAAGGGACCTCAACCTCTTGGCTGGAGGAGGGTGTTCTAGATGCTACCAAGGGTGTGACTACCCTTCTCCCGCCGAAGAGCTTGGTAGTGCCCCAAGCCTCAGGGCAGACCTGGCAATGTCAGCTAACCCCATATGAGCTGCAGGAACAAATCAAATAGTTAGTGTATTTCCCACAATGAATTAGTGCCAAAGCATAAGCTACTCGAAGGCCCACCGTGATTAAGCCTCGGTGCAGACAGTGAAGGTGTCTTATCTTATTTCCGACCTCATAACTCATGTTGGTGCCATATTGGCAAAACTAGTTAAAGTTGAAAGACGTCACCTGATCTAGGGGTACACGTCTATTAAATCTATGTAATCTTGGAAGTTTTCCCTAGTCCAGTACCGATGTGAAATTTGTCTACAGTGAAGGAGAGCTGGGGAGGCCCAAACGTGCTCGAGACTTATCCTATTCCTTACTCGGGGAGCATGGTATAGGGTATGAGGTAGGTTACTTGGAGCAGCGTGCGAGGCTTCCATCCTTGCTTGAAGCTCTTCCTTGAGCTCCCAATCCTCCTGGCCTTCTCGAGCTTCTTCTGTGGCACGCATGTTCTCCAACCTTTCCTCCACCAACCGCTTCTGTAAAGCCCTCTGGGCCAGCCAGTCTATGTAGTTGATGTGATAGGACGCCAACTCTTGAGAAATTTTGTATTGGCGATACTTGGTCAGCTCCATGTTATTGATTCTTTGTTCCATGCTGATAAGCCCCGACCTAATGAGGTTTGATTCAGACACCAAGACACTAAGGTCCAAATCTCGGTCGGGGAGGGCCTTCATTGCCTGGAGATGATCCTCGAACACAAAAGGAATTGACTAAGTGTCGACCATAAAAAGGCCCAAAAATGTGAATGATAACATGGACAGGAAGATACTCACAACCTCTGGCAAAGTCGAGAATCAGGGTTGGATTGCTGCAAGTCTGGAAGCCGTTCATGAAGAAGAAGGCGTCCTTGTAATCCCGAGAATGATTCTCATTATGGTGAGGAGCCTTATAGTCGAGTGACGAGGCCGCATACTTCGCCAGGGCATAGTACCCATCTTGTTTGGTGTTCTTCTTCCATGGAGTGCTGCGGAAGCTGTAGAAGTAGAGTATCTCCACTGGCGAAGGCTTGGGCCATTTCTGCTTCCAATATAGAATGTACATCCCCGTGAGCACTCTGTAGACATTGGGGGAAAGCTGGAAATGGGCTATCCCCACGAACTTTAGGAAGTTCACAAAATATGTTTGAGGGGTAGGGTAGCCCCTGCCATCAGGTGGGCCATGCTCCAGGCGCCTAGGTCGTTGATGTTGTGGTGTGCCCTTTCGGACTCCCAACAAAGGTGGATAAGACACTTGTCCCCAATCGAATAGTGCCTCATGATCGCCTCAATGGAATCAGGGTGTCGAAGCTGAGTTTGGTAATCCTGTGCTTCGAACCCATTGCCCTTGTACATTTGTGTAAGGTGTGGAAGCGGGCTCTGTTAACCTCCTCCACGGTTAACCCCATGTCTTCCGGCATTTCGGGACTCTCCGCCACTTGTTTGTCGGGACAAACGACTAACTCCTTAGTTGGCTCTTGGTCTCCCATCATTGCAATGCCTTCGGAGACACCTTCTTCTTGGGCCATATCAAAAATCTCCTGGTCGAAGAGGTAGAACCCATGTTCGTGTAGCTGCAAGAGTTCCTCGGACGTCTGAAACAAAAACCAAGCAGTTAGTATTCTAACCAAAGGAAAGATGGAAAAAACATGGATGACTCTAGGGATACTGCTCAGGGAGAAGAGAAAGAGTTTGGAAAGGTGGGGTGTATCCCCGACGTCTAAGGACAGGCCGGAGGGGATGAACCTATCGGAATCTGAGAATTCCCCAGATTCTGGTCACAAGCCCAGAAACGCAAAATTGATATAAAAACTTTTGAGGGACATTTTGAACGTCCTTAATACTAAAATTTTCCTAGGATGATTTGTGAGAGCTAAAAACACTCTTAAATGCCATATCAATGGTATTCCTAAACATATATCAAGAATCCTCAAGCATAAATTAAAACAGAAAGGCACTTACCCGAGATGAAACGGAGGTAGGTGCTGAGGCGAGTCCTGACCCTAAGATATCGTTTTCCATTTGCCCAAAAGTAAGACGATTCACGCCAATCATCCAGAGCTTCGAGAATAATGGTTAAAGATAAGGGTGAGGAAGAAAAGAGGCTTCTTTGAGGGTTTTGGTTTTCGTATGGTAACAGTGTGAGATTGAGAAGAGTTTTTCTAGGTTTTATACCTAATAAAACTTAAGGGGAAAAAAATTTCCCCAAGACTATCGGATGGCTTCCCCTGATAAGGTCATGAGGATGATCTAGCGATCAAGGTTCAAAAGGCACAGATCGCAATCATTATTTCTTTGGGAAAAGACGCCTTGGGTGGTGAGTAGACATTTGGGATCTCGGAGTTGACCCCTAATTAAATGCACGAATTGACGAGCCTAGAAATGGGGTGTCAACATGTGGGTTCACTCTTCAGAGTGACGTAAGAGAAAAGCGCAAACATTTTTCCCTCAAAATTTTCAAATCACTCCTCCTAATTTAAGTCTCCACTGCCTAAGGGCGAGTAGAGACTTAGGAGGCAAATATTGTCCATATTTTCGCCTTTGACATGTGGCAACTCAAAATGACTGGCTCAGATGGTCATAGACGTCTTCGGACTATGCTACCCCCCCGAGGGCTCTATTCAGGAGGAAGATCCTTATGGGTGAGGTCGCCTATTTTTGCCAGTTGGTAGACCGTGGATACCTTAAAAGTAGATTACTCTATGAGGTGTGCCCTCGAAGCTGGAGGTTTTCCAGCTCAGGAAATTAAGGCTAGGGATCTCCTCCCCCAATCGTCTCCTAAGTCCGAGGTTCCGGTTCTCGGACATCGAATAAGGTGCCAGGTGTCAGCTAGTGCGGGTTTGCAGCGCTAGAGGATCGTCTGACAACCTTTTTGAGCAATCCTTCAATAGAGTTGTCGAGTGTATGACTCAGAAGTTCACACTCCCACTACGCCATCTGACATGGAGGTACTGACAGCACGCCCTAACAGTACCTGGGGCATGTTCCCCCTAGAGTAGGTACCTTTCTACGGTGGGCCCCATAGATCTCGCTTGAGCTGTGATCTCTATTCAATGCAGACCAATGCATTAAATTGGTATTAATCCTCCAATGATGGGAAGAAGGTGTATTAATTATTGATGATTAGTATTAATGTCCCACACCTCTATAAATAGGGCTGAGAGTCTCATTGTAAGGGGTTCAGTTTTTTAGAGAGAAAAGATCTTATACTCAGAGCAATCTAAGCGTTGCCTGAGAATACACCATTGGAGCTTGCAATCACAAGCTTCCAATCCTCTTAATATCAGAGACTCATGGACTAGGGTTCTTTTATAACCTGAACCACACAAAAATCCTTGTGGTCGAATTGCTTATTTCTTTAGTCTCTCGTTTTAAGGTTGATAACGAAAAAGGCAGTCAATAGTAATAATGTTGTCTCGTGGACTAGGTGGATTTTAACAACTGAACCATGTAAAATCGTGTGTGTGAGAAATTTTTTGTATAAGTTCATTATGGTTTGCAAATAAGCACTAATATCCATCTTATTATATTTCTAAATCTGCTGTTGGCAAAAAACTGCGTCAACAGTTTGGTGTTTTCGTTGAGAGGAAATTAATGCTTATACAGCCGAAATGGAATAACCTGGTGGGTAAGAGGCGCATCATACAGTCGTTCCCATTGAAAAGGGCCTAGATGTTCATCAACGTCCTGAGAAGCAATAGGTGGACCAGGACGACACTGGGAGTTCATCGTCACGCCCACCAAATCCTAATCTAGAATATCTAATAACTATCAAGATGGAGAATTCCCAATTAATGAGCCATCTCACTAGGGCTAATAGACAGATCGAAGAGGTCCTGGCTTGGTTACCCCCTCTTGCAACCGATGCTAACATCAGAAAGAGGCAAAGTGGGTCCCCTAGGTCCCACAGGAATAACCGACCCAATCCTAGTCGTTCTGTCAAGACCGCCACTTCGAGCTCTGTACCTTCAGAGCGAAATCAGCAGAGTACTCAGCTCACTAATCATCACAGGAACCATCATCCACATGTCAGTCGGTCGGTCAGAAGTGCGACCCCCAGCTTCGTGCCTTCTGCACAAATTCAAAGGAATGTCCATAACAACCCATTAGGGCGAGCTGGGAAAAATTCACGGAGACAAAACACCCTAGTGAATTTTCCAGCGCCGCGATCAAAACCACAGGCACAGAGAACTCGTGATATCGGGGTAGAACCGAGACAGGATAGCTTAGATCTTCCTGATGGGACGAGGATAGCCTTACTGATAAGACATTCTCCATCGCTAGTTAGACATCCTACACCACCACGCCCACAGAGAGACGCTCCAATTCATGGAAATAGTAGGATAAATCTCCCCCCCCCCCCCCCCACCCCCTAATTAGTAGACACTTACGTCCCACAAGCACGTGCTGGTAATCCAGGTCCTCGATCTCAGCCGCGAGTCATAAGTTTCGCAAATGGAAGTTACTGGATGGGGAGCCAGCATGGAGGTAGGTCTAAAAGTGACCTGAGGAACCATCTTAGTTCAGCACAAAGTCCTCATTTCGATCCACATCCTGACCTGCATGATCATCTGAATTCACAATGGAGGTATCCGGCTCACAATGATGATATGAGTTATACTCAACACGGGGGAGGGTTGTCTATAATACTCGACAATGGAAATGTCCCGCCTAACCAAGCTCGAACTTGGAGGGAAAACAACCCATCAAACCCATACAAAAGGATGGGAGCTAGTGAATAGCTCCCAGCATACTTAGAGACCAAATACCTAACCCTCGAGTGACTCACCTTGATGGATGAGCAAATAAGGAAGCTCTTATATGGAAAAGGAATTGATGATTGTGATTTCGATAAGGAGCTTGAACCTTTCCCCCTGAATATTGCAGCAACTCCGTATCCTATTGGCTTCAGGATACCAAAAATGCCAGCGTTTGATGGAAACGCAGATCCATCTGACCACCTTGAGATGTTCAATACGTTGATGATGGCCCACAATGTTAGGTTCGACCTAAGATGTATTTTGTTCCCCATGACTTTGATCGGACCCGCCAGACAGTGGTTCAAAAAGTACAAAAAACATTCGATAAGCTCATGGAAGAAGTTGTCTTTCGAGTTCAAGAAAGCATTCCGAGCTTCAAAGGAAACTCGCGTAGAGGCTGACTCATTGGCCAACTTAAAATAGCAACCTGGTGAGTCCTTGCATATCTGAGCACGTTCGCCAATGTTGCAGTGCAAGCTGGGGATGCCGATGATAGAACCAAGCTTATGGTAATGAGAACGGGAATACTGGTGGGAGGCAATCTATGGCAAGAGCTCCAGTGAAAAGGAGTTAAAAGTGTAGATGAGTTCTTGGCCCGAGCTCAGGAATGGATAAACTTGGAGGAGGCGTGATCCGCTATCGTAGGAACCAACCAAGTCCCTATTTAGCCCGCTGGAGCAGTGACATATGTTTTAACTACGACTTAACCTGTTACCCAGAATAACCAAGTGGGAAACAATAAGAGGAAAGGGAATGGTAAGGGCGACCAGAGCGACACAAAGAAGAACAAGCCTGGGGAAAAATTCAAGCCCATTTATGCCACCTACATAGACGTGACGGATACACGGGAACGTATTTTCCTAGCGAACTCTAATCGCCTTCTATGGAAGAAACAAGAGCCATTAAAGCATCAGAGGGCGAATAGAGATCCCTTAAAGTTTTACCGATACCACAATGACATCGGCCATAATACTGATGATTATCGACAATTGAAGGATGTGTTGACTGCCTTTTTAACTATCGACCTAAAGATGAGAGATAAAATAAATGAACAAACAAGAACACAACATTTTTTTACATGGTTCAGGCTATAAAATATCCCTAGTCCACGAGTCTCTCGTATTAAGGAGATTGGAAGCTTGTTAGGTCAAGCTCCAATAGAGTTTTCTCAAGAAGCATTTATATTGCTCTGAGTACAAGGCTCTCGCCCTTTCTCAATTCCAACCCTTTACAACGAGACTCCCAACCCTATTTATAGAGGCTAGGGTCATTAATGCATATTATTTGTAATTAATCCACATTCTCCCCATTATTCAGGTATTAATACCACTTTAATGCATTGAGTTTCATTAACTAGAGATCACGTCCTAAGCAAAATGCACGGGGCCTACTGAGAAAAGTTACCTACTTTATGGGGAACATGCCCCTGGCACTGTCAGGGCATGCCACATGTATTTCCTTGTCTGGCAGCGCAGTGGGAGTGCTAATTGTCGAGTCGTACACATGACAACACTGTAGACGGATCACCAAAAAGGTGGTCTGATGATCCTCTGACGCTGCAAACATGCACTGGTTGACATCTGGCTAGTCCTCTAGGTCCTGACGACAAGGTCCTTAACCTGGAGGACATATGCTTGTAAAGAGCTCGAGGACATATGCTTAGATAGAGACGCTTGTGCCTTGTCTTTACCCGATGGTCACGACCTTCTTTTGAGATATCCACCCTCTAAAGACTAACCACGGAGAGTGAGCTCACTTGAAGAGACACGTATCTCCACCACGTATCCTGACCACACAGGTTTCTGATTGCCACGTGTCCCTTGGTGAAAATTCGGACAACATTTGCCCCCCAAGTCTCTATTTGTCCTCGGACAGTGGAGACTTAAAACTGGGGATAAATCTAATAGTCCTCGAATGGAAACGTTTGAATTTCCTCTTACGTCACGACAAGATTTCATGCCTCATGTTGAGACCCTATTGTTGGCCCCATAAATCTGTGCAATTAATGAGGGGTCAGATCAACAGCCCAAAACCTCTTATCCATACTTTAGGTGTCCTTTCAACCTGTACTCGAGGTTTTCCTTTTCCAATGCTAATGATCATGACCCACGCCTTTCAGATCCTAGCCCTTAGATCGGTCTCGGGTACCTATGTCATAGGTAATCCGACGGTCGGGGTGAACATACTTTGCCCCCAAGCAGTGGGCATATGAAGTTACCTTTTTTCATTTCAATTTTTCTGCGTCTTCCACTCTCTAACCACTCTCAGCTTCCCAAACAATTCTCCGTCCCACCATATCCTGGCTTTGCATCCTCTTTGATTTGTCACTTTGGATGATTGGCATGAATCTTCTTATATATGGGTAAACGACAATGAATTCTTCAGAGTTCGCACTCAATTCTTCAGCCTCTAAACTATGAATTTATGTTTTCGTGTATGTTTGAGGACTTAGGATGTAGGCTTAGGAGTTGTTTTTTTGGGATTTTTAGAGGTTGTTTTTACCTTATTCGTCGTCGAAAACGGCTTAAATAGCATATTTAGACATTCAGAGTTGTCTTCAGGTGTTTTTCGTCTTTCTGAACATCCAATTCCAGATTCTGGCGATGTTCATCATCTCCGATGGTGTTTATCTTTTCTGGTGGTATCCGAATCCGAGGGCACTCCAATGTCATTAGTTTATCTTTCCTTCCCTTCTCCCCGAGTAGTGGTCTTAGGGGTTGTCGTTTTGGCCTATCTTTCTTCGGGTCAAGGAGCTGACTGCTTGGTGTTTGTTGCAGATGTCCAAGAAGCTTTATCAGCTCCATCAATAAGGATTCTATGCATTTGACTTCGAGCTGTTGGGGATGGCGCAAGAGAACGAATAGCACACCGAGAAGAGAAGCATGTGGTTTGAGAGTCGAGCACTCGTGGGGCGAGAGGATGCGCCATCAGCCACCAAACCTCTCTGAGTTGGGTATGTGGAGGAGAAGGTCAATGTGGGCCTCGTGCCTTCGGGCACTCCTTATACTGTCGAGGAGTTCGAAGTGACAGTTATCCCCAGCAAGCTTAGGCACTGAGGAGCGCTGGAGAAAATTACAACTCATTATGGGGTGGACACCAAAAATATGTTGGTGCGCCTTGCTGGGGACGACGAGAGGGCTCATGAGAGCGTCCAAGGCCTCGAGGCCTCAAGCGCTTCTCTTCTTCAAGCTGGTGCAGCGCTGCCCCTACACCAACACTATGTCGACTTCTTGAAGTTCGTCAGCATAGCCCCCTTCCAACTCATCCTGAACGGATATCGGGTGTTGGTGGGACTATACGTTATGTAAAAGATGCAGAACTGGCCCGTGCCATCCTCCGTAGAGATACTGTTTCTCTACAGTTTCTGCCAGATCTCGAAGAAGGATGATCGAGACGGTTATTATACTTTGATTAAGTATACACAACCGGGGATGAGCTATAAAACCCCGTGCGGTAACGACAACCACGCCTGCAACTACAAAGACATGTTCTTCGCCAGTGGTTTTCCCACGATGACCAACCCCACCCTTCTCCTGGATTTCGCGGGGGTTGGTAAGTTTCTTCTCCTCGTGACTTGGATTTGTACCCTTTCTCAACGTTTATTAAGATTTTCACTCCTTTCAGGTTCTTACAACTGCACTTCCTTCGCTGACTCCTTCAATGTGAGGTTTAGGGCAATGAGTGAGCTTTCTGACGAGAACATGAGCCTCATGTTTCTCGTCACAAACACTGGCTTAAGGATGTATGGACTACTACAGCGGGGGCAAAGGATTAGCCCTGTTCTTCTCACTAGGTTTCGCGACTCGAAGGCATAACACATGGAGGCGCTGAGACACTCGAACTATGTGACAGCCCAGGCTGAGATGGCATATACAAGATATCTTTGCAAATAGCGCGTTGAGACTGCCCTTGCCATCTGAGCCATCAAGGAGGCAAGAGAAGACCAGGAGCTCGAGGCAGAGCTCAAGGACAGGATTGGGCCATCCACCATGCCTCAAGGTAAAAACCCCTTCATTGTCCATCGTGCTAATTTCTTAAGGGACGGAGCTAGTCCTGAACATCTTCTCTTCTCTCCCTCGCTTCATGAGTGTGGACAAGTCTCGGGGCGACACTGGACCAATGAGGAGTACCAAGATTACCAGGACCTCATCGACGTATTCCTGGAAAACCCGAAGAGAAGGAAGCATCCTCAGGGTAACGTGCCTCTAGACATCTCGACGTCCATGCATGCGACTTGGTTTTGTCAATATGAGACAAACCTTAGACAAGAGATGGGCCAACTCATGCGTGATGTTTCCCACTCTATCCTTCATCCCGAGGAGACCGCATGTGGTGGGGCTCCCGAGGAGTTTAACTCTTTATACTTGTCAAATATTCAGATATAAGGCATTTAGCATGCTTAATCAATAACCAGAAGCATAATTATAATCATGCACAAATACAGAGACTCAAGCTCTAATCAATCTCGTATTCAGCATTCATGTCATGCCCTAATCTCATGTATCTTATGCATCACATGCATCGTATGCTGGGTGCAGTTTTCTTACCTTTGGTCCAAGCACATGTTACCAATAAATGAGCCATAAGCACGATCATGTTTCCAAGCCCCTAGCGATAACCTAGTTACGACCATAATATAAAACCTCATCAAAATGAGTAAATAAATACTTCTAGACCGAACCCAAGCCCTAAGAGTTAAGCTCCCACGACTAAAAACCAAATTTGGGAAAAATTTCCCTTAAGCGCCGCGGCCCCCAAACCCTATGATGTGGCCCGCCTCCAGATAAAAGCCAGCCTTTACTCTGATTGTGTCAAGCGCCGCAGCACACCTATCTTATGTTGTGACCCTACTTGCTCAACAGCCAGCCTCTTCCTTCTTCAAGCATGGGCCTCGACGCCTTAGAACAGGGCTGCGGCCCAACCACGAACCAGCCCAAAAACCTGCATTTTCTCCATTTTAAAACCTTCCAAAAACCTACCCAAACATCTCCAAATCCAAAAATCAAAGTTCCCAAACATCCTAATTATCCAATACCAATAAAATACGAGCTTCAATTCATTCAAAAACTCATCAAAACACAAAATCCAATTCAAGCTTAAAAGCTTTAAAAACTTAGAACTTAAAACTTGGATTACCTTCGATTGAGTTGTTTCCCAACTAAATCCTTCGACTAAAAAGCTTCTAATCTTCCCTAGAATCGTTATGCCTCAATCTTCGCTTGAATCCGAGTCCTAAAACTCAAGTTTCCTTCGAAGATCGGGTGTCGAAAATGGAACTTTGAGGGAGAGAGAACGTTCTGAACGTACTTTTTATTTCTTAACAGGTTACTTCAAGCTTAAGTAGCCTAAAGCAAATCCTAATGCTCGAGGTCCCGAAACGCCCCTCGGGGTAAAATAGTCAAAATTCCCATAATTTCCCCCTGATCTCACTAACTCCCAATTTATCACCAAATATTTATTCCCATTACCCAATATCTCGGTAATGTCCTAAATACCCCTTGACTCACTCCGAGTCAAGTATAAATCCCATTGTGATTTTCCCACTAGTTTGCCTCCTAGGATCGTCTCGTGCTGTGTAACCCAAGCATAACCAAATAATAATGAAGCACCACATATATACCACATAAATGCCAAATATGCCCAAAATGGCCAAAATACGAAAAATTGCCCAATTAAACAGAAATGGGCTCACATACATATTTAATACACCTAAACATGCATATCAAGTCATATTATGATGTTATTCACATATTCACATAATGATACACATAAATATCACATAATCATATAATTCTAAGATTTACCATCCTGGCCCCCTAACCAAGGCCCTGAGCCTTATTAGGAAATTTGGATCGTTACAGTAGGGTCCCTATGTGAAATGCCTTACCACAGATTTTCCCGATGTGGTAGCAACAACGAGGTGTCCTTGGTCACTGCCAACCGCCTCTCCGCTTTGAGGGTAAGTCTCTGATATAATCTTTTCATCAAGTTATCGATTTATGTGCTTGTGTATTTGTACTGATTACTTATTTTGATACAGACTTCATCCTTCAGTCAGAGATTAGGAGACATTGTGCTGATGCGTTCCTTTGAGTTGCGGGAAGCCCGAGACGAATTGGCTCAGCTTAACGGGTCGTTAGTTTTTCTGGAGGCACATTCAAAACTCCAGAAAGAGGTCGAGGACACGAAGGCCCGTGTCCGAGACCTAGAAAACCAGCTGGCCATCAAGCAATCAAAGGTGTTGATTCTCGAGGATACTTCTTCAAAGCTGCTTGAGGAAGGTGCGGCCCGAACTCAGGTTGTGGAAGGGGAATTGGCTGCTCGCACACCGTGAGCTGATCGCTAGGACTAGGGAGCTGGCCACAAGGGTAGAGGATATGACTACTCAGACCGAGGAACTGGCCAACACCAAGAAAGAATTTGTAGCTTGGTCTGAAGAGTTGGCCTAGGTGAAGAAGGATGTTGAAGCCTTCCGTCTCCAAGCAACCGAGGTAGAGAAAGAGCTTGACACCATATATGTTGCATGGCAGAGCAACAGGGATTTGGACCTGCCATTCGCTGAAGAGCCCAACATGCAAGCCATGCTTGAGGGTGTCTGGAAGTGGAGGAGGCCAAAATCACTAAGGCAAGGGATGCCGCTACTGTAGGTCGCTCTCCTGAGGTCGACCCCATGGTTGAGCTATTGGCCAAGGTCACTTCAGGTCAAGGTTCTCCATAATCTGTAAAAAAATTCATTTTACTTTGTAAGTAGGCCTGCGTGCCACAATTTTGTTGGGGAAAAACCAGTAATGCTTGAGCCCTCGAGCACTAATGTATATATTTAATGTAATGATAGCCTGCACTACTTTTAAACTCCTTTGACTCTTTTAGTTCATCATAACATTGTATTCACAAGAACAAGTACCCTAAATCCTATTTTACTTGGTTCTATAAATTCAACATAACCTAGCTGCCACGAGAATAAGCACTCAAATTTTTTTAAATAATTGATTTGGTTCTATAAATTCAACATAACATGACTACCACGAGAATAGGAACTCAAACCATTTTGAATACTTGATTTGGTTCTACAAATTCAACGTAACATGACAGCCATGAGAACAAGAACTCAAACCATTTTGTAGGTGATTCCAGCGTTTAGTGTTTTTTGTAGGCTGGTAGTCCTAAAAGTAACTTTGACGCAAAATTTAGCATTAATTTAACATAGCTCAATGTCTTTGAGTTCCTACGACTCAGGATGGAGCTGACTTGTTGTGCTCGAACCTTTAGACATTTAGTGTTATCCCAGGCTCAAAGTCCTTGGATTAACTTGTCGCCCTCCTATGTCCCCATAGTCCAAAGACTCAAGTTTTCAGGAGTTCTTGCACATTAAACCGCCTGCCCCTCGAGTATGCAATACCCAGAAGGTCAGTTAGGGGCTTTAAAATTTCCCCCAAGTGTATATCTCGGGGCTTCCATTCGCCTTTCAAGATTATCTCACAATTCCTCGAGCTCGATGTCCTCGATAGGTTATGTTAATCCATACTAGCGCTACTAGGGGTTACTTTTAGGGTCTATTCTTCCAAGTACTAAGTTCAGATCCTGAAAATGTGTCAAGACTATGACTCAATCAGAGCTTCTCGCGCGCGATGTCCACGGGAGGTGACCTTGAGTCCACTCGAATTGTCTGGGGTTTTAGTGTTAGGGTCCCGCAAAGTGTTGACTTGACAGTCTGGTGACTTCAGTCTATGCCCGAGTATAAGTGACTCAGGAGTCCGTTCACATCTCGAGGATTAGGATATGGTTATTACTCCTTAGGTGTGCACTGTCCTCGGGAGGTAACCTGAATCTCTAAGTTAGCGATACTGGACTTTTTACGTTGGTTTTTTTTCCATGTTTAAATTGTTTAGGGTTTTGACCTTAGGGGTACTACACTTGTCGACTAGTTTAGTTCCCCGGTCTATCTTTTCACTACTAGTTTGTCTTAGAACTTAAGTTAGTGACTTGGTGCTCGTTGGAACACAATGGGCTTGATCAGAGCTCCTCAGGCTCAAAGTCCTCGGGAGGTGACATAGCCCACGTGCTATATATTGAGTATACTGGACTGAGCCACCCTTTTGCATCTCTAGATCAAGGGACTTGGTCAGAGCTCCTCGGGCTCGATGTCTACGGGAGATAACTAAACTCTATTCTTGTGCTACTAAGATTCTATCTAGTTTCTAGGTGCTAAGCCCCATTCTACTTGGAACACGCTTAGTCTCCTAGGCTAGACTTGATTAGTTTCCTAGGTTTATCTATATAAGGGGTGGCGAAACTAGGCTTACTCTGCTTGACAAGCTTAGTTTCCTAGGTCACTCCCTACAAGTCATGACACTGCTCTAACTCCATGCCCCCTAAGTGATCGGAGACTAGTCTGCGTTCACTTGTTCAAGCTAACGAGAGGGTGCTCTTATACATAGCATTAACAAAATAAAGGAAACCAAGAAATATAAGCATACAATAAATTTCTTTCTTACTGTGTTTTATATACACTATTTTCATTAAATGTGCTCGAAGACTACAAGGGATACTACATAAATTAACAAGGTTCCTTGCTTATACTACTGGTAATACTGGCGAAGATGCTCGGTGTTCCAGGCGTGGGGAATCAACTCCCCACTTAGTCAGGCCAATTTGTATGTCCCCAGACGTACAACACTCACGACTTGGTATGGGCCTACCCAGTTAGGTCCCAGCACTCCTGCACCAGGGTTTTGGGTGGCTAAGATGAATCTTCGCAACACCAGATCCCTGATGCCAAACTTTCTATCCTTCACTTTAGAGTTGAAATACTACCTTCTGCTGGTAAGACGCTACTCGAAGCTGAGAAGCTTCACGGAGCTCTTCCACGAGGTCTAGGAATTCTCGCAGTAAAGCATGGTTCGTGGTCTGGTCATACTTATTGAGTTGGTGCATGGAGATTGTTGCCTCAACTAGGAGCATAACTTCATATCTTTTCGCTATCGAGAATGGAAAATGGTCGGTGGAGGTTCTGGTAGTGGTGTGGTAGCTCCACAATGCCCTAGGAAACTCCTCGGGCCAAGCTCCTTTTGCTTGTTCTAGTCTTTTCTTCAAAGTGGACTTGGGTGTCTTGTTAACTGCTTCTACTTGGCTGTTTGCCTGCGGATGGCCCATGGAGGAGAAGCTCTTATTAACTCCATCTCGTTGAAAAAGTTTGTGAATACTTCACTATCAAATTGCAATCCATTGTCAGAGACTATCTTCCACGGAAGCCCGTTTCAGTAAACGATGTTTTTAATGACGAAGTCCAAGGCATTTTTAGAGGTGATCGTTGCGAGTGGCTCAGCCTCGACCCACTTTGTGAAGTAGTCAACGGCAACTATGGAAAATTTAACTCCATTTCCTGTAGGCAGGGACCCGATAAGGTCGATACCCCAGACAATGAAAGGCCATGGACTGGTCATCTGCGTAAGCTTATTTGGAGGTGCTCAGGGAATGTTAGAGAAGCGCTAGCACTTGTCCCACTTCTTGACATAATACATCGCATCCTTGCCTAAAGATATTTTTGGAAAGACATTTCCCCCTAGCATGGTCCTTGCCAAAGCCCTCGTGTACTTCTCAGAGTATTAGAGTGGCCTCTTGCTGGGACACACGTCAAAGCAAAGGCATCGAATAACCTTGTTGATATAGCCTATCCAGGATTACATACCGAGGTGCCTGATAGAGTAGCTTCCAAGCTACCTTCTTATCTTGCGACAGCTCCCTAAGGACAAGATATTTTACTATTTGCTCCATCCACCCATCTTGTGGTTGTATAGCTTCCACCTCGTCAGGAGATGAGATGGTCGGGGCAGGCAAGTGGTCAATGGGGACCACATTAATCAAGTCAACATCTTTGGTGGTAGCCAGCTTAGTCAGGACATCAGCATTGGAATTCTACTCTCACAGCACCTGCCGAATAGTGAATCTTCTGAAGTTATGCAGCATTTCTTGAGCCTTTTCCAGATATGCTACCAATTGTGTTCCCCAGGCCTGGTATTTTCTGAGTATTTGGTTTACCACGAGTTGAGAATCACTAAAAATCTCGAGGCCCTCGGCCTTGAGCTAAAGTACCACTTGGAGCCCATCGATTAAGGCTTCGTATTCCACTTCATTGTTAGAGGAGTTGAAACCAAAATGGAGTGTGTTGTGCACTCTATGCTGCTCGGAGGAAACCAAAATGAGTCCAACTCTGTAACACCCTGGCTACCCCAGAACAGTTACGGTGAACGGTAGACCAGAAATTTGACTCACTACCTGAGTCCTTTGGTAAAAAACGTGCTCTAAGTGTAATTAACATGTTAAGGCATAAAATCAATAAAAAAGAAATGGAGATTTTCATTACAAACTGCTCTGCAGAGCTAAACAAAACATTTACAAGTTGTTCTCAGTACAAAATGGTCACTATTGTTTTAAATTTACAATCCTGCTGACCTAAGCGGCAAAAATAGGGTAAACCCCCTAGTTCCTCTGAGAACTCCTTGGCCGTGGTGTTCAAGCAGCCGCATATGTACACATCACCACTTCAGCTCTCCACTCAAGGCTAGGTGAGCTTTTCTTACCCTTTACCTGCACCACATAGCACCCATGAGCCAAGGCCCAGCAAGAAAACATAACACTTTTCAATAACATTATCAAATGTTTATCATTATAATCACACTGAACATAAAGCTTTCGAACAAACGAGTGAACTCCACATGATCTTAGCGGGGGAGAGTGGCTGCTAGGTAAGCCACTAGCCTCCAAGCGCTTATTTCATTCTTCGACCCTCGGGGTCGGTCCGGCATTAATGCTCTTTGAGCCATTCAATGCTAATAGTCGATTAGATCTAATCTCTGTTGGCTTGCGTGATCCACGCTATGGCCGTTCTGACTAACAAGTCAACGCTATGTGATCAGTGTCCAGTGTCACTGCCAAACCTGACTAATAAGTCACAGCTTCACAGTTGATACTAACTCCTTTGCCAATTCTGACTGATGAGTCAGTGCAACGTGACCAGTGCCCAGTACCACCGCCGAACCTGACTAATAAGTCACAACTTCACAGTTGATACTAGCACCTTTGCCAAACCCTACTAATGAGTCAGTACCATGCACAAGTGAGAAACATATGCTAAGCATTCTATATTCAACCCATGTCCATATTACACAACCAACATGCCTCACGAATGTCCATTCATGTCACACTTGGGGTGCAGTTTTCTTACCTCTGGTTCGAGCTAGAATGAATAAAAGAATGACCCTGAGAATGATCAACCTTTTGGTCCTCTAGCGGTTACCTGGTCATAACCAATTATGGGATTCCATAAATAAAATGAACAATAAAAGGTTCCCAAACCAAAACCTAACCTCCGGGACATCAAACATTACTCAACCGGGTAGTAGGTTCAACCCCGAGGCCTTAGGCTTGAATCCCCATGCTAACAACACTATTCTGGCCAAATATGCCTCAAGGGCCGCGACCCTCCCCAACTACGCCACGGTGCGCCTCAAAACAGAGGTGGCAAAACCCTGACAAGCACCTTGGGCCGCGGCGCACCTATGCCATGCCGCGGCTCAACACCCCTTTCAGCCAAAAACCAGCAACGCACCAGAAATTTCCCCTGCGCTTTCCCTCTCAAACCAGCCCTCTAAACAAACTCAAAACCTCTTCCAAACACCCATTTAAACCTCCAAACATCACCCATAACTCTCCCTCATCATAACCCAACCTAAACATCACAAAAACTCCCCTTGATTCCAACTTTCCACACCAAAATCTAGAGCTGAAATCTTAAAACGAAAACAGAGCATACATGGAAACTAATGGCTAAAAGCTTACCTCAAGTTTAGGTTATGGTGCTCTTCCACAGTGGAACACTCTCCCAAAGTATCAAGGCGTAGCTCCCAAGCTCAAATCCTCAACAAGATCACAAAAATTCACAAGGAGAATGAAGGAAGGGGAAGGTACGGGAAGGAGAAGAAGAATTGTCTCTGCTTTACTATGTTTATTCTACAGCCTCCAAACATCATATATATCCAAGCCAAAAGACTAAAATACCCCTAGGTCTTTTAAAGCTTCTAAAGCCACTTCAAGGGTAATTTTGGCACTTTCCACTTACACCGTTAATCATAATTAACGCTTCCCAATTCCTGCTAATCTCAATATCCTCAAACACCAATATTTCACATCCTGTTACCCTTTAATGCCCGGTAACACTCTAATTATTAAAACACCCCGAGACTCACCCCGAGCCCTGAGCTTAAGCCTGTTATGACCAAACCGATAATTAACATCCCTTGATCGTCTCATGCCAAATGGCTCGAACAAACCTACATCATAATGTGGTCTCCAGATATATCACCAACATGCGTGAAAATAAACAATTTACCCTCAACGGGCCAAATTACCATCACACCCCTGTAATAAGAAATATGGACTCACATGCATGCATTCCACATCATGTCATAATATAATCAACATATACATGCATTTATCAATTAACAACATAATTAAGCAAGTATGGCCCTCCCGGCCTACTGTTCACGCCGTTAAACATATCGGAGAATTCGGGGCATTACAAGCTCCGACACCATTTTCGTTTGAAGATCCGTCCACATACAACTTCCAGGGTTGTTCGACCATTGGGACACCTTCGGGCTTCTCATGAACCCCATTGCAGTCGGCGATAAAATTGTCCAGTGAGTGAATTTTTATAGCAGTCCTCGGATGGTAGGTGATGTCGAACTGACTTAACTCCCTGACCATTTCAAGAGTCTTCCCGATGACTCTGGCTTTTGAAGGACTTGTCTAAAGGGATGGTAGGGCTTAATTTTCAAGAAGCCATCATCAGGAAAAAAGTTAACTTCTCCATCAACTGGTACCTAGACTCTGCGTTGAGGAGTCTTTTGCTGACGTAATAGACGGGGTACTGAACACGACCTTCCTTTCATGCCAAGGTAGCACTGATAGCATTCTCTGAGACAGCCATATAGAGTAGGAAGGGTTCTCCGTCTATAGGCTTCGATAGAATCGGAGGATTTTCCATGTGCACCTTGACCTGTTGGAATGCCTGTTTGCACTCTTTTGACCACTCGAATCTTTGACTTCCTTGGAGCACATTAAAGAAGGGGATGCACTTGTCTGTTGCCTTGGAGACAAAACAACTCAAAGCTGCGTTCCTTCCTATTAGGCTATAAACATCTTTATGCTTCTGAGGAGATGGAATTTTGACTAGCGCCTTGATCTTTTTGGGGTTTGCCTCAATTCCTCGAGCACTGATGATGAAACCTAGGAACTTTCTGGAGGCAACTCCAAATGTGCACTTTTGGGGATTTAATTTCATTCTAAACTGGCGGAGTATCGTGAAAACCTCTGCCAAGTCACCCACATGGCTGGGAGCTCTCCTAGATTTGACCAACATGTCATCCACGTAAACTTCCATGTTTTGCCCCAGCTGGCTCTTGAACATCCAGTTTACCAGTCTCTGGTAGGTGGCACCAGCATTCTTTAGTCCGAAAGGCATCACAATGTAATAGTAGACACCCTTATCAGTCTGAAAACTAGTATGCTCCTGGTCCGCGACATGCATGGATATTTGGTTATAGCTCGAGTACACGTCCATGAATGACAATATATCGTAGCCAAAGGTGGCATCGACCATCTGATCTATCTTGGGGAGCGGGAAGCAGTCGTTTGGACAAGCCTTGTTAAGGTTCGAGAAATCGATGCATGTCCTCCAATTGCCATTTGGATTTGGCATGAGAACAGGATTGGAAAGCCACTTGGGGTACTTGGCTTCTTGGATAAATCTGTTGGTGAGGAGCTTGTCTACCTCGGCCTTCAGAGCCTCTTTTTGAGTTTGATCAAACGTCCTTTGCTTTTGTTGGACGGGAGAAAAGTTATGGTCGACATCCAAGGCATGGCAAATGATATTTGGATTGATGCGAGTCATGTCAGAATGCGACCATGCAAACACATCTTAGTTTTCTCGGAGGAAGTCCACCAATGCTTCTTGAACTTCCGTCTTCATGCTTCCCCCAACTATTATTTTTCTATCGAGGGTTGAGGTATCAAGAACTTCCTCCTCCACCTCCTCTATTGGTTCAATGGCCCTCTCCTCCTGAACCCTCAGGTCCAATTCATCGAGCCCGATATCCTGGATTGCTTGTACTTCCAATGCCTCGAGCTACTCAGGGACTGCTGCCTCCACCACCATCATGGCGTTCTTTAGATACACATTGTAACACTCTATCGCCTCTTTTTGGTCTCCGTGAATGGTACCAATCCCCGCCTTTGTGGGGAACTTCATGCATAGGTGGCGGATGGAAGTGAAGGCTCCAAACTCTACTTGGGCAAGTCGTCCAAGGATGGCATTATACGTTGAGGAGCAGTCTACCACCACAAAGGTGCAGTATTTTAAGGCCTAGCAAGGCATTTCTCCAAGTGTTACAAGGAGCTTTATATGCCCCATAAGAATGAGGGCTTCTCCCGAGAATCCGTAAAGAGTTAAGGCGTATGAGGACAAATCTACAGTGATCATCCCTATTTTCTCAAAGGCTTACTTAATTAGGATGTTCACCAAACTCACGTTATCCACCAAAATCTGTGCCACCATTTTTTTTGGAGATTTTACTCTCAATTACCAACGGGTCATGGTGCGCGAAGTGTACTCTCCGAGCATTGTCTTTAGAGAATGTTATGACTTGTTCAGCCATCCGAGGCATTTGGGCAGGTAACTGAGCCAAATACATCACCCCATCGTCATGATTTAAAGCTCGCGCATACCTGTTCTGCAAGCCTCGAGAGGTGCTCCATAGGTGGGGCCCTCTTGAAAAGGTTCCTATCGCTTGTTCACCGGGGGAGGTCCTCAGACCACTGGATGTTGCTGGGCCACGGGAGCGACTACTGGGATCTGTGGAGCAAAAAGCAGCACAATTTTTCTTGCCGTGGGGAGTTGTGCCTGACGTGCTCTTCTCTTAGCATATTGGTGGGGGTGCCCCAACTTGATGAGGTTTTCTATCTTATCCTTGAGCTAGTGACACTCATTGTTATGAAAACGAAAAAACTTGCTGGGATATCGCCTTTCCCCGTCCTTCCAGATGGGTTGTGGCTTCTGATAGTGAATATGCTATTCTACAGCCACAAAGATATTCTCTTGGGAGTCTACCAAGTCATTATACTTGGAGTACTGCAAGACATACTTCTCGCTAGAGGTAGTTCCCTCCTTGGCCTGTGCGGTTCCATTTCCCTTGGGCTTTCGGCCCTTTCCCTTGCCCTCGCATCTACTGCCACTAGGGGCTTGATTGGGTGCAGCAAACTGGGATGGAACAGAAACTCTCGCACTGAATGCAGGCTAAAAACCACTGTATCTAGTGGGTGCTGCACCGTATCCTGTCGAAGCCGCACTGACACCAGGGGTCGGCACGTCACTAAAACCTGTGGGTGGGTCACTCAGGCTGGGCTAGACTCCCCCCAAAGCTAGTTGGATAGGAGCGTAAGGTGAATACTGGATCCCTAAAGCCACGGGACAAGGTGCGGTCAGAGCGGGAAGGTGACTGGCCCTCCGAATGCTCCAATCTGGGCATCCTCCCAGCTGATATACTCTTGTGCTCGACGAATGAAGTCGTCGAGCCGTTGCCATCCCCTACTATGGAGGTCATTTCACAACGGGGACCCCACGTGGATGCCATCCTACAAGGCCATCAATTGTTGGCCATCGTCAACCTCTTGGTTATCGCAGCATCCTCCTTGAAGCGTTTGATGTATGCCTTAAGGGTCTCGAAGGACCCCTATTTTATGTTTGCCAAAGCATTGACCTTGAAGCTCACCTTCCGAGCTCCTATAAATTTTCTTCGGAAGGAAGACGATAGTTGGTGCCACGATTGAGTGGATCCTAGCCAGTGCTTCTTGAACCACTCATCTGTCGGTCTCGTTAGAGTGATCGGGAACACATGACATTTAACGTCCTCGGAGACGTGGTGCACTGACATCAATTTGTTGAACTTAGAAAGGTGGGCGATGGGGTCCCAGCCGCCACCATAAGGCAGGATGGCTGACATCTTGAAGCCCTGTGACAAAGGGGCTTCCACAATGTCAGGAGCACAGGCTTCCCTTCATTGTCCTCCGAGTTTGAGTCATGGCCTTGCCGTCTGGCCATTCTTAGCATGATATTTTTTAGACTCTCTAATTCCGCGTGGAGCGGGTCACGGTCTTGGTTGACGCTGGGTTATCTCTTCTTTCGGCATTGAGATTGTCCCGTAGGTCTGGCAGACCTTTCTTGACAGGCTCTTGCCCATTAGTCTTATTGATCCTTTGGGCATTAAGGTTGTCCCGTAAGTCAGCTTGACCTCGGAACGCACTGTTGTCCTCGGGACGAGCCACCTCGGTTTCACCGTCGGACTCAATATTCTCATTATTTACCGAGATACTGATGCCATGTTCTTGGTTCATTGAGACATTTTTTGGGTTGACCCCTGGACAGATGTTCTTATGGGGTTGACTAGGTCTCGATGGGACTCCACCTCTAGGCCTCGCACGGTCCGTATGGAAGCGTCAAGGAGGAACGCCCTGAGCTCCACAGGCACTGATTGCCTAGCGGTGTCCTTGAGTTCCTGTGCCATTACCCTTACCAGGCTGCTTGGGAATCTGGTTTCCCCTCCTTCAACTCCAGTGGAAGGGACTACATCATTTGTGACATTCCTTCGAGTGGTTACCATGGCTGTAAATGTTTTGAATGCTTTCTTCAAGCTTTCAATGAAATCATGAAAATGTTGACTGCCTTTTTCGCTATCAATCTAAAGATGAGAGATTAAAGAAATGAAAAAAACATGAATACAACAGTTTTTACATGGTTCAAGCTATAAAAGAGCCCTAGTCCACGAGTCTCTAATATTAAGGAGACTGGAAGCTTGTTAAGGCAAGCCCCAATGGAGTTTTCTCAGGTAGCGTTTATATTTCTCTGAGTACAAGGCTCTCTCCCTTTCTAAATTCCAACCCTTTACAATGAGACTCCCATCCCTATTTATAAAGGCTGGGGTCATTAATGCTAATTATCTGTCATTAATACACATTCTCCCAGTTATTAGGGTATGAATACCAATTTAATGCTTTGGGATTCATTATCTAGAGATCACGGCCCAGGCGAAATATGTCGGGCCCACTGCAGAAAGTTACCTACTTTATGGGGAACATGCCCTTGGTATTGTCAGGGCGTGCCACACATATTTCCTTGTCAGGCAGCATAGTGGGAGTGCGAATTGTCGAGTCGTACACTTGACAACACTGTAGACGAATCACCAAAAAGGTTGTCAGACGATCCTCTGACACTGAAAACATGCACTGGTTGACACCTATCTAGTCCTCTATGTCCCGAAGACAAGGTCCTTGATCTGGAGGATATCTGCTTGTAAAGAGCTCGAGGACTACTAAATAGTCCTCAGGGCACGACCTCAGATGGAGATGCCCGTGCCCTGTCTTTACCCGATGGTCGTGGCCTTTTTTCGAGATATCCACCCTTTGAGGACTGACCTCGGGGCATGGCCTCACTTGAAGAGACACGCATCTCCACCACGTGTCCTGCCCACAAAGGTTTTTGATTGCCACGTGGCCCTTGGTGGAAACACGGACAACAGGATGAAATTGAAACTCTCATTCGGGCTGGACCGTTAGCCGAGTACGCCTGAAATTGAGTTGCTCCCAATCAATCTATCGGTCAGAATTCTTATCCAGCTCCTAAAACTCTGATAGGTCAGCCTAGAGCTCAGATTGATCAGATGAACCGAGTTGACCCTCCCCCAATAGTAGGAGGAGATATAACTATTGGGATTTTATGCCCTAATTAAAACCTAATTTCTTTGTAATCTCATTTATTATCAATAAAATAATAGAAATCATTTTTTGACTTGGTCAATCACTTTGCTCACATGTTTTATTTTCATGATTATTTGTTTAATATAAACTTCTATTAAATCCCGAGCATATAGCTAATCGTATTTATAGTGACGTAATCACAGTGGAATATAAATATAATTATATGTTCAAAAATAAGTTAGTCCTAAGATTAGTCAGTGCACAGGATTTACACTGACCTACTTGTATTGCCCTGGTTACTCCAAGACCATTACTGTGAGTTTTGAACTGTGCTTAACTCACTAATCGAGTCATTTGGTTATAAACATGCATCTAGGTATTATTAATAGGCTAAGGTGAAAAATTGATAAAAAAGAAAGGATATATTTTATTTAAAACATAAAATTGTACATGGGCCCATAAAAGCGTTTACAAGTTATTTACAATCCAAAATGATCATTACAGTGTAAAAATTACAACCCGCCGACCTAAGCGACAAAAATAGGGTTAACCCCTAGGTCCTCAGAGAAACTCCTTGGCTGTGGTGGTCAAGCAGCCACATATGTACACATCACCACCTAAGCTCTCCACTCAAGGCTGGGTGAGCTTTTCTTTCCCTTTACCTACACCACATAGCACCCGAGAGTCAAGGCTCAGCAAGAAAACTCATTATTGCATGTTTATAATATTGATCATGATAATCATACAGAGCTTATAGCTCTAAACAGATGAGTGAATATTAATTCAAGGATTTTGTAACCATGCTGGGGCTTGTAGCCCTAATTAGATAATATCGAGATTCTGATAATCATGCTGGGGCATGTAGCCTTAATCATATGAGTGATTTAACACTTTCAGGTTCTAATAACCATGCTAGGGTGTGTAGCCCTAATCAGATGATATCGAGATTCTGATGATCAAGCTGGGGCGTGTAGCCCTAATCATATGTGTGACTAATGAGTGAGTCACTAACATGGGCTCAACACCCATAGCCATGTGACGATGCAGTCACCCGGGCCTTCTGGCCTTAGCTGTAAGTGACTAGCCATTAGACTAGACAAGCGCTTTTAATTTTCATCGAACATTAGGTCGGTCAGGCACTAATGTTCATGATGAGTCATTCAATGCTTATGTTGATTAGATCTAATATTTTTGGCTTGTGTTGAACACATCAATGTCGTTCTTGACTCTTAAGCCAATACCATATGGCTCGTGCTGATTTCTGACTCATGGGTCATTGCCATACACAAGTAAGCAATGCAACCAAGCATATATCATATGTCAAATATCCAAACGTAGGGCATTCAGCATGCTTACTTAACAATCACTATCATAATTATGATCATGCATATTTATAGAGACTTAAGCTCTAATCAATTGCATATTCAATATTCATGTCATGCCCTAATCACAAGTTTCTCATGCATCACATACTGGGTGCAGTTTTCTTACCTCTGGTTCGAGCGAGAATTAATACAAGAATGACCCTTGAGAACGATTGAACCTTTGATTCCTTAGCGTTCACCTAGTCATAACCAAATATAACTCCCATTAATGAAAATGAGCAATGAAAGGTTCATGACCTAAACCTCACTCCCGGGATCTCGAATAGTACCCAAACAATGAGTAGATTCGATCCCGAGACTTAGGAATATGGTAAAGCAGGGTAGCGTTGTAGTGCTGCCCCCCTAGCACCTAGCGCTACAAGCAGAGCAGAATGACCCCTCGCTAGCGCAGTAGCGCCCTCCTTTGGGCATTGTAGCGCTAGGACCGGGCATAATTGCCCTGGTTTTTCCTTCCTTCGACTCTTCCATTTCCAACCTGAAAAAAATACTCCCAAACCTCATTCAGACTCCCAATTGAACCCAAATAACCACTCTACAAGTCCTAGGAATCATAACCCAATCAATCATAGCCAAAAACTCCTATCAATCCTCAATTATCCAACTCAAAAACCAAGCAGAAAACCAAATGAAAACAGAGTATAAAGCCAGAGTTTTAATGGCTAGAAACTTACCTCAAGCTTAGTATAGAACCCTCTTCAATGGTGGAACACAACCCTAGGCCCTCATGACTCACTTCTCTAACTTGGTTCCTCAAAGGAAGCTAAAAAATCCAAAGAGAAAAGGAAGAGAAAATATGACCGAGAGAAAAGAAAACAATGCTCTGTTTTGCAAGTTCTAAAAACTTCAAATGTTTCAAATATATCCTTATGTGAAAAGGCTATATTGCCCCTAGGCTTAAATAAAACCCTAAACAGCCACCAAGGGCAAAACTGTCCTTTCCCGTCTATCTCGTTAATCTTAATTAGCGCTCTCCAATTCCCGTTATTCCCAATATTCTCAAATACTAATAAATCATAACCCATTACCCTTTAATTCTCGGTAATGTTCTAATCACCAAATTACCTCGAGACTCACCCCGAGCCCCGAAATCAACACCGTTATGACCAAACCGCTAACCTGTATTGATAGATCGTCTCATGATGAATGGCTCGAACAAATCCACATTATAATGTGGCCTCATCAATAATTCACCAACATGAATGAAAATACACAATTACGCCCTCAACAGGCCAAATTACCAAAATCCCCCTATCATGAAATGTAGACCCACATGCATGCATTTAACATCATATAATAATATAAGTCACATAAACATGCATACAATCATTTAATGGCATAATAAATCAATTATGGCCCTCCCAGCCTCCAAATCCAACCATTAAACCTCATTAGGGATTTTGGGGCATTACACTGCCAATCCACGACATGTTCTACTTACACATTATAGTGTTATGTTCTTTCCAGAACATTATCAAAGTAGATAAGATCAGATGTATTTGTTACATCATACTGGACCGATATTGAAAGTTGATATAGGATAAGTAAACATTCCATTATTATCTATTCTAGTCATATCATATAGTTGACCATAGGTCAATTCAATCTCATTTCTGAGTGGTTAGTATTCTAACTGATTGTATTATTTGAGTTCTTTGACTTGTTCGATACCAGCTTACCCTACGGACTAGCCCATACTTACATCTTCGGAACTTGGTAGTATAATAGAGTGGGATTGTTAATCATAGATATGACCATCTATAGCTTTTGATGAAGAAGCGAAATGATGGTTTCCTTTTAGTTTGGTTCAAGGTTTTAAATGATAGAGATCTCATTTCAGTAATTAATACTATTTTACTAAAATATCATTTAGAAGGAACTAAGTGTTTTAAGGATAAAATACAATGAGGGTTAAAATGATATTTTAGTCCCATCTCATTGTAGACCGTCTATACAAGATTGAGTGACAATTATGGTTGTAAAAATGGATAATTAATAACGTATCTATATTTGTTATAGAGCGTTCTATGAATTGAAGAGTGCAATTTCGAGTCTTTAGTGGAGTCACAAGGAATTAATAAGTTAGTAAATTTATTTTTTAGATTTATGATAACTTATTGGAGCTTGATTTCATAAGCTCATGGTCCCCACTGTAGCTTGGATAAAATCATCTAGATAGTCTCAATTAATTGATTTAATTATCAATTAGAATTATCAAAGTTGACCAGGTCAATTTTTTATAGTTTCATAGAGTTGTGTAATTTTGAGAAGAAAAGAGAAATTAGGGTAGATTTATTAATTAAGATAAATTGGTCTCTAAATTAACAAATAAGTTTAAATCAAGGTTCAAATTATAAATAATTAATTTGATAAAGGATTAAAATAATTATTTAATTAATTAAATCAATAGAAAATAATGCAAGCCTTGATTTTAAGACCAATGGGCTTATAATCAAATGGGAAATTTCACGGTCCTAAAGCCGATGATAATTTCAACCTAGGGCTGTTAATTGGATATTATTTGATTGATTTTTTAATTAAATTAAATGGCCTAATTTAGTCTATAAAAGGAGTGCTAAGTGAGAGATGAAAACATAAGTTCAGAAGTCAAAAACACAAGTTTCTGATAGTTTTTAGATTCTCTCTAATCACAAGTCTTTTTCTAAGCCTTATTGTTCTTTTCTCTTCTTCTCTCTGTATCTATCTCATGTGTTGATAATTTCACACTCTAGTCTAGGTGATTCCAAGGATACTTTGGAAGGTTGTGAAGAAAATTGAAGATCGGTTCAGTTTCTTGGTAATACTCTGCGACAGAAAGGATACGAGGGTTAGAGTAACTGAAGGAAGGACTCATTCATTCCGCTGCGCATAATGAAAGTATTCTTATCATTATTTCTCTTTGAATTCAATTTTAGAAACATGTTGTAGGTTATCTCATATTAATTTCTTTAATATTAGATCTACATGAAAATAAAAAAAAGATCTTGTAGAAAGTTTTCCCAACTATAACTACTATTGTCGGAGGACCTCATTTGGCAAAACGAGCAATGGAGCCCAAAAGAGTTATATACAGGAGATGAAAAGTCATAACAATATGGAATTTATCCCAGAGCAACTGTTATCAAAACAACAGTGGTTGGAAAAACAACCAATCATTTTCACGAAGGAGGACGCTAGCCATGTTCAGTTCCCACATAATGACCCGCTGGTGGTAACCGTTCAGCTCGTTAATCAAAGGGTACAAAGGATATTGGTACATATTGGGAGCTCAATAAATGTGATTTTCAGGTCCACCCTAGAAAATATGAGATTATCTATAACCGATCTAAAGGCGACCTTAATGATACTGTACGAATTTTTAGGTGAAGGAACGATGACCATAGGGACAATCGGACTGGTGGTCACGCTAGGGGATGATGCGTGAATTGTTACTAAAATACTTGAGTTTGTTGTAATCGATTGTCCGGCTGCGTATAACGCGATTTTGAGATGACCCACACTGATGGTTTTTGAAGCTATTACCTTGATCCGACACCTGGCAATGAAGTTCCCCTCAACTTCGAGAATATGCATAGTAAGAGGAGACCAGCTCACCACTTGAGAATGCTAGAACATAGCCATAAAGGGAAAATCATAACCAGGGGAGCAGGCAATGGTCATAGCTGAAGAAGGTGAGGAGTCACGGGTAATGGAAGTTACCCATGCGATGGAAGAGCCTTAAGAAGGAGACAATGAGGTCTCCCAAAAGAACGACATTGATCTACGAGTCGGTGAAGATAGATCTGAGCTCAAAGCTTTGGAGGAGATTGAGGAAAATAGTATCAACCCAAAAACACCTTCAAGAGTTGTAAAAGTTGGGAAAATCTTGGAGCTGAAAGAAAGAAGGAGCTGGTCAAATCCTTGAGGAAGAACCTGGACGTCTTCGCCTGGTCACATGAAGATATGGTGGGAATCAATCCAAGAATAATAATGCATACTTTAAACTTGGACAAGAATGTGCCTGCAAAGTCACCAAAATGAAGGCTTTTGGGGAGAATGTAGTTGAGAACATTAGAAGAAGAAGTAGCTCGCCTACTTAAATGAAGATTTATCAGGGAAGCAAAATACCCGATCTGTGTTGTTAACCCCGTTTTGGTCCTGAAGCCAAACGGGAAGTGGAGAACTTGAATTGACTTCTTCGATCTCAACAAGGCCTGTCCTAAGGACTGTTTCCCATTACCTAGAATTGATCAGTTGGTAGACGCTGTTGACACGGTTTTTCGCCAACAGTGAATTAAGAGAATAACTGGGATGAATTAGTGCTTAATGATAAACTGTAATAAGAAAAGGACTCTCAAGAATTCTCTAAAGGAAATTCCCAAGAACACTCGTCTTTTTTACGTGGTTCAGTGATTAAATCCACCTAGTCCACAAGTCTATGTTATTACTATCTTTCTCTCTGAATATTGACAGAGTTTTAATATTACAGAAAATTTGTCCTCTCCTTCTATCCAAGATCTCAGTATTTATAGAGAAAATCCTTGGACAGGTTTTCGGGTCATCACATGACTTAACATCTATTTTATATGTATTACACTTATTATAAATATTCTAATTTATCCTATGGTATGGTCTGATCAGGAAATAAAACTAATCCTGGATCCTCAGGGACATGCGAACATGCCCTGCCTGATCATGCACGATTATATTACGTGTCCGGGTTTTCAGGGATTCGCTAACATGCCATGTCTGGCCATGCACGATTATTTAACGTGTCCGAGTTTTCAGGGATCCAAGGACACGGTAGATATTTAGCGTGCCCCGAGCTGAATATACCATGAGCTCGTGCAATTAAAGCTATGCCTTATACATATTATAAGTTCGTGCCTATCCCTTTATACACCCCAGCTCATGCCATCACCTTGGGGACCGTGCTGTCTTAGTGGAGAATACACAGATTCACTGGCCATTTTTTTTCTGTGCCTTTACTTGCCAGTTGTACTCGAGCTGAATAAAGGACTCGTGCTGAAATTAGGATGCACATTTGCCCCCCAAGTCCCTACTCGTGTTTTATGATGTCATCTTCTGACCTACATAGTAGGGACTTTTAGACTTCCATTGCAATTACCCATGTTTGCCCACTACTCGAGTACTGGACACGTGGAACATTACAATTGGCGTCTCTTCAGGTTCCAAGGACTTCATTCATTGTCTTGTTAACTTTTTGTCGCCATTTCGTCTTTTGAACCGCAACCCTCGGTTTTGCATTGACCAAATCGGGTGGCTCATGTTGATTGATGCCATTTACGTATAAAAGGGATAGAAAATTTCTACAGTTCATCACCTTTTATTCAAAAAAATTCTCTGTCTTCCATCTTCTGCATCTTCAAACTCCTTCTTTCTTAGAGAAACGAAAACCCCCAAAACTCTTTGTTGCGATATCTTCTCAACACCAAGTCATACAACTACTCAGGAGTGAGCCTCCCATCCTTACGGAATACACTTCTCTCATCGATGTCCACACTATAAGTTTTATTGTTTCACCTAAACTCTTTTTTTCTATCGACTTCCGAGTTCTATTTACCATGTCCACTTATGCTTCTCCGTAGTCACTATTAGGGTGTTTCCTTGATCTTTTTGGCATATAGGCTCCAACCTTAGGCTTATAGAGAAGGTTTAGAACCCCTCCCAAAATAATGATATTACGAAACTGGGCATTTTCTTGGTAGATTTGGGTAGTTCATGGTAAGTTTCTTAGGAAATACCCATTTGAGATGTAGAAGATGAAAGGTTAGGGATAAAAAATTAGATTCTTAGGGAACACACTACTTGGGTGATTTGTTCTCTAAACTGCCTCCCAAGGTCAGTAGTGGCCGAATTCTCTGACACACGAATCCCGAAATATCAGGGGTCTGTTGGGAAATTGAGGCGCATAGCGTAGGGTAGCGTGTGTGATCACGAAATAGGCTGAGACCAACTTAGCTCATATATCACGGATACCTTTCTTCCCCACTCATTCGAGTCATAAACTTTATAAAACATTAGTTCGCCTACTAAGTGATTCATCCTTCTTGTTCGTTAGGCGATCTAATGGTGCCCAAGAAAAGTGCACCAAAGAAGAACGTACCAAAGATAGACACTCCTGGTTCGTATTTCCAGCAAATCAGCAAGGGGAGGGAGATCGCCTCTAAGTCTCCCCTTCCCCACTTCAGCCCCGTGGTGGAGAGGGAGATCGTGGTGGACCCCAATGCTTTCTATGAGGTGGAGACGATCATCTACAAGATCACGACCCAAGGAAGGGTCAATAAGATAATGTTGTCCCACAACATTGAGTTCAGGTCTGGGGGCCTCATCGATCGACCTCTGTATGAAAGATAAAGGAGTCACGCACCTTTCTAGGATGACTTTGCAGCCTGGAGTGATGAGCACCTGAAGGCGGGGGCCTTCCTTCCTCTGGACCAGTACTTCGCCGACTTTCTCAACTACGTGAAGTTAGCACCGTTCCAGCTCCCCCCAAACTCATACCGACTGTTGGCAGGGTTGAAGTATCTTTTTCTGAAGCACGAGTGGGAGGTCCTTACTCCGACGGACATCCTTTATTTTTTCTGCCTCAAGGCCATCCCGGAGCAACGAGGGTGAGGTGACGGGTTCTATTACTTGACCCAATTCCTGAACTCGCCCTCGGTAATCGAGCTCCCCAGCCACCCCAATGACTATAAAGATCAATTCTTTATGTCGAATGGGTTCTGCAACTGCGAACATCGATACTTCAACCGTCCTCGTAAGTCTCCTTTCCTTTCTTAGCTCGTGAAATCATTCTCTTTGTGTCTGGACCTACTCCTCGTGTATATACTAATTGAGTATTATTTTTGTGCAGCCATATTCACGAGGACGGACAAATCTGTGACCCTCGGGGGTAAATACGATACGCTGTCTAGGCTTTTGCCTAGTGAGAAGGACTATCGTCAGCTCATTACTGATGACACGATGGTGGCGTGTAAGTTAATCACTAAAGGCCAGACTCTGGCCTTGAGAAGAACACGGGCTATTCTTCTGGTGGCCTGCGAGCTCCTGCCTACCCATGATGGGGACGCAGAGGCCGTTGAAGGCGAGGAGCAAGAAGAAGACAAAGTGCCTCTTGTGCGGAAGACACGGGCTCCCGAGGTTTCTTGGGACCCTGAGTTAGAGCGAGCTTCGTCGAGGGCAGCAGACGGCCCTTCCAACCAAGGTAACCCATACCCCTATAAGGAATTAGATAGGGCTGTCACTGACCATAGGTTAGTTAGGTTTAATCCAAACCAGCGTGTCCATCGCCACCCTAACGATCGAGACCGTAATATAACCCTACTCTAGTGCGTGGACGACTTAGTGTTATGCCATGACATGGGCTCTCCTAAGGGCACCATTGTCGTAGATAATATCCTATCCTTTAGGTTGGTCTTTTTAGAAGAGTATGGGATAAATCTCAGGTCGTGGCCCTCTCTGCTCCAGGGTAACCTTGCCCCTGGACTTAGGTAGTACGTAGAGGAGTCCAGCCCTGAAATAGAACCTGAGCTTGAACCTCCCCTAATTCAGGAAATTGTAGACTTAGGTTCCCCATTTCCCCAAGTAGTCCTGAGGCCGGAGGTCGTGACAATAGACTCTCCCCCAACCCGGAGGGTAGGACTTTTTATTAAATTGTATATATATATATTTTGCAAATCTCTGACTTTATCCATGCTCTAACTCCCTTCTTATTCTTTTCAGACGAAGAAATGGAGCGACCTGGGGCTCCCGATCTCCACACCACTTTCCAAGGCGGGAAGTCCAGCTCGGGTCCTGTCGTAAAGAGGCCCCGATATACGAAGAAAATGCCTCCTACAGTTGGAACCACATCAAAGTCCCCTGCTAAGGGGAAAGGTACGAGCTTAGTAGCTCCGACCTCCACTGTGATAGAGAAAAGGATTCCCCCTCCTCCTCCTCCTCCTCGGTTTTCACTTGCTCGAGATCAAGTCATACAAGCCGATGCCCTAGCTCATGCTGCCCCTGCCGCCACCGTTCATATTCCCATGGATCCCCACGACCTGGAGAAAATCCCCGACACTTTCAGGGGAACCCTTTACGAGATTGCGAACCACATGGTGGAGCATGTCTACAAAGCTAACCCAAGGGACCTCAGATGATAGAGGAGCACAGCCTAGAGAATGTCCTGGAGTCAGCTCTGGGGATGACCCTCACTGTAAGATCTTTTCCTTTAAGTTAGTGAAATTTTTCCTTTTCAATTTTGCCCCCTAGTATGCGCCTAACTATCCCCTTTGTACTTTGTAGGCGGCCCTGGCTCAGCACCGCAACATAGCCTGAGCTCAAGATAGGAACGATGAGCTTCAGACCAAGCTCTAGACTGTAAAGACAATCCTGATCGCAGCTCAAGAGGACGAGCAGGCTGCCAAAGCTGCCCTTTCAGTCGCATAAAAAGGTGAGAACGATGCCAAGGCCGCCCTTGCATTGTCCCAAGAAAGTGAGCAAGCCGCGAAGGCCCCCATGCTACTCTTCAAGTCTGGGTCGCTGAGGCCAAGGCAAAGCTGTAAGAGGTCAAGTCTGCAGTGTAGGAGGAGAAGGTGGCCTCCCTGTCCTCCATGGAAGATATGTTGTACCATTGCTGAGATTTAAACCAGGATGGTAACTTTTCTTTCATGGCTCGCGAGCTGTGGAGTCCCTATCTTGAGAAATTCAAGGCTCGGATCCTACAAGAGCCATCAGAGACGGGGGAAACCTCTGTTGTGGGTGAGCAGGAGGTTGAGGAGGTCACCTCCTCGAAGCGTCCTGGAGGAGTCTAATGCGGAGCTCCAATTTGTTGTGGTTTTATTTATTTTTTCTTACAAGTGTTTGTAAATGATTGCCTTCGAGCCAGTTCGAGGTTGTTTTTTTTATTCGTATATCTAATTTTAATCTTTTCCTTAATTCTCTCATGTTTATGCGTTCTTATATTTGTACATTCGAGATTTTAGGACTTGACTATTAAATTGGGATAGATATTTTAAATTTGGCTACATTCAAACCTGATGTGTTGATTTATATCATACCTGTTAAGTGTCAGACCTCAGACCCGATTATATCAAAGATTTTAAATATTTCAATTTTAGTTCATGTTAGGTTTACTGATATCTCGAGCTTCTAGGAAAGCCATCGAATTTTTAATTTTGCTAACTTCTAAGTTTTGAACCTAGTTGTATCCAGGGTTTTAAATGATTTAAACTTAGTTCGTGCTAGGTTTATTGACACCTCGTGTTTTTCTTAAAAGAAAAACATCGGTTAATCAATTTTACTAACTTCTAAGTTTTGGACCTGGTCGTATCCAGGATAGGTTTGTACCTGGTTATATCCAGGATTTTAAATGTTTCAAACTCATACTTAATTCTCATATTCTAATTTTAATCTATCTCGGGTTATATGCCCCCCAAGTAACCAAAATGTGAACTTTCTCAATCACTTAGACAAGAGTTATCACACGAACTGATATATAAATAATCTTGCAAAGGGAAAAGCTTAAAACTATATGAAAACAAAAAATACACGACGATCCCTTCATTTCTCAGTTAAATGGCTTTTATAACTAAGCCTTACATGGATGGATGGTAAGCACTTGTTAGTTGATTTTGAAATGAACCGATTTAGGGTTGCCACCCTTCCAGTCAGGCTCTGGACTTCTTTACGCGATCTAGGCGAAGGCATTTCCAATAGCGACCCGATTTTAACTGGATTTGCCTCTATCCCCCTTGTATTTACTATGAATCCCAGAAACTTTCCCGACACCACTTTGAAAGTACAGTTCTAGGGATTCAACCTCAGGATCTTGAAACATTCATTTAGTTCAGACACATGGCCTTCAGCAGTCTTACACTTGACTAGCATGTCGTCGACATACACTTCCATATTTTTTCCGATTTGGCCAACGAACATTCTGTTAACTAACCGTTGGTAGGTAGTCCTGGCGTTCTTTAGCCTGAAGGGCATAACTTTATAACAGTATATGTTTGTTGGAGTCATAAAGCTAGTATGCTCATGGTCTGCAGGATTCATTGCAATCTGGTTATATCCAGAATACGCATCCATGAAGGACATAAGCTCGTGCCCCGCGGTGGCATCTACCAACTGATCAATTCTCAACAATGGAAAGCAATCCTTAGGATAAGCTTTGTTCAAGTAAAAGATATCGATGTAGGTCCACCACTTTCCGTTTGACTTCGGGACCAGGACAGGATTCGCGACCCAGATTGAATATTTTGCTTCACAAATGAACCCACACTTTAATAACCAAGCTACTTCTTCCTCCAACGCATCAGCTCGGACTGTTCTCAGACGCCTCTGTTTTTGGGATCTGGTGGCCACGATTTTATCCAAATTCAGGGTGTGCATGATCACACTCAGGCTGATCTTCACCATGTCCTCATGAGACCTGGCGAATACATCTAGATTCTCGTGCAAGAATTTTACAAGCTCCTTCTTTCTACCATCATCTAGAATTTTTCCCAATTTTAACGATTCTTGAGGTGTCCTTGGGATCTATATTTACCTCCTCGAGCTCCTCGATAGCTTGGAGCTCTGACTTGTCCTCGCCTATTCGGGGGTCGATATCATCACTTGAGGTGATGTCTCTATCCTTGGCATTTTGAGGTTCTTCCATCCCGAGAGCAGCTTCTGTCTTTTGGGACTCATTGCCTCTATCGCTTACTGTCATTGTTTGCCGCTCGGGTTATGACTTTCCCTTAGTGGAAATGCTATAGCATTCCCTGGCGGCGAGTTGATCGCCCCTAATAGTGCATGTTCCTGCAGAGGAGGGGAATTTAATTGCTAGGTGACAGATAGAGGTTATGGCTTCAAATTCCATCAACGCAGGTCTGCCTAAGATCACGTTATAGGCCGCTGGATAATCGATGACCACGAATTCCAGGAGCTTGGAGACAATTTGTGGACCTTCACCCAGCGTTACCACTAGCTCGATTGTCCCAATGGCCACTGACCCCTCACCAGAGAATCCATATAGAATCATGGAAGTTGCCTTCAGGTCGGTTATAGGCAAACCAATTTTTTTCTAAGGTAGACCTATAGAGTAGATTCACAGAACTCTCGTTATGTACTAGTGTCCTCCTAACTCTCTAGTTGGCAAGCTGGACCGTTACGACCAGAGGGTCGTTATGTGGGAACTGGACATGACTGGTATCTTCCTTCATAAAAGTGATTGGTTACTTCTCCAATCGCTGATTCTTTGATGATCGCGGCCCCAGGACAAATTCCGCTTCGTTGTGGGATTTTAGCTCGTTGATATACCTCTTCTGGGCACCTCTGCTCGTGCCTGCAAGATGAGGACCTCCATAAATGGTTGCTATATCTCCTCTGGTTATCGGAGGAGGGTTTTCTTGATTCACCTGATCTCCATTTTGATTCATTGGAGCGTCCGGAGCTGATGGAATGTTTTGTCCAGTGGGTTGTCTGGAAGTCACCCGATTCCGGGCGTACTGAGCCAAGGGTCCTGCCCTGATGAGAGTCTCGATCTCATCCTTTAGTTGTCTGCAGTCATCAGGATTATGACCAATATCATTGTGGAATCGACAGAATTTCGAGGGATCTCTTTTCGCCCTTTAATTCTTTAACAGCTCTGGTTTCTTCCACGAAAGGCGACTATAATTTGCCAAGAAAATGCGCTTTCTAGTATCTGTGAGGTCGGTATAAGTAGCATAGACCAGTTTAAACTTCTCCACAGATTTTTTTTTATTTAACCTGCTCTGGTCGCCCTCACCATTTCCCTTTCTTTTATTACCCCCTTGGTTATTCTGGGCAATGGTTTGAGCTGCAGCACCAGCCACATGTGTTGCCGCTCCAACGGGTTGGACAAGGGCTTGGCTGGTTCCTGCAACAAAAGCTCACGCCTCTTCTAGGTTAATCCACCTTTGAGCTCGGTTTAGGAAGTCATCCACAGTGTTAACTCCCTTTCTCTGTAGTTCCTGCCATAGGTCTCCTCCCACAAGGATTCCCGTCCTCATTTCCATGAGCTTAGAACTCTCGTCGGCCTCTTTAGCTCGTGCGACAACGTTGGCAAACCTACTCAGGTATGCTTTCAAAGGTTCTTTGGGCGGCTGCTTTACATTTTCAAGGGAGTCGGCCTTAATCCGACCTGCCTGAGAAGCCCTAAAAGCTCTCTTGAAATCAGCAGAGAAATTCTTCCACGAGCTGATAGAGTGTTTTTTGTACTGTTTGAACCATTGCCCAGCCACCTCGATCAGAGTCAAGGGGAATATTAGGCACCTTAGCTCGGGCCAGATGTTGTGGGCCATCATCAGGGTGTTGAACATCCCCAAATCGTTAGATGGATCTCCATCTCCATCAAATTTTGATAAATGGGGCATCCTGAAACCCGATGGATATACAGTTGCCGCAATGTTTGGGGCGAAAAGCTCGAGCTCATCCCTTGAATCATATTCATCTTTTTCCTTTTTTGATAGGAGTCTTTTCATCAGCTCCTCCATCTGGGCTAACCTTTCGATGGTTTGGTCTTCGATTCCTTGGTTATTCTAGGGCTATTCAACAGCTCCCGTCCTACCGTACACATTCCGCGGGTTGTTGTCCCTCCAAGTTTGAGTTTGGTTTGGTGGGACATTCCCGTTATCACGTACTTCGGAAGGACCTCCCTCTTGACGAGTGTAACTGGCTCCTTTATTTTGGATTGAATTTCTCCCTTTTGAGTTTAGGCGATCTCGCAGATCATGTTGTGGATCGAACTGAGGGCTCTGAGCCGAACTCAGGTGACTTCTCAGGTCCGCATTAGTGAAACTCGGTGCTCGTGGTTGAGGCTGAGGATCTGGATCATTGATGCGGGTCCACGGGGCATAGGTAGGGGCAGCGGGAGGAGGATTTCTCCTGCTATCCCCATAAGGAACATTTTGTGCAGAACGAGGCGATGTTGGATGTCTTATGGGTGATGGGGGATGCCTAACTGGCGAGGTAATTCTTATCCCGTCAGGACGAACCAAATTAGCCTACGGTCGTTCTGCTCCACCATTTCTAACTCTCTGCGCTTGGCAATCCGATTGTAACGCAAGAGGGTTGGCTGGAACATGTTGTCTTTGCGAGCTTGCCCCGGACCTTCCCCATGGGTTGCCATGGACGTTTCCAGGCGCATACGACGGTGGTACTGCACTTGGGGTCAAGGTCCTAACTGACCGGTTGACTTGTCGATGACCCCTGGGAGGGCCATTAGGCTGAGCATTTTGATCATCTTGTGCCATGGGCACAGAACTTGGGGTGGCAGTTCTGCCTGACTGACTTGGTTTGGATCGGTCATTCCTGTGGGACTTATGAGACCCACTTTTCCTCTTTCTGACATTAACATCGGTTGCAAGAGGGGGTAGCCAGGCAAAAACCTCCTTGATATGCTTGTTTTCTTTGGCCAAATAGCATCTTAACTACATGTTTTCCAATTCTACCAGAGTCAAGTAATCTGGGTTCAGATTCGGCGGCAATGACGCTGAACTCCCAGTGTCGTTGTGGCCCATTGGTTGCTTTCCCTACCATTGCTGGATTTCAGGTCTATGCTCACTGGAAACAGCGGCATGGTGAGCCTCCTGTCCACCAGGCTGTTCCATCTCATTTCCGTGTCTCGATCTAGTGACCACCATGATGAACTTTGATTGGGATTTTGATGAAAGCACTAATCTACAGCTCTCAATGAAAGCACCAAACTGTTGACGCGGTTTTTCACCAACAGTGAATTAAGAGAATAATTGGGATGAATTAGTGCTTAATGATAAACCGTAATAAGAAAAGGACTCTCAAGAATTCTCTAGAGGAAATTCCCAAGAACACTCGTCTTTTTTACGTGGTTCAGTGATTAAATCCACCTAGACCACGAGTCTATGTTATTACTATCTTTCTCTCTGAATTTTGACAGATTTTTAGTATTACAGAAAAAATTTATGCTCCTTCTATCCAAGATCTCAGTATTTATAGAGAAAATCCTTGGACAGGTCTTCAGGTGATCACGTGACTTAACACCTATTTTTATCTGTATTACACTTATTATAAATATTCCAATTTATCCTAAGGTATGGTCTGATAACGAAATAAAACTAATCCTAGATCCTCAAGGACATGCGGACATGCCCCGCCTAACCATGCACGATTATATTACATGTCCGGGTTTTCAGGGACCCGCGAACATGCCATGTCTGGCCATGCATGATTATATAACGTGTCCATGTTTTCATGGATCCAAGGACACGCTAGATCTTTAGCGTGCCCCTAGCTAAATATACCATTAGCTCGTGCCATTGATGCTATGCCTTATACATATTATAAGTTTGTGCCTATCGCTTTATACACCCCAGCTCGTGCCACCCCAACGACTTTAAGGACCAGTTTTTTATGTCCAAGGGGTTTTGCAACTGCAAACACCATTACTTCAACCGTCCTCGTAAGTACCTTCTACTCTCAGCTCGTAAGTTGATTGCTGACTAGCTTCTTTTATTCGTTTTTAACTTAGAAACAACCATGCAACCATTTTCGCGAGGACGGCCAAGTCAGTGACCCTTGGGGGTCAATATGAGACCTTGGCGAGGCTCCCCCCAAGTGAAAAGGATTATCACCAACTCGTTTCCGACGAGACGATGCTGGCGTGTAAGTTAATTTCTCTGGGCCAGACTCTGGCCTTGAGGAGACCGTGGATCATCCCCGCTACTCGTGAGATGGCGCCCATCCCCGAGGAGGAGGCCGCGGGTGAGGATGAGGACGAGGAGGACGAGGTGCCCCTCGTGCGGCAGAAATGGGCTCTGGAGGTCGCCCAAGAAGTAAATGTGGAGAGGGCCCAGTCTGGGGCAGCAGCCGGCCCCTCCGGCCAAGGTAATCCTTATTTATTTAGGAATTTAGATAGGGCCACTGCAGACTTAAGGCTTGCTAGGTTTAATCCCGGCCAAATCGTTCACCGCCACCGAACATACCCAGATCGTAACATCACTTTACTCCAATGTGTTGACCAGCTCGTGTTGCGTCACGAAATGGGTCGCCCTAGCGGAACGATAGTAGTAGACAACACCCTAGACTTTAGGTCGGCCTTCTTTGAGGAGTATGGGACCAATCTTAGGTCGTGGCCCTCCCTCCTGGAGGGTGTAGTAGCTCCGAGTCTTAGGTAGTATGTAGAAGAGTCCAGTCCCGAGGCAGATCCGGACCCAGAGCCTCTTCTAGCTTGCGAAGTCGTTGTCTTAGACTCCCATGCTGAAGCTCCGGGGCCGGAGGTCGTGACCATAGATTCCTCCTCTAGCTCGGAGGGTAGGACCCCTTTCAATACATACTTGAGACCTTCTTTCTTTTCTTTTGTTGATTTGCAAAAATATTTTTACATGTATATTAATGCTTTGTTGTCTTTGTTTCGACAAAGGAGATGTCTCACCCTGGGAACAAGGATTTGCGAGCCATGTTCCCTGGAGGGAACCCTTCCTCCGGGGCTTCCAGGCCCATGGTGAAGAGGCTTCGGATGGCGAAGAAAGCCATCGAGACTACCTCCAAGTCTCCTGCAAAGGGGAAAAATCAAGCCCCGGCTGCCCAGGAGAAAGTGCCTCCGCCCCCTCCTGCAAGGGAGAAGATGCCCCCGCCTCCTCCGCGAGCTCCCGTCTCGATTCGGGAACCGGAGGTGCCCACTGGGACTTTATCAACTACGACCCCCGAGGTGCGCGTCTCGGTCAATCCCCGGGCCTTGGAGAAAATCCCCGATGTCTTCAAGGGGACGGTCTATGAGACCGTGACCTACATGGTGGACCACTATTACAATGCCAGCTCGAGGGATCTGTGGGAGATCGATACAAGGAGTCCCGAGAATATGATGGAGTCTTCATTGGGGATGACCCTCACGGTAAGTTGGCCTTGCCACTGATACTCCCTGTTTGTTTGTATTATTACTTTTCCTAAGGTACTTGCCTTATTATATTTTGGTCTTGCAGGGGGCTCTGGCTCTACACCGGAGCATATCTCGGTCCCGGGCCAGGATCGAGGAGATCAAGGGCGAGCACCAGGCTGCTCAGGTCGCTCTCGCGATGGCTCAACAATAGGAAAGGGACGCCAAGGCGGCCCTGGTAATTGCTCGAGAAAATGAGAGGGTCGCCCAGGCCGAGCTGGAGGCATCCCGGACCAAGCTGCAGGAGGTTGATGCCACCAAGGCTGCCCTAGCCGCTGCGAAGATTGAGCTCAAGGAGGCCAAGGCTGCTCGGACTGCACTAGATGCCGCGAAGGTTGAGGCCGAAAAGGCCAAGGCTGCCCTGGCGGTGGAGAGGGCGGCTTCCAGCTCCTCCATTGAGGATATGTTGTACCACTGCTGGGTCTTCAACCTGGAAGGTGACTTCTCCTTTCTGGAGCCGGACGCGTGGGAGTCCTTCTTGGAGAAGTTCAAGGCTCGCCTTCAACAAGAGGCGCCCTCCAAGACCGGGGAGACTTCCACGGCCACCGAGCAGGATGGTGAGGGGGCGACCTCATCTTAGCGGCCTGGCGGGGCATAGGACTTTTCTTTTTCTTTTTATCCTCTACACATTTTTTTTTGTAACTTAATATTATGAGGTTTTCTGACCTTGAGACAATTGATTTCTTCACCTTTATCTTAATTGATTTACATATTTTTGCCTCTATCTTGTTTCTCCTCTATGCATTTGGTAATAATCTTAGTTTTTTGTTGGTGTTGTGATTGACATCTTATGCTTTTCTAGGAAAAAACATGCTAATCAATCTTGAACCAACTTCTAAGACAAGTCCTGGTTGCATCCAGGACATTAATTTAAAAACTTAGTTCGCGTTAATTTTTTATTGATATCTCGTGCTCTAGGAAAAACATCGATCAATCAATTTGAACTTACTTCTAAGTTTTAGGACCTGGTTACATCCAGGACGTTAACTTGAAAACTTAGTTCGCGTTAATCCTTTATTAATATCTCGTGTTTTTTTTTAAGAAAAACATCGATCAATCAATTTGAATTAACTCCTAAGTTTTTTAGGACCTGGTTGAATCTAGGACGTTAATTTGAAAACTTAGTTCGCGTTAATCCTTTATTAATATCTCGTGTTTTTTAAGAAAAACATCGATCAATCAATTTGAATTAACTTCTAAGTTTTTTAGGACCTGGTTGAATCCAGGATACAACTTACTTCGTGTTAATCCTTTATCGATATCTCGTGTTTTTTAAGAAAAACATCGATCAATCGATTTGAATTAACTTCTAAGTCTTTTGGATGATCTGGTTATATCCAGGACATATGCCCCCCAAGTAATTAGGAAAGGGTCTTTCGTGGTTACATGACATTACACCCACAAATATACAGAATAATGAAAAAAGATTTAATTATCTCATTACTTAATAAACAAAAGATGGCCTCTGACTAAGCCTTACAAAGGTATCACTGATAATATTTCTTCAAATGGATGGCATTCCAAGTTCGTGGGACTGCTTCTCCATTAAGCCGAGCTAACTTGTAGGTTCCTTCCTTTATGACCTCGGTTATTTGGTATGGCCCTTCCCAGTTCGATCCCAATACTCCGTCTTTGGGATCTTTACTGGCTAAGAAGACTCTTCTGAGGACCAGGTCGCCAATGCTAAAGGCACATTTTCTGACCTTTGAGTTGAAATAACGAGTGATCTTTTGTTGATAATGCGCGAGCTGTAGCTGTGAATCTTCTCGTCTTTCATCAGCCAGGTCGAGGGATGCGCAGAGCAATTCGTGATTGCGATCTTGGTCATATGCCTGGACTCTATGCGAGGCTACCTTTACTTCGACAGGAAGGACTACCTCACTCCCGAAAGCTAGGGAGAAAGGACTATAACCTGTCAGCGTTTGATGTGAGGTCCGGTATGCCCACAACACCTGGGGGAGCTGTTCTGTCCAAACTCCCTTGGCTTCATCAAGTCTTTTCTTAAGGCTTGCCTTAAGCATTTTATTGACGGCCTCGACCTGCCCATTCGCCTGGGGATAGGCCACGGAGGAAAAGCTTTTTACAATGCCGTGCCTCTCACAGAATTCGGTGAAGAGGTCGCTGTCGAACTGTGTTCCATTGTCTGATACGATCTCCTTTGGCAACCCGAATCGGCAGATAATGCTTTTGACCACAAAGTCGAGGACTCTCTTTGAAGTGATTGTTGCCAGGGGTTCTGCTTCTGCCCACTTGGTGAAGTAGTCGATAGCCACCACCACATAACGGACTCCTCCCTTTCCAGTAGGGAGGGTGCCAACCAAGTTGATTCCCCAGACCGCGAATGGCCACGGGGACGAGATAATCTTCAGCTAGACTGGGGGAGCTCAGGCAACTACGGCGAACCGCTGGCACTTGTCACATTTTTTGACGTAAGAGATCGAGTCCTTTGACAGAGTGGGCCAGTAGTATCCTTGCCTTAAGATCTTCAGGGCCAAGCTTTGCCCCCCAATGTGATCTCCGCAAAAGCCCTCGTGCACTTCCTGCAAAATGGTCTTCGCTTCGCCTGGCAGAACACATCGTAGGAGGGGTAGAGAGTGTCCACGCCGGTATAGTATCCCATCTACCACTGTATACCTTGGAGCCTGGTAAAGTACCCGCCTTCCGTCATTACGCTCTTCAAGTAACTTTCCTGCTGTGAGATATTCGAGGATGAGGGTCATTCAGGTCGGTCTGGCATCGATCATCTCGACCTCCGCCCCGACTTCTTCTATGCTTGGTTTCTCCAAGAACTCTACCAGTACTAACCCCAAAGTCTCCGTCTCCTCGGAGGTAGTGAGCTTTGCGAGGGCATCTACGTTGGCATTCTGCTCCCGAGTTTTCTGCTCGATTGAGCCCCGTTCAAATGCAGATAGCTCGTCTTTTACCTTGGCCAGGTAAGCAGCCATCTTGGTTCCCCGTGCTTGGTATTCACCTAACACCTGGTTTACCACGAGCTGGGAATCGCTATAACACTGAATGGAGCTGGCCTTCAGCTCCTGGGCCACCCTTAGCCTGGCCAGTAAAGCCTCGTATTCAGCCTCGTTGTTGGATGCCTTGAATCCGAATCTCAACGCCGAGTGGAATCTACGTCCTTCTGGGGATATCAAAATGATTCCAGCCCCGGAGCCATTCTCGTTATATGAGCCATCTACGAAGACCTTCCAAGAGGCCTGGACTAAGGAGGCCTGGGGCAAACCTTCTACAGGATCTTCTCGGAACCCTGTGCATTCTGCCACAAAATCAGCCAGGGCCTGGCTTTTTATTGTAGTTCGCGGAGTGTACAATATCTTGAACTGGCTGAGCTCAATAACCCACTTCAACAGACGTTCCGATGCTTCAGGTTTTTGCAAAACCTGCCTTAAAGGTTGATCAGTTATGACATGTATTGAGTGGGATTGGAAATACGGCCTGAGCTTTTGGGAGGCCGTAATGAGACAGAAAGCCATCTTTTCAATCAATGGATACCGGGACTCAGCTCCGAGAAGCCTCTTACTGATGTAATAGACTGGCTTCTGAGACCGGTCTTCTTCTCGGACCAATACGGCACTAGCTGCATCTTCCGTGATAGCTAGGTAAAGGAAAAGAGGCTCTCCTGCTATTGGTTTGGACAATACGGGTGGCTCGGATAAATGTGCTTTCAGGTCGAGGAAGGCACGTTCGCACTCCTCAGTCCATTCGAACTTCTTATTCCCCAGAGCAGGTTGTAGAATGGCAGACACTTGTCGGTAGATTTAGAAACAAACTGATTAAGGGCCGCCACCCTTCCTATCAGGCCTTGAACGTCCTTTCGTGACTGAGGTGAGGGCAGCTTGAGCAACGACCTGACCTTATCGGGGTTTTCTTCGATTCCTCGGGTATTGACGATGAAACCCAGGAATTTCCCTGGTCTGACCCCGAAAGTGCACTTCTGCGTGTTAAGCCTCATGCCGTATTCTGTCAGTATCTTAAAGCATTCCTCCAGGTCGGAAACATGGTTATCGACAGTTTTTGACTTGACCAGCATGTCGTCAACGTACACTTCCATGTTCTTCCCGATTTCGTTGGCAAACATCCTGTTTACCAACCTCTAGTATGTAGCCTCGGCATTCTTCAGCTCGAATGGCATGATTTTGTAACAATAAACGTTAGTTGGGGTCATAAAGCTAGTGTGCTCCTAGTCCACTAGATTCATGGTTATCTGATTATAGCCCGAATATGCATCCATAAAGGACATTAGCTCGTGCCCCGCCGTGGCGTCCACTAATTGGTCGATCCTCGGTAAGGGGAAGCAGTCTTTGGGGCAAGCTTTGTTCAGATCGGAGAAGTCGATGCAGGTCTGCCATTTCCCGTTGGGATTTGGGACCAACACAGGATTGGCGACCCAGACCGGGAACTTAGCTTCACGGATAAAGCCACACTTTAATAGCCGGGCTACATCCTCTTCTAGGGCTTCAGTTCGGGTTGTTCCTAGGCGCCTCTGTTTCTGGGATTTCACAGGCACGCTTTTGTCCAAATGGAGGGTGTGCATGATGACGCTCGGACTGATCCCCACCATGTCCTCATGAGACCATGCGAACACATCCAGGTTCTCCTGCAGGAACTTAATCTGCTCCGCCTTCCTCTCGCCACATAGATTTTTCCCAAGCTTTATCATCCGCGAAGGATTCTGTGGATCGATATTTACCTCCTCGAGCTCTTCGATAGCTTGGAGCTAGGATTTATCCTCGCCTATTATGGGGTCGATATCATCCCCTTCGGCGCTCTGAGGTTTTTCAATCTCAGGACTAGGCACGAGTTTCTGAGATTCCTCATTTCCACCTTGGACAGTCATCGTTAACTGCCCGGGTTTTTATTTTCCCTTCATAGAAATGCTGTAGCATTCCCTGGCAGCAAGTTGATCACCACGGACCGTGCATATCCCCGTGGAAGAGGGGAATTTTAGCATGAGGTGGCAGATGGAGGTAACGAATTCAAACGCTATTAGTGTAGGTCGACCCAAAATGGCATTGTATGCGGCGGGACAATCGATGACCACAAATTCGAGGAGTTTCGAGACTGTCCGAGGTCCCTCTCCCAAGGTGATCAGCAGTTCGATCATTCCTATTGTCGCTGATCCTTCTCCAGAGAATCCGTAAAGCATCATGGAGGTGGCTTTCAGCTCGGTGACAGATAAACCCATCTTTTCCAGCGTGGACCGGAATAGTAGGTTTACCGAGCTCCTATTATCGACCAGCACTCTCCTAACCCTTCGATTAGCAAGCTGCACGGCTATGACAAGAGGGTTGTTATGAGGGAACTGGATATGGCTGACATCTTCTTCAGTAAATCTGATTGGTTGCCTCTCCAATCGTTGCTGCTTTGGTAGATGCTGCTCAGGGACGAACTCCACTCCATTATGAGCCTTAAGTTCGTTGACGTATCTTTTTTGGGCACCTCTACTGGTGCCAGCCAGATGGAGACCTCCAGAGATCGTGGAGATCTCTCCTCCTATCATGGGAGGAGGGACGTCCTGATCTACCCGAGACCCGGGCTGACTGACCGGGACTTCTGGAGCTGGATGGCCTGCGGGAACTCTATTTCGCGCATACTGAGCCAAGGGTCTGGCTCTGATGATAGTTTTGATCTCACCCTTCAGGTGTCTACAATCATCCGTATTGTGGCCAATGTCGTTGTGGAACTGACAAAACTTGGAAGGGTCTCACTTACTCTTCTGGTGCTTTAACGGTTCGGGCTTCTTCCAGGGGAGGCAAACAGAATTGGCTAGGAAGATGTTCTCCCTAGAGTGGGTGAGCTTGGTATAAGTCGCGTAGACCGGCTTAAATTTTTCTACGGACTTGTTCTTCTTTGGGCCGTGCTGGTTTCCCTCGCTGCCCCCCTTTCTCTTGCCTCCACCAAACTGGTCATTCTGTGTAACGGTCTGGGTCGCTGCCACGACCTCCGTTCCCACTCCAGCGGGCTGTTCAGGGGCCTGATTGGTTCCCGCGGCTGAGGCTCGTGCCTCCTCCAGGTTGATCCATCCCTGGACCCTATTTAGGAATTCATTTACGGTATCTCTTCCCAGAGTCCTCAACCGACGAGGATCCCAATTCTCAAAGCCATGAGCTTGGAGCTGTCATCTGCGTCTCTGGCCCGAGCAGCGACGTTCGCGAATCTGCTCAGGTAAGCCTTCAGAGGCTCATCAGGTTCCTGCCTTACGTTAGCTAGGGTATCGGCCTTGACACGAGAAGCTTGGGAAGCTTGGAATGCTCTCTTGAAGTCAGTAGAGAAATCTTTCCACGAGCTAATTGACTGCTTCTTACTCTGTTTGAACCATTGTCTGGCTGGCCCAGTCAAGGTGGAAGGAAATATTAGACACCTCAGCTCGGGACCAATGTTGTGGGCCATCATCAAGGGTATTGAACATACCCAGATGATCTGACGGATCCCCGTCTCCGTTGAATTTGGATAAGTGCAGCATACGGAAACCAGGTGGGTATGCCGTTGCTGCTATGTTGGGAACGAAGAGATCAAGTTCGTCCCCTGAATCATATTCATCTTTTTCTTTTTCTGATAGGAGCTTCCTCATCAGCTCCTCCATCTGAGCTAGACGCTCAAGGGTTTTGTCTTGACTTCCTTGGTTGTTCTGGGGCTGTTCAATATCTCTGGATCCATTGTACGCATTTGGCGGGTTATTGTCCCTCCTATCTTAAGATAGGTTGTATGGGACGTTCCCGCTGTCATGTACTTCAGATAGGTCTTCCCTTTGGCGAGCGCGGTTGCCGTTTTCAATTGGGTCTCCTCTTCGAGAGTTTAGGCGATCTCGAAGGTCGTCTCTAGGGGCAACCTGAGGACTTCGCGCTGAGCTCAAGCGCTGGCGCAGGTCTCCGCCAGATAGATCACTTCGACAGCTTCCAATCCAATAGCTTCCATTTGAGAAACTCGGGGCCCCACCGCTGAGGACGAGGATCTGGGACCTCTCTAGGCGCCCGGCTACGATGGGAAGGCCCGGCAGAAGGAGGATTTCTCCTGCTGCTCCCATGAGCCGGAATGTCTCGGACTGGGTGGGGAGGAGACGGGTATCTTATTGGTGAAGGAGGATGCTTAACCGGAGATGCGATCCTAGTCCCGTCAGGGCGGATTAGGTTAGGTCGGGGCCGCTCCGCCCTACCATCATCCGCGTCCTGTGCTCGGTGGTCTGAGAAGGGCGCAGGATGGCTGGCTAGGGCGGGCTGTCGCTGTGAGCCCTCCCCGGATCTCCTTCGCGAGTTTCCTCGAGCCCTCCTGGGTGCGTTCGAGGGCGGAAGTGAGCTGGGAGTTGAGGTCCGGACTGATCGGCTGTATTGTTGCTCGGCCCTAGGTAGTTCCTCAAAAGTGGTTTCCCAGTGGTGCAATGTGGGAGTGGAATTTGATGTTGGGGGTCGGACCGACTGACCGAGCCTGGACCGATTACCCCAGCGAGACTTATAAGTCTCGCCTTGCCTCTTTCCGACGTTAGCGTCAGTTGTAAGAGGGGGTAATCGGGCCAAAACCTCTTGAATCTGCTGGTTAGCTTTCGCCAGTTGACTTCTCAGCTGTGCATTTTCCATTTCCACTGCCGTGTAAAAATCTGGGTTCGGATTGGGCGGCCGGGGAGCCAAACTTCCAGTGTCGTCTTGGCCTATTGGTTTCTTTCCCTGCCACTGCTGAACCTCAGGGTTCTGATCATCAGACATGGCGGCATGATGGGCCTCCTGCCCATCACGTTGGTCCGCCTCGTTACCATGTCTTGAGCGAGTGACCACCATGGTTGGGTATTTGCGATAGCACCAATCTGACCGGCTCTCAATGAAAGCACCAAACTGTTGACGCGGTTCTTTGTCAACAGATAATTAATAGAATAAAGAGTGGGATTAGTGCTAAATAATGATCCTTAATAGATGAATGATCTCAATGTAACATGATAACACGACTACGTTTTTAGGTGGTTCAAAGGTTAAAATCCTTCTAGTCCACCAGCCAATATTATTGCTATCTTTCTGATATTCTTTACAGGGTATTTCTTTACAAAATAGAATCCAACCCTTTGCAACTCCCAGGGTCTCCATATTTATAGGGAGAGGGCACCTAGAGGTTGGCAAGGGGGGTCATCCCGTGACCTTCTTACCCATCATGTCACTTCTGTGACATTCATGATTGATTCCTAAAACCTGACAATGAAGTATGGTCTAATCAATAGGTAAGGGGGATAATGGGCCGCATGGCCCAACCCAGTCGTGGGCGCCTGAACACGCACGTTTATGCTGCGTGTCCGAGAATTCAGGGATGGATTAGACACGTGATGTCTGATATATGCACGTTTACATTGCGTGGTTGACTTTACAAGGGGTCAGAGGTGCCAACTCAAGCTCGCACCTTGAGCTTGATGTACTCTCAGCTCGTGGTGCCCATACTCCTGACCCGACTTCTTAGTAATCTCATTAAGCCTTTTGTTACCTCGAGCTAAAGAGGTAGGACCTGGTAACAGCAGCTCCGGGTACGTGGCATCCGCGTGGCTGATATAATTATGTCATTTCTCAGCTCGCTAATAGCCCGTGGATATTTAGGGCGTACAAAGTTAAATCCTCAGAAGTGCACTTTCGGAGTTTCGTCGGGAAAGTTTCTGGGGTTTATAGTCAACACAATGGGATAAAGGAAAATCTAGAGAAAATCATATCTTTTTTAGAAATGCCTTCGCCTAGGTCGCGCAAGGAAGTACAAAGTTTAACTGGAAAGGTGGCAGCCCTAAACCGCTTCGTTGCAAAATCCACTGACAAGTGTCTTCCATTTTACAACTTACTCAGAGCAAACAAGAAGTTTGAGTGGACCGAAGAATGTGAACATACATTTCACAACCTGAAATCTCACCTGGCTGAACCCCCTGTACTATCGAAACCAACATCTGGAGAATGCTTGTTTTTCTATCTGGTTATGATAGAAAATGTGATCAGCGCTATTTTAGTTCGAGAGGAAAATCGGGTACAGAAACTAGTGTATTATGTAAGTAAGAGACTTCTTTGAGCTGAATCCCGATATCCATTAATAGAAAAGCTCACGTTCTATCTTATTTTTGCTTCAAGGAAGCTCAGACCATACTTTCAGTCCCACACTATCCACGTCTTAACCGACCAACATTTAAGACGGGTTTTGCAAAAAAAACCTGAAACGTCAGGACATCTACTAAAGTGGGTCATCGAACTCAGCCAGTTCGAGATATTATATACGTCACACACAACAATCAAGAGTCAAGCCTCACTAACTTCATGGCAGAGTGCACAGGTTCTCAAGACAAGCTGATGAGAGAACTAGTGTAGGAATCATGGAAAATCTTCGTTGATGGATCCTCTAATGAAAACGAATCGGGAGTTGGGATAATTTTAATCTTACCTGAAGGGCATCGATTCCATACAGCTCTCGAGTTTGGATTCGAATCTTCCAAAAATGAAGCTGAGTATCAGGCCTTATTGGCGAGGCTAAGGGTGGCGAAAGAGTTAAAGGCAAAGGCGATCCAATGTTATAGTGATTCCTAGCTCATAGTCAGCCAGATATTGGGAGAATACCAAGCTCGAGGTATCAAGATGGGGGCCTGCTTACCCAAGGTTAAAGGCGAGTTGTCCAAATTTGAGTTTAGCTCCGTTGAACAAGTACCCCGCGAGCATAATTCAAATGTTGATGCTTTGCCTCGACTTGCTACCACCAAAGAGCCAGATACACTGAACATAGTTCCAGTGGAGTTTTTGGAAAAACCGAGCATAATAGCAGAAATGGTTGAGGTCAGAATGATTAACATAAAACTGACATGGATGACCCCCATAGTGGAGTACCTCAAAATCAAAAAGTTACCTAACGATCGAAAGGGCGCAAGAAAGTTGCTATATCAAGCTCCACGATATGCTATGGTTGAAGGGACTCTATATCGGCGTTGACATAAAACTGACTTGGATGACCCCCATAGTGGAGTACCTCACAACCCGAAAGTTACCTAATAATCAAAATGGCGCAAGAAAGTTGCTATATCAAGCTCCGCGATATGTTATGGCTGAAGGGACTCTATATCGATGAGGGCATTCACTACCCCTCCTACGGTGTGTTGTGCCTAAGGAAGCGGAGACTATCTTGCAAGAAATACACGAAGGCTTTTGCGGAGACCATGCTAGGGGGAAGACCCTGGCTCTGAAGGTACTGAGACAGGGCTATTTTTGGCCCACGCTACAAAGGACTCGATCTCGTACGTACAGAAATGTGACAAATGCCAACACTTCTCCATAATTTCCCGAGCAGCTCCCATTGAGTTATCCATGATCTCATCCCCATGGCCATTTGCAGTATGGGGAATTTACGTGATTGGTTCTTTGCCAACAGGAAAGGGAGGAGTTCGTTATGCTGTTGCCGCCATCGATTACTTCACGAAGTGGGTGGAGGCCGAACCTCTGGCAACTATCACATCGAAGAGAGTCCTGGATTTTGTCATAAAAAATATCATATGTTGATTTGGACTCCAAAAAAGATTGTGTCTGACAATAGAACTCAGTTCGATAGTGATCTCTTCACAAACTTTTGTGAAAAATACGACATAACCAAGAGTTTTTCGTTGGTAGCATACCTGCAAGAAAATGGGCAGGTCGAGGCCGTAAACAAGACCTTAAAGGCGAGCTTAAAGAAGTGATTAGATGAATCTCACATCATACCTCCAAGGGACATACCCCTTTTTCTCTGACCTTTGGAAGCGAGGGTATGCTCCTGATTGAGGCACTGGTGATGACCCATAGTCAGAAAACCTTTGATCGAGATCAGAACCATGAGCTGCTCAATGCATCCCTTTATCTGATCAAGGAAAAACAAAAAGCGTCACAATTGCACTCTTCCATTATCAGAAGAAAATCACTCGCTACTTCAACTCGAAGGTAAAAGGACATAGACTCAAACTAAGTGATTTGGTTCTCCGAAGGGTGATTTTGGCAAGTAAAGACTCCAAGGATGGTGTGTTAGGGTCGAACTAGGAAGGACCATACCAGATCGTGGAGATCCTGCACGAAGAGACCTTTAAGCTAGCTCAGTTAAGTGGAGAAATAGTTCCACAGACGTGGAATTCCCTACACCTTAAAAAGTACTACCAATAATTTTGTCGTCTTTAATGTTTTTTGAATTATTGTTCATATTAAGGCTTATCTATAAAATTCATTTCATTTTAATAACAATTGGATTATTACATAATCAATTTTTTTGTTTTATTATCGTGAGCTCATTTTGTAAAAGCAACCAAGAACATTTATAAGTTCTGGTCGCTTGGGGGGCACATAACTGAATAGGGCTTTTAAAAGAGTTCAGCGTATTCAGATAAAGCTTGAAACTTAGAGTTTGGAAAAATTGATTATTCAACGGCTTTTAAAGCTCAAATTTTCAAAATAATTCTGAATATGAAATAAGTTGAGAAATTTCTAAAACAAAACCCCTGGACATAACCAGGTCTAAGGCTTATTCTTAATAGGTACAATGCTATTAAGCAAACTAAAAACTCCTAGACACTGTTAGGAAAATATTGTTTTGCCTCAATGGAAATGATTATAATATTACAACTCTATGCAATAATATTACAAGTAAATATAGATTGATTAAATAAGGTTACAACTCTATAACTGAAAATACAAATAAACTAAAGAAAGGAAGAAGATGATGATGAAGAAGAGAATAGTGAGAATACAACTCTAAGCAAAAGATTACAAGTAAAATAAAGTGTTTAGACCAAATGAAAAGATTACAACTCTTAAACAAAATATACAAGTAAATAGAACAAGAGAATAAGAAGAAAAAAAATAGAATAAAAAGAAGAACAGAAACACAATCAAAATCTCACTTACACAACCTAAGTGAAGAGGATTGGGGATCACCAACTTGAACAAGGTTTAAAACCTTTGTCCAAAAGCTTATTTCCCCCTAACTCAAGAACTAAGGGATCTCTCTCAGATATTGGAAAAGCTTTATGGAATTATCAAGACTTAAGGTGTTTCTAGCCAAGTGCTCTAGTGGATAGAAAAAGTTGTGTCTTACAAGTGAGCTATAGGCTCCTATTTATAGAGTTTAGAGACACCCTTTGAATTTCAAATTCCACCAACCCCCATGGCTGTTACCAATGTTTAATTGGATTAACATGGAATTAAAAAAGAGATTTGGGAGTTATTTGGGTTTTTTGAGCCGTTCAACAAATATTGAAAAAACTGAAAATTGGTCAGTTTTTTGGCTTGTGGCCGCGGCCACTGGTCTCTGTCCCACAGGCCGCGGCCACTGACCAATTTCAGCACAAAAATTGTGTTGTTTTTCCAAACGGTTCCAAACCCTCCCAAATGATTTTGTAACTCACAAAATACATTATTGGGGTTAAAATCATATCTCTAACAGCCATATCACATATGGCTTTATGAAATTCATCTCAATATTGTGTAACAACAATTTACACAATAAAGGGTAATATTTGGAGGTTACAAATTTATAACACCAAATATGTTACATTATTTGGATATGTCTCATATATCTAAATATTGTAACTCTCTATTATATGTTACAATATGTGACACACTTTGTCACATTTATTTAATCTAAAACATTATATTATAATATAATATAATTTTACATTATATTATAAAATAATATAACATTCCCCCACAAGATTAAATAGTTATCTATTGTAACACTTATTTAATCAATCATTATATTTTGAAATATAATATATCCCCCACTTGATTAAATAAGAACTCTCTCTTATAGGAGTCATTGCATTAGTGCATAAAGTAAAGTGTTTTTCAACTTGAACTTTACTATAGTGTAATTATCACAAAATTTGTCGAAAATTAGGTTGCACTGGGCATTGAACCATCTTTTCATGATGACAAATCGGTGATAACACATACACCTTTGCGATGTTCACTTGAGACCTCTATGTCTCGCTTTGCACCATTAATGGCCATGTGCACTTTCCATTCATGGACGTTCTTAAGATAGTGGGCTTGCCCTAGCGCAAAACCCCCCACTATGTTTCTTTACTTTGATACCGAGTATGGTATCAACTTCTCCAAGATCTTTCATCTTGAAGGTTGATGATAGAAACCTCTTCGTTTCATCTATCCCTTTCATGCTATTACTTAGAATAAGCATGTCATCCACATATAAGCAAACAATGATCACATATCCCTTACAAGTTTTGGAATACAAACACTTGTCTCCATTGTTATGTCTAAACCCATTAGACATGATGGCTTGATCAAATTTCTCATGCCATTGCTTAGGAGCTTGTTTCAATCCATATAAGGATTTTACAAGTCTACACACTTTATGTTCATATTTTGGTAGGACAAACCCTTCGGGTTGTTCCATATAGACCTCCTCATTGAGGTCACCATTAAGGAATGTCGTTTTGACATCCATTTGATGAACATACAAGTTGTGTATAGATGTTAGAGCGAACAAAATTCTTATAGAAGTTGTTCTTGCAACAGGCGCATAGGTATCGAAATAATCGATACCCTCTTTTTGCCTAAACCCTTTAGCTACTAATCTAGCTTTAAAGGTTTGGATAGTGCCGTCAGGGTGGTATTTTCTCCTAAATACCCACTTACACCCAATTGGCTTAGACCCCGGTGGGAGGTCTACCAATTCCCAAGTGTTATTGGAAAGAATGGAATCCATCTCATCATTGATGGCTTCTTTCCAAAATGCACTATCTCTTGATTGCATAGCTTCTCTATAAGTCTTAGGATCATCCTTAATGAGAAGTACAATAGGTATTTTCCTAATGACTTCCTCTCTATTTCCTTCTACCATGTAGAATGAAATTCGTTGAGAATCTATCTCATCCACTACTAGACTTTTATGATTTTTAAGCCTTTGACTTCTTCTAGGTTCAAAGGGTTGCTTTACATCCTTTTGAGAATTCTCCTCTTGAGAATCAACTTTGGATGTAGAAGCTTGAAAATTGTTCTCATATAACATATTCTCCTTTAGAGATGTTGAAGCTTGAGAATTGTTGTCACATAACATGTTCTCAAAGAATTCAACTTCTCTAGATTCAATCACAATATTAGACTCTAAGTCTAATAGCCTATAAGCTTTACTATTGTTGGCATAACCAACAAAAGCACACTTTATGGCTCTTGAACCTAACTTTGTTCTATTAGGTTCGGTTTTCTTGCAATATGCAAGACACCCCACACTTTGAAGTACCCTATGTTGGGTTTTCTTCCTTTCCATAACTCATATGGAGACATCTCATTTTTCTTCATTGGTATTTGATTAAGAATGTGACAAGCGGTTAAAAGCGCTTCACCCCATAAGTTGAAGTTCAACTTAGAAAACACCAACATAGAATTTATCATCTCTAGATAAGTCATTTTTTTCCTTTCGGCAACACCATTGTGTTGTGGTGTATAAGGTGCAGTGCACTCATGAATTATACCATTTTCTTCACAAAATGTATTGAATTCCTTAGAGAAGTACTCTCCTCCTCTATCACTTCTTAGCACCTTAATCTTTTTATTTAGTTGATTTTAAACTTCTAATTGATACAATTTAAAAGCATCAAAAGTCTCATCTTTATGCTTTAAAAGAAACACATAGGTATATCTACTAAAATCATCTATAAAAGTAAGAAAATACCTTTTACCCCCTCTAGTTAAAACACCATTTAATTCACAAAGATCACTATGGATTAAATCTAGTAAATTAGATGATCTTTCTACACTAGGAAATGGTTTCTTAATCATTTTCGCCTTAACACATGTTTCACATTTACCATAGTTTTAATATTGCATGCAATCATACCACATTTTACTACTCTTTTCATGGTAGAAAAACCTATATGCGATAGTCTAAGATGCCATAAAAATAAAGAATCATACTCAACAATATAGGCGGAATTAACATTTTTATTGATAACATTGAAAGTTACATCATTAGTGCACAACTTAACCATACCCTCACAAGAGTGCCCATTTCCCAAAAATACATTTGATTTGGTAAGTATAAGTTTACCGGACTCAAAAACGGCTTTAATGCCGGGCTTGCCAAGCAAATCACCACTTACCAAGTTTCTACTCATTTCGGGAACATAAAGTACATTCACTAATGTGACTTTCTTGCCGGAGGTGAAGTAGACATCAATAGTACCTTTGCCAAGTACCTTGGATTTGCCCTCATTTCCCATTTGTATCTCATGGTTGCCCTTTGACTCTTCAAAGGTCTTGAACAATGATTTGTCATAGGTGACATGGACGGTGGCACATGTATCATACCACCACCCTTTCACCTTGCCTTGGACCGCATTCACCTCACTAAGGGTAGCAACTATGTTTTCCTCTTGAGTTGCGTTCACCTTAGGTCCTTGTTGGTCTTTTCTATGTCTACACTCTCTAGCATAGTGACCCTTTTTCCCACACACGAAGCAAGGACCTTTCTCGCCCTTAAACTTGTTTGGGTTAGTTTTTGGACCCAAAGGTTTCTCATTACCCTTTTTCCCTTTGTTTTTGGGATGTTTTGGTTGTGACACCGCATTTGCTTTGGAAGTCTCTCCATTAGACCCCTCTACAAGTTTATCTCTACATATCGATTCCTCTTCGATTCGAATATGCTTTTGGATCTCCTCCAAAGAATAATCCTCATTTTTATGAAGGATTCTTTTCCTATAGCTCTTCCAAGTTGGTGGTAATTTAGCCACAATAGCACCAACTTGAAAGGCCTCGGGAAGCTCTATCTTTAACACTTTCAATTTATTCACAATAATTTGCAATTCATGTATTTGAGGAAGAATAGGTTTATCACCAAAAAATTTGAAATCGAAGTATTGAGATATCAAAAACTTTTTGGCACCTTCCTCTTCCGCCTTGAACTTTTTCTCAAGTGCATCCCAAATCTCCTTAGCTGATTTGGTCTCGGTGTAGAGGTCATAGAGCCTATCGAATAAGGCGTTGAGGATATGACCCCTGCAAAGAAGATTGTCCTCCTCCCTCTTCCTTTTCTTCTCCACCTCCTCGGGAGTGTCTTTGTCGGATGGCTCGGCTAGAGGAGCCAAGGAAGACTCAAGGATGTAGGAGATTTTGAGAGTGGTTAGAAGAAACCTCACCTTGTCTTGCCACCTAGTAAAATTGGATCCATCAAACCCATCCAATCTCACTAGGTCTTGGTTCATGATCTTGATTGTTTCCCCTTCCATTGAAACAAAAAGGAATAAGCTTTTGAATGTTAGGAAAATATTGTTTTGCCTCAATGGAAATGATTATAATATTACAACTCTATGCAATAATATTACAAGTAAATATAGATTGATTAAATAAGGTTACAACTCTATAACTGAAAATACAAATAAACTAAAGAAAGGAAGAAGATGATGATGAAGAAGAGAATAGTGAGAATACAACTCTAAGCAAAAGATTACAAGTAAAATAAAGTGTTTAGACCAAATGAAAAGTGTTGACTGTGAATTTAGCCAACTACGTAAGAACGTCAACTACGGCAAGCCTTCAAGAGAATAATAAACGACAACAGACAGTTTTTATCAATGAAAGTAAATAACACGAGATTTTATAGTGGTTCAGCCCCGATAATCGGTAATAGCCTAATCCACTTAGAGATTTTATTACTGTATTCACACTCAAGATCAGATGAACCGTGTCAACTGAGTTTCTTCAGTGCAAAATATTCCAGAATACAAAAAAGGGTTCTCTCAGGAAAAACACTTTCTCTCTCTAGAACACAGGTTCACTCTTAATTTTGCCAAAAGTCCCTTTATGATCCTCCCAACTCTCTATTTATAGACCTGGGATTCTCAACTGATATCCCCTTTAGATCGGGATATTTCATTATTTACCTAATATTTATATTACAAAATAAATGTTTAAAATACAACTGATCCCTAAATTCGAGTGAGGATTGAGAGTTTCCCGGATGCTCAGACCAATTCTCACTGAAGTAGTTTCGGGCAGTTTGACGTAGTCTCTCATGCATGTTGACTACTCTTCAAGCTTTTCGTAGGTCAAAGGTGGTATGTGCATGGCTCTCCTCGGACCAAAGGTCATGTACATTTAGCTCTCTCCGGACCAAGGTGGTCCGAGGGTACTTACTTTGCTTCTTACTTCGGGCAGACTCGAGGCATCCCCCTTCATTGTGTCCGATCGGACACAATGGTTGTCTTCTTTGGCTTAAGGTGGTTTAAACCACCCTATTTAGCTCCTTCAGTCAAGGTCCGATCGGACCTTGCACTTTCCTCCTCGGACCAAGGTGGTCCGAGCCATCTCTTCTTGCCATCTCCTCGGAGCAAGATGGTCCAAGGCACTCCCATAGGCATCTTGTTCGATCGGGCACAATGCTCCTCTCCTCGGACCAACATGGTCCGAGCCTTTCTTCGTTCAACCAAGGTCCGATCGGACCTTGGACTCTTCTCCTCGGACCAGAATGGTCCGAGCCTTCTTTTACACACCATCTCCTTGGACCCAAATGGTCCAAGGTACCTCTCTTATGAGTATGTCCGATCGGACATAGTTCCATTCTCCTCGGACCAAAAATGATCCGAGCCTCTCCTTTTCAACCAAAGCCCGATCGGACTTCAACATATTCTCCTCGGACCAAGGTGGTCCGAGGTATACTCTCCTCCTCCTTCTCACCTTGTTCAAGCCCAAGTATACCTCTTCTTCAACATACCCGATCGGCCATTATGTGGCTTTCCCCTTGAGTAAAACTTGAGCCTTGGTCACTCTTTGAACAAACTCGAGCCAAACTTAACAAGAGGTCCCCTAAGCTTAGGTCCGATCGGACCTATTGCTTTTATACTCTGAACCAAAATCCAAACCTCCCCTTCAACTTCTTGGACTCGGCTCCAATTCAATTATTAGGGTCTTCAAACTGAGGTCTGAGCCAAGCAACCCCCAGTCCAAATATTCTCTTCGGTCGGGTGTATTTGGCTTGACTATCTGTCCAATTCCTTAACTGATGTATTGGCCATTACTAAGCCAGATCACCCCACTAACTCATGCCATGTGCCAATTTTACTGCCACGTCATTCTTTTCAAATTTTTGGGATAACATTTGCCCCCCAAGTTTATTATATGATTCATTCACGTAATAAACTTTTTCAGCTGACGTCATTATAAAAAATAATAACTGTTCATCTTCATGCAGCAGACCCACGATCACTGCAAAAATCCACCCATGATCGTGGAGAGAAAAATAGTCCCAGAATACCAAAGGTCCAAAAGTAAATGAAAAACCCACGTTTTTTCCTTTAAATATCCCCACTTTACACTCTCTTCTTTACACATACAAAAATTACTCTAAAAAACCCTTCATCTTCTCTCTTGGCCGAAACTCCCAAGGATCCCTTCTTCTTGCCGATTTCACAAGCTTCAAGGGGGAGCTCTTCATCTTCAAGCATCCTCCAAGCAAACCCAAAGCTCTCCAACCTTGGGTAAGTCTTCTTTTCCATGCCTCTTAGATTGCTATACATTTTTTTTAAGAAATTCTCAAAAAAATGCCATGGCCGAATATGCATGTGTGCCTTGAATGTTCTTGAAGTTCTTGAAAATGTTTTGTACAATGTGTTTGCTTGTTGTTTTGATGAGGTTTGTGGCATGGGTAACCCGAATTCACCCCTAATTTCATAGGAATTTCAAGACAATTTGGCTATTTTGACATGAATGTGAATATGGGTTTTGAGGGTTTTGATAGTGTAATGGGTTTCTAAGTGCACGAAGGAAACCCTTTCATTTTTATGATTTGATCTTATTTTTTGTATGTGTGAATGATGGAATGTGTTTAGACTAGGGATTTTTAGGGCTTTGCCCATTTGATTTGGATTTTGGGGTAGGCGAAGCATGCAATTAGGGACCATTTTTTACATGGTTTTTTGCCCAGAAATTCTGGGCATATGCGTGTGGTCCGATCGGACCACACTTTGTTCTTATCGTGAGCCCATGTTTGATCGGGGATGATGAACTATGGCTTAAGCTTGAGGAGTGCATCCCTTCTGAATGAGGTGAGACAATCACTTTCGATCGGGCCTTGAAAAGTTTCAGACAAGTGTGTGGTTCGATCGGACCACACGTTCCTTCCTTTGCTTTTAAGTGGCCAAGTCTTTGACAGCCAATTTCGAACCTCCCTAGACACCCATGCCCGATCGGACCTGAATTGTTGCTGCTGCTGGCTAGGAGTTTTTGGAGGCACGAGGCACACCAGGCGGATTCTCGGACCTTGGGTGCGCATCTTCTCCTCGGGCGTGCGACGTCCGATCGGACGTCCTGGGGACTTCGCGTAAGGCCCGCACGGTGGCGAGGCAGGACGTCTCCTGGCTAGACTGTGTCCGATCGGACCAATTTTATTTTGTTGTGGGCTTGCGTGGATACATGGTTCCTCCCATTATCTCTGAACGCCCCTTTGGTCATGAGTATCCAACACATTTTGGCATTCGATCGAATGCAATATGTTAAGTTATCCCCTAGAGTAAGCACACGGTCCGATCGGACCGTCTTCAATTTTCCTTGGTTTATACGCCTTTGTGGTCATGCTCACTTAGTGGGTCTAGGCATCCGATCGGGGGTATAAAACCATTCCTTTGAGCCTAAAATGTGGTCCGATCAGACCACACCTAATTCCTTAGGCATTGACCTCTTTCCTTCCAAATGCATAACCAACCTCTTGTATTACTTACACACATAAGGAACTTAGCCTTATAGGAAAACCCCAAAATCGCCTCCTTCTATAAACTTTAATAAGTTCAACACTTTAAGTACTTTTTAGGAACTTTTGAGCATTAAAATTATTTTTTCCATATGCGTTATATTTTTGGAACTTAGACAAAATTTTCCAAGTATAAAAATAATTCTTATTTTTGATGAATTTTTTCTGTATGGTTACTCACCTCCCCATTTTTTATTCATTTTTGTAGATGAATCGTTCTGACTATAGGGGAGGTGACAATCATACGGACTCCGAATCGTCCGCCCAGCAAACAATCGAGACTCCCTTAAACAGCGATTCTTCACCAGCCTCGTCTACTGGTTGCACTCCAGAAGACCATCTTCGCCGTTTCAAGCAGATCCTCCCCCGCTCAGCCTTATATCTTCTCCACGAGGAACAGTTCCTTCGACAAGCTTCTCAGCCGACGATGAGGGTGAAGCAATCTAACCGGCTCCCTCAGGAACATGATCTGCAGGTTGCCCGCAGAGCAGTACAGAAGGTGGTAAAGCGCAATCAAACCCGCACTACCACAACTTCAAGAAAACCTTCTCAGAAATTTGCTACCGTGATCCAGGGCCTAGCCGTTCAGAAACCACGTGATGAGGGAGAAGAAGAACCCTCCTGGTTCATTGCTGAAGCTTCAAAACTTAATCCCGCGCTGTTCCAAAAACACATTGAAGCTTTAGGCTTGAGCGGGGCGAACGTGACGTGTCCGGGCTCACATCAAAGAGCCAATAGGCCCGGTGGAAGATACTGTGCCTGGTCCAGGCATCATGTGCATGCTGGAGCAACACTCCTGCTGCACATCTATTTCCGGTCTGTACCAGACTACTTCAACGTCTCCCCATTTCAAATCACACCGAATGGGATCCAGGCACTCTCTGCGCTGTACATCCTTTACTTCCTGAATGGTTGGGACGAGCCTACCCCTCATGAGGTGCATTACCTGTTTGATCTTTGGACCAATCCTTCCCACAACAACTCAGGCTTCTTCCACTTCTATCATAGGCATAGGGGGATTACATATCTCAACGGCATCTCTCACAAATCGAACGTCGGGAAGTATCATAAAGAATACTTCCTCACATTGGATATTGAGGCCAACAACTTGGCCTTTACACACTCGGGTCCATTCGAGCGGCCATTGCCTACTGAAGGGATGTTTAAGTGGGCCAAAAAGTTGGCTAACATGAGTCTTAAAGAGAAGGATGTGAAAAGGTTGGTCACGTTGGACCTCCTCCAGATGGTGGGTTTGGTGCCATGTGACCAGGATCTGGCGGTGGAAAGTACCACCGGGGAGAACGACACGCCTGGTCAGTCTAATGAGGGCACGGAGCAAATGACTGATCGGCTCTCTCCTGGGCCTTCTCCGCTTTCTCGCAGACCTGGCAACCTAGTCATTAGAGAACCCGATCCTCAGCGCAGATCTACTATTCCCGCTCAGCCTGGGAAAGGAAAAGCTATCCAGGTTGATGGGGAACTTAGCTCATCCTCGGACGACGAGGATGAGTTCCTTGATCAGATCCTCAATGCAGGTAACACATGTTTAGTGAAAATAGGAATATTTTTGATAATCGGTAATTAGAGAGTAACAAAATTGTAGTATACACTTGTACACGTTTCATTATGTTTATTTCTCTAACAACCTTGTTTTTTCACCCTTTGCAGATTCAGACATGTTCAGAGAGTGCGTTGCTTCAAAGAGGAAAACTGGTGATGGAAGTGGCTCTATGCCTCCACAGAAGATTCAGAAGGTAGCACCGCCCAGTCAAGGGAGGCAAACTGAGGGACCGACTACACTTCCGCCATTGACCCCCTCTTCCCTTCCTTCTTCTGTGAGCCTAACTCCTACTCACCAGGGTAGTTCGAGCGAGCTTTTTCGTGCTGTTAGCGACCTGGGCAAGGGACTTCTTGAGGATATTGGCCATGATGCATCGACGCTTCAAAGCCTAGACTCCTACCCTCGACTTAGTGTCGAAGTTGTCTTGAAGAGAGGACTCGCCCAATTGATGAAGGTAAGCATTTTTTCTTGAGACAATTTGTTATTAGTATTTTTACTTGTACTAACCTTTTGTCTTCCATGCAGTCACTTGTCACCATTGGTCATGCTCAGCTCCGAGCCGTAGACTACAAGGAGTTGATCAAGGTGCAGAACGATCAACTGGTGGAGGTCAAATCCAAGCTGGAGCAAGCAGAGAGAACTGTAGCTGAACGGGACGAGTCTCTCAAAAAGCTTTCTGACGAGAGCCAGAAGCAGGCTCAAAACAATGCTTCCTTGACAACTCAATTGGAGGAGCAATCCCTCGAGATTAAAGAGTTAGTTCGAGACAATGAAAGGTTAATCAGCGAGAACGAAGAGCTGAAGCAAGAAAAGGAGCTTGACTTGATTCGCTTTGAGGAGGCCAGTTTTGACTGCTTTTATAAGGTCTGGAAGCTGAACAAGCCTCTTAATCTTGATTGTTTCTCCAAGGATGCTTAGGCAGAAAAGCTAGCCAGATGTGAAGCAAGGGCCGCTGAAGAAGCTGCCAATCCTCCTGCACTCACCCCCGCCTGCTCTGCTTTATCATTCCGAGCGAGAGGAGCAGCTGATGCAGAGGAGGGAGTCGATCAACCCCCTAGAGGAACCCGCCAGTGACTCCCTCTCGTAGTTCATCATAGTTTACTTTACTTTGTATTTTGTTGCTCGAACTAGTGAGCTATTTTGACATTTAGCACTTTACTCTTTCTTTGTTGACAACTTTAAATTTTTAAGTTTTTATTGTACATAGCAAAGTTCTTAGATGCCTTTAGTTTCACATGAGTATTTAGTTTTTTAACTTAGAAATTTTTTACCATTTCATAAGTCCATACTAAATATACTTCCTCATGCTCTTATTGCTCTAACTTTTTATGAGCATAAATTTTTTATTACACGAATATCCGTTTCTAACTTAAAATTTGAAAAATTCTAAGTTACTTAAGCTTTGTAAAACAAGTTAGCTTAATGGCTTTTTTTTAGACTTCCAAGCTTACAAGTCAGCCCAAACAAATATATTCGCTCGTGTTCTTATTGCCTGTGTTGACATACATATCAGTATACCCTATGTGCCCCCCAAGTGATTGAGGGTTGATAAATCCTTGATCACTTGCTACTTGATCGAATTTGTTCGAGTATTTACTACTCGTGAAACACATAAAATATACGAAGATATCTCAGTAGTTGACCACTACAAAATATTATTTAAACGTTGGTTCTTCATATCATGATACCGACCAGTTGAACACTGTCCGGTATATATTTACACTTAGTTTTTAGAGGACCTGTTTTGTTTAAATTATTATGACAGTTGAACACTGCCAAGCAAAAATAATCAACACATATGCAAAATAGTAGCAAGATGCAACCACGCTGCGCGTGGTCCCTTTTATTACTCGTAATAAAAAATGACAAAACGTGTCTAACAACGAGTTCCACACAAAATAACATTGTTCAAAATAGTGTGACTGGGTAGCAAATAACCAGTTCATAAACAAAAACTTAAATAACAAGTTAAGCACTTGATACAAAGTTACTACTCTGCAAGCAGTATTTATTGATAATATTTTCTTAAGTGCTCGCCATTCCAGTAGTTTCTGATTAGCTCCCCATTCAACCGAGCAAGCTTGTAAGTGCCGGGCGGTAAGACTTGTTCAATTTGATACGGTCCTTCCCAGTTCGGTCCTAGCACACCAGCTGTCGGGTCTCTAACAAACACCTTCCTTAGGACCAAATCTCCGACCTGGAACTTTCGATCTCGCACTCTGGAATTGAACTAGTGTGCCACTTTTTGCTGATGAGCTGCTACTCTGAGGCTTGCCTCTTCTCTCCTCTCTTCGAGGAAGTCCAATGATTCTGCCAACAACTGATGGTTCTCCTCTTGGTTGTAAACGGTCCTTCTATGAGAGGGTGGATCTATCTCCACAGGTAACATGGCTTCATACCCATATGCTAAAAGAGAATGGGGTATGGATAGTTGCCGTCCGAGCGGTAGTCCTATATGACCAAAGGACCTCTGGTAACTCATCTGCCCAAGCACCCTTAGCTTGCTCCAGGCGCTTCTTTAAAGTGTCCTTCAATGTTTTGTTCACCGCTTCAACCTGCCCATTGGCTTGAGGATGGGCAACCGAGGAGAAACTTTTGGTGATGCCATGCCGAGTGCAAAAATCGGTAAATATGTCGCTGTCAAACTGGGTGCCATTGTCAGACACTATCTTCTTAGGCAGACCATAGGGACATATTATGTTTTTAACAACAAAATCCAACACTTTCTTCGATGTAATCGTGGCTAATGGCTCGGCCTCAGTCCATTTAGTAAAATAATCTACCGCGACCACTGCGAACTGCACTCCTCCTTTTCCTTTGGGTAACTTCCCGATCAGATCAATGCCCCAGACTGCAAAAGGCCACGGACTTTGCATTTGCTTCAAAAGATTTGGGGGCGCTCTGGGTACTTTAGAAAATCTTTGGCATTTGTCACACTTTTTCACATATTCCATAGAGTCCTCGTTCATAGTAGGCCAGAAAAATCCTTGCCTCAAGATCTTTTTAGATAGACTCTGCCCCCCAACATGATCTCCACAAAACCCCTCATGCACCTCAGCTAATAAGTTCTTTGATTGGTCGGGAGTTATGCACCTGAGTAGAGGTAAGGAGTATCCTCTCCTATATAACACTCCATCCATCATGGTGTATCTAGCAGCTTGCCTCATAACTTTCCTTGCTTCATTACGACCATCTGGGAGTGTCCCTTGCTCAAGGTAAGCAATGATGGGAGTCATCCAGGTGTCGACTATCGTAATCGGCATGGCCTCTTGTCTATCAATGCTTGGCTCCGCTAAGTACTCTACTGGAACTATATTCAGTGTTTCGGCATCTTTCGCACTTGCAAGCTTTGCTAGAGCATCGGCATTGGAATTCTGCTCCCTGGGTACTAATTTGAGGGTATACTCCTCGAACTGGGCTAGCAAATCTTTGGTTTTGTTTAAGTATGCCACCATGCGTAGGCCCCTTGCCTGGTACTCCCCTAATACTTGATAAACCACCAATTGGGAATCACTGTTTATCTCCACCGACCGGGCACGTACATCTCTAGCGAGTCGCAAGCCTGCTAAGAGGGCCTCATACTCCGCTTCGTTATTAGAAGCATTAAATCCGAATCTTAGTGCACAATGAATTCGGTGCTTCTCTAGTGTGACTAGTATAATCCCAGCTCCTGAATTGTGCTCGTTCGACGATCCATCAACGAAAAGTTGCCAAGCAGGAAGTTCTTCTTTTAACCCAGTAACACTCTCCTGCAGGTCAGGGACCTCAACTATTCCGGTACACTCAGCTATGAAATCTGCCAAGGCTTGACCTTTAATAGCAGTCCTTGGTTGGTACTTGATTTCAAACTGGCCTAGCTCGACCGCCCATTTAAGTAGCCGACCAGACGACTCCGGCTTTTGTAAAACTTGGCGAAGAGGCTGGTCAGTGAGGACCTTGATGGGGTGTGCTTGGAAATACGGCCTCAACTTTCGTGACGCAAGTACCAAGCAGTAAGCCAACTTCTCAATCATGGGGTATCGGGACTCCGCTCCTACCAAATGCTTGCTAACGTAATACACTGGGTGCTGCACCTTATCCTGCTCACGTACTAAGGCAGCACTAACAGTGTGTTCCGTGACTGCTAGATACATAAATAGGTCCTCTCCATCAACGGGCTTAGAAAGAACAGGAGGTTGAACCAAATGCTCCTTTATCGCCTGGAAAGCTTGTTCACACTCTGCGGTCCACTCGAACTTCTTGCCTCCTTTAAGCAGGTTAAAAAACGGGACGCACTTGTTCGTTGATTTTGAGACGAACCTGCTTAGAGCCGCAATCCGCCCAGTCAAGCTTTGCACATCCTTTATTCTAGTCGGAGACTTCATCTCTATGAGAGCCTTGATCTTCTCTGGGTTTGCCTCTATTCCTCGGGAGTTGACAATAAACCCAAGGAATTTCCCAGAACCCACTCCAAATGAACACTTGAGGGGGTTTAACTTCATGTTATACCTCCTTAAGATTGCAAAGCACTCCTCTAAGTCTCCCACATGCCCCCCAGCTTCCTTTGACTTCACCAGCATATCATCTACGTATACCTCCATGCTCTTGCCGATTAAGTCACCAAACATGCCATTCACCAAGCGCTGGTAGGTAGCTCCTGCATTCTTTAATCCGAAGGGCATCACTCTATAGCAATACAGCCCTATATCCGTTCGGAAGCTGGTATGCTCTTCATCAGGAAGATGCATGCTGATTTGGTTGTATCCCGAATATGCGTCCATGAAGGACAAGGTCTCGTGACCAGAGGTTGCATCCACCAACTGGTCTATTCTCGGTAAAGGAAAACAATCCTTCAGGCACGCTTTGTTCAGATCAGTAAAATCTACACAAGTCCTCCACTTTCCATTGGGTTTAGGCACCAAGACTGGGTTTGAAACCCAAGCTGGGTAGTATGCCTCTCTAATAAACCCGTTCTCCTTCAATCGCTCTACCTCCTCCTTAAGAGCCTTTGCTCGATCCTTGTCAAGCAACCTCCTCTTTTGCTGTACCGCTGGATATCTTTCATCCACGTTGAGCACGTGGCTGATCACAGTTGGTGAGATACCCACCATATCCTTGTGAGACCAGGCGAAGATATCTTGATTTCTTCGCAAGAATTCTATCAGCTGTACCCTCACCTCAGCTTTCAACTTCTTTCCAATCTTGACCCCTCTTGTCGGGTCACTCTCATCTATAGGGACCTCCTCTAACTCCTCGGACGGTCCCACATCACTCTCATAATCCCCAAATCGAGGATCTATATCTCTTCCCTCGCTTTGGGCAATGCCCTATTTGGTGACTTCATCACCTGATGGGGTCTTCTGCTCTTTTAAACTAGGCGTCCTCTCCTGACCACACTCCTCCAACACTTCTTCATCGTTCACTACTACAAGATTATGGTCCACATCCATCTCATCCACCTCCTCTCTTTCAACGCATACAATCATGTTGTTCTCCTTGGCACCTTTCTTTGCCTTATCTATGGAGGCATTATAACACTCTCTAGCTTCCCTTTGGTCTCCTTGGACGCAGCCTATGCCTGCACTGGTCGGGAACTTCATAGAGAGGTGCCAAATTGAAACTACCGCATGCAAGTTGGTGAGTAATGGTCGACCAATAACCACATTGTAGGCAGATGGGCAGTTAACAATCAAAAACTCAGTCATCACGGTTTCATGCTTGGAGGCTTCCCCCGTGGTGACTGGTAACTTTATTGTCCCAGCTGGTGACAGTCCCTCTCCAGTAAACCCATAAATGACGTGAGAACATGGCTTCAAGTCATTGATGGATAGCTTCATTTTTTCGAAAGAGGACTTATAAATAATGTTTACGGAGCTTCCCGTATCAACCAGACATCTTTTCACCTTCATATTAGCTATTTGAACTGTCACAACAAGAGGGTCATTGTGAGGATACCTCACGTGTTTAGCATCTTCTTCGGTGAAAGTGAGGGACTCACTTTCATACCTTGGGTTCTTTGATGGTCTCTCCTCCACCGTCATAACCTCGGAAGTGGATGCCGCCCCCAACTCATGACGAAGGGTGCGAGCATACCTCTCCCTCGCCTTGTTGCTATCCCCAGCAAGATGTGGTCCTCCACATATTGTATCTAGTGTGAAGTCCACAGGTTCAGGTTGCAAAGGTGGGGACCGTTGCCGCTTTAACCTAGGATTATTGCTGCTTCCCTCTCCCTGGGTCTTCTCTGCCTTATACTTTTTTAGTTTCCCCGACCAGAGGAGAAACTCTATCTCATCCTTAAGGTGATTACACTCATTCGTGTCGTGACCATAGTCTCCATGGAAACGACAGAACTTGTTCTTATCCCTCTTACTCATTTCCTTCTTGATTGGTGGGGGCCTCCGGTAAGGGACCTCCTGATGGCTGGCTAGATAGATCTCCGCTCGGGTTGCCGAAAGAGGGGTGTAGTTGGTGAATCGAGGTTCATACTTCGTAGGCTTGTCATTGGATCCTGACTTAGCTTTTTTCTCATTGCGGCGGTCAGACCCGTTATTCCCACGTTTCTTACTACCGCCTTGGTCATTTCCGCTATCCTTCGGAGTTTCATCTGATCCACTTGGGTTGTTCAACCCGTTCTCTCCTTTTTCAATGGCATCTTCCAACTTCATGTACTTGACTGTGAATTTAGCCAACGACGTAAGAACGTCAACTACGACAAGCCTTCAAGAGAATAATAAACGACAACAAACAGTTTTTATCAATGAAAGTAAATAACACGAGATTTTATAGTGGTTCAGCCCCGATAATCGGTAATAGCCTAATCCACTTAGAGATTTTATTACTGTATTCACACTCAAGATAAGATGAACCGTGTCAACTGAGTTTCTTCAGTGCAAAATATTCCAGAATACAAAAAAGGGTTTTCTCAGGAAAAACACTTTCTCTCTCTAGAACACAGGTTCACTCTTAATTTTGCCAAAAGTCCCTTTATGATCCTCCCAACTCTCTATTTATAGACCTGGGATTCTCAACTGATATCCCCTTTAGATCGGGATATTTCATTATTTACCTAATATTTATATTACAAATAAATGTTTAAAATACAACTGATCCCTAAATTCGAGTGAGGATTGAGAGTTTCCCGGACGCTCAGACCAATTCTCACTGAAGTAGTTTCGGGCAGTTTGATGTAGTCTCTCATGCATGTTGACTACTCTTCAAGTTTTCGTAGGTCAAAGGTGGTATGTGCATGGCTCTTGTCGCGGATTTTCCTAAGTGTGTGCAAGTGTACACAATCGTTGAACAAGTAATATAATGAAAGTAATTTTTATCGTCTCCTCAAGGATTGCTAAACAAATATTGTAAAAATCATCATCAAACAATTTGGGGTGCAATTAACTATCCCTTTTTTTTTATGACTAATCAATTAAACTAAAGGACAAAAAGAATTAAATAATTAATTTAAGCGGTTAACAATAAAGCTGGAAAATGAAAAATTGCGATTACTATGATGATAAAAGTTAGGCATATCAAATCCCCCTAATTTGTAGTCTTGCCCCTGATGTTGCAACAAAGTTCATAGCAAAGTTCTCTTGTAACTAGGATTTCCAATTTAATGCACATGCCATTTTTCCAAATGCTCATGTTAAAATTCCATCAATTAGATTCGCATATTCCTATGCTAAATTTAATTTCAAGAACATAATTCCTAACATCAATCCTTCAAGTTTGCAAGGTGAATAAAATATTCCTAAGTTATTCACTAATCAATACAAAAGTACCAACATGCATCAATCAAGCATTTCCACTAATTTTTACCCTTCCGGAATTAAAACTAGCTTGTCTCTCACATAAGTTGATCATTCTCAAGCAAGAGATTTGCACAATAAAAATAGCTTAATTGAACAAGAGAAAAATTTCATAAAATAGTCAACACTTTGGGGGCAATTGCAAATTAGGGTTCATCAATACCCCTAACACAAATAACTTAAGTCATAGTAAAAATACCCAAATCACCACAATAAATATTCAGCATTATCTCAAGAGTTTAAGGAAAGAGAAAAAGAAAATAAATTATATGAAAGTAGAGTTTAGAAAAACAAGCCAAATTGATAGAGATATTCTCTTCTTGTCTTCTAACTCTTAATCCTCTTCTTCTTCTAGCTTCCTTCTCTTTCCTCTTCTCTTCTTGATGATTCAGCTCAAAGAAATTCAGAGAAAACCCCTTCAATGGAGCTTGGGCGGCTGGTACACTCCTTCTCTCTCTATATTTTTTTGGTGAAGAAGATAACCCCTTTTTTTTTGGGCTCACAAAGGGTATAAACCCTCTCCTTCTCTCTCTACACGTGGGGGACAAAATTCTGTTCCTTTTCAGAAGTTGCAGCACCTTTCCACCTCATCTAAGTACATGCCAAGTGTACAGATTTTATGCTGCTGACTGTCCATACTTTGCTGCAGCAAAGTTGACTGATGTTGCAACAACAGCCAGAATTTCAGCTCTAATATGATTTCCTTCCACATGCTTCACTAAGCTTTCCAAGCACCCTCTTGCTATGCCTTCAAAATAAATACCACATTTTTAGAACATAATTCCATTATTTTCCACAAGAGTTATCATTAATTAAAACAAATTACGCAAACAAAGTTAAGAGACAAAGTGACTAAAACCACACAATAACAGCACAAACACTCAATTTCACCTAACTTTTTAAGTCCAAAAGCTCAATTAATAGCTCTAAAATATAGAGCTATCACACCCCCAAACTTAATTCATTGCTCGCCCCGAGTGATGACTTTAAAAATAAAAGACAAGAAAAGAAACAAAGAAATCTAACTTAACACAAGACACACACGCAAAATAACAACTTAAGACGACATAACACACCACACAACTATAACAGACAACCCACAACACAAAGACTCAAAATAAAACAAAACTAGGAATCAATTTGGACATGGTCATATCAAGTGGGAATAGAACTCTCAAATCAGTGATTAAAAAGATAACTCAAGTGTATATGCAAGCCAAGTTCCTCAAGTATTAAGATGCTATCAAACCAAAAATCAAGTGTTTACCCTTAAAGTGTATACATAGCTCTTCCCAAACATTCTCAATTCTCCCTAAAGTAGATTAGATCTTGATCCTAAAGCCTAATTATTGTCTCCATAAGTTGACTTAATAATTCCCTCTCCACTAATGTAGACAAACACTAACCAAGGATCAAAAGGTCTTTATCAAGCTTGTAGTGTAAGGCTTAGGTGCGGGTGGTTAAGATAAGTCATTTTAGGCTCAATTTCACTTTAAAAGCACCTTAATTTTCCTAAGACCAAGTAAGAGCTCACAATCACTTCCCCAAAAGATTACCCCCCAAAAATCAAAGTCACTCTTGCCATTATTCTTTATTGCTAACATGGACAGAAACAAAGAAAGAAAGAAAGGAAATGAGACAATACTTTTTTTTTTTTTTTTTAACAAGATGCTACACCCCCAAACTTACTTTCGACCTTATGGATAAGGGATGCACTCTTTCTTTACAAAAACACTTTCTTTTCTTTCTTTTCTTTTTGATTTTTTTTTTTTCATTTATTTATTTATTTATTTTTTTCATAAAATATCTAAATTTAAATAAAACAATGGCAGTGACACAACATGAGATCCACTCCCCCCAAACTTAAAATGAAATCCACACTAAAATACCACTCATAAAGGCACACTCCTCTCACCCTCTCTCATGATGCAACACTCAACATATATTCAAGAAAGATCAAGGTGCTCAAAAGGTATGGTGATTGGATATGTATATAGTTGGGCTAGCATGTGGTGAAGAAAGAAAGGGAGTCTAATAGGCTCAATGGGGTGACTAAGGATAAAATAGTATATAATGGTTGGCTAGAACGGCTCAAACGGTCCAAAGATGGCCTAAATCATGTCCTTGGTTTGGTGTTGTCTAGGATTTCGCCTCAAGGGAACCACTAAGCAATTCTAGAAACTTAAGCTCTCCCAAAAATCTAGCTACTTTAAGGGTTTAAGAAATTATTGGTCGAGCTATGCACACAAAATTGGGACACATTCTCATTATGGTTGAATTAGCATCAAAAACTTTAAGTATTAAAGGCTCGCTCATACACAAGGGTTGCAATTTTTTTTGTTTTTTTTTTTTCTGACATGTTATCATCGAGCTATTCCACATTTAAACACAACCAAATTGATTCCATTATAACTAGACTCAAGACTTAAGACTTCAAACAAAACACGCCTAACAATGCCTAACACATAATAAACATACAGGAGATTAAAAACAAGACAGCAGTTATCAACAACACCCCCCCAAACTTAAGGGAGAGCACTGTCCTCAGTGCACAAAATTAACAGAGCAGAAAGAACAGAAAAAAGAAATAAATAAATAAAAAATAACATAAACAGAGCAGAAAAAGAAAAGATTGTGGAAAACAAGGAAACTCCCTCTACTCGCTATCCTCCTGCTCGTCGGAAGAGGCAGGTGCAGCGGATGGTTCAGGTGCATGCCACCGCTCCATGATGGCCTCAGGAAATGGTGGAAAAAGCTCGGGGGGCCGGAAGGATTGACGCAAAACATCGTTACGCTGGCGCACATAGTCCCAATAGATGTGCTGCTGGGCCTCCATATGATGCATCATGCTCATCATACTCTGCTGAGTGGCGTAAAGATCCGCGATAGTGGGGTTGGAAGGCTCAGCAGAGCTATGGCTAGATGAGGGCGGTGGGGCAGAGGGTGGCGCTTGCTCTCTCGGATGGGAAACAACTTTGGTCACCTTCCGAATGGTATGGGCATCGATGTAATCGGGAGAGTGACGGCACCCATCATCCAGAGCGAGGGGAACACCCTCGCGGCGACATAGAGCAGTGATCAATGTGGGAAAAAACAACGGGCCCTTGGACTTGATAACACCCAATGCAACAAGCTCCTCGGAAATGAGCTCCCCCACATCAATCGAGAGGCTAGTCAAGATGCTATAAAGGAGGACAACACGATCCTTGCTGACCGAGGTATCGTGAGTGGTGGGTAACATATTGGTCTTGATAAAATGATTCCACACACGAGCAGGAGTCGTCAAGGATGTGCGGGGTATAGTGTGGGCCCCAAACTTCGGCGAAACATTCCATTGGGTGCCCGGCAAAGCAACTTCAGCTAACATCTTGGCAAGGTCTGCCTCACTTTGTTGAGGGGCAACGTCCCCATACTCAGCCGCCTCGATATTGGGCAGCCCAAAAACAGCATTTATGGCTTGAGGGGCGTAACTAACCTGCTTGCCCCGGACTGTGACTTCTCGCAATTTTTGTGAGACAAAGTTGGCGTAAAATTCTTTGATCTAAGGGACAACCGCCTCGCGAGGGGCTGTGCAAAAATTAAGCCATCCTCGATCACTAAGCACATTGGTTACATAATCAGGATTGCCATCAGTGGGGAAAGCTCTTTCAAACCAAATGCCGCGCACAATAAGTTTCTTGAATTTGTCGGCAGCCCTCGGGGATATAAACTTGGCAACAGCAGGTGGTTCGTCGGCCACAGTTTTTTTCTTTCGATTGGCGACTTGTTTGCTGCGAGGCATAACGCGCAATAACCAAAAGTGCAACAGCCACAGATAGGGGGGGTGCCCAAAGTGTAATAGAGTACCTTAGAGGAGTCGGACACCCTTGTGAATGCACTGGGTGGTGGCAGAATTGTCGTGAGACTCCAAGGCAGGGAAGACAAGGGGCTACCCAAAGCGCGATGTGGTGAATACCGGTGTAGAGGTGTGGGTGGGCTCAGTGGTGTGCAAGAGGGGGAGTGGGTCGGGTTTGGTTGTGGGCCGTGGGTGGATCGGGGCGGGTTCGTGAGAATGGTGGGGTCGGGGTGGCTGGGTTGTGGTGGTCGTGGGTGGGTCGGCTTGGGTTCGCGGGATGTGGTGGCCTGGGAGGTTCGTAAAAATGGTGGGGGTCGATGTGGTTGTGGGGTTTCGTAGGAGGCGGGGCCGATCGGGGGGGGGGGGGGGGTTGTCGCTGGGTGGTGGTGGCGGCGTGTTTGTGGGTTCGGGGATGGCGGAGATGGCGATGGCCGTGGGGTCGGGGGTCGATGGGTTCGTGGCTGGGTGTGGTGGCCGTGGGTGGGTCGGCTTGGGGTCGAGTTGGGTCCGTGAGATGGGGTGCCGACTGGATTCGTGGGGGCTAGGTGCGGTCGACGGGGTGGCTGGGGTGTGGTGGCCGTGAGGTTTGGGGCTGGTTGGGGTGGGTTTCGTGAGATGGGGGCGACTGGTTTGTGAGAGGCGGGGGGCCGTGGGTGTGTTACAGAGAGATGGGGATGATGAAAATGATAGGTTTAGGGTTTCAAAAATGGAGTGGGTCAAATTTTTACTCTATGGGTCTTTGAACAACTTTGTTGCAACATCATACAACTTTGCTGCAGCAAAGTTAAGTCAGAGAGCAAGACTAAAAATGTGTTTTGTTTTAATGCTGATGTTGCAACATCAAGGAACTTTGCTGCAGCAACGGCAAGTCAGAGAGCATCCTGAATTTCGATGTTGCAACATCATGGAACTTTGCTGCAGCAACGGCAAGTCAGAGAGCATCCTGAATTTCGATGTTGCAACATCATGGAACTTTGCTGCAGCAACGGCAAGTCAGAGAGCATCCTGAATTTCGATGTTGCAACAACATGGAACTTTGCTGCAGCAACAGCCAAGTCAGAGAGCAAGCCCAATATGATGCTACATTACTCCAACTTTTCAACCCCTTTTCAATTCCTCTTTTTTTTTTTTTTTCTACACCCATAAGCACATTAAACCATCAAAATCCGATGTTCCAAAGAAATATATTTCTTGTCTTCTCCCCCCCCCCCCTTTTTTTTTTATTTATTTATTTATATATATATATAGTATACATCTAAATAAAACTTGGGTTGCTCTACAATTAAATCTTCAAAGTTCCACAGCAACCCGAGTTTTTACATATTCTTCAAGGATCCTCCAAGGAGATTGAGCACTTGTTTCGCTCAACCTCACCCCCCCAATAATGCTTGATCCTTTGGCCATTAACCTTGAATTCCCTTCTGGAGCCTTCTTCACGCAATTCCACTGCTCCATAAGGATGCACTTTAACCACCAAGAATGGGCCTGACCATCTTGACTTGAGCTTGCCTGGGAATAGTTTCAAACGCGAGTTAAACAACAAAACTCGCTGGCCTTCTTCGAACACCCTTGGCTGAATATGCTTGTCATGCCACCTTTTTGTTTTCTCCTTGTAAAGTTTGGCATTTTCATAAGAGAATAATCGCATCTCTTCCAATTCGTTTAACTGCAACATTCTCTTTTCTCCTGCAAGTTGCAAGTCCATGTTGAGTGTTTGAATAGCCCAATAAGCACGGTGCTCAAGTTCCACTGGCAGGTGACATGCTTTTCCAAATACCAACCGATATGGTGACATCCCCAATGGGGTCTTGAAAGCTGTTCTATAAGCCCACAATGCGTCATCTAATCTCTTGGACCAATCCTTGCGGTTGGGACTCACCACTTTCTCAAGGACACCTTTTATCTCTCTATTAGACAACTCAGCTTGCCCATTAGTTTGGGGATGGTAAGCAGTAGCTATCTTGTGCCTCACATTGTATTTAGCCAATAAGCTAGCCAACACTTTGTTCACGAAATGGGTCCCCTCATCGCTAATGATTGCCCTTGGAGTGCCAAAACGAGTGAAAACATTCTTCTGTAAGAATCTCATGACAACTTTAGCATCATTAGTGGGAGAGGCAATTGCTTCCACCCATTTTGAAACGTAATCCACAGCTACCAAAATGTACAAGTCGCCATAAGATGGAGGGAAAGGGCCCATAAAATCGATACCCCACACATCGAAAAATTCAACTTCAAGAACATTAGTTAAGGGCATCTCATTCCTTCTGGAAATATTACCAACCCTTTGGCATCGATCACATCTCAACACAAAAGCATGGGCATCTTTGAATAAGGAAGGCCAAAAGAATCCACACTGAAGTACCTTAGATGCGGTGCGCGATCCCCCAAAATGACCACCACAAGGTGAAGAGTGACAATGATGCAGAATATCCTCCATCTCTTGCTCGGAAACACACCTTCTAATCATGTGGTCAGCACATTGTTTGAACAAGAATGGCTCTTCCCAAAAATAATGCCTCACGTCATGCAAAAACTTCTTCTTTTGTTGGCTTGTCAAATCCGGAGGCAACAATCCACTAACCAAGTAATTAGCAAAATCCGCAAACCAAGGAACAACATGAGAGTGGTTGACCTCAAACAATTGCTCATCTGGGAATGTCTCTTTGATGGGCACTTGAACACTGGATCCTTTTTCACCTTCCACTCTTGACAAATGATCCGCCACTTGATTCTCGACTCCCTTTCTATCTTGAATTTCCACATCAAACTCTTGGAGTAAGAGCACCCATCTAATTAAACGAGGCTTGGCATCCTTTTTCTCAATCAAGTACTTTATAGCGGAGTGATTTGTGTAGACTATTACTTTGGTGCCCACCAAATAAGCCCGAAACTTGTCAAAGGCAAAGACAATAGCCAAGAGTTCCTTTTCCGTCACTGTGTAATTAAGTTGAGCACCTGTCAAAGTGCGGCTAGCATAATAAATGGAGTGAAATATCTTGCTTCTTCGCTGCCCCATAACAACTCCCACTGCATAGTCGCTAGCGTCACACATTAATTCAAAAGGCAAGTCCCAATCTGGAGCTACAATTATTGGTGCTGAAATCAATCTCTCTTTCAACTCTTCAAAGGCTTTCAAACATGCTTCATCAAAGTGGAATGGCGCCTCTTTCTCCAATAGGTTGCAAAGAGGCTTAGAAACCTTGGAGAAATCTTTTATGAATCGCCTATAGAATCCGACATGCCCAAGAAAACTTCTAATATGCTTCACCGAAGTGGGAGGAGGGAGCTTCTCAATAACTTCAATCTTAGCTCGGTCAACTTCAATTCCTTGCCTTGATATCTTGTGACCCAAAACAATACCTTCCTTAACCATAAAATGGCATTTTTCCCAATTAAGAACAAGGTTTGTTTCTTCACATCTTTGTAAAACCTTAGCCAAGTTGCTCAAGCACTCGTCATATGAATCACCGAAAACAGAGAAATCATCCATGAATACTTCTAAGAACTGCTCCACCATGTCAGTGAAAATAGCCATCATACATCTCTGAAATGTGGCAGGTGCGTTACATAGACCAAAAGGCATCCTCCGAAATGCGAAAGTACCGTAGGGACAAGTGAAAGTTGTCTTGTGCTGATCCTCTGGAGCGATTGCAATCTGATTGTAACCAGAGTATCCATCTAGAAAACAATAGTACTCTCTCCCTGCAAGTCTGTCCAACATCTGATCAATGAAGGGAAGAGGGAAGTGATCTTTTCGAGTAGCCTTGTTCAATTTTCTATAGTCCATGCAAATTCGCCACCCTGTAACGGTTCTAGTAGGAATCAGCTCATTGTCTTCATTTTCCACTACTGTAATCCCACCTTTCTTTGGTACACACTGGACAGGACTGACCCATGAGCTGTCAGAGATGGGATAAATAATACCTGCATCGAGCCACTTGATAATCTCCTTTTTCACCACTTCTTTCATGATAGGATTTAGTCTTCTTTGCCCTTCAATAGACCCTTTTTCATTGTTTTCTAACAGAATCTTATGCATGCATAGAGAAGGACTAATGCCCTTTATGTCTGCAATGGTCCACCCAATGGCCTTCTTGAACTTTCTCAATACATCTAGCAACTTTTCTTCTTGCTCCATACTTAACTCAGCTGAAACAATCACAGGTAAGGTGGAAGACTTACCCAAATAAGCATATCTTAAGTGTGATGGTAAAGCTTTTAATTCCAACTCCGGAGGCTCTTCCACTGATGGTTTAGGGGCTGCAAAAGACCTTGAGGAGAGCTCCAAAGATTCAAAATGCTTTCTTGTATGCAATCCTTGTGAGCTAGCTTCTAGCCAAGCCAAGTATTCATCCTCATCCTCTGCATGTGAATCAAACATCAAGAGTCTCTCTAGAGGATCATCAAAATTGTTTTCTAATTCCTTTGAAGCCAAAGAATCTACCACTGAAACCACAGAACACTCTTCGACCTCATCTGGAAATCTCATAGCCTTGAAAACATTGAAAGTCACCTGCTCATTTTGAACCCTCATAGTAAGTTCACCCTTCTGCACATCAATCAAAGTTCTACCAGTAGCTAGAAAAGGCCTCCCTAGAATGATTGGTACCTCCCTGTCTGCCTCATAATCCAACACAATGAAATCAACTGGGAAAATGAACTTATCAACTTTTACCAAGACATCCTCAATCTTCCCATCTGGATAAGCAAGAGATCTATCTGCAAGTTGTAGGGTCACTGTGGTAGGTCGGACCTCACCAATCCCCAATTGTCTATACACAGACATAGGCATCAGATTTATACTAGCACCCAAGTCACATAATGCCATGCCATAATAAGAATTACCAATGGTACATGGAATGGTGAAACTCCCAGGATCTTTCATCTTCGGTGGTAGCTTGTTTTGCAAGAATGAGCTACATTCCTTGGTAAGGGCCACTGTCTCAAATTCTCCTAACCTTCTCTTCCTTGTAAGAATATCTTTCATGAATTTTACATAGTTAGGCATTTGCTCAAGTGCCTCTACCAGTGGGATGTTGATATGCAACTGCTTCAACATATCTAGAAACTTCTTGAATTGAGAATCCAACTTCTGCTTCTGAAAACGTTGAGGAAATGGAGGTGGTTTCTTTGAAATTGAGCTTGCTGGTTGACAATGCTGCGGTATCCCTGCAGGATCATGGGCAGAGGCAGATTTTTGTGCACTAGGAAGTTCAACATCTTTTTGGAACTCCTCATTTATTTGGATTGAAGAGGGCTCACCCTCATGCCCAGACTCGGTCTTGTCCTTCTCCAACTCCTTTCCACTCCTCAAAGTGACAGCTTTACAATGTTCCTTCCCCATATTCCTTGGATTCTCGGTATCACTTGGCAGTGTACCGTGGGGTCTATTTCTGAGCTCATTAGCTAGTTGCCCAACTTGATTTTCTAAGTTCCTCAATGAAGCCGTTTGGCTCTGAATCATGGCTTCATTCTTCACTATATATTCCTTCAACATGCTCTCAAGAGAGCTAGATTGCATTGTCTGTTGTTGTGGTCTTTGTTGTGGAGCTTGAGGGGGGTAACCCGGTGGAAAATTTGGTCTTGGAGGCATTGAAGGATTACTAGGGCCAGTTCCTTGATTACTCCATGAAAAATTAGGGTGTTGCCTCCATGATGGGTTGTAGGAATTAGAATAAGGGCCATTCCTATTTTGGTTCCCCATATAACATACAGCTGCCGGATTAGAAGGACAGTTATCAAAAGTATGACCCTCACCACAATACACACATGAAATGTTCTCCAAATGCCCCATTTGTGTCCCCATGGGCTGCCCCATTGACTGATTCATTCCCATATTCATTGTCTTGAGCATATTAGAAATAGAGGAGACTTGGGCTGCCAAAGAAGTGATGGCATCTACATCATGAATACCAGCCACCTTTCTACCTGTAGACAATCTAGAAGTGGGCCACTGATAATTGTTGTTGGATATCCTCTCAAGTATCTCATATGCCTCATTATAGGACTTAGCAAGAAGAGCCCCATTCGCTGAAGCATCAACCACCATTCTAGTGTGGGCATTCAGACCATTATAAAATGTCTCCATCTGGATGCAATGAGGAATGCCATGATGAGGGCATTTGCGCAACAACTCCTTAAACCGCTCCCATGCCTCATATAAAGATTCTTCATCAAGTTGCTGAAATGAAGTAATCTCATTGCGGAGCTTGGCATTTTTAGTGGGGGGAAAATACTTCATCAGAAACCGCTCAGCCAACTCTTGCCAAGTACTCACAGAATCAGAAGGCAAAGAGTTCAACCAAGCTCTGGCTCTGTCTCTCAAGGAGTATGGGAACAACTTTAGTCTCAAAGCATCCTTTGTCACTCCAGGCAGCTTGAAAGAGTCACTTACTTCAATGAACAAGCGAAGGTGAAGGTGGGGATCCTCTGTTGGCATCCCACTAAACTGACCCACATTTTGAAGCATTTGGAACATGACTGGCTTCAATTCAAACTGGGCTGCCTGAATTTCTGGTCTGACGATGCCTGGATTGAGCTCATTGAAGAGGGGGAGAGCATATTGCCTGATAGCACGATCTCTGTCATCAGCCACAATAACTGCATTTTTCCCATTGTTGGCAGCTACTCCCCCTTGAGCAACTCCTGTTGTATTTACTGGAGGATCATGAGCGACTCTTGGTAGAGGAGCTACCGTCTGGGCGGCTCCCTGTTGAGCTCCTTGCTCAGCATCCATCACTACTACTTCCCTTTTTGACTTTTGTATTCTTCGCCTTCTTCTAAAAGTGCGCTCAATTTCTAGATCAATGGGAAGTAGTTCAGGGTCTTGATTCTCGTTCATACACTGTATAAACCTGAAAATGCACGAGAATCACCCAAGTTAGCACAAAAGAAAGAAAAATTAAACCAAATTGCAAGATAATCAACTTTACAATAATTGACTTTAAGCAATCCCCGGCAACGGCGCCAAAAACTTGTTGCGGATTTTCCTAAGTGTGTGCAAGTGTACACAATCGTTGAACAAGTAATATAATGAAAGTAATTTTTATCGTCTCCTCAAGGATTGCTAAAAAAATATTGTAAAAATCATCATCAAACAATTTGGGGTGCAATTAACTATCCCTTTTTTTTATGACTAATCAATTAAACTAATGGACAAAAAGAATTAAATAATTAATTTAAGCGGTTAACAATAAAGCTGGAAAATGAAAAATTGCGATTACTATGATGATAAAAGTTAGGCATATCAAATCCCCCTAATTTGTAGTCTTGCCCCTGATGTTGCAACAAAGTTCATCGCAAAGTTCTCTTGTAACTAGGATTTCCAATTTAATGCACATGCCATTTTTCCAAATGCTCATGTTAAAATTCCATCAATTAGATTCGCATATTCCTATGCTAAATTTAATTTCAAGAACATAATTCCTAACATCAATCCTTCAAGTTTGCAAGGTGAATAAAATATTCCTAAGTTATTCACTAATCAATACAAAAGTACCAACATGCATCAATCAAGCATTTCCACTAATTTTTACCCTTCCGGAATTAAAACTAGCTTGTCTCTCACATAAGTTGATCATTCTCAAGCAAGAGATTTGCACAATAAAAATAGCTTAATTGAACAAGAGAAAAATTTCATAAAATAGTCAACACTTTGGGGGCAATTGCAAATTAGGGTTCATCAATACCCCTAACACAAATAACTTAAGTCATAGTAAAAATACCCAAATCACCACAATAAATATTCAGCATTATCTCAAGAGTTTAAGGAAAGAGAAAAAGAAAATAAATTATATGAAAGTAGAGTTTAGAAAAACAAGCCAAATTGATAGAGATATTCTCTTCTTGTCTTCTAACTCTTAATCCTCTTCTTCTTCTAGCTTCCTTCTCTTTCCTCTTCTCTTCTTGATGATTCAGCTCAAAGAAATTCAGAGAAAACCCCTTCAATGGAGCTTGGGCGGCTGGTACACTCCTTCTCTCTCTATACGTGGGGGACAAAATTCTGTTCCTTTTCAGAAGTTGCAACACCTTTCCACCTCATCTAAGTACATGCCAAGTGTACAGATTTTATGCTGCTGACTGTCCATACTTTGCTGCAGCAAAGTTGACTGATGTTGCAACAACAGCCAGAATTTCAGCTCTAATATGATTTCCTTCCACATGCTTCACTAAGCTTTCCAAGCACCCTCTTGCTATGCCTTCAAAATAAATACCACATTTTTAGAACATAATTCCATTATTTTCCACAAGAGTTATCATTAATTAAAACAAATTACGCAAACAAAGTTAAGAGACAAAGTGACTAAAACCACACAATAACAGCACAAACACTCAATTTCACCTAACTTTTTAAGTCCAAAAGCTCAATTAATAGCTCTAAAATATAGAGCTATCAGCTCTCCTCGGACCAAAGGTCATGTACATTTAGCTCTCCTCGGACCAAGGTGGTCCGAGGGTACTTACTTTGCTTCTTACTTCGGGCAGATTCGAGGCATCCCCCTTCATTGTGTCCGATCGGACACAATGGTTGTCTTCTTTGGCTTAAGGTGGTTCAAACCACCCTATTTAGCTCCTTCAGTCAAGGTCCGATCGGACCTTGCACTTTCCTCCTCGGACCAAGGTGGTCCGAGCCATCTCTTCTTGCCATCTCCTCGGAGCAAGATGGTCCAAGGCACTCCCATAGGCATCTTGTTCGATCGGGCACAATGCTCCTCTCCTCGGACGAAAATGGTCCAAAGCACCCCATAAGCATCATGTCCGATCGGACACAACTTTCTTCTCCTCGGACCAACATGGTCCGAGCCTTTCTTCATTCAACCAAGGTCCGATCGGACCTTGGACTCTTCTCCTCGGACCAGAATGGTCCGAGCCTTCTTTTACACACCATCACCTTGGACCCAAATGGTCCAAGGTACCTCTCTTATGAGTATGTCCGATCGGACATAGTTCCATTCTCCTCGGACCAAAAATGGTCCGAGCCTCTCCTTTTCAACCAAAGCCCGATCGGACTTCAACATATTCTCCTCGGACCAAGGTGGTCCGAGGTATACTCTCCTCCTCCTTCTCTCCTTGTTCAAGCCCAAGTATACCTCTTCTTCAACATACCCGATCGGCCATTATGTGGCTTTCCCCTTGAGTAAAACTTGAGCCTTGGTCACTCTTTGAACACACTCGAGCCAAACTTAACAAGAGGTCCCCTAAGCTTAGGTCCGATCGGACCTATTGCTTTTATACTCTGAACCAAAATCCAAACCTCCCCTTCAACTTCTTGGACTCTGCTCCAATTCAATTATTAGGGTCTTCAAACTGAGGTCTGAGCCAAGCAACCCCCAGTCCAAATATTCTCTTCGGTCGGGTGTATTTGGCTTGACTATCTGTCCAATTCCTTAACTGATGTATTGGCCATTACTAAGCCAGATCACCCCACTAACTCATGCCATGTGCCAATTTTACTGCCACGTCATTCTTTTCAAATTTTTGGGATAACAAAAAGATTATAACTCTTAAACAAAATATACAAGTAAATAGAACAATAGAATAAAAGGAAGAACAGAAACACAATCAAAATCTCACTTACACAACCTAAGTGAAGAGGATTGGGGATCACCAACTTGAACATGGTTTAAAACCTTTGTCCAAAAGCTTATTTCCCCCTAACTCGAGCACTAAGGGAGCTCTCTCAAATATTGGAAAAGATTTATGAAATTATCAAGCCTCAAGGTGTTTCTAGCCAAGTGCTCTAGTGGATAGAAAAAGTTGTATCTTACAAGTGAGCTATAGGCTCCTATTTATAGAGTTTAGAGACACCCTTTGAATTTCAAATTCCACCAACCCCCATGGCTGTTACCAATGTTTAATTGGATTAATATGGAATTAAAAAAGAGATTTGGGAGTTATTTGGGTTTTTTGAGCCGTTCAACAAATATTGAAAAAACTGAAAATTGGTCAGTTTTTTGGCCTGTGGCCGCGGCCAGAGACAATGGTGGCCACGACCATTGGTCTTTGTCCCACAGGCCGCGGCCACTGACCAATTTCAGCACAAAAATTGTGCTGTTTTTCCAAACGGTTCCAAACCCTCCCAAATGATTTTGTAACTCCCAAAACACATTATTGGGGTTAAAATCATATCTCTAACAGCCATATCACATATGGCTTTTTGAAATTCGTCTCAATATTGTGTAACAACAATTTACACAATAAAGGGTAATATTTGGAGGTTACAAATTTGTAACACCAAATATGTTACATTATTTGGATATGTCTCATATATCTAAATATTGTAACTCTCTATTATATGTTACAATATGTGACACACTTTGTCACATTTATTTAATCTAAAACATTATATTATAATATAATATAATTTTACATTATATTATAAAATAATATAACAGACACGACTAGGACCGAGGCCTGGTTCCTAACAGGTATAATGCAAATAGGAAGACAAAATTTTGGATATAACTAAAATTAATTAGTCAAGCTATCAAAAAATGATTGCGATCTAAAGACTACCCCTAGGATTTCAAGTGTACAAGAATTCAGAATTCACAAACATGAGAAAACAATAGACTAAGGGGAACACGAATAGATCACAAATTAAATATGTATTCAAAAGCATATAATTATCTCGAGGAGAAAAAAATCCTTAACCTTAGCCTAAAGGAGATTATTTTAATCCGAAAGACTTAGTTACAAAATAAAAAATAAAGAAAAGGAATCATTGAGCTCCATCGACTTTTTCGGAGGATGTCACTTTCTCGCCATCCCCTTCAGCAGCATCAGAAGCCTCGATGGTCACAGAGAGTTCCTGTGAGAATTGAATCTTGAATTTGGCAAGATAAGTTTCCCAAAACCCTTACTGCATGAAGGTGAAATTCCCGTCCTGGTTGAAAGCCCAACACAGGTAAAGCATCTCCTCCATTGAGTTCGACAGCTCCGCAATCTTCAACCTCGCCCTCTCGGCCTCCTCCTTGGCTTTGGCCTCAACCTTTCCAAGCTTCTTTTTTAGGCTATCATTCTCGACCTGCAGCTAGTCTAGTCAATGACTCACTTCCATGACTTGATTCTTAGCAATCTGCTCGCCCTCCTAGGAAGCAGTCAGGGTAGCCTTCGCAGACCACTTGCTCTCGTAGGAGGAAACGAGGGTGGTTGTGTCAGACTGCTCGCTTTCTTGGGCGGCGATTAGGGTGGCTTGGAGCTTGTCACTCCTAGCTCGAACCCAAGAAATACCATGGAGTTGAGCCAGAAAAAGTCGCAAAAGGAAAAGGCAATTCAAAGTTAGTAAAAAAAAAGATTAAAAGAAAAGAAAAATGTTAGAGGAATGAAAAAGGCTCACAGTGAGGTTCATTCCCATAGAAGACTCGAGGATATCTTTGGTAGTACGCTCCTCCATGGCCCAAAGATCCTTGACATTGGCTCTATACGCATGGCCCACCATATGGCTCGCCATCTCGTATACAGTCCCCTGAAACACTTCATGGATCCTTGTTAGCTCGAGTGGCTTTACCGGGATTTGAACAGGAACTAAGCGGAGGGAGCTTCGCCTTGGATCACTTGAGGAATCGAAGGAGGTACATGTCGAGGGAGAGGAGGAGGAGCCTCGATCTGTGATTTCTGTTACCGGGGCTAGGGGTTGAGTGTGCTGTTGCTATTTCCAGGTGGAACTAGCACCTTTGTCTTTGATTGGAGACTCGTTCGAAACATGTGTTCTTTGGCACCCTGGGCCTTTTCACCACGAGCCCAGCTCTGGCTCTGCCAGCCTTGAAGGCACCGCTTAAACCTGAGGCATCTGGCAAATCCATATCTTTACTTGAAAATGAACGAGCAGAAGATTTAGATACAATGGATAGTTATTCAAATTAATGCAATGACAAGAACAGAGTAAGAACCCTACCCTCCGAGCAAGGAGAGGAATTAACTATGATCAGCTCAGGGTTATGGACCGGACTGGGCATAACCTCTAACTCCTGGACTACTGGAGGTGGGGGAGATTCTAGAATTATTACATCCTGGGTTCTGAGGGGTTCAGGCTCTTCTTCCAAGCTAGATTCATCTACGGACCGCCTAAAGCCAAGGGAGAATACACCCTGACGTAAGGAAGGCCATGTCCTACGATTTTTGCCATATTCCTAACAAATGGTGGACCTAAAATGGAGGGTGTTGTCAACCACAATGGTGCATTTGAGATAGCTATGGTCATAGTGTATCACTAGATGATCCACACACTGGAGGAGTGTTGTGTTCATGTAACGCCCTAGATAAACAAGACTGTTACACTATGTATTTTACAATAGTGCAAGTCTTGCTAATCAAGTCATTTGAAAATAAATGTGATTCTAAAGTCAACTAACAGGCTAAGGTTAAAAGATTTTGATCATGAACAATTTATTTTCATTAAAACAAATGCTTGGTACATGGGATCCCAAAAACAGGGTTTATGTGGAAAATACAACTCTCAAAGGTTGATACAACAAAAGCCAGTCTAATGGCAAATACAATTTAGAGCTCTATTCCTGTAACTTTTCCTCGGCCACATCGGCCGAGCAGCTGACGATGTACACTCCGCCCCCATAGCCCTCTAACTCATGGTTGGTCAATTTTCCCTTTGCCTTTACCTCCACAACGTAGCATCCGTGAGCCAAGGCCCAACACGAAAACCATAAACAACAAACACATATAGCAATAGTGGCATTCAATCAACTTTAACCCAATTAATTCAATTATTCAACAGAGTACAAGAATTAAGATAAACAACGGTAGCACATGTATTCTCAAGCATACATCCCAATCAGTAATACAAATGTTCAGGTGTCAGTGCCCTTAGGCCGAGCCCTCTGTTTATCTAGTTGATCCCGGTTCGCTTAGGCCGAGCTGCCTTCAGTACACTTATCATTAGCTCCGACACCCTTAGGTCGTACTTTCATATAACACATAACAACCATATAATCATAGAATACATACGTTCAATTACAGGGAAACTCAATCCTGTTCACAACCACATGGGTGCAGTTTTCTTACCTCGAATCCCGAGCAATAAATAAAGAGCTTTCTCGAGCACGATCCTCATTCCTGAGCCTTAACGATAATCCTAGTCACTATAACAATGGGTAACTATAAATCTCTAATCCAAATAAATGGTTAGGAAACAAAAATTAGTCCCCGAGACCTCGAATTCTACTAAACTGAGTAGTAGAATTTGTCCCAAGCGCTTAGGTTTGAATCCCCGAGCCTCAAACCTTGGTTGCCCTTTATTTTCCATTTTGGGCCACGACTTTCCCTTAAGGGTCGCGACCCACCCCTTAGACAGAGGCCCAGCCCTCCCTACTAGAGGACATGGGCTGCGACTTTCACCCCCCTGGGTCGCGACGCGCCTGGTGAATCAGAGGCATCCTAGCCTCTTCAAGCATGCGGGTCGCGGCACCTGAAGAACAGGGCCGTGACCTGAGGCCGCAAACCCATAAATTCCACCATTTTTCAGTGTTTCCCTCAAGTCTAAGCCTTGAAATTAACCCCAAACCTTCAGCCAAACTCAAAATTGAACCCAAAATTCTTATCCCTATAACCTAAACATCATATCCAATCTTATAAACAATTCTTACTCTCCTTAACACCCAAAAGAAGCCTTAGAAATTATTCTCAAGCAGGCTCTAAGCTCATCATCATTTCACACAGAATTCAATAATCATATGTTAGATTTTTCCTGAATTGATAACTTGAATCCCCCAACTAAACTCTATCCACTTCTAGCCTCAACTCTTTAGGTTTTCCCAGCCCAAACTCAGCTCAATTCTCTGCTTGGTCTCCTTCAATTCTCCAAATTTACTTAGGTTTTAGAGAGAGTGAGAGTGAGAAAGTGTGGGAAAAAAGGAGAGGGAAAGAAAGTGTTCTAAGAGTTATTAAATTTTTGGTGAGTTTTGTCATTCTTAGAATCAGCTAGGTGTATTACCCTTAACCCAAAAAGACTAATTTTCCCCTTGAACATACTCAGGCCTCTAATGATTTCTAAGGGTAAAACGGTCATTTTCCTGATTCCCACTAATTCCTCAAGTGTTCCTACCATTTACCAATTAATCTTGTCGTGTCAAAATAATTACCAAATACTTACTCATTATTCAATAAATCACAAAATATTGTCTAAATTCCCAAAATACCCCTAGGCTCTACTGAGCCGGGTATTAAACCCTATTGTGACTATTTCACTAATCTACTCACTAGGATTGTCTCGATCCATAAACTACAAATATATCCACATAATAATGTGGTCTCACTCATTTATCACATATAATCACATTTATGCCCTTAACGGGCCAGAATTACAAATATGCCCTTATAAACAGTAAAGGGCCCACATGCATATCTAATACTCATAAACATGCCTATAATTTGTTCACATAATCATATAAATCATGCATGCCACATAGCCACTCATTTAACCAACTAAACACACATATATCCAATTACGCCATCTTGACACGCTAATCTAGGCACTAAACCCTATTAGCATTTTAAGTCATTACAGTTCAGGTCCGGGTCAGAAGATGATCTGATTGGGTTTGAAATGAATTAGCCTAAAACTGGCAGCAACCCGATCTAGTTCTATATATGGGCTACCTTGGCCGAAAGTGTTGGCTGCTGCCCTGGACTCAGCTTGCTCTGGCTCAGGACCCTGATCATCCTCGGGAACTCTCCTCTTGTGCACCAGTGGTGCAACATCCTATTACTCCTCAGCGTCTTCAATGGTAGGAAGGACTTCTTGAGGAGGAGGAAGCTTGGGAGGTACAGGAGGTGGACCTTGGATCCTAATAGCCAGTGTCTGGTCTTTGCATATTATGTTGCAGGCCACCATGGTAGCATCATTCACTACCTCTCGGAAGTCCTTCTCCTTCAAAGGATGACAGGAGAACGTCTCGTATTGACCCCCAACGGTCTTAGACCACTTTGTCCTCTTGAATATAGATGCGCAAAGAACGAACTCAGTTAGAAGGATTAAACTAAAAAAAATGATAAGGGAGTTCACATACAGAATTCAGAAAGTTAGGAGACTTACGAAGGTGGTTGAAGTATCAGTGATTGCAATTCTTGAACCCATTAGACATAAAGAACTGGTCTTTGTAGTCATTTGGGTGGTTGGGGAGGTCAATAACAGAAGCCAAGTTGGGGAAGCGAGTGAGGCAGTAAAAATTTTCACCTCGCCCCTTCTGATCAAGACTGGCCTTGAGGCAAAAGAAGTACATAATATCAGCTGGGGTGGGGACCTCCAACTCGTGCCTCAAAAACAGATATTTTAACCTTGCCAAAAGTCGATACGAGTTTGGGGGGAGCTGGAACGGAGCCAGTTCGACGTAGTTCAAAAAATCCACAAAGTACTGGTCATCTTGAAGAGGGGCGTAGCTCCACTCTCCTTCCAAAGGAGGTCAGGCGAGGAGGCCATCAATTCCCATCTTGATCCCATGGCTCAGCAGTATTTTGTTCACTTTCCCATGTGACGTTATTTAGAACACAATGTGCTTGGCCTCAAAAAAAGTGTTAGGGTCGACAATAATGTCTCTCTCCACTACTGGGCCGAAGTGAGGAATTGGAGATTCAGACACGATCTGCTTGTCCTTATTCTTGTTCTGAGTAGAGGAGCTCGCGACATTTTTCTTTGGCGGGGCCATGATCAAGCTCGCCTGACGACAAAGTGGCCTATTAGTGGCAACCTATGATAATGACTAGATATGATGATAAAGGAACTATGACCCAAGGGTTTGAGTGGCTTACTTTCTGTGATTCAAAATTTGCACGAGCTAAGATATGTCCTGGATCCAGCGCGTCTTTCCACGCGCAGTCCTAGGCCACACGCTATGGATTTGGGAAATTCCCTGATACTTCAAGATTCATGTGTCAAATCCATCAGACCCACTACTTTTCTTTTGAAAGTGGTTTAATGTAAAACTGCTTAAGGAATCGCGACCCTTAAGCTACCCAAAGCCAAACCTGAAAACCTCTCAACTTCTATATCCAAACAGGTATCCAAATCGATTCATCAACAACATTTTCCTTGCAAAACCCAGAATATTTGCCCAGATTTCAAATGCCTTATTTCTAAACAAGTCTAGTATCGTTCTTTTGGCCTAAACTGAACCCTATTTAAATGCAGACATGGCTACAATACGAAACGATACTGAACAAAAAAAGTTTTTCGAAGTAAAAAACTCATTGGAAAATAAAGAAGTTAAAGATTCAAACCAGATGAGGAAATACTTATAGCTTATATGTTTGTTCAATGAGAATATTGATGCTTCCACAGGAAGGATCTTGAGAGCTTCTGAGAAACTAAAGGGTGATGAAAGTTTTTGGAAAAAATTGAGAAAAAAGGGGATTTTTGTTTCTGAAAGGAAAGTTTTTGAATGTAAAGGTGGTAAGGTTCAGGTCTGATCTCCCTATTTATACGTAAGCTTTGGGAATTAATTTGGGCCATCTGATTGGGTCAACTTGAGATCTAAAGGCCAAGGGGAAATGACCCGTGCTGCAACAAAAAGTTGATAGGACAATTGTCATGGTCTTCGAGACTCAAACAGACGCCAATTACAGACGACCACCTGTTCAACACTCGAATAGTAGGTAGGCACGATTTCACATGATAGAAACCTAAAATCCCCTACTGTGCGTGCCAGAAAATGATGACGTCAAGCACGACCAGGAGCTTGGGGGGAAAATGTTGTACCCTAAAAATTAGCACGGGTTTAATCACTCAGGTAGGGGTACAGTTTGCAGATGAATATATGGAAAAGGCAGGCGAGTAGAACATCTAGCTAATGATGATGTGAGCAACTCGAGTTAGGACTTGGCAGTACGGTATTCAGATAATTATCAGGTCGCCTCTTAGGATGACGGTCTAGTTCGAGACATGCAGTGGCATGATCCCCTTTAGGGAACTTTGAACTTAATCCGAACTAAGGTTTGGATTCCCTTCGATCCCCATCTCGACGAAGATGTTCAGCTCGTGGAAACTAGGTCATGACACATAGTGAAGGATCCTGAGAGACTCGGAGGCTTTTATACACTCATTAATGTCTAGGCTGTATTGCACATTCATTGTTCGAGATAACAGAAGTAATTTTTGTTAGGTGATCGTATCCCTATGTAAATGGGCATTATCTTTAGTAATTGTTTACCATATTTATGCACACGGTTACCCAAACCTATCCAGGAAATTCCACTATAAATATCATGGATAATGGATAGGAAATGGGACTGCTTTTTGTAATACTGAAACTCTGTGGAAATTGTGAGAGAGTAATAATATTGCCTCGTGGACTAGGTAGATTTTAACCACTGAACCACGTAAAATTGTGTGTGTGAGAAAATTTTCATATAAGTTCATTACGGTTTGCAAATACACACTAATATCCTTCTTATTAGATTTCTAAATCTACTGTTGGCGAAAAATCGCGTCAACAATATGAATATAATAGTAACAAACTAATATTATATATATTATCATAATAATATTTTATAATATTTAATATAATTATTAAATATCTAATCTTATAATATATATTATTATAATAATTATATTTTATTACATTAGAATTTATATTGATATAATTATTAAATATCTAGTGTTGTAATATATATTATTATAATAATGATATTTTATAACATTTGAATTTGAATTTAAATTTATATTAATATAATTATTATATATGTAGTCTTATATTAAATATTATTATAATAATCATACTTTATAATATTTAAATTTACATTAATAAATGACTAAATATATTAATATAAATTTAAATTCAAATTCAAATGTAATAAAATATCATTATTTTAATAATATATAATACCAGACTTGATATTTAATAATTATATTAATATAAATTTAAATATTATAAAATATTATTATGATAATAATATTTGATCTTATTTTTTTACTAATTATATTAATATGAAATCAAATATTATAAAAATATTATTATGATAATAATATATAATCCTAATTTTTTACTAATTATATTAATATTAATTCAATATTATAAAATATTATTATAATAATAATATTTAATACTTATATTAATATAAATTTAAATATTAGAAAATATCATTATAATAATATATAATACATAATCTTAATTTTTATTAAAAAGATTATCGTCTAAAAGGGTTTTCATATTATATATATAATCATAAACAATGATGTTTTGATTTAATTTTTCATTTAATATGTTTATGTCATTATTTTACATATAATATTGTTTATTTATTTGAAATTTATATCACAATGATACAAATTTAATAAATATAATTAATAGGTTCTATAATTTATTATTTAGGTTCTATAATTACATTGCCTGTATTTAGTATATATATAAAATATCTATTATCTTATATGATTTTAAAATTTCTCATTTCATATATTTTATAATAATAGATTTCATATTTCATCTTCATTCTAATTAAAAATAATAATAATAATAATTACATTAAAACATAATTTTGTGATTTTGAAAACCTCTTTTAAAGTAGACTACTCAAATAGTAATAAAACTTAAGTTTTTACTTATTTTCTTTTACAGTCTAAAAATATAAACAAGCCCTAATAACTATCTTTATACTCTTACCTTATATGCACTGGGTGTAAAGGTATACTCATATTGGTCATCCCTTATTTAATCTTGTTAAAATGAAATCCCCCCTACCAATAAAAAAAACACAATTTTTTTTTTTGTGTAATTAAATATCACTTTTAATCACACTAAAAAATTATTTATAACTAAAAAGTAATATGTAATTTCAATTTATTATTAACATAGTTTTAGTCATAATTATTATTATGCATAATTAATGACAAAATGTATTGTGACTAAAAATATATTTAGCCACAACAAATTATTTATTTTTATGACTATTACTTTTAATTCTGAACTTTTTAGTAATGATATAAATATGATAATTTTTTTTAATCACAAACTTTATTGTGACTAAAAATAAAATTTGTGTAATGCCTACCAGGATATGATACCCATAAGCAAACTGATTTAAAAGTAAAATTTCTATGAACAACATGGTTAAAAATGTTCTGGTTTGTTACTTGTCGCATATATAGTTGACTCTATTGAATGCATTTCTTTGTCTGCGACAGTTATTAGCTCCTATATTCCGATCATAATATATTTAATAAAAAATTCAGTGGATTTAATTAGCTATATATGGATCCCCATCGTTCATAATTTTTTATTTCCTGTAATTGCAACTACAAGTGCTACAACTGGTCAAATTAATAAAAGAAAAGGGGGAGTTATTTCCATTCATCATTTATAATATTTTTTAATGTAGCATTTATAAAGAAAAAAATTGATCTATGGGATATAGACCTAAATATATGTAACCCGATATAAATATAATAATATATATGTATGTATATGGAAGCTAATTAAAAATAATTAATGTCTACTTAATACTTATTTAATTAGTGGTCAACTCATTTTTTATGACATGCATGTGTCAATTTTCTAATTGGTGGAACGGGAAAGATTAATACAATTGGAATATAAGAGATCTCACTTTTTTTCTTAATAAGATAGGTGTCTAATACTATATGAGATAGCATTTCATACATGATTTAAAGTATCTAATGCTACTTGTTTAATTATAATAAATAAAATACATAAAATACCACCTTTCATGGGGCCAATTATACTTAAAATATAGCGTACGTGTATGTTTAATACAAATAAGATACTATAAAAATTTTAATCACATTAATTAATTGGTGATACACAAATCAAAATGACACATATCTAGCTAGTAGGTAACTTGCTAGCTGGTCAATTCTATATGCTTGTTGCTCCACATAAAATAAGCAATCTACTAATCCCGCTTGACTTGCTCTATATATAGTGAGTTACGAGATTAATGAAACAATATTGGAATTGTGAAATGTTATCTAATGAATTTTGTAGACATAATACGTATTTATATATTTAATTAAGGTGAATATTTTGGAATACTTTAAAACCAAAATGAATTGCTCGGCTCTCTCGCTCCATTTTTCTCTCTAACCCTTCGACTTAGAGTTTTTCTCTTTTCCTTCTTGGCTGGGACACTGCCGCTGGCTCTAGCTATGTGGTTAGCTCGCCCTGGCCGAGAAGAGTGGTGGCTACGTTGTTTAAATTTGGGGCTCTCTTTGTTTGTGCTAGAGACAATACTACAAAATACATTTTATGAGACACTTTTTTAAGACACGTACATAAATCCAAGTCCTTAAAAACATTTATGAAGTTTTTAGGACAGTCATTAAGAGTCCTGAAAAAACACAATTTAGGACTCGCAATGAGTTTCCTAAAAAATTATGCGAGTCCTAGAAACACATGGGCTGAAAAATTAGGAATTATGACTTTTAAAGACTCTTTTTGCGAATCCTAAAAAACTTTTAAAGACTCGTTTTGCGAGTCCTAATAATTTGTAATAAGTTAACAATAAGTTATTTAAATAATTTTCCCAATTTATTAATAATATATAATATTAACTATTAATAAAATATCTATTATATCATATAATTAATTAAATATTTTATATATATATAAATATTTTTTTAACTAAAAAATCTATTAACCAATACAAAAATATATAATATATTTATTAAACTAATAAAAACTACTTATTCAAGTAAAAAAAAACTACTTATTAATTTTTTTAAATATTTTTAAAGACAATTTTTATTTTTAAAATTAAAAACTCTAAAACTTTAACCTACTTCCACTCTCTTTCTATCGCCTCTTCTCTCTTCTCTCTCAGCTGAGATCTCTCTTCTCTCTCATCCTCAGCCTCAACGAACTCCTTCAGACGCACTCTCTCTCACCGATCGACAAAGGCTCAGGGCTGCAAGGGGTTGGATGACGCGGAGGCTTGGGGGTTGTGAGGGGCTGCACCGATAGAGGCTCGGGGGTTGCGAGGGGCTGGACGACGCGGAGGCTTGGGGGCTCGTTGGAGCTGGACGACATGGAGGCTTGGGGGCTCGTTGGGGTTGGACGACGCGGAGGCTTGGTGGCTTGTAGGGGCTGGACGACTTAGAGGCTCGATAGGTATGTGTTCTTCTTTTTCTCTAATCAAATAAACTAAAAATTTTGTAGTGTATTAGTCTGTAGTGTTGTTCGTATAAACACGTGAGCAAAGTGTTTATTCTACACTCTTTCTCACACTTGTGTATATTTATACATATAAAGAAAAAACTGAGAGTGACTTCCATATGTTTGATAAAAGTCTTCAATGAATTCTTCTATAAAACATTTAGAGGCAAGGTAGAAAGTGGACTTGTGCTTTGAGCATTTTGGTCCGTTTGAATGCTTGATTTGAAAACTTATATGTGTTGGTTTTATGTATTGTGTGTGTATATATATATACATATATATATTATCTTGCAAAACAAATAACAAATTCAAAAGAGAAAAAAAAAAAACTAAAATGAAAAATGAAACCATACTAGATAGAAATCATAAAAGAGATATATAGAATTGTTGGGGAAAATTATATTTTTAGTGTTAAGGATTGTCTCTGTACTCGTTTTGATGCTGCCAATGATGTGAGTATAACCCTTCAGAAGATTAGGAAGCATGGTATTATGCTAGTGGCCTTATTATAATTTTTTCCATTCAATAGCTTCATGTTTTCCAATTTTTCTTGGCAATACTTTTGCCTAGCATTAATCATAGAACATAAATATTGTTATATTGTATGTACTTATTATAATGAGCTAAGCTTTGCTTATTTTCTCTATATTTAATTTATTTTTATTCAAGATTTATAGCTGAAAATATGCTTATCATATATTATGTGGAAATAATGATGAAAAAAATGCAAAGATTGAATTAATTTTTGTGTGTGTCCCTGCTTGAGTGGAAAAATATTAGGAAATGAGAGATATTTGGGTCTAGAAATCCACTATTATCCTATATCTATGTATGTCAGTATATGCATATGTGATTTCATTTTTTATCAATAATATGCAATACATATATATATATTATATAAATCGTTTTATTTTTACAATTCACCAAGAAAAGGACATTATGATAATAATGTATTATTAGTCATATATCAAAGCATAAAGGAATCCTCCACTAATTCATATTTTGTTTTTTCTTTGGTCAAAATACTTTCATTTTTTCTTTCTCATTTTGTTGTCAAGTGTTCTTCTTTTTATATTTATTTTTTTATTGTTAAGTCTTTTAATTGTATTATATAGAGTCAATATTTTGCTTCTTATATTTCTATCCATGATATTTTCTTTTGCTCTTAATTTGATTTTCATGACTTTTGAGGTTTTTATGATTGTTGACCCAAGATTTCGCCAACTGACACGGAGTCAAAACGTGATTGATATGAACGAATGTATAGAGAAGAACGTAATGACAAAAGTAAAGAAAACACAGTAATTTATAGTGGTTCGGCCCCAGGATCTGGTAATGACCTACGTCCACTTAGACTGATATTGATATAAGAATCAGAAGGATGATCAAAGAACCAGGGTTCGATGAGTTTCACTAACCTCTGAAGAGCAATACAAGTTTACTTGGAGAATTACTATAGTAATGAATGATTCAAAAGAAAAAAGTCCTTTCCTTTGAGCTATCTCTTGCTATTTATAGGCTCAAGGAGGGCTACAAAAGATTGTTACAGATATTCTTTCCTGAATAATCGGATATCCAGAAGATTGTATGAGATAAATTCGGGATTCATAAAGATCTTCCCATAAATGTTGCCTTGTACACGGAACTATCGACCAGACTGGTCGCGGGTAAGACGGGCTTCTTCCACTTCTGCCACCAGGAGACCGGCCGGACGTTCTTGAGTGGCACTACCCATATATCAAACGTGAGGCATTACAATAAGGAGTATTTCCTTACTCCAAACATAACCAGCAACAATTTGGCCTTCGCACGAGGAGGTAAGAGCTTGTCTTTGACTGGTCGATACTTTAACCTAAAGTGTCACTTTTCATTTTTCTCAAACTTTAATCTGTTTTTCAGGCCCTTGGTTACGTCCGGCCCCAACACCAGACATGGTGTTGAGGTCCAACACTCTGGCCAGGATGTCTGACGCAGCAAAAAGTGTCAAGACCCTGATAACTGAAACAAACTTGAGGCTGTCTGGCCTCCTGGCTCCTTGCCATGAAAATAGAGGGTCCGTGGTGGACGAAGCCACTGCTGAGGGGGTTCCCGAGCAGCAACCTCCTGTGCCTCCTTGGAGGAGGAGGCCAATGGGGGTTACAATCAGGGAACCCATGGATAGCCCTTCCGCAGAAAGGCCTTCTGCTCCCCAAGGCAAGGGGAAAGAAAAGGCCAAAGAGCCTATTGTTGACTTGGGAGAATCTTCTGATGATAATGGTAAAGTTATTTCGCTTTTAAATGGTTTGCCAATTCCCTGTCACTTGTTTGATGGGGATGGTAACTTTACATATGCTCCAAATCTAGGGCCAGACTTCTTCATGCCAGATAATGAGTATATGACTAATAGAGTCAATAGTGTAGCGACCAGTAGTTGTAGCTCGGGTATTTACTTTGTTACCTCCTTTCAGTTGTCTAACATACTTTCACCTGCCTCCTTTTTTATTAACTTGCTATGTTTATCTGCATGCAGATATGTCAACTCCCAACATCTTTGACATGTACCAGGCCGAGGATGAAGAGGAGGTTCCTCAACTCCAACGGAAGCCTAAGAAGAGAATTGGTGAATCCAGCCGCGGCCCTCCAGCCAAGAAGGGTCGAACAGAAGACCTTCCCCAGGACGTGCCAACTAGGCAAAGTCCTGCGCCAACAGGGCAAACTTCTACCCCTCCTCCAGTTCCTTCTGAGCAGCAAAACGCTCCTGCCCCGCCGAATCCTCCAGTTGCACCTGCCAGAGAGCAGCTTTCTCATGAAGAAGCTCATGGGGCCAGACTCATGAGTCGTGCCATTCGATCTGCCAGGGACCGCCTCGATCGCATCGGAAAAGGAGACCGTGTTAGGGCCGCAATGGTCCAAGCTGAAGAGCTGCCAGTCGACCAGATCCTGAACAGGGCTCTGAACGAAATCTCCAGCGTACGTACTTCTTTATTCTTCAAGCTTTAGTTTTTTAGTCCTCATGATAAGTTCTAACTCCTTTTTTTCTTTATTTACAGGCCTTGCTGTCTGCCACTACTACTCGTTCCCGAGCCCAGGCTTACCTCGAGCAGGCCGAGGCAAAAGCCATTGAGAGGTATCAGGTGAAGGCGGCCGAGGAGCTTTCGGCTACTGAGGCTAGGCATGCCAAGGAGTTGGAGGCAGTGGTCCGAGAGAGGGATGCGACGGTGACTAAGCTGTCAGAGGCTGAAGCTGCGAAGGATGCAGCAGTCAAGTTGAGGCAGGAGTACCGAGATTTCAACAAAGCCCATCTTCGCGAAATCAAGCATCTGGGGGAGGTACTCAAGACCAAGGATGAGGCCATTCTCGCTCTCGGGGGCAAGGTGAAGCAGTTGGATCTTGACAACTCCAAGAATCTGGAAAAGTAGAAAAGGACGACACTCCGATGTTTCTACAATTTCTGGAAACATAATCAGGGTGCTGACTTTAGTTACCTTTCAGAGGAAGTCAGAACTGCGGAGTTGGCTCGATGCGCTACCCAACTGGCCGAAGAGGAGGCAAGAGCTGCAACCCCTGCCACTCTAAGCGTCGCTGGTGTAGAAGAAGAAGTTGTCGAGGACGCGACTAACCAGGATGCTGCTCAGGACCCTCCGGCCCCGAATGCCTCTTGAATTCTTCTCATTTATTTTTTCTTCTTTTTTGGATATACGACCCAAGGGTCGTGATGTAAAAACAATGGTTTCTCTTTTTTAAACTTTGCTGCACGGGCAGTAAATCTTTTTTCTTTTACTTGAACAGTTACATCCAAACATCGATGCTTGCGGTGTAAAAGCTTAAATCTTGATGCTATAACATTTTTACTTATTATAACATTTGTCCGAATGACCGAACTTAGCATAGTACTTTGTCATGATTTAACAAAACCTAAATTTTGAAAAATACTCTAAGTACTGTAGCATGCTTTCACTTATTTTGTTCATGTGTTTACATACCTTGCGAGTATGCTTTGCTATCGATGTGCCTTATATGCCCCCCAAGTGATCGAGGAGCTTTAGGTCCTTGGTCACTTGCCTTGACCATGGCCTGTTCGAACATTCCTGTTCGTGTAAAAATGATATTTGTAATACAGCAAAACAACACACGTAATGAACAAATATTTGCAAATGTAAATTCACAAAGGTTGGCAAGAATGACTGGCTGCGCACAGTCCCTTATAATCTTGTATTAAAAATGGACTAAACATGTCTTTACGAGTGATTCTATAATAGAACCTTACATATACGAGCAGTAGCGTGGCTAACCCTCTTTGCAAAACTTGTAAAAAAATTGAATTTTTTTTACACAAGCCAGTCCTTTAAAAAGGACTGTTCATTGATAATACTTGCGCAGGTGTTCTCCATTCCAATAGCGTGGAACGAGATCTCCATTTAAGCGTGCAAGTTTGTATGTGCCTGGGTGAAGGACTTCTTCAATCTGGTAAGGTCCTTCCCAATTAGGTCCGAGCACTCCAGTAGTGGGGTCGCGGGTATTTAAGAAAACTCGTCGTAGGACTAAGTCTCCAACGTTGAATTTTCTTTCTTTAACTTTGGAGTTAAAGTACCGGGCGACTTTTTGCTGGTAAGCAGCAACTCGGAGTTGAGATTTCTCTCCTATTTCGTCGATTGTGTCTAGGGATTCCATCATTAACTGGCTGTTCCGATCCTGGTCGTAAGTTAAGCGCCGATGTGAGGGGGGATCTAACTCGACAGGCAACATGGCCTCATATCCATAGGCCAAGGAAAATGGGGTATGGCCTGTTGCTGTTCGGTGGGACGTTCTATACGACCATAGGACTTCAGGCAGCTGCTCTGGCCACGCTCCTTTAGCTTCTTCAAGTCTTTTCTTCAGGGTGTCTTTGAGAGTTTTGTTCACGGCTTCGACTTGCCCATTCGCTTGGGGGTGTGCGACTGAAGAAAAGCTTTTAATAACTCCATGCCTTTCGCAGAAATCGGTGAATAAGTCGCTGTCAAACTGGGTTCCGTTGTCTGAAACTATCTTCCTGGGCAGACCATATCGGCATACAATGTTCTTGATGACAAAGTCAAGAACTTTCTTGGTCATGATGGTTGCGAGTGGTTCAGCTTCGGCCCATTTGGTGAAGTAATCAACTGCCACAACTGCGTACTTTACTCCACCTTTCCCCGTAGGCAGGGATCCAATTAAATCTATTTCCCATACTGCGAAAGGCCACGGGCTCTGCATCTGTTTTAGTTCATTCGGAGCTGCTCGTGGAATCTTGGAGAACCTTTGACATTTGTCGCATCTCCGCACATACTCCATCGAATCCTCGTTCATTGTTGGCCAGAAGTAGCCTTGCCTTAGAATCTTTTTCGCCAAACTTTGCCCCCCAGCGTGATCCCCACAAAAGCCTTCATGCACCTCCTTCATGAGTTCCTTAGCTTTTTCTGGTGTAACGCACCTGAGTAGTGGCATTGAATATCCTCTTTGGTACATAACACCATCGACCAGTATGTACCTAGCGACTTGCCTTTGCAGAGTTCTGGCTTTGTTTCTATCTGCTGGCAGTGTACCATTCGTCAGATACTCCAAATAAGGCGCCATCCATGTATCTTCTAGACGAATCTCCATATTGGCCTCGGTTGCTTCTATGCTCGGCTTATTCAGTCTTTCTACTGGAACTATGTTCAAGGTGTCTGCATCCTTCGCGCTCGCAAGTTTAGCCAAGGCGTCTGCATTCGAATTCTGGTCTCGCAGAATTTGCTGGTGTTAACCCAAGATATGTTTCCAAGAGGGGGGGTGAATTGGAAATATAAACTAATTTCGGAAATTTAAAACTTAATATGCCAAATTATGCAATAAATCAAATTTATCAAGTAAAACCAAATAATATGGCAATCAAATAGATATAGCAAATAATCAAACTTGTAATGTAAAGAGTTGAAGGTTAAGAAATCGCAAACTCTCGAATTTTACAAGGTTCGGTAGAACTAAGCCACCTACGTCCTTGGTCTTCAAAGCTATGGACCTAGCTTTGAGTTCAACTATCGAGCCAAGTTAGTGGGCTTGACTAACCCTTACAGCCGGGAATTTTTTAACCAAGGTATTTCCAAACCTCTTACAATAGTTTTCCACCACCAAGGACTATCAACCTCTTTTTCGGATTGTTGAAGTGCCAATCTCACTCTAACCGGGTTGTTTACAAAACCGGTGCCAACCTCACCTCAATCACAATATGGGAATGTGTTTGATATTACAAGCAAAAATCACTCTAGAAGTATGATAATACAATGAGAAACCTAGAGTGATTAGCAAGCACACTTAGAAGAAATAAATACAAATTTTGGCTCAAGTGTGTGAATATGTGTTTGGATGAGTTAAACTTTGAGAGCCCTTTGAAATCAATGGATTAGGTTTGGTATATGTAATAAATGCTCAGCCAACCTTCAACTTTGAGTGAAAAACGAATTTATATAGAGTTTGGGAAAAAACTAGCCGTGTATAGCCGTTAGGGGTTAGTTTTCGAAGCTGTCTGCCGCGAACCGGAAGTCCGGATGGGGAACCGGAATTTCGGTCTGGGAGCAACCGGAATTCCGGTTGCCAATCCGGAATTCCGGTTGCCAATCCGGAATTCCGGATGGCAAACAGAGAGCAAAAGTCCGAATTATGCCATTTTCCCGTTTTTCAATTCTTTATAACTTTTAGCTCGCTTATCCGATTTCAAAAATTCCAATTGCGTTACGACCGTATCGGGATGTATTTTCTTAAAAGTGAATTTACGATATTTATTTCTCATTTTTAAAAAATCACCATTTTTAGTATGTGAGTGAGCCAAATTTTATACTTATGACTTAAAGTAAACTTGCAATCACTTTACAAGACTAAGAAATGAAATTAAACCTTTATCTTGAGTTTCTTGAGTCTTGAAATCCATTTCGGGTCATTTTCGGAAAATTTGGTAAAATGACCATTTTGCCCTTGGTCATAAGTTTGACTTTGAAATGCTAATTCACTTTGGTTTTTGCTACAAAATCAACAAATCATTAGTAACAAATAATAATAAAATATTTGTTAATCATCAAAAAAAGGAGACTTAAGAGTTTGGGTCAACAGCTGGAAGGTGTATTTTGTAAACTGGGCTAACAAATCCTTCGTTTTATTTAGGTAGGTCATCATCTTTAAGCCTCGTGCTTGATATTCTCCCAGGACTTGATTCACGACTAGCTGTGAGTCACTATAAATATCAAGCTTCTTTATGCTCATATCTTTGGCCATTCTTAATCCAGCGAGGAGTGCTTCGTATTCTGCTTCATTGTTTGACGCGGTGAAGTCAAACCTGATTGCGCAGTGAAATTGATGCCCTTCCGGCGTTATCAATATCACTCCCGCTCCAGCGTGGGATTCGTTGGATGAACCATCCGTGAATAGCTTCCATGAAGGAGTTTTGTCTTGAGGCATGGGCGCTTCAGGCTATTCACACTGCTCACTGTCTGGGAGTTCGGTGAACTCCGCAACAAGATCGGCCAGGACTTGTCCCTTTAATGCTGCTCGCGGCGAATAGGTTATGTCGAACTGCCCTAGTTCGACTGCCCATTTTAACAATCGCCCAGCCGCCTCAGGTTTTTGGAGGACTTGCCGAAGGGGCTGGTCGGTTAGAACTGTGATAGGATGGGCTTGGAAGTAAGGACGCAACTTCCTGGAGGCTAAAATTAAGCAATATGCTAACCTTTCGATTGGAGGATACCTTAATTCTGCACTGATTAGCCTCTTGCTAACATAGTAAACTGCTTTCTGTACGCCTTCTTCTTCCTGTACAAGCACCGCACTAGCAGCAACTTCAGTGATCGCCAGATAAATAAACAAAGTTTCTCCTTCGATCGGTTTTGACAAGATGGGAGGTTGCGCCATATGAGCTTTCAAGGCTTGGAATGCTTGCTCGCAGTCTCCCATCCATTCAAACTTCTTATTGCCCTTGAGTATATTGAAGAAAGGGACACATTTGTCAGTAGATTTGGAGATGAATCTACTCAGGGCAGCAATCCTTCCGGTCAAACTTTGTACATCTTTGATCCTCTCCGGTGACTTCATGTCGATCAGGGCTTTTGTCTTGTCAGGGTTGGCTTCGATTCCTCTTGAATTTACTATAAACCCCAAAAACTTCCCTGATCCGACTCCAAAGGAACATTTGAGGGGATTCAACTTCATTTGGTACTTGTTTAACACATTAAAGCACTCTTGTAGATCCCTTACATGTCCTTCTGCCTTCTTAGACTTTACCAGCATATCATCCACATATACCTCCATGTTTGCACCGATCTGCTCTTTAAACATGTGGTTGACTAGCCGTTGGTAAGTTGCACCTGCGTTTTTCAGTCCGAAGGGCATGCCTTTGTAACAGTATAAGCCTGTATCGGTCCAAAAGCTGGTGTGATCCTCATCAAGGGGATGCATGCTAATTTGGTTGTAGCCTGAATATGCATCCATGAACGAAAGGATCTCATGTCCTGCAGTCGCATCGACCAGCTGGTCGATCCTTGGGAGTGGGAAGCAGTCTTTTGGGCAAGCTTTATTGAGGTCCGTGAAATCCACGCAGGTCCGCCACTTGCCGTTGGGCTTGGGGACCAGCACCGGATTCGAGACCCACGATGGATAGAACGCCACCCTGATAAACCCATTCTCCTTAAGTCTTTCGACTTCTTCCTTTAAGGCTCTTGATCTATCTTTATCGAGCAGCCTTCTCTTTTGTTGCACGGGTGGAAAATGTAATGCCCCAAATTTCCTAATAAGGATTAAGACCTTGATTAGGAGGCCGGGAGGGCCATAATTGATTTAATATGTTATAAAATGAATATATGCATGTAAATGTGAATTATGTTATTATATGATGATAAATGCATGCATATGGGTGTACTTATAATGATAAGGGCATTTTGGTAATTTGGCCTATTGGGTGCATATTGAAATCTGTGAATGAGATTTTATTATTATGGGGATATATTCGAGCTATTTGGCATGAGACGATCATAGATTATGAGTTAGCGGTTTTATCATAACGGGGTCAACTTTGGGGTAATAGGAATGTTTATTTGGTGATAGATTGGGAATATTTGAGATCAGGGTGAAATTCTGGAAGTTTTGACTATAATGTCCCCGGGGGTGATTTCGGGACCCCGAGCACTAGGTTTTATTTGAGGTTACTTAAGCTTGAAGTAGCTTGACAGATAATAACGTACGTTAGAAACTTCTCGTTCTCTCTCAGAACAGACCGTTTTACCGTTTGAGCCTTTTTGAGGAAATCTTGAGTTCTAGGAGTCGGAATCAAGCGAGGGTCGAGGCATAGCGATCCTAGGAAATATTAGAAGCTTCTTAACCAAAGGATTTGATGAGAAATAACCCAATCGAAGGTAATCTAAGTTTGAAGTTTTAAGTTTTTAAAGTTTGTAAGCTTAGAATTGGACTTTGTTAATTGTTGAGTTTTTGGTTGGTTTGAGCTTTGGGTTTTGAGCGTTTTGGAGTATTGGGAAGCTTGGGAACTTTGATTTGATGATTGGGGAATGTTTGGGTATGTTTTTGGAAGATTTGGAGTGTTTAAAACGCGTTTGGGAATGGCCCAGGGTTGGGGGCCGCAGCCCTGTTCTTGTGCGCCGCGGCCCTAGTTCGAAGAAGCAGGTGTCAGGAATTTACCCTTGCTGGGCGCTGCGGCCCTTGATGGAGGGCGCCGTGGCCCTTGCCTCAGAGAACCCTGGGGGCCGCGGCCCAAGGTGCTAGGGCCGTGGCCCTTGCCCTGTTTTCACCTCGTTTGCTCGTTTTGACCCCGGGAACTTAGCTATGGACCCCGGGAGTGTCCCTACTATTTGGATTAGTTTGGATTGATCTCTTGGGGGCTAGATATTGGTGTGGAACCTTTGATTATCATGTTATTAATGGTATTCCATATATGGTTATGATTAGGTGACCGCTAAGGACTTAAAGGTTGATCGTTCTCAAGGATCGTTCTTATATTGGTACTAGCTCGAATCTGAGGTAAGAAAACTGCACCTTGTGTACATGTGACATGCATGGCTATCATTTAAGCATGTTGGTTGATTATTGAGTATGACATGCATGGTTATTATTGATGCATGTTGGATGTTTAAATGTAAATGTTGATAGCATAATGAATGCTTGGCAATCTTGCCCATTTGCATATGGCTGTTGTTGAGGTATGCTTGAGGATTAAGTGAGATGCATGTGATGCACGAGAAACATGTGATTAGGGCATGCCATGAATGATGGATATAAGATTGGCCAGAGCTTGAGTCTCTGAATTTGTGCATGAATATGATTATGCTAGAAACTGTTTAGTAAGCATGCTGAATGCCTTATTCTTGGATAACTGGCATATGATATATGTTGATAGCATTGCTTACTTGTGTATGGTACTGACTAATTAGTCAGAATCGACAAAAGTGTTAGTATCAGCTGTGAGGCTGTGACTTATTTGTCAGGCTCGGCAGTGTTACTGGACACAGGTCAGGAAGCGCTGACTTATTTGTCAGAACGGCCTTAGCGTGTATCACGTAGGCCAATAGAGAATAGATCTAATCGACTACTAGCATTGAATGACTCAAGGAGCATTAATGCCTGACCGACCCTGAGGGTCGATGAACAAAAAGAGCCTGGAGGCTAGTGGCTTACCTAGCAGCCACTCTCCTGCTACAAAGCAGAACCTGGAGGCTAGTGGCTTACCTAGCAGCCACTCTCCCGCTACAAAACAGAGCCTGGAGGCTAGTGGCTCACCTAACAGCCACTCTCCTGCTAGACAAGAGAGCTTGGAGGCTAGTGGCTTACCTAACAACCACTCTCCCGCTAGAAAACAGAGCTTGGAGGCTAGTGGCTTACTTAGCAGCCACTCTCCCACTAGAATCATGTGATGATCACCCATTGGTTTGAAAGCTTTATGTTCAGTGTGATTATAATGATAATCATTTGATAATGTTTATGAAAAGTGTTATGTTTTCTTGCTGGGCTTCGGCTCATGGGTGCTATGTGGTGCAGGTAAAGGCAAGAGGAAGCTGGACCATCCTTGAGTTGGAGAGCTTAGGTGATGACATGTACATATGCAGCTGCTCGACCGCCACGGCCGAGGTTTAAAGTGGAACTAGGGTTGAACCCTGTTTTGCCGCTTAGAACGGCTTGTAGTAAATATTTTCTGTAATAAACTCTGAGCTGTATTTTTGGGATCCCAATGTATATATTAAACGTTCTAATGAAACGTTACATCATAACCAAAGTGTTGTGACAGCCAGAATCCCGTGATCCATAAGGGGAAAGACCGGGTAAGCTATGCAATCCCACACCGCCTGGGGAAGGTCAAGTGTAATGATTCTAAGACTGTGTAGGTATGGGACTACACAGTTGAAGAGGGCTTAAATGGATTGATGGGTACTACCTATATCAGGAAGGTGCATCTTCTTTTCGGTAGCCCATCACTTAAGAACTCCATGGTTAAGCGTGCTTGGCCTGGAGTAATCTAGGGATGGGTGACCTCCTGGGAAGTTTTCCTAGGAAGTGTGCGAGTGAGGAAAAAGCACGCTGGAAAGACTTGTCTTGGTTTGTAGAGCCAGTCGTCATTCCAGAAAGCAGCCATAGTGACGTGGGGCGTCACATAATGGTATCAGAGCCTTGACCCAGCCGGAAGTGTGGCCGACGGGGACGTCGGGCCTGTAAGGGGGGGTGATTGTGACAGTCGGAATCCCGTAATCCGTAAGGGGAAAGACCGGGTAAGCTGTGCAATCCCACACCGCCTGGGGAAGGTCAAGTGTAATGATTCTAAGACTGTGTAGGTATGGGACTACACAGTTGAAGAGGGCTTAAATGGATTGATGGGAACTACCTATATCAGGAAGGTGCATCTTCTTTTCGGTAGCCCATCACTTAAGAACTCCATGGTTAAGCGTGCTTGGCCTGGAGTAATCTAGGGATGGGTGACCTCCTGGGAAGTTTTCCTAGGAAGTGTGCGAGTGAGGAAAAAGCACGCTGGAAAGACTTGTCTTGGTTTGTAGGGCCAGTCGTCATTCCAGAAAGCAGCCATAGTGACGTGGGGCGTCACATAATGGTATCAGAGCCTTGACCCAGCCGGAAGTGTGGCCGACGGGGACGTCGGGCCTGTAAGGGGGGGTGATTGTGACAGTCGGAATCCCGTAATCCGTAAGGGGAAAGACCGGGTAAGCTGTGCAATCCCACACCACCTGGGGAAGGTCAAGTGTAATGATTCTAAGACTGTGTAGGTATGGGACTACACAGTTGAAGAGGGCTTAAATGGATTGATGGGAACTACCTATATCAGGAAGGTGCATCTTCTTTTCGGTAGCCCATCACTTAAGAACTCCATGGTTAAGCGTGCTTGGCCTGGAGTAATCTAGGGATGGGTGACCTCCTGGGAAGTTTTCCTAGGAAGTGTGCGAGTGAGGACAAAGCACGCTAGAAATACTTGTCTTGGTTTGTAGGGCCAGTCGTCATTCCAGAAAGCAGCCATAGTGACGTGGGGCGTCACAGAAAAGCTTTATCTATGTTTAAGACATGGCTGATTACCGCAGGATCTATCCCTACCATGTCTTTGTGCGACCAGGCGAAAACCTCCTGGTTCCTTCGCAAGAACTCCACCAGTGCATGCTTCGTGGTAGGTTCTAAGTTTTTCCCAACCTTCACGACTCTGGTCGGGTCTTCTTTGTCGAGTTGGACCTCCTCCAAGTCCTCGACGGGTCCAACATTTTCTTCAAAATCCCCAAAGCGAGGATCCAAATCTCCATCCTCACTTTGGGCAATACCCTATTTGGTGACTTCACCACCTGATTGGGATTGCGTATCTACTGCCATCTGCAATCGGTCTGGGGTGGTGCTCCTCGACGTTCCACTTTTCGCCTTTGTGATTGAGGCGTTGTAGCACTCCCTGGCTTCCCTTTGGTTTCCTAAAACGCGTCCTACCCCCGCGTCCGTTGGGAACTTCATGGCTAGGTGCCACATAGAGATGACGGCCCGTAGATCAACCAATATGGGCCTCCCGATAACGGCATTGTACGCCGAAGGAAAATCGACCACTACAAAAATGGCGAGTAATGTCCTTGTTGCAGGCGCTGTACCCATAGTTACTGGAAGTTTGATCATTCCGGCTGGGGCGAGTCCCTCTCCAGAGAAGCCATATATCGTCTGATTGCAGGGCTCCAAGTCCTTTACGGACAATTTCATGCGTTCCAGTGTCGAATATACAGGATGTTCACCGAACTTCCTGTATCGACCAGTACCCTCTTCACCATCATATTGGCCATCTGGATGTCCACGACCAGCGAATCGGAATGTGGGAACCACACGTGTTGGGCATCGCCATCAGAGAAGGTTATCTCACCTTCCTCTGACCGAGCCTTTTTTGGTGCACGGTCCTCCACAGTCATCATCTTGATGTCCTGGTCGTGGCGCAGAGTCCGGGCATATCGTTCTCTAGCCTTTCCGCTATTTCCCGCGAGGTGCGGGCCTCCACAGATGGTTAAGAGAGTTCCAGCCACGGGGGCAGGCTGTCATGGTGGCGAGCGTTGGCGTGTGGACGCCTGCTCGTTGCCACCTGGAGCTTCTCGTTGGGAATTTCCCGAGGCCCGTACGTACCTTCTCAAGTGTCCTTGTCTAATAAGGAACTCGATGGTTCCGTGTACAAGGCAACATTTATGGGAAGATCTTTATGAATCCCGAATTTATCTCATACAATCTTCTGGATATCCGATTATTCAGGAAATAATATCTGTAACAATCTTTTGTAGCCCTCCTTGAGCCTATAAATAGCAAGAGATAGCTCAAAGGAAAGGACTTTTTGCTTTTGAATCATTCATTACTATAGTAATTCTCCAAGTAAACTTGTATTGCTCTTCAGAGGTTAGTGAAACTCATCGAACCCTGGTTCTTTGATCATCCTTCTGATTCTTATATCAATATCAGTCTAAGTGTACGTAGGTCATTACCAGATCCTGGGGCCGAACCACTATAAATTACTGTGTTTTCTTTACTTTTGTCATTACGTTCTTCTCTATACATTCATTCATATCAATCACGTTTCAACTCCGTGTCAGTTGGCCAAATCTTGGGTCAACAATGATATTATGCCAAGTTATGCATTCTTAGACTTAGTTTGAGATAATATGAAATAATTTGGTTAATAATTTGTGAGTCACTATTGAGTAATTGATTATATACTAATCCCTATAATATACTAATATACCATATTGAATAAAATAATGATAATTTCTATGTGTTGTTGTTTCATATATAAAAAAAAATATGTTGGCAATTGTATATTAAATTGATGGTGACTCTTGTAATTATTGTATCAACATTTTTGTATGGTTGTTCATTAAAAAAAATTAGAGGGTTAAAATGACTTCTGTTTTGTATTGTGTGTATTAATGAGAAATGAGAATCCAAACTTACCCAAATATGTTTCAAGACATTCCTTATGCTTAGATTGATAAATATCTATATTTTGGCTCACTTGTTAATAAGAATAGATCTATAAATTTCAATGTTGTAACACAGATTACAAGAGTGATTTGTGTGTGGTTTGGACATTTTGTGAGGTATTTTGATTGATCATGAGCAAATATTAGTGGGCAGAATAAGTTCATTGAATACATAACTTGGTTTTTGGTGCCGTGGTGCAACATGATTTATTATTTAAATTATACTTATGTGAACATTTTAAGGTTAAATGTCAACATCTGACCTTTTTTCTTTTTTTTATAATATTGATAATAATGTTTAGGTTAAAATTTTGATGGTCTTAAAGTATTGGATTGATAGATAATTGCAAGAGGTATGCTGTATTTGATTTATTTTTAAAAAATTTCATTCTTTTATAATTTTGAATAATTGTATAATTTTAGTGGAGTTTGAATATCTTAGATATTCATCCGTAGTGAAGTAGGTTCTGAGAATTATGTGTGTTGCGGTGATAATGAAAGGTTGAAAACTTGCATGTCTTAGTGAAGTAGGTTATGAGAATTTTGTGTGCTGCAATGATATATGGATGAAAACCTGTCTGTTGTTTGATTTGTTTGACTTATTGGTGTTGATTGTGACAGATGGCTAGGCTAGTAAATTAGGGGATATGCTATCTGATTTTCTATAGATTTTTTTATACTTAATTTTGTTTTGTATGTTTATTTTATTTTCTTAATTTGTATATTTTATTAAAGCAAGTCGGCACAATATGAAAAAGACATGCTTAATTTGGGCTCGCGGATTGCAACATTTTCTTCATTTATGATTTCTTATTTTGATAAATCACATACATTTAATTGTGATATGCTCTTATTGTAATATCATAATATATGCTTTCTAAATTTCTCATCATAGGTATAAAGCTATTGTTTTTATTTTGTAATTTATAAAATGTTATAATTATTGAAAATATAGTTCTTTTTAAGATTAGCTACCATATGATTGATAAAACTCTTCAATGAGATCTTTTGATGTTTTTAGTATATATTATGTATGAATTTGAAGTTTAAGAGTTTCTGAGTATATATAAATGAGAGCTCTTGTTTATAACGAATGTTTTCCAGCTGAGAAAACGCTTCTAAAATCTATGGGGTTTTGTTTTGTTTTTAAATTGAACATATATATATAAATTAATATCAAACACTTTGTAGCATAGTAAAACAGGGACATTTGGTAATTTGAACACTTTCTTGCTTTACAACTTAGTTATAAAAGATGTATAAAAGGGTGAGGTGAGAAAAGGGGTACGAAATGTGCAGTGAATTGTGGTGAGCTTTATATGTGTGTATTTCTTTCAATTTCAGCAATAATATTCAATATTTTTGGCTAATGTTATTTGTTTGGTGTTTCTCTAGATTTGGTTCCTATCATATACCCTCAAAAATATTCCAGACAGAAGTTTTATATGATAATCCTACATCATCAACATTCTCACTAGATCTATTGAGTCATATTTTTTTTTAACTAAAGCTAAAACAAAATGGCAAATATTTTTTCTTCTTCTATAAATTAAGGAATCAGGGTGGGACTGCCATATCCCAAATTCAATCACCTGCCTCTGACTATATGCATGTATATTTGACACCATAGCTAGGCTTTGAGCTTATATAATAATCTATATATATTTTGTTAAATACGTGGTACTTATAGCCTAATTTTCATAGTGTATGAATTAAAAATTACTAGTATGATTATGTAAATAGGCTAGGTTGGGTTGAGAGATGAGTAGATTACTGCATTTGCATAGTGAATTAGTTACACATATAATGTATATAATAACTCACTTATATTGTTAATGAAGTAGCTATCTAATCATTTATTTAATTGTATCTATGTATTACCTAAAATATGTTCTATTTATTTATATTATAGCTAAAAACATGATTAGATAGCTGTGATCATTCTTAACTGTGATCAACTGATGTTATAACACTTTCAAACAAGAGTCTCATTAAAATTGATATTGTTTTTATGAATTGAAGCAAATGCTTAGATTGTGATATTAGAAACCTGTTAAGGTTTGACATGACATAACAGTGTTACCGAGTGTGGTTATGTATAGTTCAGAATTTTACCATATACAATATCTTTTTTTATTTAATTAATGCATTTAATTTTACTGATTTTTCCCATAGTTAAAATGTTGGGTTGTAAATTCTTTTCAGATGGTTGGCTCTCATCATTTATTGATTTTTTTTTCTTGTTCATCTTACGCTCAAACTTTTTCCTTTCTTTTGGCAGCTACAAGACAATTCGAAATCTTCTTCAGGAGAAGTGGAAGTGAAGTTTCAACTCACTAAAGATACACTTGATGCTATGTTGAGGTCAATGACTTACATTAATGATCATCTCTCTGGAATAGTAAGCTAAGCTGGATGTTTTTCATTGACAAGATTAGGCTTTGATACTAGTTAGTAGTTTTATTATACCAAATTACACTGACACTAACCATTGATCCCAAAGAAAAATAACTTCAAGTAGTTTGGATTCTTTCTTTTGATACACAAATGCATACATTCTTTCTTTGTTGCATTATAACTTTAAATTGACATTCGTATGAAGTGTATTTTGCTTATGCTTTAATGGCTTTATACTTGTGTTTCACTACTGTTTTTGGTGTATTTTGTGATTGGATTTTGGTGTGTTTATGGTCTATTTTGCTGCTTCTTTAATTGCTACTACTTTTATTTTGCTACTAGTTTTTGGTATATTTCTTGACTAAATTTTGGTGCATTTTGCAACCGGTTTGAATGGATTAATATGATTGATTTATGGTCTATTTTGTTAACTAAGTTGAATGGATTAATATGGTAGATTTATGGTCTATTTTGTTGCTGATTTTGGTGTAGTTTGCTACTGTTTTGAAATACCTCTATGTATTGGATGGATAACATTTTATGAAATAGTACTATCTAACAAGAAATTGTTTGCTGCTTGACTATATGAATACCTATACTGATAGTTTAATTCTCGCATCTATTACATATATATATATAATTGTTGTGTGTGTCTACTTATTTATAAGTTTGAATTATTATATAGATCTCCAAATTAATTGGATATACATTATCCGTATATCTAGAGATGTACACTGATCAATTATGTGTGGACCTCTCTTGTTTTTTTTTATTTCTAGTGGTCAACATTATAAGAACTTTTTATTTCCAGTGGAGAAACTTTTTATTAATTAAAGAACTTTTTTATAATGTGCAGGTCTATATTGAGATACATTTCTTTGGCGCAATATTAGACAACATTGGCAGTTGAAGTTTTTAGAATAAAAAATATATTTCACTAACATTGTATACATTTCTTGTGTTAATATTTGGTGATGATAGAATTTGATTGTAGTATAAACTATCATGTAATATGATTTTCTAAGCCGAGTAGACTAAATATTGAAATTATATTTTTGAGTAATTAATAAAAAATTATTTTGTTGTATTTTCTTTTGAAATTTTAGAAATCTAACATATATAATACATTTTGGACACTCAAAGGGATATATTTTTTCTAAATCAAAATGAAAATTGTAGCTGCATTTTTTTTTTTTAAATTACTTTTAAGGGCATGCAAATCGAGTCCTTAAAAATTATTTAAAGGCACTAAACTCGATTTTTTAGGACTCGCTAAAAAATTACTTAAAGACACTCAACCAGATTTTTTAGGACTCGCTTAATTAAAGGCACTTAATTAAAGGCGCTGGTGGGTGGTGGGTAGCATCTCACGATTGAGTGGTTGTGTTTTGGTTCTGAAATTTTGTTTTTAATAATTACCAAATTAATTAAACTAGGTGAATTAATTAAGGTGCAGAATGATAATTAAATGTTGAAACATATTTCAGATCTATTAGGACCAAATCAGAACTTGTCACGAAAAAAATTGAACACAAAAAAAAAAAAAAACAATACAAAAACAATAAAGAGGACAACGAATTTTTACAAGGTTCAGAAACCCTTTTAGATAATCTACTCCTTGAGGCTACACTCAGAGAATAAAATCAATTAATAAAGAATCACAAGTACAAAAATATTGACTTAAACAAAACAAGACTCTCTCTTGAGATTTGCTGCAACTTTGTTGTACTTCTCTTCACTAATCTGATTTTGATTGAAACGCCTAATTACTTGAACTCCTTTCAATGGCCAGCGAGTGCTTGCATCTTCCGACGCAAGGCTTGTAAAAATCTTCGCCTGAAGACTATACGAATTGTGTTCTAATTACAACATGTATTAACTCATGAATGTGGTATAGACTCACCACAAAACTAAACATTCATTTTACTACAAGAACACGTGAATACAGTGATCTTGAATACAAATTATGAACTCTAATAATTATTACAATTAACTCACAAAATTACGCACCAAAGTGTTCACTTTTCATCAAGGCCCTAGAAGCCTATTTATAGAGACCATTTAGTGCTAAGAAAGACTGAGAACAAATCTTGAATAAAAGTAAGAATATTTGAAGATATTCTTTATTAATGAAGATTTGCCTATCTAGTTGACTCTAATCTGACAAACACGGATTTTGCGAGGACAGCTAATACATGAGTCAGATCAAACTTCTCAAGATAGAAATAACAATTAATTTCTCAAAGATTGTATTTCTTGTAGTTAATTATCTTTGAAGGCACAAAAATCAATATAAAATAATACATAAATGAATTCGACTAAGCACATAATATTTTCTTTATAAAACCATGATTTAAATTCATTTTATAAACATATTGTGAGAATATCAAACTAAATAATGAATTATTTGCAAACCTTACCAAATATTCCAAGTTAATTCTAAAAATTACAATAAAAAGGAATTTAAAATCATATTTTAAATAAAAAGATATCTCTATAAAAAATTTCTTTATTATACAAAGTTTCCTTTTTCAAAAAAGGAAACTACATTTTTTGAATATTTCTTTTCACAGCCAGCCATTACCACTAAATTTTTCGATAAAAAATATTACAAAATATTATTTAATCAGTTGACAAAAAGTCTCAAAGTCTAAAAAAGGAAAAATATATTTTATTTAAAGAAAAATCTTCTTATAAATAAAATAATATTTTCTCATTGAATATCAACATATATGGATGAAATTTCAAATAAAAAAATTGTCATAAACACATATGATGATTTTTAGAGAATTAAGACTTAAGAAAACAAATCTGGAAAAAACAAGTTGTCGCGATAGATCATAAACCTGTCGGGACAACTGCTTCAAACTAGTCAAAAAACACTTTTGATTTATAAAATACATTGCCTATTTAAGATAGCTAATTTAGGGTTTTACAATCTCCCCATTTGGCATCTTTTTAGACAAAAATTTCTTATTTTACCCTCACTCAAAAGTATGTGCAAATCACACATTAGTTTAACATAGAGTTTATTCAAAACTCCCCCTGCGCAAGATATAACAAAAAAAAATAGGACGCAGAATAAAAAAAAATATGTTCCAAACTCGATCAATTAGCACAAAAATATGGAACTTTTTATACTCCCTAACTAATTCTTCTCCCCCTTTTTGTCTATCAAAAAAATCAAATGAACACCATCAGGGGCCAAATACACTTCTATTATAGTTCATCATCATGGTTGCATGCACACATGTTAGATGAAAAACGAATAAAGAAAAAATAAGAAGAAGAGAAAATGAAGTGGAAGGAAAAAAAAATAGGTACCAACTAAAACACCACAAAATTTGGGAAAATGAAAATATTTTCTTGTCTAAGAATATGATCTTCAATACCCAAAAGAAATTGTCAATATTTTCACTATTCCCACAAATGATCAACCTTTTTTGGGTTTTTTTTATAATAGCACAAAAGTATATATATATATAATTATAAAAATGTCAAAATATCATTTTGTGCCCAAAATACCTTTTATGATTTGTCCATTGAGAAAAAATCAAACATTAGTACATTTTTACAAAATTTTACTATAATGTTTAGTAAAATCTATTCAACATATCATGCTTTTATTTGTCTCAAGAAAAATAATTAGTCCTATCCCATGAAATATTTAAAGTGAATCAAATGGTATATATGCATTTTAATATATTTGTTTTACCACTAAAGTCAGTCTCAAGCATTTGTGTGTACATGTGAAAGCATGGGACATTACCCTTTGGTGGCAAATTTTAGCTTTTTCGCAAGTTGCATGAAGTAGCCATCTTAGACGCTTTCACACTACACCGATGGTAGCCCTTTTCACATGGCAGAGTATCTTCTACATAATTTTAGTTACATAATTACAACTTACTCATGGATGACTTTCATACACCAATGTAAGTAGCTCTATTCTTAAGATGGAGCCTAAGACAAGATAAAAAAATGTTATATACTCACACCACATACACATATTGATTCATAAAAATATTAGATGGATAGAACTATCTATTTTTTGAGAACACTAAGCATGATATATTAACTAGAAAAACTAACCGTTGACCCTGATTTTGGCCAACTGACACGAAGTCAAATATGCTTGATGTGGACAAATGCGTTGAAATGAATGTGATGACAAAAACAATAAAGAACACAAGAGTTTATAGTGGTTCGGCCCCAGAATCTGGTAACAACCTACGTCCACTTGAACTGTTATTAATATAGGATTCAAAGGAGTGATCAAAGAACTAGGGTTCAATGAGTTTCACAAACCTCTGAAGAACAAAACAATATATCAAATAGAATAACTCTAATCTCAGATAATCAGAAAGCAAAAGTCCCCCTTCCTTGAGCTATCTTTCTCTATTTATAGGCTTAAGGAAGATTACATTAATTCGTTATAGATATTATTTCCTAAATAATCGGATACTCAGGAAATCATGGTAGATAATTTCGGATTCGATCATAACTGCATATGATTTTCTCCGTGTATAGCGTGTATACGACCAGGGTGGTCTTATATAGAGATTGAGCGTTGCGCCAATAGATATCTTCCTAGTCGATAGTCGAGCATGAATTCTGCCAGATGTCAGCCACGTGTATTACATGTCTGCCATGTCATCCATGCCTGTTTTTTGGATAACATTTGCCCCCCAAGTTTGTTTGGTGCGACCAACAATAAAGAAACTTTAGGGAAACAACCGTTCATATGCCCCACGAAATCTGTCAGGATCCCCGTGCGTTTTTGAAAGCCGTGACATAATTATGTCTAATCAAGCCTTTTCAGTTTTCAAGAAAACAATTTGACGGCTTATACACTTCCCCACGTTTCGAAAATGGGAAGTAATGATTGCCACTTTTTTCCATACCTCAGCCCCTATAAGTAACTTCTTTTTCTTCCTTATAATTTTTTACTCACCATCTTTATCAAGAACCTCAAGAACTTTGCTTCCAGAATACACAGCTTCGAAACCAGTCAGACATCTAGCCGAAGGTCTTTCCGACTCGAAATTTCTACTTTTTTCTGAATCTCCACCTTTGCCCAGGTAATCACTTTGTCTTTTAAACTTTTCATTATGCCATGCATGCCGTTACTATGCTCTGTGATTTCCCGTGTTCTTAAATGGGTTTTATGAGGATTTTCGTATAAACCTTCTAATGATGGGTAAGAGAACGTCTTTCTGCTTTGTATAAGTTAGGAACTAGTTTGATAGTGAGGGTCATAGGCTTAGGGCGTAAGTTCGACGTGAACATTCAATATTTAAGCTAGTTGAAAAAACTAGGTTTTTTCCCGCCCTTTAGGAGTTGAAAAAGTTCTCTTCCAGAAAACATTTTATTTCCTTTTTGATCCGTTTTTCAAACCACTAGCACCGAACTTAGCGTAGGGGTAGGATGTTGTTGGTTACTTAGACGCGAGCAACGTTATCCCTATCTCCCACGCTACTTTGCAGACTATGTGTCTTATCTCCTCCATTGTCTGTTTGCAGTTCATATGCAAGACCCTTGGGGAGGAGAAAGACCCATTGAAGATGACATCTTGGCTCAACTACTTGAAGGCGAAGAAAACCCATCTACTTTGATACCGAAAATCCCTTTTTCTCGCTGTAGCCCAAACCGTCCTCCAGTTCCAACACAGAGAATGGCCCGAACAAAAATAGAAGCTCAAAAAAGGAAAACCCCTAACTCCTCAGGCCAGCCTTCTGCTGATGCCCCCTCGACCAGTGGTTGAGGTGAATTTGCTCCTGACACCAATGTCCAAAGGCGTGCCCGCTCTCGACATGCTGACCAGCCGGCTGTTGAGTGGCACGTCGTTCCTCAGAGTAAGGTGACACTGTGGATGATCGCCAACTACTTAAATAAATACAACCTGACGGGGGTGACCTTAGTCAAACCTTCTATCGACCAGCGAGCCAACCTGCCAGGCGGAGCTTACAGCGCCTGGTCGAGGTTTCACATTGAGGCACGTGCCACCCTGCCTTTTCACTTGTTTTTTCAGGGGGTGGCCAATTACATCGTAGTAGCCCCCTTTCAAATCACCCCAAACGGATATAGAATGCTGGCCGCACTCTATATCCTTTATAAACTCAAAAAATGGCTAGTACCTACTCCCCACGAGGTCAATTTTATTTTCGACCTTAAGTCCAACCCCAACCAAGATGGCACGGGGTTTTTTCATTTCTGCCACCAAGAAACCGGGCCCACTTTTTTGTCCGACACTACTCATATCTCTAACGTGGGGAGGTATCACCATGAATACTTCCTTACGCCTGACCTAGCTGCAGACAACCTGGCCTTCACTCGAGGAGGTAAAAATTCTTACACTAGTAGCTTCTTCACTTAGTGTTTTCCTATAAAAATGTCTTGACATTCCACTGTGTTCCAGGCCCATGGTTACGCCCAATCCCCACTCCAGGGATGGAGTCAAGGGCAACACTCTTAGCCAGCATGCCAAACGCTGATAAGAGTGTCAAAAACTTAGTTACTAAGGCTAACCTTAGGATGGTTGGCCTCTGGAGTTCCCAACCCGCGACGAATGAACCTTCGACGGGCGGTGTCCAAGCCGAAGTGGAACCCGAGCAGGAACCCGAGTAGCAACCCCTGGCGTCTCCTCCGCGGAGGAGGCCAACTGGGGTTACGATCAGGGAACCTACCGTCCCTCATCGAGCGGAGAAACCCTTGGTCCCCGAGGGCAAAGGAAAACAAAAGGCTGCCGAGCCTACCGAACTTTCTGACGATTCGTCGGATGTAAATGGTACAATAATCTCGCTTTTAAGTCATTTTCCAATTCCCTCTCATCTATTTGATGGGGATGGCAAGTTTAGGAATGCTCCATCTTTAAACTAAGATTTCTTCCAGGAACTAGGCAGTTTAGTAAATAATGCTACAACCAGTAGTTGTAGCCCGGGTACTTTACTTGTAATCCTTTTACTTTTATCCGTGTTCCCTGCATGACCATTTAGTCTTATTGCTTGAGTCGTTCCTTTCATGGAGGTATGGACTCCGAGGACGTCTTCGAACAATATCAGGCTGCCGCTGCCTCTTCTGTCCCAGAGAAGGATAGCAAGAGGACTCGAGGGGAAAGCAGCAAGACTCCCAAGAAGAAGGCTCGAACAGACGATGCTCCAGCCACCGTGTAATGCCCCGAATTTCCTAATAAGGGTTAGGACCTTGATTAGGAGGCCGGGAGGGCCATAATTGAATTATGATGATATTTAATGATTATATGCATGTTCATGTGAATTATATTATTATATGATGGTGAATGCATGCATATGGGTTCATATTTTAATTGCAAGGATATTTTGGTAATGTGGCCGCTGTGGGCGTAATTGTGTATTTTGGGTGCATGGTTGTGATTAATTAATATAGCCACATTATAAGGTGGATTGGTTCGAGTTATTCGGCATGAGACGATCATGGATTGTAAGTGTTCGGTCTAGTCATAACGGGTTTAAGTTCGGGGCTCGGGGTGAGTCTCGGGGTCATTTCAATGATTAGAGCATTACCGGCAATTAAAGGGTAATGAGATATGATTTATTGGCATTTGGGAATATTGAGAATAGCGTGAATTATAATTAACGAGATAAGTGGGAAAGGACGGTTTTACCCTTGGGAGTGTTTAGGAGCCTTTATTTGACCTAGGGGCAAAATAGTCTTTTCACCCCTAAGTTATATATCAGCCTTTCGAGTTTAGAAGGCTGTGGAAGTGTAAAAGCACAGCATCATTATCCTCATCCTTCTCCCTCACCCGTACACCATTTTCTCTCTTTCTTCCTTTGGAATTTTGAAGCCAACTTGAGGAATTAAGCTAGGAGATCAAAGGTGGGAGCTTAGGGACTTGATTCAACCATTAAAGGGGATTCAAAATCAGGCTTGAGGTAAGTCCCAACCATTAATTTTATGGTGTCCTCTGTTTTGGGCTTTAGTTTTTAGCTTATGATTTCTTGATGGAAAGTTTGGATTAATGGAAGTTTTGGTTGATGTTTATTTTGGGTTTTGATGAGGGTGAGTTATGGATGATGTTTAGTGGTTGAATTGGGTGTTAGGTTGGTGTTTTGGATTGGTTTGAAGGGCTGGTTTCAAGGGAAAACGCAAGGGAGGTCGAGCTGGTGCGTGTGGGATTTCTAGCTAATCAAGGTAATGAGCCGCGGCATGGCTGTGGTGCACCGCGGCCCATGGTGCTTTTCAGGGAGAGGCCACCTCTGTTTGAGGGGCGCGCCGCGGCGCAGCTAGGGAGGGCCGCGGCCCTTAGTGGTTTTTTGGCCAGAAATGTGTTTTTAGCTTGGGGATTCAAGCCTTAGGCCTCGGGGTCGAACCTATTACCCGGTTGAGTAGTGTTTGACATCTCGGAGGCTAGGATTTGGTTTGGAAACCCTTTGTTATCATTTTCATTGATGAATCCTATATGTTTGGTTATGACTAGGTGACCGCTAAAGGACTAAAGTTGATCATTCTCAAGGGTCGTTCTAGCTCGAATCTGAGGCAAGAAAACTGCACCCTGTGTATATGTGACGTGCATGGCTATTCTTGATGCATGTTGGTTGATTATTGAGTATGACATGCATGGCTATTCTTGATGCATGTTGGTTGACTATTGAACGTGACATGCATGGCTATTATTGGTGCATGTTGGGTTGTTGAATATAATGCATATGATGCATGAGAAACATGTGATTAGGACATGCTTTGAGTACTGATTATGATATTGCTCAGAGCTTGTGCCTCTGGGTTTGCGCATGGTCCTAATTGTATTAATACTTGTTAAGTAAGCATGGTGAATACCTTGTTTATGGATATTGGATATGTGGCATATGTTTGGTGGCATGACTTACTTGTGTATGGCACTGAATTATTAGTCAAAATCGACAATGGTGTCAGATCCGTCTGTGAGGCTGTGACTTATTAGTTAAGTTCAAAACGGGTTGAGCACTGGTCATGTTTCTCTGACCTGAAGGTCAGAAACGGTATGAGCGTCGAGGACGCAGGGCCGAATGAAGATTAGATCTAATCGATATCAGCATTGAATGGCTCTATGGCATTAATGCTGGACCGACCCTAAGGTCGAAGAACTTATAAGCGCTTGCCTGGTCTAAGACCAGATGTTCATAGCCAGGGCATATGGCCCCAGTGACTGTTTGTCATATGGCTAGGGGATGCTGTCCATATTTATGACTCTAGAGTCAGGAGGAAGGTTATGTTGGTGACCATTCACCATGCACCTGTCCTGATCGAACTTATGAAAGGACAATCTACCAGTTAAGCCCTGGTGACTCTATCGTGACATGGCTAAAGGGTGTTGTCCCTACATTTGTGACTCTTGTGCTAGTCACCTGTTTGTTTGGATTGTTGGTTCTGAATAATCAATACAATTACTGTTGATATTATATCATGTTATGTTGTGTTTTCTTGTTGGGCTTCGGCTCACGGGTGTTATGCGGTGCAGGTAAAGGAAAAAGGAAGCTGGACCATCCTTGAGTTGGAGAGCTTAGGTGATGACGTGTACATATGCAGCTGCTCGTCCGCCACAGCCGAGGTTTAAAGAGGAACTAGGGTAAAACCCTGTTTTGCTGCTTAGATCGGCATGTTGTAAATAGTTTTCTGTAATAGACTTTGAAATTATATTTTTGGGATCCCAATGTATATATTAAACGTTCTAGTGAAACGTTACATCTTAACCAAAAATTTTAATCCCTAAACCGCTAATCATACTTGGTTCACGATTTTGGCCAAATGACTCGATTAGCGAGTTTAGCACTGTTTACAAGGCACACCGTAACGGTCCCTGGAGTTGGGGCGTTACTACTTGGTATCAGAGCGAGCGAAGGTTTATGGTTCTTGAAGACAAGCTGGGCATGTACACTCATCACTGAAGATAGCTTCACTCATGGGATGGTAACTATTTTTGTGGTTATGTGCTTAGCTGCTTAAAAAGATTGTGAATGCTTTACCTGCACATTACATTAGGGAGCATGAGATTCTGATAGAGCTTGGGTCTTGACTATTTGATTATATGCTCCATGAATATATTTACGAATATGACTATTTGATTACCTGCTCTGTGAACTTATAATTGTGATATTGCATGCTGGAGTTGAGGCATGGTGTGAATGTTGGAAGAGCAGGGATTTTGATTGATGTATGAATGTAGTGGGCATGTTTGTAGCACTGCAAGAGGTTTATGATTGTGGTGTGGTAAGATTTATCTCGTGAGGGAAAGCCCTTGATATGCTTATTGTGATTAATGGGTCAAGTTATTGACTGAGATTTGATCAGCAGGTTTATATTCAAGGCAAATTATGAGGCCTGGTGGTAGTTATACAGGGGCTGGGAGTTACAGTCAGGGTATCAGTTCTTCGTCTGCACTTATGAATGTTCAGCAGACGCTTACATATTTGCAATTAAGATTGCAGAGGCAGGAGGAAGAGATCAGGTATTTGAAGCAACAGCAGAGTCTGTTGGAGAGTACCTCTTCCTTTGCTATGCCAGGGGTGGCATCAGTTTTAGCTCAACCTAGGGTTGAGAATAGATGGGAATTCATCTGTGGAAGATTCCTGAAGTTTTATCCTCCAGTCTTCAAGGGAGGCCTAGACCCATTCAGAGTTGAGCAATGGATGGGCATGATCAGCTCCATTCTTGATAGTATGGGACTGGTGGGTCACGATAGGGTGATCTGTGCTACATATGTACTGCGGGATGATGCCCAAACATGGTGGGAGGTAGTGTCCCAGACACGAGACACTGCTGTGATGGACTGGAAAGAATTTAGGCAGCTGTTCAATGAGAGGTATTATTGTGATGTGGCCAAGACCGTGAAGATGAATGAGTTTCTAAACCTTGTTCAGGGTAATTCATCGGTGGCCGAGTTTGTTAGCAAATTTGATGGGTTGGGCGAGTTTGCCTTTGATATGATACCCACAGATATAGCTCGGAAGGAAAGGTTTATTCAGGGGTTGAACCTTGGTATAGCTCAGGGCATTAGAGTTGCCCCAGTGCATGAAGTCTCTACCTATGCTCAGGTGGTAGGGAAGGCTCTTGCTGTTGAGAGCGCAGGACATCAGATTGGGAAGTAGAGTGCTGGAGAGCATGGAGCTCAGATAGTGGTATCTCCACTTATTGGACCATGTAAGAAGAAAAGCTGGAAGCCTTACCCAGAATGCGCTCGGTGTAAGAAGCATCATTTAGGAGAATGCCGAGCAAAGGCATGCTTCTTTTGCGGGATGTTTGGACACCGTAAGAAGAATTGCCCAAGGCTAAGAGAGCTTGAACAGAGGAAGATAGACAACTCGATTCCAACTCGAGTGTTTATTCCAGAGCAATCAGAGTCAGAGACCGAGACTAGCTCCTCGGGGGTGACAGGTCAGTCTTCTAGTTCTGAGTTTGGGTTATGTTTTTTGGCTTTGGTGCTGTGTTGTTCTTTTGTTGGTATCTATAGAGAAGGGTGTAAAGATGGTATATATATAGATCACATGGTTATGTTGTGATGGGAAATGTAATATGGTATTGGCAACCTAAGAGATGAGTTGGGTTATGGAAATGACTCATCAGGGATTTTGATAAAGCTGGTTATGACAGGCTCTGGTTTGATCTAGGGTATGGATTGGTTAATTAATTAAAGAGCAATCTTGAATGGCAAAGGAAGTATAGTAATTCTTGGGCTTGAGAGTGGAGAGCCTTGTGTTAGTTGGTATGATGCATGGTTCTGTATGCTTATGATACTTGTAGTGAAAGCTAGAATTTGTGCAGGGAGATGCATGGAACTCTTAGTTAGCGTGGTGGATATCACTTGAATCATACCGGTGAGATCAGGACAGACTGGATTAGTTTGTGGGTTCTGAATATGTGTTGCCAGGTGGTCTGCCAGGGCTCCTTTTTATTAAAAGAGACTAGAATGATGATTGGATTAATGCCAGAAGTAGAATCGGATGTAAACACTGTTTTGAGTGGCTCAGCAGAGTTATAAGGTTAAGAGTTTAGTTGCGGAGTAGGATGGAATTCTTTAAGGTGGATCTTGGATCTTGTTAGGACCAGTTAGAGATCAGAGAGAGGAAATTATATAAAGGATTGTGTTGATATCGGATAAGAGCACTGCGAGTGCTGAATATGTCTTGAGAATTGGTTTGATGCCAAGTGTTTGTAAATAAGATGAATAGTGCATTCAAAGGTTTATTTGAATGGGATTTGTGATCGTTTTGGACGATGGTATTGTGGTATTTTCTCTATGGAGATGTGCCAAGGTTGGAGAGTGCCTTGGGGACAGGAGTGTCCATGGGTGGTAAAGATGTTTCAGGTGCCTTGGGAAAGTATTTTGGGTCTTTTATGGACCAGGATCAGTTGGTGGATTGTTATGACATCCCAGTAATAAAGAAAAGTGATTGCCTATGCAATATGTTGATTAAAGAATCTGACCAGAACTGAAGTCGAGTTTCTGGTGGGCCAGGTGGCCAGTTTATTGTTTGAGATCTTTATCTCAAGGAAGATAAGGAGGAAAGATTGAATGGAAAGCTTTAGCTGGATTAGCTAGAAGTTGTACAGTGATAGATATGAGTTTATGACGGTATAGAGATCGGACTTGGAATCCGATGGATATTGGGATTAATTGGGAGATTCTAGATGAATCTCATGTTATTTTTTTTTCTTCGCTTCATTCAGGCATCATGGAAAGGTAACAGGGTATGAAGCTTTATAGTGATGGCCTGAGATGAAGAGAGATGTAATGGGATGTGTGAAAAGTTCTTAGCTTGATAGCAGGTCAGGACAGAGTATCAGGAATCAGCAAGGCCATTACAGCCTTTGGGTACTTTACCGTGGGAAAAAGAGAGCATCGCGATGAGTTTCGCGGTGAGATTCCTAGGTTGATGGATCAGCATGAGTTAGTATTGGGTCATTGTGGACCAGTTTCTCTAAGTGAGTTCATTTTATCGGTAAAGATAAGCAAATGGTACAGCTGATCAGTATTCATATCTCTTTGTGAAAGAGATAGAGCGCCTTCATGAGACTCAAGGTCTATCTTATTAGATGAAGACTTTATTGTGACTTCCAAGTTTTGGAAGGGTTGGAAGGCCATGAGAACAGAGATAACACTCAGTACAGTTTATTACTCTTAGGCTGATGGCAAATCAGAGAGAGAGGGTTATCTGATTATTATTGGAGGAACATCTTATAAGATGAATGCGATAATGTATATCTGGATCCTGAGGTGGTTCAAGGGATTGATGAGATTGGTGGAATTTGAATCTTGGTTGCTCATTTCTCAGAATAAATGGAAAAGTTTTATTGAATTGAAAAGCAGGAATGTGGAATTCCAGGTAGGAGAATGTATCTTCTTTAAAGAGTCACCATGGGGAAAAAAAAGGGTGAGGATTTAAGGCAAGTTGAGCCCTAGTCCATTTTGGCATTTGAGTCCTGAACAGGTCTGAATAGGTTGACTCTGAATCAGCTCTACTTATGGAACTAGGAGTTGCAAACAATGAGTTATGTGTTTCCATGTAGTGGACATGGGTAAAAAGAATTTATAAATTGAGTTATGAGAATCTAAAGGTTAAGGTTAAGTATTCCGGTAAGGAATAACCAGTTCAGAATATGATAGAAGTATTAAGGTTCTGCTGGACAGAGTGTACCTTGAGTTAAGGTAATGCTATAGAGATAGTGAGGCCAAGGAATGATCTTAGGAATTTGTGTCAATTGTGCGGAGTTCTTGCTCCGAGTAGTTTGAGTAAATTTCGAGGACGAAATTTCTGTAAGGAGGGGATAGTGGTAATGCCCCGAATTTCCTAATAAGGGTTAGGACCTTGATTAGGAGGCTGGGAGGGCCATAATTGAATTATGATGCTATTTAATGATTATATGCATGTTCATGTGAATTATATTATTATATGATGGTCAATGCATGCATATGGGTTCATATTTTAATTGCAAGGATATTTTGGTAATGTGGCCGCTGTGGGCGTAATTGTGTATTTTGGGTGCATGGTTGTGATTAATTAATATAGCCACATTATAAGGTGGATTGGTTCGAGTTATTCGGCATGAGACGATCATGGATTTTAAGTGTTCGGTCTAGTCATAACGGGTTTAAGTTCGAGGCTCGGGGTGAGTCTCGGGGTCATTTCGATGATTAGAGCATTACCAGGAATTAAAGGGTAATGAGATATGATTTATTGGCATTTGGGAATATTGAGAATAGCGGGAATTATAATTAACGAGATAAGTGGGAAAGGACGGTTTTACCCTTGGGAGTGTTTAGGAGCCTTTATTTGACCTAGGGGCAAAATAGTCTTTTCACCCCTAAGTTATATATCAGCCTTTCGAGTTTAGAAGGCTGTGGAAGTGTAAAAGCACAGCATCATTATCCTCATCCTTCTCCCTCACCCGTACACCATTTTCTCTCTTTCTTCCTATGGAATTTTGAAGCCAACTTGAGGAATTAAGCTAGGAGATCAAAGGTGGGAGCTTAGGGACTTGATTCAACCATTAAAGGGGATTCAAAATCAGGCTTGAGGTAAGTCCCAACCATTAATTTTATGGTGTCCTCTGTTTTGGGCTTTAGTTTTTAGCTTATGATTTCTTGATGGAAAGTTTGGATTAATGGAAGTTTTGGTTGATGTTTATTTTGGGTTTTGATGAGGGTGAGTTGTGGATGATGTTTAGTGGTTGAATTGGGTGTTAGGTTGGTGTTTTGGATTGGTTTGAAGGGCTGGTTTCAAGGGAAAACGCAAGGGAGGTCGAGCTGGTGCGTGTGGGATTTCTAGCTAATCAAGGTAATGAGCCGCGGCATGGCTGTGGTGCGCCGCGGCCCATGGTGCTTTTCAAGGAGAGGCCACCTCTGTTTGAGGGGCGCGCCGCGGCGCAGCTAGGGAGGGCCGCGACCCTTAGTGGTTTTTTGGCCAGAAATGTGTTTTTTGCTTGGGGATTCAAGCCTTAGGCCTCGGGGTTGAACCTATTACCCGGTTGAGTAGTGTTTGACGTCTCGGAGGCTAGGTTTTGGTTTGGAAACCCTTTGTTATCATTTTCATTGATGAATCCTATATGTTTGGTTATGACTAGGTGACCGCTAAAGGACTAAAGTTGATCATTCTCAAGGGTCGTTCTAGCTCGAATCTGAGGCAAGAAAACTGCACCTTGTGTATATGTGACGTGCATGGCTATTCTTGATGCATGTTGGTTGATTATTGAGTATGACATGCATGGCTATTCTTGATGCATGTTGGTTGACTATTGAACGTGACATGCATGGCTATTATTGGTGCATGTTGGGTTGTTGAATATAATGCATATGATGCATGAGAAATATGTGATTAGGACATGCTTTGAGTACTGATTATGATATTGTTCAGAGCTTGTGCCTCTGGGTTTGCGCATGGTCCTAATTTTATTAATACTTGTTAAGTAAACATGCTGAATACCTTGTTTGTGGATATTGGATATGTGACATATGTTTGGTGGCATGACTTACTTGTGTATGGCACTGACTTATTAGTCAGAATCGGCAATGGTGTCAGATCCGTTTGTGAGGGTGTGACTTATTAGTTAAGTTCACAACGGGTTGAGCACTGGTCGTGTTTCACTGACCTGAGGGTCAGAAACGGCATGAGCGTCGAGGACGCAGGGCCGAATGAAGATTAGATCTAATCAATATCAGCATTGAATGGCTCTATGGCATTAATTCTGGACTGACCCTAAGGTCGAAGAACTTATAAGCGCTTGCCTGGTCTAAGACCAGATGTTCATAGCCAGGGCATATGGCCCCGGTGACTGTTTGTCACATGGCTATGGGATGCCATCCATAGTTACGACTCTGGAGTCGGGAGGAAGGTTATGTTGGTGACCATTCACCATGCTCCTGTCCTGATCGAACTTATGAAAGGAAAACCTACCAGTTAAGCCCTGGTGACTCTATCGTCACATGGCTAAAGGGTGTTGTCCCCACATTTGTGACTCTTGTGCTTGTCACCTGTTTGTTTGGACTGTTGGTTCTGAATAATCAATACAATTACTGTTGATATTATATCATGTTATGTTGTGTTTTCTTGCTGGGCTTCGGCTCACTGGTGGTATGTGTTGCAGGTAAAGGAAAAAGGAAGCTGGACCATCCTTGAGTTGGAGAGCTTAGGTGATGACGTGTACATATGCAGCTGCTCGTCCGCCACGGCCGAGGTTTATAGAGGAACTAGGGTAAAACCCTGTTTTGTCGCTTAGATCGGCATGTTGTAAATAGTTTTCTGTAATAGACTTTGAAATTATATTTTTGGGATCCCAATGTATATATTAAACGTTCTAGTGAAACGTTACATCTTAACCAAAATTTTTAATCCCTAAACCGCTAATCATACTTGGTTCACGATTTTGGCCAAATGACTCAATTAGCGAGTTTAGCACTATTTACAAGGCACACCGTTACGGTCCCTGGAGTTGGGGCATTACACATCGCCCCTTCCAAGAAGAACACACCACCTCCGCCCCCCACCGAGCAGACGACTCCCACACCTATTAATCCACAGCCTTCTTCTAGGGCCGCTGAGAAGGAGGCATTGGACAACTTGCCCGAAGGCTCCCTGCCTAGCTTCATGGTTGGATCAGCCAGAGAGAGGATATACAAACTCTGAAAGCACAGACGCAGTCAGGCTGCCATCACCGAAGCTGCTTCAATGGAGGCTGATCAAGTCGTCAACAGAGGGCTGAATGAGATAGTTAGCGTAAGTCATCTCCTGCTACTTTTCCATTTATGTCTGGTTTCTTTCCCTTACTTTGTCTCATTTTTTGTCTTTCAGGGGTTGCTAACTCTAACTGTTGGCTGGCGCCGTGTTGGGGTGTTGGTTTCTCGGGGCAAGAACTTTGATTCCAGGCTTGCCCAGACAAAGCAAGCATTTGAGGCTGACAAGGACAAGCTGCTCGAGGAGAACAAGGAGTTGTCCAAACAGTACGAAAAAATGTGCGAGGACCAAGCTACTCTCACCAAGGAGCTTCTGGACACCCAAGACGCCTTGAAGAAAGCTAACGACGCCCGGGAGAAATTCAGGGAAAGTGCCAAGCTTGTCACCCAAGAATGTAAGCAGCTTGGATTTGTTCTAACCGCCAGCAGGGAGGAGACGAGGGAGCTTGAGAAGCGAGTGCAGGAGCTCGAGGAGGAAGGGGCCAAGAATTTGAAGAAGTACAAGGAAGCCACTCACCTCTGCTTCTACGATCTGGAAGCACAACCGGGAGGCCAACTTCAACTACCTATCCGAGCGGTTGAAGAGGACTCTGATGGCGTAGTGCGCCATCCGGTTGGAAGAAGAAAAGAAGGCCAAGGTGCCTGCTGCTGACGCTGAAGCTGGTCCTCCGGCCGACCAAGGCACTCCTCCTAATCCTCAAGACCCTCCTGCTCCTCAATAATTTTATTTTGTTTTTATGGCCCACAGGTCGTATTGTAAAGACAATTGGTTTTTATTGCTACGAGGGCAGCTTTTTACTTTGCTGCAAGGGCAGCTTTACTTTTAATTAAACAATTACATCCGAGCAGTACTGCTCGCGGTGTAAAAGAATGCCTTGATATTATAATATTTTTGTCTATTATAACATCTGTTCGCATGACCGAACTAAGCATAGTACTTTGGTTTGATTTAACAAAATATAAATTTTGAAAAATACTCTAAGTACCGTAGCATGCTTTCACTTATTTTGTTCATGTGTTTACATACTTATTGGTATGCTTTGCTATCGATGTACCTTATATGCCTCCCAAGTGATCGAGGAGCTTTAGGTCCTTGGTCACTTGCCTTGACCACGACCTGTGCGAACATTTCTGCTCGATAGGAAACGTAAAGCTTATAATACAGCAAACAACACACGTAATGAACAAATACTTGTAAAAATAAATTTACAAAGGTTGGCAAGAATGACTGGCTGCGCATAGTCCCTTATAATCTCGTATTAAAAATGGACTAAACATGTCTTTACGAGTGATCTTAAAAAGATTTACACTTATAAGAGATTAGCCATACAACGTGGCTAACCCTTTTTCGAAACTTGTGAAAAGTAAAAACTAATACAAGCCAGTCCTTTAAAAAGGACTGTTTATTGGTAATACTTGCGCAGGTGTTCACCGTTCCAATAGCGTGGAACGAGATCTCCATTTACGCGTGCAAGCTTGTAGGTGCCCGGATGGGTAGTTTTTGCCATTGATATTTCAACGATACTATGTCAAGCTCTCAATGAAAGCACCAGAATGTTGACCCTGATTTTGGCCAATTGACACGGAGTCAAATATGCTTGATGTGGACAAATGCGTTGAAATGAATGTGATGAAAAAAACAATAAAGAACATAAGAGTTTATAGTGGTTCGGCCCCAGAATCTGGTAACAATCTACGTCCACTTAAACTGTTATTGATATAGGATTCAAAGGAGTGATCAAAGAACTAGGGTTCAATGAGTTTCACAAACCTCTGAAGAAAAAAACAATATATCAAATAAAATAACTCTAATCTCAGATAATCAGAAAGCAAAAAGACCCCCTTCCTTGAGCTATCTTTCTCTATTTATAGGCTCAAGGAAGATTACATTAATTTGTTACAGATATTATTTCCTAAATAATCGGATACTCAGGAAATCATGGGAGATAATTTCGAATTTGATCATAACTACATAAGATTTTCTCCGTGTATAGCGTGTATACGACCAGGGTGGTCGTATATAGAGATTGAGCGTTGCGCCAACAGATATCTTCCTGGTCAATAGTCGAGCATGAATTCTGCCAGCTGTCAGCCACGTGTATTAAATGTCCACCATGTCATCCATGCCTGTTTTTTGGATAACACTAACCTTGTAGTAAAATAATGTTAAAAACTAATTTTTACAATTTTCTCAATTTGGACAAGAACAAGACAACTTGTGAGCAACACAATGTCAAGGATATGGAAAAAAAAAACAATAATAATAAAAAAAAATTAATTAGTACGAACCCCTAAGGATTTCTTTATGGAATCAAACTTGATCGCATCTAGGGATTTTGTGAAAATATTTGAAATTATTTTGGCAATCTCAACATATTCTAAAACCATAGTTTTATTTTCAACAAGTTCCTTTGTGCGTCGCGACACATCATCAACACAAAAACATTTTTCATGGGAAATTTTCAATTGTTTTCCCAATCGACATGGTTCACATTTACCAAAAGAATATTTACTTAAATTTGGCAAATCATGAACATGACTCACACTTCCAATTTTTCTCAAATTTTCAAAATCCACATGACCATGTTTTTCATGATACAAATTAGTATCATCTTTTGTGTTTGTGTGACAACTGTGTGATTGAGATAATGTGTAACAATTATCAACATATTTATAACCCTTCAAAACACAATTTCCATCTTGGTCAAGAACAAAAAAATTATTATAAGAAAAATTTACAAACAAGTCTTGGTCACAAATTTGACTTATACTAATTAGATTAGTTTTAAGTCTATCAACCAAAAGAACATTTTGCAACTTTGGTAGTCCTTTAGAATTTAGAGTGTCACTACCAAGAACCTTACATGATGTACCATCTCTAAATGTGATTTCCCCATTTTTCAAAGTCTTGAAGTCAGTGAGTATGCTTTTGTTACCCATCATATGCCTAGAACAACCACTACAAAAAAAACAAAGAGTTAGAAGCACATGTTCTAAGATAATTAAAGTCAACAAGACATTTGAATTTATTTTTCTTCACCCTAACTTTCTTAGGTGGAGTCTTTTTTTTCAAGGGAATTTGTCTCAAATTACCATGATGATTAAAGTAATTTTTTTGAAGAAGATTCATCAAGGTAAAATATTTAGGTCGAATATGATCTTTCACTCCACAGAACTGGCAAATTGGAATAAAATGACTAGTTTTTTTATTCTGGAAATTTCTGGTCTGTTTCTCATGTGTTGTGACAGATTGAGAAGATGAGGCCACATGAATCTGAGTAGATATTGCAGAAGGGTCAGTTGTCAAAACAACAGGAAGATTTCTAGAAATATTTTTTTTTCCTTTAGGTTTAAATCCATTTGATCCTAACCTAGAAAAATCACAAGCTTTTTGACCTGCAAGCAGAATATCATCCTAAACCATAGATCTATGATTAAACACTTTGACACCTTTCATAATTTGATCAACTTCATTAGACAAACGTTTCATTTCAGAATCTTTAGCAACAATATTAATTTCATATTTTTTAACAAGAGAGTCAAGTTCTTCATTTCTCTTCTTGGTAACTTTGTTATTGTTTGCCATCAAACGATTATTTGAACATGCTTTCAACCATTGATCATACATGTTTTTGTATGATTCTTTCAAGGAATCCTCATGCAAATCGGATTCATCCGAATCACCATGAGAACCCTCATCTATTGAAAGAGTATTATTTAAACAAACAATGTTCTCATTCACCTGCACAGAAAGAGGTAAGCAAGAAAAAACAAAAGTTATAGTAAGATTAGATTTTTCTTCCTCATTACTACTTCCAGAGTCCTGGTCACTCCAAGTGGCTCCCATGACCTTCTTATTTTTCTTCAAGGTATTGGCACATTCGGATTGAATATGTCCAAAACCTTCACACTCCTTGCATTGCATACCTTTTTATTAGTAGATTCAAAATGTTTTGAAAAATTATTACCTTTGGAGGATTTAAACATGTTTTTCTTGTTTCCAATCTTTTTCATAAACTTCTTACAGTTTTTTGATAACAAGATTATTTCATCATCATCTTTGTCATTTGAGCTTTCCATTTTATCTTTGGAAGATTTCAAGGCAATCAATTTCTCTTCCACAACAATTGGTTTCTCTTGTTGGCGGATCTTTTGATTAAGTTTAAAAGTTCGAAGAGATCCCTTCATCCTCAACTTTCAAGGTGTCAAGGTTCCTTATGTCCTCAATGGTTGTGATCTTGGATTAAAACTTGTCAAGAAGGGATCTAACAGTTTTCCTAACCAAAACAGAGTCAGCCAACTTTTCTCCTAAAGAAAAATATTCATTAGCAATGCCTGGAAATTCTTCATAAAACTCAGTGAGGGTTTCTTTTTCAGACATGTGAAAGTTTTCAAATCTTTTGTTTAATATTACAAGCCTAGATCGCTTAACATCAGCGGTTCCTTCAAATTGAGTTTGGGGATTTCCCAAGCATCTTTGAGAGACTCACAAGATGAAATCAATTTTATCTCACCAACACCATTAAAAATTACATGTAAAGCTTTATTATTATAAATTGACAATTTATCTTCTTCATTAGACCATTCAAGTTCAGATTTTACCTATGTCTTACCGAATTTTGAATCTGTCTCGACAGGTGGGGTCGAACCAATCAATATTGATCTCCAAGCCCTTTCATCAAGGTATTTGATAAAAGCTTTCATCCTTACTTTCTAGTATGGATAGTTTGTATCATTCAACAAATGGAGGGCGAGTTATAGATCCACCTTCTTCAAAAAAAGACATTTAACAAGAAACAAAACAAACTGAAAACCACAAAATATCACTAAGAGTTTAGTGACCTTCTCTGATACCAATTGAAATTCCGTTTTTAATAATTACCAAATTAATTAAACGATGTGAAATAATTAAGGTGCAGAATGGTAATTAAATGTTGAAACAAATTTCAGATCTGTCAGGACAAAATAAGAACTTGTCACGACAGAAACTGAACACAATAAAAAAATAGTGCAAAAACAACAAAGAACACAACGAATTTTTACAAGGTTCAGAAACTCTTTCAGATAACCTACTCCTTGGGGCCACACCCAAAGAATAAAACCAATTAATAAAGAATCACAAGTACAAAAATATTGACTTAAACAAAACAAGACTCCATTTTGAGATTTGCTGCAACTTTGTTGTAACTTCTCTTCACTAATCTGATTTTGATTGAAACGCCTAACCACTTGAACTCCCTTCAATGGCCAGCGAGTGCTTACATCCTCCCAATGCAAGACTTGTAAAAATCTTCTCCCAAAAAATTGCCATAAATATGTATATATGATGATTTCTAAAGAATTAAGATTAACAAATCTGGAAAAAAGTTGTCACGACAGATCATAAACCTGTTGGGACAACTGCTTCAAATTAGTCAAAAAAATATGTTTAAGTTATAAAATACATTGTCTAATTAAGATAGTCATTTTAGGGTTTTACAGGTTCTTTGGACTAATTTTTACTCCTCAGCTTTGGGGCATTTTAGATGGTTATTTTTTATTCTTGGTTATTTGTTGGTTCTTTGTTTTTTTTGTTAATTTTAGTTGGTTCTTGTTGTTTTGTTTAGAATAATGGTGCTCTCTTTGTTTAGAATAATGGTGTTTCCTTTGTTTAAGATTGTTATGGGTTTTGGAGCCTTGGGTGGCTTTCCGATTCGATAATGGAATGTCGTTGCTTGATAGTCTTCTCCTTGAAAGACAAGTCAGGTTATTTGTTAGACAGTCAGTTCTATTACTATGTTTTATGACTTTGTAATGACTTTATTATACTCAGGTTGGTTAGCTTGCTTTGTTAAGTTTAACCAGACAAATAGGACTTTATATCTTTTCAACCAATTAATGAGTATTCATTTCCTTTAAAAATAAAAATAAAATGTGGATGTTATTGCATTTTTTTTACCATACTTTATTTCACCATTTTTTTTTAAATAAACACCCTATAAAATTTTAAAATTTCCTCTCACGCCATTTAAATTTTCTTATAATATACAAAATTACACATTAATAAATAATGATAATAGACTTCCTTAAAAGAGTTGAGTAGTTTCACATTCGATTACACTTACAATTCATTAAAACTCAAATAAAAGGTTGTGGCCAAAAAAATAAAAACTCAAAGAAAAGAATACTGAAATAAATATCTAATTGATTTTCTTATTTTGTGGAGTTAACCAATCAACTTTGAATATCTAATTTCTTGACTATTGAAGCATCTTTAAATTAATTCTCCTCAATTCTCGATCTTATGATATTCTTGTCGAATTATTACGTACCTTAGCTTTGCTCTTGGCTTTCGTACATTGAGCACTTCTCTCAACAACTGTAGGCGTTTGCTCAAATGTAGTTCTTGTTCGGGCGCTTCTATTAAGATTTTGGTATTATTTGGTTTCACCAATACTGTACTCAAGCAAGCATTTGTTCCTTCTCGGGCTGGACTTAACTTGCTACTCACTTGCGTGCAAGACTAATGAAATAAATTAAATTAGTGGTCTTTTTTTTTGGGTGAATATCACACACAGCACCTTCTAATTAATGTAAAAGACATCATTTTCCTCTTAGTTTTTTTTATAAGTAAAATGACTAAAATATATTATTTAATTTCATTTATAAAATATTAGTTTTAGTAAGCATTATTAATGTGTCACGTTTAGAAAGTGTATGAGCACATTCAACAATATATAAGAACATGAGTTACTCCACTCATCACCTATTGATTTTGATAAAGAACCTCATGTTACTTAGACATTTCACTCTATGCTTATACTTTCTACAATTATTATCCAGATCTACTGTCTAAACAATTTCACATCTTACTATCTAAACTACATCCCATTATACATTCTTACATGGTATCAAAGTCTAAAAATGCTCTATCGAACTAGTCAGTAAAAAAACAAATAAATAAAGTGACCTGAAAATAGCCAAAAAAAAAGCGCCACATAACCCCATAACCGTCCAAATAAATAGGTGAGTTAAACGAGCCACAGTCAGCCAAAAGAGCCTGAAACACTATCCAAATAAATAGTAAGCCAAAAGAGCCACTAATTTCAACAATTCAAAATTGGTGAGCATAAATAACCACCATCTTGAGGGGGAATATTAGTATGTCTCACATTAAAAGTGTGTGAGCGCATTCAACAATATATAAGAGCATGAATTACTCTACTCATCACCAATTAGTTTTGAGATGAAGTCCCATGTTACTTAGACATTTCACCCCTATGCTTATACTCTCTACAATTACTATCTACATCACTCCTAAACACATTTGCATCTTGCTATTATACATTATACATTATACTCCTAAAAAATGTATATCCCATTATACATTTTTACAAGCATACCCTAATTCTAATAGAATTAAATTAAGCTTTAAAAAAATCTTTAAACGGAACATTTCTTAAAAGCCATATTTGAAATTACATGTATTACATATTCGTACTTCTTTTATTTATTAAGAAAGAATAATCATTAATCTAAGAAACCCCAATTCTAAGTTTTTTTTAATGGATAATATAAACTTCATTAACCATCAAGATCGTTCAACAATACAGCTTGAAACTCAGAGGGAGCATTGCTCTCTCTGAAACTACAATCAGTAGGAAGCTCTTGCTAAGTGATGAGATATTCTGTTTACATATCATTTAACAAAAATCAAAGCACTTCAGAAGAACTTAACAAAAGACTCTTACAATCATTAATAATAATTCCAAAATAGGAGTCCATTTGGATAGAACTATGCACTGCTTGGACAACTACCAAGCAGCTGATTTCAACAACACATTAGTGTTGGATTTTATGCATTTATAAAACCACATTTCTTATGTAATTCATTCACTATCAATAAAGCAGTAGAAATTATTTTGTTCAATTAAATTGTGTTTACATTTTTATTACATGATTAATTATTATTAATACAAACGCTTATAAAATCTCAAACATTTGTATAGTTACAATTATAGTAACTCAGTCACAGTGGATTATAATTGTAATTATATGTTCAAAAGCATTTTATCCTAAGATTAAATCAATACACTAGATTTTTACTAATTGGGCAATCTACAATAAGATGTACTTACACATCTGGTGTGATGTCCTATCCAGTACATTCACCAAGTAGATAAGATCGGATATATTTTGTTACATTGGACTGGACCAATATTAATTATTTACAAGATAAGTAAGTATTGTTATTATCTAATATAATCTAATCATATCACAACGTTGAACATATGTCAATTCAATATTAATTCTGAGTGATTAATATTCTACTAATTGTATTATTCAAGTCTTTTGATTTGTTCGTTATCGGCTTACCCTGAGGACTAGCTCATACTTACATATTGAAGATTTGGTAGTATACTTAAGTGAGAGTATTTATCATAGATATGGAATCTATAGCTTCTATTTAAGAAGTAAAACAATGATTTCCTTATATCTTGGTTCAAGTGTTACATGATAGAGTACTCATTTCTGTAATTAAATTTACGAAAATTTCATTTACAAGGAACTTTGTGGGAGTTAAGGATAAAATACCAATGAGGGATAAAATGGAAATTTGCACACGTCTCATTAGTAGATCATCTATAGAGGATTGAATGATGATTTGGTTATACCAATGGATAACATATTTACATTTGGTGTAAAGCGTTAAATGAATTCAAGAGTGCAATTATGAGTCTATAGTGGAGTCACGATGAATTAATAAGGTAGCGAGATTGTTTATTATAAATAAACTTACGGTAACTTATTGGAGCTTGAGTTCATGGATCTATGGTCCCCATGTCATCTCTTATCAAAATGAACATAGTAGTCTTGAATAATTAATTATAAAAATATCATATTGACTAGGTCAATGAAAATAAATAATGTTAAATTATTTATTGATATTTTGTGAGAAAAGAAATAGAAGAAACTTTGAGATTTTTATTGCAAAGTCTCAGAAAGAGAGTATTATAGACAATTTGGACAATTTTGTTAATATTGATATATTGGTATTAATATTAATAAGATTAATTAAATAATGATCAAAATTATAATTGGTTAATTTTGGCAATTATTTAATTAATTATAATAATTAAAAAATTAAAAATAAAATGGGAAACTAAAACCTATTTTCACTACTACAAAATTGAGATTTCACGACAATTTTTAAATGTCGCTATTGAGCAACGACGACAATCGACTAACTGTCGTATTTTCCTATGCCAGCGTAGGGTAGCTACGCCGACAGTTAAAAATTGTCGTTGTTGCGAGCAACGGCGACAGTTATTAGGGGTCATTGTTGCTGGCAATGCCGACAATTACTAGGTGTCGCTGTTGCTGGCAATGTCGACATTTAAAAACTGTCGCTGTTGTGGGGCAACGCCGATAATTATTAGGTGTCGATGTTGCTGGCAACGCCGACGGTTATTAGGTGTCGCTGTTGTTGGCAACGCCGACAGTTATTAGGTGTCGCCGTTCCATGCAAAAAAATTATTTATTTTTATTTTAAATTAAAAATTATCATTTAAATGAAACATTTATATATAAATTTAAAAAATTATAGATTAAAATAACAAAACTTATACAAAGTATTTACAAACCTAATAAAACAAATTTTGGAAACAATATAACACTACTACTACTGTAAACGCCCTGGTTACTCCAAGACCATTACTGTGAACTTTAAACCGTGCTTAAATTGCTAAACGAGTCATTTGGTTATAAACGTGCATCTAGGTGTTATTAATAGGCTAAGGTGAAAAATCCCAATCAAAAGGAAATAATATATTTTATTTAAAATATAAAACTATACATAGGCCTATAAAAACGTTTACAAAGTTATTTATAATCCAAAATGGCCACTACAGTGTAAAAATTACATCCCGCCGACTTAAGCGGTAAAAATAGGGTTAACCCCTAGTTCCTCTGAGGTACACCTTGGCCGTGGTGGTCAAGAGGTCGCATATGTACACATCGCCACCTAAGCTCTCCACTCAAGGCTGGGTGAGCTTTTCTTTCCCTTTACCTACACCACATAGCACCTGTGAGCCAAGGCTCAGCAAGAAAACTTATTACTGTATGTATACAATATCAATTGATGATTATGATAATCATACTAGGCTTGTAACCCAAATCATATAAGTGAAGTTCAGTAAAGATTCTGATAATCATACTGGGGCTTGTAGCCCAATCAGATAATATTGAGATTCTTGTAATCATGCTAGGCGTGTAGCCCTAATCAGATGGTATTGAGATTCTAATAATCATGCTGGGGCTTGCAGCCCAATCAGATAAGTGACTATTAAGTCATACTCTGAATAGATGATTAATAAGTCTATCTCTAGGGCTCTGAACCCTAATCAGATAAGTGACTAGTGAGTGAGTCACGACCCTTAGCCATGTGACGATACAGTCACCTGGGCCTTCTCGCCCGACTCTAAGTAACTAGCCTTTAGACTAGATGAGCGCTTTTGTGTTCATCGAACTTAAGGTCGGCCAAGCATTTCATGCTTATGTCGATTAGATCTAATCTTTTCAGCTTGCGTTAAGCACGCTAATACTGTTCTTGACTCATAAGCCAATACCATACGACTAGTGCTCACTACCACTGCCGAACTTGACTAATAAGTCACAGCTTCACAATCTATACTGACACTATTGCTGATTCCTGAGTCATAGGTCAGTGCCATTCACAGATAAGCAAGATTGCTAAACATTTAATATGCAATCAATGTCCACATCTAGAGCACTCAACATGCCTCATTAATAACCATGCATGTCACATACTGGGTGCAGTTTTCTTACCTCTGGTTTGAGTGTGAAATAATAAAAGAACGACCCTTGAGAACAATCAGTCATTAAATCCCTTAGTAGTCACCTAGTCATAACCAAATATAAGATTTCATCAATAAAATGAATAATAAAAGGTGCCCGGACCAAGACCTAGCCTCCGGGACGTCGAATCCTACTAAACCGGGTAATAGGAACGATCCTGAGGCCTAAGGTTTGAGTTCCCATGACAAAAACACATTTCTGGCCAAATAGGCCCTTAAGAGTCGCGGTCTTACTCCACCATGTCACGGCCTACCACCAAAACAAAGATGCCAGCCTCCCTGCCTTTAGCACGCGCCAGGGCCAACCTCTCCCCATGCTGCGGCCCCAAGTCCCTTCAGCACCACCCCTTCTTTATCAAGCTCGGGTCGCGACGCTCTAGAACAGAGCCGTAGCCCCATCTGAAACCCAGCCAAACACCCTTGTTTTTCCTCTTCGAACTCATTTCAAAAACCTACTAAAGCACTTCCAATTCCACAAAGCAAAGCTCCCAATTATTACCACAACTTATCCATCATATATCCAACAAAACCTAAGCCTTAAACCATTCAAAACCTCATCAAAATCAGTCCCAAAATATCAATTAAAACCCAGCTAAAACAGAGCAAGACTCGAGAAAATATGGCTGAGATTCTTACCTTCAACTTAGAATTGAATCCCCTTTAATGTCTGAACACTAGCCTAGGACCTCAAGCTTTAATTTCCAAGTTTGGAACCCTCAATCTTAGCTTTAAAAATAAATTACCCCAAGACTCACCCCGAGCCCCGAAATAACCCCGATATGACCAAACCGCTAACTAGCATTCAAAGATTGTCTCATGCTGAATAGCTCGAACAAATCCACAATATAATGTGGCCTCATCAGTAATTCACCAACATGCATGAAAATATACAAATATGCCCCTCAACGGGCCAAATTACCAAAATACCCTTATAATGAAAAGTGGACCCACATGCATGCATTTATCATCATATAATAATATAATTCACACAATCATGCATTTAATCATTTAATGGCATAATAAATCAATTATGGCCCTCCTGGCCTTCTAATCCAACCATAAACCTCATTAGGGATTTTGGGGCATTATAACTATCCCCTCCTTATAGAAATTTTGTCCTCGAAATTTACCTGAACAACTCGGGATACTGACTCTGTATATCTGACTCCAGCTCCTAGGTCGCTTCCTCGACCTTGTTGTTCCTCCATAATACTTTAACCAAAGGTATCGTTTTATTCCCGAGGACCTTGTCCTTTCTGTCAAGTATTTGGACTGGATGTTCCTCATAGGAGAGATCTGCCTCAAGCTCTAGATCTTTGTAACTCAAAACATGAGTCACATGAGATACATACCTCCGAAGAGCTGAGTCACGAAACACGTTATGCACGGCCAACAATGCTGGTGGTAAGGCCAACCTATAAGCCACTTGACCAATCCTCTCCAGGATCTCAAATGGACCTACAAATCTAGGGCTCAACTTGCCCTTCTTCCCAAATCTCCTCACCCATTTCCATGGCGAGACTCTAAGGAAGACATAGTCTCCCACTTGGAACTCCACGTTCCCGTGCTTGGGATCTGCATAACTTTTCTGTCTTCTTTGAGAAGCGAGCTTCCGAGCTCTAATCTTCTTAATGGCCTCATTGGTCCTCTAAACTACCTCAGGAACTAAGTATCTCGTTTCTCCTGTCTCATCCCAATGAATGGGAGATCTGCATTTCCTATCATACAACATCTCATAAGGTGCCACCCCAATGGTAGGCTGATATCTGTTATTGTAGGAAAACTCTATCAAAGGCAGATACTTACTCCAGGACCCACCAAAGTCCAGCACACATGCTCACAGCATGTCCTCTAATATCTGAATCGTTCTTTTAGATTGTCCATCTATCTGAGAATGATAAGTAGTAGTGAACTTTAACTATGTTCCTATGGCCTTCTGTAAACTCCCCCAGAATTTGGAAGTAAAAGTGGGGTCCCGATCTGACACGATCGACCTCAGTGCTCCATGGAGGCACACGATCTCTCTCACATAGAGATATGCATACTGTTCAACTGTATAAGTAGTATTCACTGGTAGGAAGTGGGCTGACTTGGTGTAGCGATCCACAATAACGCATACTGAATCATGTTGACAAACAGTCCTGGGTAACCCTACCACGAAATCCATTGTAATGTCCTCCCATTTTCACTATGGGATGTCTAGAGGCTGCAATAACCCTGCTGGCCTTTGATGCTCAGCCTTGACCTATTGACACGTCAAGCACTTAGCCACATACTCCACTACATCCCTCTTCAATCCAGGCCACCAATACAGTGATCTCACATCCTGATACATCTTCGTGGTGCTTGGATGCAAAGAGTAAGGAGTAGTATGAGATTCATCCAAAATCTCTCGCCTCATAGCAGTGTCTAATGGAACACATATCCAACCCTTGTATCTCAACAAACCCATCTCAGACACTGTGTAATCTCTGGACACTCTTGCTATTACATCCTCCCTGATCTTGATCAGCTGTGGATCACCCAACTGACCCTCCTTGATTCTTTCTAACAGTGTAGACTGTAGCGTAGTATTGGCCAACTGGCCCACCAGCAACTCTATACCAGCTCTGGAAATATCCTCTACTAATTCTCTGGATATCAACCTCACACTATAAATCTGTCTCGAACCCTTCCAGCTTAAAGCATCAGCTACCACGTTGACCCTTCCAGCTTAAAGCATTAGCTACCATAGAATCTCACAATCATAATCCTTTACTAACTCCAGCCAACGCATGTGTCTCATGTTCAAATCTTTCTGCATGAAGAAGTACTTAAGGCTCTTGTGGTCAGTATAAATCTCACACTTCTCCCCATAAAGGTAATGCCTCCATACCTTTAATGCAAAGACCACAACCACCAACTCTAGGTCATGAGTGTGATATCTCTGTTCATATTCTTTCAGCTGACGTGAGGCATAAGCAATCACCTTCCCTGACTGCATCAAAACACAACCCAAACCCTGATGTGAGGCATCACAGTATATCACAAACTTCTCATGATCTATTGGAAGACTCAGAATTGGAGCTGTAATCAACCTCTGTTTCAGTTCCTGGAAGGTGTTCTCACATATGTATGACCACACGAACTTCTGGCTCTTGTGTGTCAGCTCAGTAAATGAAGTAGCAATCTTTGAGAACCCTTCCACGAAACGTCCATAATAACCTGGCAAACCAAGGAAACTTCTAACCTCTGAAGCATTCTTTGGCCTGCCTCAATCTTGGCTGGATCTACTTTAATCCCCTCCTTACTGACAATGTGCCCAAGGAAAGATACCTGAGACAACCAGAACTCACACTTCTTGAACTTTGCAAACATATGCTCCCTCAATGTCTGTAGAACCAATCTCAAATGTTGTTCATGCTCTGACTCTCAATGAGAATAAACCAGAATATCATCGATAAAGATGATCACAAACTAGTCCGAATAATCCTTGAACACTATGTTCATCAAATACATAAAAGCAGCTGAGGCATTAGTCAATCCAAAAGACATTACTAAGAACTCATAATGCCTATATCTAGTGCGAAAGACAGTCTTCGGTATATCTCCCTCCTTGACCCTCAACTGATGATAACTAGAGTGAAGGTCTATCTTTGAGAATACTCTTTTACCTTGCAACGGATCAAACAGATCATCTATTCTTGGCAGAGGATACATGTTCTTAATTGTTAACTTGTTTAGTTCTCTATAATCAATGCACATCCTTAGATAACCATCTTTCTTTTTCATAAACAAAATTGGCGCACCCTAAGGTGAGAAACAAGGTCTGATAAAACCTATGTCTAACAGCTCTTGCAACTGTACTTTCAACTCCTTTAACTCAGCTGGGGCCATTCTGTAAGGTGCTCTAGACACTGGCTCCATCCCTAGTTTCACTTCTATCACAAATTTAATTTCTCTGTGTGGTGGCAACCCTGGTAGATCTTCTGGAAACACATCCAGAAACTCACAGACTAGTCTGGTCTCTTCTAGTCTCACTGGCATGACTTGAGTGGTGCAAACCACATTGGCTAAGAATCCAATGCAACCTCCTTGCAATAGATCTCTAGCCCTCGAAATAGATATCATAGGTATACGGGGTCTATGCACAGTGCCAACAAACACAAAAGGATCCTCACCTTCAGGCTCAAAAGTGACCATCTTCCTTCTGCAATCTATGGTTGCCCCATACTTCACCAACCAATCCACACCCAGAATCATGTCAAAGTCAATCATAACTTACTCTATCAAATCCACTGACAACTTTCTATCCTCCACTGTCACTGGGAAATATCTGATCCATCTCCTGGATACCACTAACTCCCCAGTGGGTAATAAGGTCCCAAACCCCACATCATAATAACCACATGGTCTACACAGTCTATCAATAATTCTACTAGCAACAAAAGAATGTGTAGCACCAAAATTAGTCAAAACAGTATAAGGGGTTCCATCACTAAGAAGCTGACTTGTAACTGTTGAGGGTGAAGCCTCAGCTTCTGCTTGAGTCAATGCGAACACTCAAGCTGGGGCCAAGCTGTCCGCCTTTCTTTCTTTAGGGAAATCTTTCTTGAAATGGCCCACTGCCCCACATAACAAGCAGGCCTTTGTCCTACACTCCCCCAAATGGCGCCTCTTGCACCTAGAGCACTTAGGATAAGTCTTCCAGGCCTCACTACCACCCTGACAGCCAATTGAAATACCACGTGGTCGCTTGTCAAGGCCTGGAGCTGGGAAGGTGTCAGGAACCTTCCTCTTCTGATCACTGGGGCCTCCGCCCCTACATGAACCCAAAAATGGAGGACTTGTCCTCCTCAACTCTCTTTTGGCTGCATTGTCCCACCAGATCTTGTTTTCTGCGCTTTCAGCTATGAGAGCCTTCTCCACCACCTGTGCATAAGTAGTAACTTCAGCCACAGTGGTGATACAAACATCCCGGGCTAATCTAGGCTATAGCCCCTGGAGAAACCTCTCTCTTGTGGTCCCATCAGTGGGCACCAGCTCCATGGAAAACTTTGCCAATCTATCAAACTTCAAAGCATATTCAGTCACTGATAGACTCCCTTGAAGTAATCTGATAAACTATTCAGCCTTTGCAGCCCTGATGGCATCATTGTAATACTTTTCGTTGAACATAATCTGAAACTCTTCCCAACTCAGGGCATTGATGTTTCTGGTATGGGATATAACTTCCCATCAAATTCGGGCATCCTCTTGAAACATGTATGTGGCACAAGCCACCCTCTCATTACCAGACACCCTCGTGAAGTCAAGGATGGTGGTAATCATACTCATCCACTGCTCTGCCTTAGGAGGATTTGCACTGCCCTCAAAAACTGGAGGTTGCTGTTTCCTGAACCTTTCATAAAGAGATTCCCATTTGCTTCCAGCCTCAGGTAGCTGCTCAACTATTGGGGTGCCTCTGGTAAAACGTTCCCTGCGGGAACCTGTTGTTGTCTCAGGAGGCGGATTTCTTCTTCCTCCCTGAATACTCTGGCCTGTAAATCATTAAACAACTCCTGCCAATTATCAGGAGCTAGCTGTGGAATCTGATTCTGGTCATTCTCTTGACCTTATCTGTTATTTTGGCCTTGATCTTCTTGGCCAGCTGATGAATATGTCTATCTTGGAATCATTCTTATCAAATTAAACCTTATTGCAATAGTCAATGCGGCCAGTTAGGTAGTGATAACTAATCCTCTTGCCGCCTCACGGTCCAAGATCAACAGATATTCACCCATATTCCACAATTATACAGATATACAAATGGATACATGATCATAGAATTTATCATTTAACACGTATCAGTTAATAATTCACAATGAACAATACTAATAAGTATGTTCTAGCAATATCAGTACTAATAAGCACGTTCTTGCTTATGATGCAGTAGTCAAGGCCCAACCTTATTAACATATCACATGTAGACAGGTAAAGCATTTATACTTTATTTAAGCAGTTAAACATATAACCACATAAATAGTTACCAAACCATGAGTCGACCTTGTCTTCAATGGCAAGTGTACATGCCTAGCTAGTCTATAGGAACCCTAAACCTTGGCACGCTCTGATACCAAGTTGTAACGCCCTAGTTACTCCAAGATCGTTACTGTGAACTTTAAACCGTGCTTAACTTCCTAAACGAGTCATTTGGTTATAAACATGCATCTAGGTGTTATTAATAAGCTAAGGTGAAAAATCTCGATCAAAAGGAAATGATATATTTTATTTAAAATATAAAACTGTACATGGGCCCATAAAAACGTTTACAAAGTTATTTATAATCCAAAATGGCCATTACAGTGTAAAACTTACAACCCGCCGACCTAAGCCACAAAAATAGGGTTAACCCCTAGTTCCTCTAAGATACACCTTGGCCGGAGTGGTCAAGCGGTCGCATATGTACACATCGCCACCTAAGCTCTCCATTCAAGGATGGGTGAGCTTTTCATTCCCTTTACCTACACCACATAGCACCTATGAGCCAAGGCTCAGCAAGAAAACTTATTACTGCATGTATACAATATCAATTGATGATTATGATAATCATACTAGGCTTGTAGCCCAAATCTGATAAGTGAAGTTCAGCAAAGATTCTGATAATCATGCTAGGGCTTGTAGCCCAATCAAATAATATTGAGATTATGGTAATCATATTGGGGTGTGTAGCCCTAATCAGATGGTATCGAAATTCTAATAATCATGCTGGGGCTTGCAACCTAATCAGATAAGTGACTATTAAGTCATACTCTGAATAGATGACTAATAAGTCTGTCTTTAGGGCTCTGAACCCTAATCAGATAAGTGACTAGTGAGTGAGTCACGAATGTGGGCTCTGTACCCTTAGCCATGTGACGATACAATCTCCTGGACCTTCTGACCCCGACTCTAAGTAACTATCCTTTAGACTAGACGAGCGCTTTTGTTTTCATCAAACTTAAGGTTGGTCAAGCATTTCATGCTTTTGACGATAATGCTTATGTCGATTAGATCTAATATTTTTGGCTTGTGTTAAGAATGCTAATACCGTTCTTGACTCATAAGCCAATACCATACGACCAGTGCTCAGTACCACTGCCGAACTTGACTAATAAGTCACAGCTTCACAATCAATACTGACACCTTTGCCAATTCCTGACTCATAGGTCAGTGCCATTCACAGATAAGCAAGATTGCTAAGCATTTAATATGCAATCAATGTCCACATATAGAGCGCTCAACATGCCTCATTAATAACCATGCATGTCACATTATGGGTACAGTTTTCTTACCTCTGGTGTGAAATAATAAAAGAACGACCCTTGAGAACGATCAGTCCTTAAGTCCCTTAGCGGTCACCTAATAATAACCAAATATGGGATTCCATCAATAAAATGAATAATTAAAGGTTCTCGGACCAAGACCTAACCTCCGGGACGTCGAATCCTACTAAATCGGGAAGTAGGAACGATCCCGAGGCCTAAAGTTTGAGTTCGTATGACAAAAATACATTTGTAGCCAAAAAGGCCCTTAAGAGATGTGGCCCTACTCCACCATGTTGTGGCCCGCCTCCCAAACAGAGACGCCAGCCTCCCTGCCTTCAGCATGCGCCACAGCCAGCCTCTCCCCATGCCGCGACCCCAAGCCTCTTCAGGACCACCCATTCTTCTTTATCAAGCTCGGGCCGCGTCGCTCTAGAACAAAGGCGCGACCCCATCTGAAACCCAGCCAAACACCCCTATTTTTCCTCTTCGAACTCATTTTAAAAACCTACTAAAACACTTCCAATTCCACAAAGCAAAGTTCGCAATTATTACCACAACTTATCCATCATATATCCAACAAAACCTAAGCTTTAAACCATTCAAAACCTCATCAAATTCAGTCCCAAAATATCAATTAACACCCATCTGTTTACCCAAAAACGGACTACCTAATGACGTGGTAAGATTGGTTTACAAGTAGCAGGATTGGTTTACACGTGGGATGCACATGGTAGTTTTAAGTGAGTATAATCTGCTCGACCCTCGACCAGAAGATCATTGGCTTATCAGGCATCATACTTATGGGCGACCAGCCTGGTCGCATATACTCATTTATTTCTTTCAGATATGCAATCTTGTAATTACGTATTAATTGTAATTTTCATTATTATTTAGATACGCATGTATTAAGTGTAATTAAGGGCCAATGGCCCATGTAGAACTCCTTGAGCCTATAAATAAGAATCAAAGGGCTCAAGAGAACGTACTTTTTGACTTTCAAACTTTTGGCTTGAGAACAATTGAGCTGAGAGATTCTAAGAGAGAAAAATAGTGTTGTTATCCATCACAATTGTATTTATCTGAGATTTAGTGAAACCCGTGAACCCTAGTTCATTGATCACTGTTCTTAAAATACTACATCAATAAGAATACTAAGTGGATGTAGGTTATTGCCATTCTATTGAGGCCAAACCACTATAAATTGTTTGTGTCGTTTATCTTTTTGTCTGGATTTCTTCTCATTTTCATCTTATTTTATACCGTTTATCTGACTCCGTGTCATTGATCAATTTGAGGGTCAACACTAGCTAAAACAGAGCAAAACCAGAGAAAATATGTCTGAGATTCTTACCTTCAACTTAGAATTGAATCCCCTTTAATGTTTGAACACTAGCCTAGGACCTCAAGCTTTAATTTCCAAGTTTGGAACCCTCAATCTTAGCTTTAAAAAAAATTCCAAGGAAAAGGAAAAAGAAGAGTGCTAATCATGGGAGAGAAAGGAAGCTTTGTTTTTGCTTTGTTCCTCCACAGCCTTCTAACTCAATATAACCCATGGTCAAAAGACCAAAATGTCCCCCAGGCCTAACTCACTTCTTAACAGCCCCCAAGGGCAAAGTCGTCATTTCCCGTCAATCTCGTTAATTATAATTAACATCCTCCAATTCCCGTTATTCCCAATATTCTCAAATACCAATAAATCATATCCCATTACCCTTTAATTCTTAGTAATGTACTAATCATCAAATTACCCTGAGACTCACCCCGAACCCCGAAATAATCCCGATATGACCAAACCGCAAACTAGCATTCAAAGATCGTCTCATGTCGAATAGCTCGAATAAATCCACATTATAATGTGGCCTCATTAGTAATTCACTAACATGCATGAAAATATACAAATATGCCCCTCAACCGGCCAAATTACCAAAATACCCTTATAATGAAAAGTGGACCCACATGCATGCATTTATCATCATATAATAATATAATTCACATAATCATGCATATAATCATTTAATGGCATAATAAGTAAATTATGGCCCTCTCGGCCTTCTAATCCAACCATAAACCTCATTAGGGATTTTGGGGCATTACAACTATCCTCTCCTTACAGAAATTTCGTCCTCGAATTTACTTGAACAACTCGAGATACTGACTCTGCATATTGGACTCCAGCTCCTAGGTCGCTTCCTCGACCTTTCTGTTCCTCCATAATACCTTAACCAAAGGTATCATTTTATTCCTAAGGACCTTGTCATCTCTATCAAGTATATGGACTGGTTGTTCCTCATAGAAGAGATCTGCCTCAAGCTCCAGATCTTCGTAACTCAAAACATGAGTCACATCAGATACATACCTCTGAAGAGCTGAGATATGAAACATGTTATGCACTGCCAACAATGCTAGTGGTAAGGCCAATCGGTAAGCCAAATAGTTAAGGCTCGTTTACCTAAGTTGGAATTGATTGTATTAGGCTAATATTAGTTGAACCTAAATTAATTGATTAGTAACATAGTAATTTTAAATATTTAAAGTGGATTTAAAAGAGTATTTTAGAATTAAAAGAAATTTATACTAAGGTTTATTAATTATTTTAAATAATATAAAAAACCTTTTTTTATAAATTTCACAAGGAAAATACTAAATTAAAATAATGATCTTTGATTTTTGAAGTTCGATCTCCACCGTTAATTCAACAAGGTTAGAGTTTAGTGGGGCCTTATGACGCTTTGATTATGTCTCCCTACGGATGCTGTTCACTAGACTTTTAACAAAGTTAAATTTCTTAGGATAGATATAGATCAAACCATTATAGACTCATCCCTATGATGACTATGAGAAACAAGTCTATAATAATCGAAACCGTGGGTCTAGCTCATAAAGTTCGAAATAATTGGATTTCGTGACTTTGATCAAATAGTAAGGTTATTAAAAATAGATTTAAACTATCATTAGTTGAAATGTTTACTCTATTTAACTAAGTGAATTTGTGATTCTCGCCTACTGGGACACATGTATTCATGACTAGTTAAAATACCTTAGAAATAGTATATATGTGTTTTTTTAGTATTTTACATATATATGCATATTTTACAACACATTTATTTCTACATATTGATAATTGTAGCTCTATGTCGAATGTCATTATCTCCCTTCTCTCCAAGGAACTTCTCACTGGAGAGAATTTTCCCAAATGGAAGTTAAACATCAATATTGTGTTGATCGGCGACAACCCCAAGTTTGTTATGATTGAAGTTTGTCCTGACATCCCTAGTGATTTATCTTCAAAAGAATCAAGGGAGAAGTACAAGCATTGGCTCGCTGCCAACAACAAAGCCAAGGCGTACATGCTAGCTCGCATGTCGAACACACTAAGGACGAAGCTAGAGGATGTCAAAACTGCCTATGAAATCATGGAGCAACTTCAGGAAATGTTTGGACACAAATATGGACAAGCTCGTTTCAAGACAACGAAGAAGTATATGCTAATGCCAGGATGGTGCCTGGAATGCATGTTTATGATCACTTCATCAAGATGACGAACTACTTTTAGGAGGCAGAATTGCACTAAGCCACCATAGACGAGGAAACTCAGGTGGGGCTTATTTGGAATAGTCTTAGTCCCAATTTTCTTCCATTCACCACTAACTACTTACTAAATAAACTGAAATACGAAATGACTCAACTCATGAATGAGCTTCAAATGTTTAAAGGTATCAATGGTGGACCAAGTAATTAAGGGATGTGATAAGAGAAAGAACAAGAAGGGCATGGCCACAACTACTACAAAACTAGCTGGAGGTGCTGCAAAACCTACTGAGGCAAAACCCGCTGCTAAGAAAGCCAAAGGAGCATGTTTCCACTGCAAGGAGACTGGGAATTGGAAAAAGGATTGCCCAATTATCAAGGCTAGAAGAATCCAAGGTAATTGTCAATATTTTGTCTTGGATGCATGTGTTTTGGAAGATGTTAATTCTGTATGGATTATAGATTTTGGATCCACTAACCCATGTATGCACTTCTTTTCAAGTACTTAGCAATTGGACACTAGTAAAGGAAGGCGAGCTGAAGTTTAAAGTCGGAAATGGAGCGTTCGTGAATGTTGAAGCAAGAGGAAAAACTCGTCTAAATTTTGTAAATAAATATTTAGTTTTAAATAATGTTTCTTTTATTCCAAACTTTAGTCGGAGTTTAATTTCAGTTTCTTTATTACATCAACAACATTTTGATGTAACTTTCACAAGTTTTAATATATCAATTTCATTTAATGGATGTGAATTGTGTGTTGGATGTATGGAAAATAGGCTATACCTTTTACGACCTATCGAATCTTCATCTTTTAATAATGAGTTATTTAAGGCAGCTAGATCTAGGACAGCCAAACGACAAAACATCGATAACAATAACATGATGTATCTTTGGCATCTCGACTTGGTCATATTAACTACGATAGGATCAAAAGACTAAGAAAGGTTGGGCCTTTGAGGGAACTCACAACGAATGACCTCCCTGTCTGTGAATCTTGTCTCGAGGGTAAATTGATCAAGCGTCCATTCTCTACAAAAGGAGAAAGGGTCATAGAGCCATTAGGGTTGGTTCATTCAGATGTCTGTGGACCGCTGAATGTTCAAGAGATGGGTGGTTATGTGTATTTCGTGACTTTCATTGACGACTACTTGAGATACTCATGTCTTTACCTAATGCATAGGAAATTTGAAACATTTGAGAAGTTTAAAGAATTCATTGTAATTGCTCAAAACCAATTAAGACGTTAATGATCTTACGATCTCATAGGGGTCGAGAATACATGGATATGCAATTCCAAGATCATTTAGCTAAACTTGGGATATTATATCAATGTACTGCCCCAAGTACTCCGCAACAAAATGGTGTTGCAGAGCGTCAGAATCACACGTTAATGGAAATGGTTCGGTCCATGATTAGTTATTAAACTCTTCCGATCTCTTTTTAGGGACATGACATACAGACCGTGTGTGACATTTTAAATGTCGTGTCATCTAAAGCTATCTCCAAAACACCTTTAGGACTATGGAATGGTCGTGAACCTAGTTTGCTATCACGTCCTGAGGAAAAAAGAAGGAAAGCTAGAATTGCAAACTAAAGTTTGTTTGTTTGTTGGCTATCCTAAAGGTACTCGGGATGGTCTGTTCTATAGCCCACAAGACAAGAAAGTGTTTGTTTCTACAAACGCTACCTTTCTTGAAGAGGAATACATGCCAATTTCAAACCTCGTAGTAGAGTTGTAACGCCCTAAACATCAGGGACCGTTACGGTGCGCACTATAAACAGTGCTAAACTCGCTAATTGAGTCATTTGGCCATAATCGTGTAACTAAGTATGATTAGCAGTTTAGGGATTAAAATTTTTGGTTAAGATATAACATTTCACTAGAACTTTTACTGTATATATTGGGATCCCAAAAATATAATTTAAAGGTCTATTACAAGAAAATATTTACAACTAGCCGATCTAAGCAGCAAAACAGGGTTTAACTCTAGTTCCTCTTTCAAACCCTCGGCCGTGGTGGTCGAGCAGCTGCATATGTACACATCGCCACCTAAGCTCTCCAACTCAATGATGGTCCAGCTTTCTTTTTCCTTTACCTACACCACATACCACCCGTGAGCCGAAGCCCAGCAAGAAAACTCAATATGCTCATGAACAGTAATAACATGTCATCAAATCATAATGTGCATGCCTAGCAATAATAGCCTTCATTATGCATGAAAGCAGGTGCAAACAAATTATTATGGGGTCCTGCATCTGAATAGATGACTAATGAGTTAGTCTCTGGGGACCTGCTTCTTGAATAAATGACTAGTAAGTCAATCTCAAAGTGGGTAGTGGGTGACTAATGAGTCACACCCTGGATAGGTGACTAATGAGTCACACCCTGGATAGGTGACTAATGAGTCACACTCTGTATAGATGACTAATGAGTCATACCCTGTGTAGATGACTAATGAGTCCATCTCTGTCTAGGTGACTAATGAGGCACACTCTGTATAGAAGACTAATGAGTCTATCTCTGTGTAGATGACTAATGAGTCCATCTCTGTCTAGGGTGACTAATGAGGCACACTCTATATAGAAGACTAATGAGTCTCTCTGTGTAGATGACTAATGAGTCCATCCCTGCCTAGGTGACTAATGAGTCACACTCTGTATAGAAGACTAATGAGTTTCACTCTGTATAGGTGACTAATGAGTCACACTCTGGATAGGTGACTAATGAGTCACACTCTGGAGGTCTCATACCCTCCTAGCCATGTAACATGTAGGTTACCTTAGCCTTTCTGGCTCTGGCTCTAAATAACTAGCCTTTAGACTAGACAAGCGATTTTAGTTTTCATCGAACTTGAGGTAGGTCCGACATTAATGCTCATTTGAGTCATTCAATGCAGATGTTGATTAGATCTAATCTTTTATCGGCTTGCGTTAAACACGTTAAGACCGTTCTTGACTTATGAGTCAATACCATGTGACCAGTGCTCAGTACCACTGCCGTACTTGACTAATGAGTCACAGCTTCACAGTTGATACTGACACCATTGCTAATTCTGACTGATGAGTCAGTGCCACGCACAAGTAAGCAATGCTACCAGGCATATATCATATGTCAAATATCCAAACGTAGGGCATTCAACATGCTTACTTAACAGTTTCTAGCACAATTATGATCATGCACAAATACAGAGACTCAAGCTCTTATTGGTCTCATATTCAACATTCATGGCATGCCCTAAACACATGTTTCTCGTGCATCACATTTAAATACCCGACATGCCTCAATAATAACCATACAAAAGTGATCAAGATTGCTAAGCATTTTATATACTATCAATGTTCACATTTAAACATCCAACATGCATCAAGAATAACCATGCATGTAACACATGGGGTGCAGTTTTCTTACCTCTAGTCCAACCACAGGTTACCTGATAACTCTACAAAATAGAGTTATTTTACCACTTTTTATGTGCTAATTGTTGCTTAATTCTTGAGTTTTTAAGTAATTTATTAAGTTTTTAAGTAATTTTGAATTTATTAGTCTTATCACGATTTTATATACTTTTGTGTGTTTTTATAGTTATTTTGTTGTAAAATGTTGTAGTTAATTATTTGAATTATTATTGTTAAGTTAGTGGTAAAAAAATGTTGTATTATTGAACTTAAATATTTAATAGAAATTGAGTTTTAATTAATATTTTCATGGAATTTATGAGGTATATTTGATTATTGAAAATATTTAGTTTTAATTTAATTTATATTTTTTTATAGGGAATTTGCTGTATTTTATTTGCTCTTGAAAAGCAAGAAAAATGAGAGAAAAGTGGTATTTTTGGGAGAAAATATAGGAAAGTTGGCATTTTTGAAAACTTTCAGCCACAAGGCCCAAGGCCCATCACGTGAAGCCCAATCTCCACCAGCCGTGCACCACCTCCTCAGCATCCATTGACTTCTCCCAGCCACAAGCTCACACCACGTTCAGCACAAGCACTTCTCCAGCCATGCATCAATGAAGGCCCAGCCTGCCCATCACCAAAGCAGCCAACGCCTGGCTATGCCCAGCCGCCTCTGCCCACTACCACGCCCAAATCAGCTGCCCCTAGGCCTGCCACCAGCCCCATATGTGGCTCTTGAGCCCAACAAATGCATTATGTTCCCTTATCTCCTTTTGTCTAAAAATACCACTTTTTACCCTACTTTCTACACATTTTACTCCAAAACATAATTATTACACCCTATAATTTACCCATATTTGCCATATTATAATTAATTAAATTAATTTAATCAATTTAATTAATTTAAATTGATTATTTTAATACCTCATTTTGGCTATAAATATGGAGTTTTGAAGACCATTTAGGGTGTCCATTTTTAGAGGGAGGTTACCATACCAAAGTTTCTACACTTTCAAACCTCTCTATTCTCTTCATCTTCTTCTTCTTCTTTTTTGTTATTTTTCTATGTATTTTTAGAGGAATAATTTGGGGGTTCATCCTCCAAATTTTCCTATTTATGTTTGTAATTTTTATTTTGTATTTGCTATTCTAGTTATGTGTTTCTAATCTTTTTAAGATTATTAAGGTGATGATGAAACATTTTGTAACTAGATAGTATTTATTTTGTATGATGATTTCCCATTTTGTGCAACAAAGTTTATGGAATTTTCTTCTTCAAATATCTTCTTTCATCTTAAATATCATGTATTTTGGATTGTTAGCACATATTTACACTTTGTTCTTCATTAGTGCAAAAACATAATATTCTTTGTGTAAGATGTGTCATTAAATTGTACACATCCATGCTTAGAACAAAAATATTATGTTTTGCCTTATAAATAACGTTCATTGATTTATTTGTTATTTCATTAGATTGATTTACACTAAATGCTTTGAAATTATAATTTTGAAAAGTGAAGAAAAATCTTATCTTTTTGGAAGAAATTTGTGCTTAAAATTATAAATATATTTAGAAAATGATAGTTTGATTTATTTTAACTATCACTAAAACTTGGGAATCAATGTACCTATAAATATTATTAAACTTATATTTTGTGGATTCTAATCCTTAATAATCTTATTTTACCACCTTGATTTCTACTTTTAATTTATGTTATATATATTGTCTTTAATTTCTTTATTATTATCTTTTATTTTATTTTTATTATACAAAAATCCCATCAATCTTTGGAACTAGGTTAGAATTTATTAATTTTGATTTAAAATAGTTTTATTTTCGATTTTAAACAACTCCTTTGGGTTCGACCTCGTGCTTACACGAACACTATTCTATAAATACGATTCGTGCGCTTGCGAGTATAAATATTTAAAACATACCCGTTTTGGGTCCATCATTACCAATAAGCGAGCCACAAGCACGATCCCGACTCCAAGCCTCTAGTGATAACCTAGTCACAACCACAAATGGTGATCCAATGAGTCCAAGTTCTAAAACCAATTCTGGAACCAATACCTAGCCTTTGAGACATCGAATTCCACTAAACCGGGTAGTAGGAACCATCCCGAGGCCTAAGGTTTGAGTTCCCAAGCTCAAAACACCATTTTTGCCACAAATGGCCTCAAGCGCCGGGGCCCTAACTCCCAAGAGTCGTGGCCCGCCTTCAAACAGAGGCAGAACCCTTCTCTGCCTGAGCCTAGCACTGTGGCGCTCCACCTTGCATCGCGGCCCTAATAGCCCATCAGCAACCTTCACCTTCTTCATTGAGCCTGGGCCGCGGCCCAACCACGAACCAACCATTTTTCCTCGATTTTCCTCTTTTAAAACCTTCCAAAAACCTATCCAAACATCTCCAAATTCAAAAATCAAAGTTCCCAAACATCCCCATGATCCAAAACAACCAAAACCCATGTCTCAAATCAATCAAAAACTCATCAAAACACAAAGTCAATTCAAGCTTAAAAACTTTAAAAACTTAGAACTTAAAACTTGAATTACCTTCAATTGAGTTGTTTCCCAACTAAATCCTCTGGCTAATAATCTTCTAATCTTCCCTAGGAAAACTATGCCTCGATCCTCGCTTGAATCCGAGTCCTAGAACTCAAGTTTCCTTCGAAAATGCGATCGGGAGACGATAATGGAACTTTGAGGGAGAGAGAACTTCCTGAACGTTCTTTTTATTTCTTAACAAGTTACTTCAAGCTTAAGTAGCCTCAAAAAAATCCTAACGCTCGGGGTCTCGAAAACGTCCCCGGGGGCAAAATAGTCAAAACCTCCATAATTTCCCCCTGATCTTACTAACTCCCAATTTATCATCAAATATTAATTCCCATTACCCAATAACCCGGCAATGCTCTAAATACCCCTTGACTCACTTCGAGTAAAGAATAAATCCCATTGTGACTAATCCACTAGCTCACCTCCTAGGATCGTCTCGTGCTGAGTAATCCTAGCATAACCAAATAATAATAAAGCACCACACACATATCACATATATGCCGAATATGCCCGAAATGGCCAAAATATGAAAATCACCCAATTAATCAGAATTTGGTTCACATGCATATTTAATACACCTAAACATGCATATAATCATTTAATAACATAATAAATCAATTATGGCCCTCCCGGCCTCCTAATCAAGGTCCTAAACCTTATTAGGAAATTTGGGGCATTACAAAAGTAGTCTTGCAAGAATTACAATCTAATTTAGCTATTCCTACTATTTCGATTTCATCAACACAAGTTGATGAAAACGGAAATATTCCTACTGATTTTCCTCAAGTGACGCAAGTCTAGATTAACAAGGAAGAACAAGAAACCACAATTTCGATTAAGATAGTTACGGTGCCTTGTTGTAGTGGGAGAGTTTCTCGTACCCCGATCTGCTATCGTATGGATGGTGAAACCAACATGGTCGTTGGGGACACACACGACGATTATCTGTTGTCTTTCAAACAAGAAATGGGTAACGCTGCTAAGAATCTTTGGCTTGAAGCCATGAAACAAGAAATGAAGTCCATGTACTTTAACTCCGTCTGAGATCTTGAAGAAGCACCTAGTTACTTTAGAGCCATTGGGTGCAAGTCGATATACAAGAAGAAGAGAGGATATGATGGAAAGGTCGAGACTTACAAGGCTCGACTGGTGGCAAAGGTTATACCTAGAGAGAAGGAGTTAGAAACTTTTTCTCTATTTGTCATGCTAAAATCTATTTGAACACTCTTATCCATAGCTGCAGCTCTTGATTATGAGATTCGGAAAACGGACATTAAGACATCATTCCTTAAAGTAATTGGACAAGAAAAGAAAGTGTTTAAATGGATCAATTTATATGGATAAAACAATTTATATGGATCAATCAGAAGGGTTTAAAGTAATTGGACAAGAAAAGAAAGTGTGCAAGTTGAATAGGTCCATTTATGGACTTAAGCAAGCTTCACGTGCCTTGAATATAAGTTTGAATGAAATCATTAAAACCTATGGTTTTGAGAAGAATGTTGATGAGCCCTGCGTTTACCAACTCATGGAAAACAACATTGTGGTATTCTTGATTCTCTATGTGTGTAACGCCCTGGCTACCCCAGAACAGTTACGGTGATCGGTGAACCGGAAATTTGACCCGCTACCCGAGTCCTTTGGTTAAAAACGTGATCTAGGTGTCATTAACAGGTTAAGGTGTAAAACCAGTAAAAAGGAAAGGGCACTTTTCATTAAGTAAATAAACTGCTCATGAGCCTTTTAAAATGTTTACAAGTAGTTCATGTTACAAAAGAGTTACTACAGTTCCAAATATACAATCCCCGCCGGCCTAAGCGGCAAAAATAGGGTAAACCCCTAGTCCCTCTGAGAACTCCTTGACCGTGGCGGTCAAGCGGCCCTGTATGTACATCACATCGCCCAAGCTCTCCACTCAAGGCTGGCCAAGCTTTTCCTTCCCTTTACCTGCACCACACAGCAACCATGAGCCAAGGCCCAGCAAGAAAACATAACAAAGCATGATATAATGTCATCAACGATCATAATAACCATTTAGGACTATCAGTCCAACAAATAGGTGACAATATCCAAAAGTCACAATAATGAGTATCGCTCCCTCTTGCCATGTGACGATAGGGTCACCAGGGCTTAACTGAATAGTGATTCATTTATAAGTTGTTTAGGACAGGTGTATGATGATTAGTCACCAACGTAACCTTCCTCACGACTCTGGAGTCGAAACTATGGACAACGTCCCTTAGCCATGTGACAAACAGTCACCGGGGTCATATACCTTGGCTATATTCATCTGGTTGTAAGCCAGGCAAGCGCTTATAAGTTCCTCGACCTTAGGGTCGGTCTAGCATTAATGCTATAGAGCCATTCAATGCATGATTCTCGACTTTAGAGTCGGTCCCTGACTAGTCAGTGTCTCAAACAGGTAAACAACGTTCAACAACATTTAATATGCAATCCATGTCCACATATATCAACCAACATGCCTCAAGTATCAAACCACGCATGTCATATACCTATACAGGGTGCAACTGTACTCAAACACCGTTTTCTTACCTCTGGTTCGAGTGAGTATTATAATATGAACGACCCCTGAGAATGATCAATCTTTAAATTCCTTGACGGTCACCTGGTCATAACCAAAATATAGGATTCATCAATAAAAATGATAACTGAGGGTTCCCAACCAAATCCCACCCCCCGAGACCTCAAATACTACCCAACCGGGTACTAGGTCCAACCCCGAGGCCTATGGTTTGAATCCCTAAGCTAAAAACCACTTTTAGCAAAATTTGGCCTTAAGGGCCGCGGCCCTCCCTGCATCTGCGCCGCGGCGCGCCCTCAAATAGAAAGGGCTCTCCCTCTGCCAAACGCCAAGGGCCGCGGCGCTCCCCTGATGCGCTGCGGCGCCCAGCCCAGACCAGCTAAGTCGGCCACACGCACCAAAATTTTAACCCTGCGTTTTCCCTCTCAAACCAGCCTCTCAAACCATCATAAAACCTCCTCCAAACATGTAATTGAACCCCCAAATAACAACCTTAGCTCACTCACATTAAACCCCAATCAACTAACACCAAAAACTCCCTTTAATCCTCACTCCCCACATCAAAAACCATGAGTTAAAAACCAAAACGAAAAACAGAGCATGTATAAAAACCAGTGGCTAAAACTCACCTTAGAACTGATTTTGGACCTCCCACACAAGCTAAAACAAGTCTCCAACCCAGCCCTAAGTTCCTCTAGCTTGAACCTCCACCAAGAACTCAAAACTCTCAAAGAAGGCAATGGAGAAGATGAGGCTATGAGAAGGTACGGGACGAGAAGAAACTAACCCCTGTTTTACTCTGTTTTAATCTACAGCCTTCTAAGTTACTTAGTCACATATATCCTTCCAAAAAGACCAAAATACCCCTTATGTCATCTTAAGTCTCCAAAGCCACCCCAAGGGCAAAATTGGTACATTCCGCTAAACCCGTTAATTATAATTAACGCTTCCCAATTCCCGCTAATCTCAATATCCTCAAACACCAATATTTCATAACCCGTTACCCTAAAATCCCCGGTAACGCTATAACCCTTAATATCACCCCGAGACTCACCCCGAGCCCCGAGCTCCAACCTGTTATGACCAAACCGATAAATCATGCTTAAGAATCGTCTCATGTCGAAATTCTCGAACCAATCCACATTATAATGTGGTCGCACAATATATCATTAACATACAACAAATATTCAATTATACCCTCAACGAGCCAAATTACCATAATACCCCTGTAAACAAATTGTGGACTCACATGCATGCATTTAACATCATATGATAATATAATTCTCATAAACATGCATAAACACATTTAATGGCATAATTAAACAGTTATGGCCCTCCCGGCCTACTAGTCCAGCCATTAACCATAATAGGGAATCCGGGGCATTACAATGTGGATGATATCTTGCTTATTGGAAACAATGTCAAGAAATTATTTGACATAAAGAACTGGTTGAGAACTCAATTCCAAATGAAGGACTTGGGTGGAGCAAGTTATGTTCTTGGTATCCAGATTTTGAGGGATAGAAAGAACAAAACTTTGGCTATATTTCAAGTAGCTTACATAGATCAGGTGATTGAGCGTTTCTCTATCAAAGATTCAAAGAAAGGACGTTTACCATCCCAACATGGAATCCATCTTTCTAAAAAGCAATCTCCACAGAATTCTGAAGTGGAAGAAGATATGAGAAGGATTCATTATGCATCTGCTTTTGGAAGTCTAATGTATGCTATGTTGTGCATTACACCAGACATCTGCCATGCAGTGGGAGTTGTGAGCGAAACCAGTCAAACCCAGGAAGGGTATTGTAATGCCCCAAAATCCCTAATGAGATTTAATGATCGGATTAGTAGGTCGGGAAGGCCATAATTGATTTATTATGTCATTAAACTATTATGTTCATGTTTATGTGAACTATATTATTATATGATGATAAATGCATGCATGTGGATCCACATTTCATTATAGGGGCATTTTGGTAATTTGGCCTGTTGAGGGCATATTTGTATATTTTCATGCATGTTGGTGAAATATTGTTGATGCCACATTATAATGTGGATTTGTTCGAGCTATTCAGCATGAGACGATCTTTGAATACAAGTTATCAGTTTTGTCATAACTGGGTTGAATTCGGGGCTCGGGGTGAGTCTCGGGGTGATTGATGATTAGAGCATTACTGGGAATTAAAGGGTAATGGGATATGATTTTATTAGTATTTGAGAATAACGAGAATTGGAGGGCGTTAATTATGATTAACGAGATATGCAGAAACAGACGGTTTTGCCTTTGGGAGCTGTTAAGAGATGAATTAAGCATGGGGGTATTTCGGTCATTTGACTTAGGCTATATCTAAGTTGAAGGTTGTGGAAGGTTAGCCAAAGCAGAGCCTTGTCTTTCCTCCCTCACGATCATCATTTTTCCCTTTCCTTTTCCTTTGAATATTGAAGCAAGTTTGGGGATTCAAACTTGGAGATTGAAGCTTGAGGTCTTAGGCTAGTGTTTAGCCATTGAAGAGGTTTCAATTCAAGCTTAAGGTAAGGTTTTAGTTCAAGTTTATGGTTCCTTGCTATGTTTTTATGTTAGTTTTGAGATTGAAGTTTTGATAATTGAAATGGGAATTTGATGAAGTTTTGATTGGTTTAAGGCTTAGGTTTTGATGGTTATATGGTAGATAAGTTATGGTAATAGTTGGTGGCTTTGCTTTGTGATATTGGGAGTGTTTTAATAAGGTTTTGAAATGAGTTCGAAGGGGGAAAATAGGGGTTTTTGGCTGAGTTTCAGGTGGGGTTGCGGTTCTGTTCTAGAGTGTCACAGCCCAAGCTTGTTGAAGAGGAGGGATGGAGCTGCAGGGCCGTTGGGTCGCGGCATGGTGAAGGAGGCCCACGGCCCATGTTGGGGATTGAAGGGTGGCCACTTCTGTTTGAGGAGGCGGGCTGCGACATGGTGGTGTAGGGCCGCGGCCCTTGGTGGAATTTTGGCCAAAATTGAGTTTGTGGCTTGGGGAATCAAACCTTAGGCCTCAAGATCGTTCCTACTACCCGGTTTAGTAGGATTCGATGTCCCGGAGGCTAGGTTTTGGTCTGGGAACCTTTTGTGATTCATTTTATTGATGGAATCCCATAATTGGTTATGACTAGGTGACCGTCAAGGAACTAAAAGGTTGATCGTTCTCAAGGGTCATTCTTTTACTAATTCTCGCTCGAACCAGAGGTAAGAAAACTGTATATGTGACATGCATGGTTATTAATGAGGTATGTTGAGTGTTTAAATGTGGACATTGATTGCACATCAAATGCTTATTAAATCTTGCTTACTTGTGAATGGCACTGACTTATTAGTCAGAATCGGTAATGGTGTCAGAACTGACTGTGAAGCTGTGACTTACTAGTCAAGTTCGACAGTAGTACTAAGCACTGGTCATATGTTATTGACCTATGAGTCAGAAGCGGCATAAGTGTCATGAACGTAGAGACGAAAAGATTAGATCTAATCATCATCTGCATTGAATGACTCATCGTGAGCATTAATGCTGGACCGACCCCAAGTTCGATGAAAATTAAAAGCGCTTGCCTAGTTCCATGACTAGTCACTCAGAGTTAGGCCAGAAGACCCAAGTGACTCCATTATCACATGGCTAAGGGTACGGAACCCACACTAGTGATTCCATGATCACTCATTTGGTTTACATTAGTGACTTGCTCATCAGCCACTCACTTGGTTTAAGATAGTGACTCGATCACTCATTTGTAAAGGGTGCGGAACCCACATTAGTGACTTTTACATCTGTCACTCATCTGTTTAGGGCTATAAGTCCTGGATGATTATCATGATCATCATTTGATACCATATACATGAAGTAATGAGTTTTCTTGCTGGGCTTTGGCTCATGGGTGCTATGTGGTGCAGGTAAAGGGAAAGAAAAGCTCACCCAGCCTTGAGTGGAGAGCTTAGGTGGCGATGTGTACATATGCGACCACTTGACCACCACGGCCAAGGATTTCTTGGAGGAACTTGGGGGTTAACCCTATGTTTTCCGCTTAGGTCTGCGGGTTGTAAATTTTACACTGTAATGACCATTTTGTACTGTAAATAACTTGTCAACGTTTTTTATGGGCCCATGAACAATTTTATGTTTTAAATAAAAATATATCCTTTCCTTTTGACTGGTTTTCACCTTAGCCTATTAATAACACCTAGATGCACGTTTATAATCAAAGAACTCGATTAGCGAGTTAAGCACGGTTCAAATCTCAAAGTAATGGTCTTGGAGTAACCAGGGCGTTACAGTTACATTGGATACCGATCAAGCACATACTGAAATATCTTCGACGAACTAGGGATTATATGCTAGTCTACACGAGTGGAGTTCTGAACTTGTTAGGCTACATCGATTCTGATTTTCAGACTAATGTTGATGACATGCAGTCAACTTCTGGAATGGTGTTTACTCTTGGGGGTGGAGCTGTGATATGGAGAAACGTTAAGCAATCCGCGATCTCAAATTCTACCATGGAGGCTGAGTACATAGCTGCTTCTAAGGTAGCTAAGGAAATAGTCTAGTTGAGGAAGTTCTATACAGATCTTGGTGTTATTCCCGAAATGGATAAACCACTCATTTTGTATTGTAACAACAATGGGGCGATAGACAATTCTAAGGAACATCAGAGCCACAAAAGAGCGAAGCATATAGAGAGGAAGTACCACATCATCAGAGAATATGTGGCAAGGGGAGAAGTGAAGGTCATGAAGATTGGATCTGAGGACAATCTTGCCGATACCTTCACAAAAATACTAAGAGAAACAACTTTTCTAAAGCATATAGAAGGAATGAGATTGAGAGAAATGTCGCATTTTTTAAAAGTGGAAGTTGGAGTTTGTTGGGTTTTATGCACTCATAAAACCACAATTCTTATGCAATTCATCCATTATCAATAAAGTAGTAGAAATTATTTTGTTCAATTAAATTGTGTTGTTTACATGTTTTATTACATGATTAATTATTATTAATACAAACATTTATAAAATCCCGAACATATGAAAAGTTACAATTATAGTGACTCGGTCATAGTGGATTGTAATTTTAATTATATGTTCAAAAGCATTTTTTCCTAAGATTAAATCAATACACTTGATTTTTACTGACTGGGTAATCTACGATAAGATCTACTTGCACATCTAGTGTGATGTCCTATCCAGAATATTGACCAAGTAGATAAGATTAGTTGTATTTTGTTACATTCGACTGGCTGATACTGATTATTGACAAGATATGTAAGTATTGTTATTATCTATTCTAATCATATCACAACGTTGACCATATGTCAATTCAATCTTAATTCTGAGTGATTAATATGCTGCTAATTGTATTATTCAAGTTTTTTTATTTGTTCGCTACCGCGTACCCTATGAACTAGCTCATACTTACATATTTGAGATTTGGTAGTATAATTGAGTGAGAGTATCATAGATATGAAATCTATAGCTTCTGTTTAAGCATTGAAACGATGATTTCCTTATAGCTTGGTTCAAGTGTTAAATGATAGAATACTCATTTCTTTGGTTAAATTTACGGAAATATCATTTACAAGGAACTTTGTGGGAGTTAATGATAAAATACCAATGAGGGGTAAAATAGTAATTTTCACCCATCTCATTTGTAGATCATCTATAGAAAATTGAATGATGATTTGGTTATACCAATGAATAACATATTTACATTTGGTGTAAAGCGTTCAATGAATTCAAGAGTGTAATTCTGAGTCTATAGGGGAGTCACGATGAATTAATAAAGTAGCGAGATTGTTTATTATAAATAAACTTACGGTAACTTATTGGAGCTTGAGTTCATGGATCTATGGTCCCCATGTCATCTCTTATCAAAATGAACCTAGTAGTCTTAAATAATTAATTATAAAAATATCATATTGACTAGGTCAATGAAAATAAATAATGTTAAATTATTTATTGATATTTTGTGAGAAAAGAAATAGAAGAAACTTTGAGATTTTTATTGCAAAGTCTCAGAAAGAGAGTATTATAGACAATTTGGATAATTTTGTTAATATTGATATATTGGTATTAATATTAATAGGATTAATTAAATAATGATCAAAATTATAATTGGTTAATTTTGGCAATTATTTAATTAATTATAATAATTAAAAAATTAAAAATAAAATGGGGAACTAAAACCTATTTTATGTCCTTGATAATTGCTTGTATATACTAATGTTATAGAATTGATTATGTCAGATGAATTTGACAAGGTGAAAATTCACTCTAATATTCTATACCTAGCCGCCTACTCTCTCTTAGTTTTCTCTCTAGGAATTCTCTTCTCATGTGTTGAGACTTGCTCATACAAACACTAGGTTGTTTTAGAGAAAGACTTGGAAGATGGTTGTCTTGTTTCAAAGCGGTTTGGATTCCTTGCAATACCTAGCATTCGCCAAGGAAAAATTATTAGGGAATCCAAATGGTGCATTCATTATTCCGCTACGCATCTTGTAAGTACTCCAATGGTTTTATTATTGTATTTACGTATCTCTGTCATATTAACATGCTTGTATGATTTTATACTTTTATACTTTCTACTATGTATATTGTTTTGAATATATATATTTATAGGGAGCATGCATATAGACTTATATAAATGAGATCCGCTCCATGCTTTACTCGACTTGATCCAGCTTAAAGGTTCTTTTACACCGTGAGCTTCGACCACTTCAGGTTGAACTCGTTCCACCTTGTAGAAGGCTTTAGCCGCAATCAATCTACCTTCATGGTTGCGCGCTACATAATATAATTCACACTTATTCCCACCTTTGCGAATAATGAAGTGTACACTTTTATTATTTTTTATGTGAAAAATGAGTAGGGAAATTTTACACTATATGCATCATAATATAGTAAAATTTTTTAACATGCCATCATAAAAATTCTCCCATTAATGTGCCTCCTCCCTTATTTTGGAAAAAAAATACCCTCATGACTAAAATTTAACCCTTCACACATTTCTCTTCTATCTCTCTCTCTCATCCATCATTTACAGCTATTTTCACAGCCACCATTGTCGATTTTCACAGCCAAATCGGTGAAGAAATTGGATTGCTCGGATCTAGAAGTTTCATTTCAAGTGTAGAAATTGTCATTCTTGACGTTTTTTAAGAGAAAAAATCATGGGTAAGTATCATTTCATTTATCTACTTGTGAATATAAAATGCCACTGTTAGGTATTAGATTCGAACTGTTCTGTTGTTGAGTGTGGTATTTTTTCTGCATTTTTTGATCTGTTCTTTGGATCTGGAAATATGTGGGTGTCATTCCAAAATCGATGGCATTTTGATGGTACATCAATTGTATGTCGATGGTACATCAATGGAATGTCAATGATGGGGCGAACATCTAATTTAGATGTTATTTTCGATATAATATCGATGGTATATCGATGTTGAATCGATGCCATATATGTTGACTTGGTTCAGCGTCGATATGACATCGATATACCATTGAAATGGAATCGCACACATATGGCAACCATCAGCATCGATTATACATCGATGATATTTTGATGGTATATCGATGCCATATCGATGGTACATCGATGCAATTTCAATGTTGGGGCGAACATATAATTTAGATGTTATGTTCAATATAATATAGATGGTATATCGATGCCATATATGTTGATTTGGTTCAACATCGATATGGCATAGTTATACCATCGAAATGGAATCACGTACATATGGCAACCATAAGCATCGATTATGCATCGAAATGTCATCAATGTGGCATCGATGTTGAATTGCAATGCAGATTTTCATAGGCATCGATTCATCATTAATTTACCATCGATTACACTTTATTTTTATAATTTCTTATGCTTTTTTTTTGTTGTAAATTTGTAGGTTCTAGAGTTAATATAATTATTTCTTATAATGGTGTTTGGGAACGAAAAGGAGAGAAATGGAATTTCAAAGCTGGTTTGAACACTATAATACATGTACCAATTGATGTTGGTTACATAGAATTATTGGAGAAGTTGTATTCAAAGCTGAAAGCGGATAGGTCATTGTTTGAATTAAAGTTGGAATTGTCGTTTACATGCAATGATTTTAGCGTAGATCCCATTGAAATCACAGATGATGAAGGAGTTAGTGCTCTTATTCTTGACAATTCGAAGTCCTTAAGACATCGGGTTCCTTTATGCGTTAGTTCGATTGCAAAGAATATTGCTTTTCTTGATCCATCTCCTAGAGCGAGTGTTAATATGGAAAACCATAATCAATCCTGCACAGCTGTTCCACAAACAGCTCCTCGGCCAAGTGTATGCATGGGAGGTCCTAGTCATAATGAAACTTTTTTTCCTCCAACAAATCTCCCGCATGATGATGGGTATGAGTATGAGCCTTATGTCAATGACGATCCAGTTGCCCATTTTGGTGATGATGATGAAAGAGTTGAGGGGTGCAGTAGTTTTGATGATAACTCCGAGGATCGGCTGTCGATGCTACCTGTGGTTCAAGTAGATAACTTAAATGTACGACCCTTACCAAGACGTCAAGAAGGCCAAGGATGGAGGATTGATAGCTTAGAGAGCAGTCATCCAACTACACAAGACAATAGAAATAGATGGAGTTCTCCGGCATATACTACTAAAGATACTCTTATGTTATCCCCACGTTATCTAGAGTGAGTTGTGGAGCAATAGAAGTTGGGAAGGATTTTGAGAACAAGTTAGAGTTGAAGACGAAGGCACACTTGTATGCAATGAAGCAGAGCTTCGAGTTTGTGGTGAAGAAGTCAGGTACTGAAGTTTGGTATATCACTTGTAAGGATCCTGATTGTGGGTGGAGATTGAGGGGGAAGAGAATGCCTAAATCTGATATGTTCGAGATAACTCGTTTCACCAATAAACACACTTGCTCACTTGACCTCCGACATAAAGGCCATCTCCAAGCTGCACCTTGAGTTATTGTTCATTGCATAAAGAAATAATATCAGACAGGATCGAATGCGTGCATGGCAAACAACATAAGAGAAGACATTAAGAATGATTATGGCATTGAGTTGTCATATGGAAAAGCTTGGAGATGCCGAGAGAAGGCTCTTTCTTATGTCAGAGGGACATTGGAAGCATCCTACCAGAAGTTACCATCGTACCTATTCATGCTTCAACAGAAAAATCCTGGGACGTTGACAAATTTTGTCACTAAGGACGATCGGTTCAAATATTTCTTTTTCTCACTCGGAGTTAGTAGAAGAGGGTTTCGTACATGTCGTCCTATGTTATATGTGGATGACACTTTTTTAAAGACAAAATATGGTGGACAGATGTTATGTGCAGTCGCGCTGGATGCAAATAACCATCTATATCCAGTTGCATTTGGTATTATGGATAGTGGAAATCATGATTCTTGGAAGTATTTCATGTCAAAGCTAAAGGAAGTGATTGGGGAAGTTGAGGACCTGGCGTTTGTATCTGACATGCATGCAAGTATTACACATGCCTTGGAAACTATTTTCCCCGATGCCTATCACGGTGCTTTCTACCACAACATTAGAATGAATGTGGTTGCTAAATTCAAGACTGATCATTGTCATGTGTTGATGTATAATGCGACATATGCTTTTAGGAAATCTGAGTTCCACGCTAACTTCGAAAAAATCAAATCAAAAGACCCAGCTATTGCTCAATACCTAGAAGGCATGGGTTTTGATAAGTGGTCCCGTGCATACTTTCCTAGAAATAGGTATGTCATTATGAATTCTATTTTAATATATGAAATCTTCTAAATGTACATTACTATTAAATGTTAGTTTTCCTGGATACTAGGTATAATATAATGACAAGCAATTACGCTGAAATTTTCAACAATAAGACCCAGGACGCTAGGAGCTTTCTGATAACTACATTCGTCGAATTTATTTGCTTCACACTGCAGTCCTGGATCAGTGATAGGAGAGAAACTAGCGAGAAGACAACTACAACTCTTGCACTGACCTATGAGAAAATTTTGGTGGATATGGCTGAGAAAGCTCGATTCTTGATCCCTTATGCAATAGGGAGGCATGAGTTCCATGTGTTAGATGGTGAGCTGAATGGTGAAGTCGACCTCCTAAATAAGACATGCACATGTGGCGTGTTTCAGATTATTGGTATCCCATGTGCTCATGCACTATCTGGATCCATTAAGCGAGGGATGAACTTTTTTTCGTTGTGTTCATATTACTATAAAATTGAAACATGGAGGTCCTCTTACACAGAATCTATATATCCTACTGGTAACGAGGAAGAGTGGATTGTTCCACATGATATTATGACAGTAAAAGTGAGAACACCTGCGCAAAAAAACCCGGTTGGTCGTCCAAAGAAGAAACAAGGTAGGCCTAAGAAGAAATGCCATCCTTCCAATGGAGATAAATTGGTTGTAGAACTCAAGTGCAGCACTTGTGGAGGTCTAGGCCATAATAGGGCAAGTTGTAAAGTTTGTGTTTGAAATTTATGGCATCAATGTTAAAAAATTTATTTGGGTACTATTAACCTTTTTATTTGGGGAAGTTGAGGACTTGGAGTTTGCTTTATTTGTGTATTAATGGACTTTGTTAATCTTTTTATTTGTGTATTGATGGACCTTTTTAATCTTTTTATTTGTGTATTAATGGATTTTGTCAATCGAAATGACATTGTTTATATACAAAACTAAGGAGAAATATACTATTGTGTATCATCGAATAGCCATCGAAATGACATTTTTTATATAAAAAACTAAGGATAAATCAAAATAAATTTTCTAACATATAGAAATAAAAATAGATGTTCTAACATCAAGGGTACACATTCTCATAAAAAATATTGATGCATAATTTATCCCCGAAGTACTGAATGTGGTCGTCCATGGCATATGATAAGGGAATGTCTCCAAGAATAAACTCCAAGTGTTTGATGGCGAATACGCCACAATCTCCGCTGAAACTAAGAAATCGCATTTGTGAGTGTATTTAAACTTAAAGGAGAACAATGTTATGAAAATATGAAGTTAGTACGTCTAAATACCTGCTTTTAGACTGTAGGACAATATAAGTGGACATGCGCTGCCAATCAAAGTTTGGAACGGTGATCTTCGGTCTAGATATTTTGAACTTGTGGTGTCCTTTAAACATACCAAAAGCGTTAAGTAAAGATGGAAGCATCCTACTCCAAGGCTCGATTAACTCAGACAACTTATTATGGCTAAAGTTGGAATGATCTGAGTCAAATACAGTGGTCATCCAATCAGTGAAATTTATTTCGCAAAAGACCCAATGACGATTTTCCAAGCACCAGTGGAAGTAGACCTCGTTGCAATCACTCCAAGTCTTCTTGTATTTTTTAGCATCTCCTTTCACGAAATTAACAATGTCCTCATCCCATTGGTAAGCCCTGCTTTTGTTCTTGAAGTCCTCATATCTAGCAGGAATATACTGTGCAAATGATGAATCAAGTATGATGGCTTTCACGGGGTACATCCTCGGCAACTCAAAAAGATGTCTCCGTATAAGATAATTCGCAGCGTCGAGAGGCAAATAAATAGAGTATTTTTGAGGAAGAGTGGATTGTTAAAATGAGATAAATGTTCTTACAAATATAAAAGACTTACAGTTTCTTCCAACCATTCTTTTGCCACCTTCAACTTCAAGAACCAAACAGGGGTGCCATCAAAACATTCCAACTTCCTCGGTCTGCTGTTGTCAATCTCACCGAGTACCCATCGGTTAAAAGTTGTCAACATATATTGATCCAACACCTTTAAAGGATGGATCGTAACTGGGTCTTTGAACTTTGGTTTCTTGGCTTCTGGAGTATAGTCCTCGTACCTTACTAGTCTCTGTCTAGTGCGCTTACCTGTAACATGAGCAATTAGTATCTAATCTCTTTAAAACATGTAAAACTCATGGATTAGTCGTACCTAAGACTGTCTGCATTGGCTGAGAAGGTGTGGCTTCTCCAACAGGAGGTTCGTAACATGTGGGGAGAATGTCGTACTCTATATCCTCTGCTGGAGTAGGTGCAGGAGTAGGTATACCACCAATTGTTGCCAGCTTCTCCAATATGACTTCTTGATTCTTAAGGACGATACCTAGAGTGGCCTTAATCTCATCCATTGCACCTGATAGTCTGGCCATCTCACCCAACACAACCTCATAAGCCCCAGGAACAGAAGTAGGTTCTGCACTAGTATCTGGACTAGTCTCCATCGGGGCATCCTCCACAAATATGCCAGCCTCCACGGCCATCTTAGCCACCGCAGCAGCCTTTGCCTCAAGATCATAAGATCTTCCATCATTTGGTGCCGGCTGGATCATATCCTACAGCATTGCATACCTAGGATCATCCCCCTCTGTCCTCTGATATATGGTGTCGAAGAATTCTCGCTCGTCTGGTCGAGGCCTTAGGATAGAAACGCAGAAGAGCTGTAATGGAAACAAAACAAGAAAATTAGAAACAACATAAGTTTATTAGTATAATTCAAAAGTTCTTGAATTATTTAAATATAATATAACTTACATGTCTCCTCACAAGTACATCCTTCAAATGCAATTGCTTCGGCTGGCCTGTGCTCTCCCACTGTAGCATCCTAGGGAACGTGAATCCACAGGGCTTGGCGTATTCCTTCTGCAAATCAAGAATTTTCTCGTATGCCCAATATTGCAAGGCTGGTGGATACCCCTTGCAGGTGTACTTTGCCTCCACCTTAACACCCTCAGAAGACTCCTCCTCAGTGATCTTCTTCGCCTTCTTACCAGGTATTATAGCACCAATCGCTTTCATATCTCTACTGAATTGTTTCACAGTTGTATCGAATGAAAGGGATCCCCACGGATACTTCTCAGAATAATCTAAATCATTGACCATCGACAATGAATCTCGTCAAATAGCATTGTCATTCTCAGCGGCCAATAGTATCCCCTCCACAAAGTAAACCAAACCGAGCTTGTACAAATCATCAGGTACATCGCACATACTAAAAGCTAATTCCAACATATTGAACCTAATGTCTTTCTCGGGTTCCACACTGAAATATGTATCAACTAGGCGGGAGGAAGTAAGGTGAGGTTGAATGTCAGCGACAAGTGGTTCAAGAGCAGCTCAGGCCAGTGATAATGGAAAACTCGTGCACCCCAAACTTACATAAGTTTGGGCCCATCAAGAAGTGCACCTCAACCCCACGCGAAGACTTCACCTTCAGCAAAAGCAGTGTGTGCACCAATGCTCCAGAGAACGAAAAGGCAGGGGCTGTGAAGAATGGTCCAAAAACAGACTCATTCACCTTCCCCAACAATCCATGCTCCTCAAACCTTTTCTTCAATTTTGTTAACCTCCCGGAACCCCTATAGGTCATATGACCGACATAATGATCCTCTATAGGGATCTCAAGCGGTGGGATACGTTTGGATGGCATCTGCAAAATATAAAAAAATAGAGAATTAGTTGAATTTATAAAAAATACTCAGTCTGTTGTTGTCATCGATGTTCCATCGAAATACTATCGATATACCATCGATATACCATCGAAATGCCATCGATATACCATCAAAATGCTATCGATATACAACTAACTAAGCCACTTACAAATAAACAAACAAACTATCGATGTGCCATCGAAATGGAATCAAAATACTATCGATATACCATCGAAATAGCATCAATGGAGCATCGAATATCTTTCAAGTAGATAACATATAAAATCCATCGACATTGCATCGAATTAACATCGATGCATCACCATCAAATTAATGTGCTCCTACAACCATCAAAATGGCATCGAAAAACATCGACATAGCATCAAAATTAATAGATTTATCAAAATATAACTAAAACTAAGAAAGCCTCGAAATACCATCGAACTATAATCGAAATTGCATCGAAGTCAGCATCGACATATCATCAATTTTATACAATTTTTTTTTTAAATCATGCAAGCATCGATACACCATCGATGGAGCATCGATTGCGCATCGATGAACTACTTTCAATAATTTAAAAATCTACACATGCACCGTATGTCATCGAATTACCATCGATAATGCATCAAAATGACATCAATGTGGAATCGAATGAACATCGACCCACAAATTTTTTGTAGAATTTAAACATAATCTTCAAAAATGATGCACATAGAATCAAACCCATTTAAAGCTACATTTTTGCAAAATACAGATTAAAAATCAAACCCATTTCATCGATTTTATACATTACGATTCAATTTTTTTTTAAAAAAAAAAAACTACAAAAACTGACTTACCGTTGCCGGCGATGGAGAAGAAGGTGGCGACGACGGCTGTGACAAGAGAGAGCTACGCCTGAGAGAGATGGTGAGAATATGACGAGAGTGAGAGCTTCTACTGAGAGAGAAATGAGAGACTTCGGCTGGGAGATAAATGAGAGACTTCGACTAGGAGGGGAGTGTTTAATGCTAGGGGTGTTTTTGTCAAAAAAATTAGAAATGACATATCTTTGGGAGAGAAAGTTATGTTGGCATTTTAAAAAAATTAAGTATGTTATAGGAGATATAGTGTAAAATTTTCCAATGAGTATACCTAATACAAGAAATATAGGCAGTATACCTATAAATAAATAATTTTTTAATTTGTAAAATAAAATAAATTTAATTTGAGGTCTATATATAATTTTTAAGTGTAATTAATATAACATAATTAAAATGGTGAGAAAAGAGAGAGAGAGAGAGAGAGAGAGAGAGAAAATAGTGCATGTATAAATCTAAAGACATTAAGATATCCAAATTAATGGTGTTTACAATTGCTAGTGTATCTACATATCAAGTAACAGTTACATTGGAATTCTTATATAATTATGTTTGTACAATTAGTAATTATAAAGTAAAACGTGTGCATTTTTTTTTAAAGATGATTACAGAGTGTAATAACACAAATTTTAATGACCTCTTGAGAATCAAATAATGTAATTGATTAAAGCACATTTAACTTAATCATTCCAACTAATTATATCTAATTTCAATCACCAAGTGATTTTCCACAAAATCCAGGAGAGTGCGCGTGCTATAAATATACATATACATATCTCTTCCATAAGTGTGTAGATAACGAAAATTCTTGATTTTAACGGTTTTTTATTTTTTAATGTTAATTTTAACGTAATATTCTTATATTTAATAGAATATTCTTATATTTAACTGTATTTTATAAACACTTAAACTTAAATAAAATAAAATAAATAATTAAAAAAATTTAAATATGATATTTTTGAGATATTTTACAATAATAATTATTTAAAAATAATAAATAATTAAATAAATTAAAATATGATATTTTTGAGATATTTTACAATAATAATTATTTAAAAATAATAAAATCATACGTTTTATAATTTAAATAAAATTTAATTAAACTTAAACTCATTTATTAGAATAATATCATATTAAATATATAATATAATCTAGTGTTAATTAGCAACAAATTGATTTTAAAAAAAAAAACTAGCATGAAACTTAATTTTAAAATCTACGTATAATATTTAATATTACATTAAACATATAATATATAATATTTTGTTGTCAAAGTCAAATTCAAAAATTAAAACAAACATAAACTTAAACAAAAATAAATAAATTATTTAATTAAAATAAAATATTTATTTAAAATTTATATGACATTAATATAAATTTAATAGAAATAATTAATAAATTTTATAAATAAAACTAAGAAAATGTGGATAGTAAATACTTTCAAAGTGTGTATGTATTTATGTATGTAGTGTATACTATTTATTTAACTAGCTAAAAATAAATATACATATGAGTAGACATAATTAAAAGCAAGATGTGAAGCAAATAAAAGCTATTCCTCCTCATGACTATTTATTGCACCAGACAAGGAAAGCGACCCAACCCAAACAGCCACTGCAGAGTCCATTATCAACTTGGCCTAATCGACAATAGTAAAGGGGAGATCCTAATAATAATAATAATAATTATGATATTATTGTGGGTTTTCTCTTCTATGTGCTTTTGTGTTTTACTCTTTTATTTTTTCTCTTGTCGTCTTCATTAATTTCGATTGCAACAAGTGATGAGAGAATGCTCTATATGGTAACAATTTAAGTTTTTGTCAGATCAGATTTTCAATACAAAGAAACATATAGAATGAATTGACATGTTATATACATCTTGATTTTGATCTTGTGTATATATACTATACAGTTTTCTACTCCCCTAAGCAACCTGCATGATTTGTAAGATTTTAGGTACATGTAGCAGATATTGTCATGTCACTTCGAAAAAGAGAAAAAAAACATATATACAATATAATATATAATTTAATTAATTAATTAGAGAATAAATTTGTCTTTTATATCTATATTTATATATTATAGGCACTAATGGGTTAAGTGAAAAACAGTTACCTAATTATAGCTGTGTAGATTCAATTATGATACATAAATTGTACATAATTATATTGAGTTTTTTTTTTTATTTTAAAGAAAAAAAGGAAAGAAAGAAGACTATCATTATGGTTGTAGGGTTCATTTGCTCCAATGATCCTCTTTTGAAAGTGACTTCAGTTACAAAAACGACAATAGCCTTTTCTCGACTATATATGTTCACACCACATACTCGATCATGTAATTCTCCATTAATATATATACTGGATCATACAAACTGTTTTTGCAAATTGATATGTCAAACACTTTCTTATAATATTGTTTTCTTTAAAACGACAATATTATAATTAAAAAAATATATTTTAACAATAATATTTATGTATCAAATTTAATACAATTTTTAACATACTATTACAAAAAACATTTTCATAAAAATCTAAAATTTAATATTGTATCACAAATTTTGTACTCCATTATTAGAGATGTTCTTATAAACTTAATGTATATAAAGATTTTAAAAGAAAAAATAGACGCAACTACATAGAGTAAAACTTTCTTAAAGTGGGACTCTATATTAGAAAAATTAAATGATAAAAGAATTTAGAACAACTTTGGGCCAATTATAACTTAAAATGAACTAATTTTAAGTCTTTTGTTAAGAAAATTGCATCCATTCGTAATAATAGTTACTAGAATATTGTAAAAATGAATGTTATGCTACATTAAAACTTTAAGATAAAATAAAATATTTATTTGAAATTATTTGAGACAATGATTTATTTTTTAGAGTTGTCACCAAATTTTTTGAATCTGCAAGCATGCAATAATTTATCAACATGCATGTCAGATACCTTTGTTGAAGTTGATCAATTTTTTTTTTATTATATCTATATTAAGTTATAATCTTTTATAGTAACAAAAGTATATAGTCTTAATATTACCACTATATAGAAATTTTATTGCCAAACAAAAGCTAATAGAAAAAATAGAAGTTATAAAATTATTATTGATTTCTTCTAAATGAGATAAAATATCGAATGATAAAAGTGAATTAAATTGTAGTTATATAGTTTTTCCTATGTACATAAAATTCATAACATATTTAAAGGGTCGAAGAATGCTGCTATTAATCATCATTAAAAATTAAGCAGTATCCCTTTGATTTGGCGGCAATAGGTCCCAATATTAGCAATGATCACCAATAAAAGAAATATTTAATTTGGTGATAACTTTTTTGTCAGCAAGAAGAGAAATTTGTGACTAAATAATGTCAGTGGCCCAACTATAAATTTTACGGCAATAATAAGACTGCATTTAATTACAACCTTTTGGAATGTATTAATAAGTTTGTCGTGACTTAAATTACATTTACTACCCAAAAAAAAAAAAAAAATCAATGCATGACTAAAATTTTAATTAGAAGCTGAGATTTTTACTCATACTATTTTATTAATCATACTTATCATTTATTTTTATAATAGTGTAAGTTAAAGAGAATTGTTATAGTGCACCATATGGTGCTCATTATAATTTTTTTGCTTTTAGTTACAAAAGTGAAAATTTTGTGACAAAAAAAATATCATCATACTTAAATGGTTACTAAAAGTATCGTGGTTAAGAATATTAGTAACAAAATTTACAATTATTTTGCACAACAAATTTTGTTATAATATATATAATAGGTTGTCATTAAAGCTATATTAGTTACAATTACCTGTGACTAATTAAATATTATTATTTTAGTCACAATAATTTTTTATTTTAAGACTAAAAATGACATTTATTCACAAAAAATTATGAAAGGACTAAAATTTTATTACAAGAATTTTTTGTAGTGATTACTTGGTGTGGCATAAGTAATTAATTTTAATATTTTAAATTAGAACATACAAAGTTTAATATTAAATTTAACCAATTACTGTATCAAATAGTGTCAGACACGAAATGTCCCTAGCTATAGCGTTGTATGCTGCTTCATTTTAGTCGAGATTTAGCATAAAGGAAAAGATGACAGAGATAACGATGAATAGCGTATATTTGGGAAGGTGATTTCAAAACTAATATGAAGATTAATAAAGTGTCCTATAAAAATAAATAAATAAAAAAGTAGTATAGGACATTTGTAAGGGCAGGAATATATCTTTGGTTTTAGATTCCAAACGAGACAAGACCATGTTACTAAGCATTTTGGGATAATTGGTCGTAGATTCCAATGATCGACTTTGATATATTTTCAGTGCATGCAGAATCCATGGCTAGCTATATAGCTTGGGAATTTTGCTAGCTTTCATGATTATCGAACTATAATGCATAAAAATATTCTTTGGAATATAAGCTTAGTTTTCTCTAGTTAAAAATTAAGAAGAGTATTATTTTTTGTGTGCATTACTGAAACAAATTGACAACTAGCTAATTCAAGGTAGGGAATTAAGGGTATTAAGTTTCGACTTTTGGTATCGCCCAAAATCCCATGATGCCAAAAATTAAATAGTATAATAGGATTATATTTGGGTGGTTTTTAATCAAATTATCTTCGTGCACACATATATATATAAAGTATTTAAAGGATAATAAATTCACCAATCATGATCCACAATATTTAAAATCAAGTACACATTCTCTCAAGCTCTCTTTTATATAAACTTCCCCCATTAATTACACAAATTTGCCTCACATATTTTCTAATCTTTTATCTAATTAACTTTCTTATTCAGACTTGTCATCAAAGTTAAGAATATATTATTTTAACTATAAATTAAGAAATAGTATGTAAGCCAAATCTTATACAGTTTAAGTCATCTGTTTTTTGTTTTTACCAAAATAAAAAAGGAGATTAATATGATGACATTTCGAGATCATCTCTTAAAGAAACATATTTATGTATAGTATTAATGTGTCGTATTAAACATAGTGTCAAAGCCAGATAATGAGTTTGAGGCTTAAGTTGCCCTTAATTTTTTATTCCCTTTGTATTTTTTTATATTAAATCAGTAAATAAAATATTATTTTAATACACATGTTTAACAAACCTGTGACATGATCCACTTAACTCATTATTATAAATTTTTATCATATTGAGACTTTAACCTAATAGGATTAGCTACATAAATATTATTAACTTGTTGATTCAACAATATTTAAAATGTTAATATGCTTAAAAATTAAATTATTAAACAAGGAAAATTTGAGATTTTGTTAATTTAATCATGTTAAAATAATTATTAATATCATGTTAAGCAAATTGATGTGATTTTGGTATATTATTTATCATGCTTAATATATTTTGATCCGTACAAATTTATATTAAACATAAATATACTAATAACTTAATACAAAGTTTGAGTTGTGTTATGGAGCCATAACATATCAATGATGTCTTCCACAAGCTTCAAAAGAATAAATTCCAAGCTAGAGAACAAAAAAGTTATTAACTCAGAAAAAAACCCCTGGAGTTGTAAAAAATTTCCAACAAGGCATGAATAATCTTAGTGAATTCAGAAGGACCTTTAAGGCTTAAATTTTGTAGGGAAAAAAAGTTATCTAGAAATTTAAACTACAAGTGTTGAAAAAAAAAAGTTGAATCAATTATAATTCAAATATGATAAAATATTAATTACAAAATACATTTATACATAAAACTTAATCTAGAAAATAATTTTTTTCTCTTCATTTTTCCTTCTCTAGTTTATATATGATAACATAATTCTTTATTTGTAATAGAAAATTCATTAAAATCTCCCCATAAACTATTAACATGCCTTTAAATATATTTATAATCTTTTTCTAAATGGTTAACATTTGATTACAGTCCTATAAATCAAGCATTACTTGAAGAGCTGCACATATCTCATAAAGGAGATGACCAATAAAAACTAACCAAACCAAGTATATTAATAGAGCAAATCAACCCAATAACTAAAGTTATCCCCAAACAAAGGCAGATCACGACACAACAAAAAATAAGGTGATATGGATGATCAAGTCTCTCTAGATGCTTTTCGCCTTCTGAAGATCTTGTAATCCAATGACAGTCCTCTAAACTGAGTCGGCAACACAGCCAAAATGTGATCTAAAAGTGGAAAAGATCATACAAACATAGCATAAGCCAAAATCATCGAATGACAGAATGATAAAACTAAACAAATAGGGTGTGAATCCTTTTGGTTAGTCCCTCATTTGGCACTATTACGTACCCTTTTCACAGAGCAGAGTGATAAAAGCTACGACCATTAATTCAAGATCAAAATTAGGATAAGAACAATATCAACTTTAATTCAAAATAACGAAAAAATAGATCAGCAAACTTAATTCATATCAAAATATTAGATGTGTGTGTTTTTTTTAATTCTACTAATTGCTTTTGTTCTTTTCAATTTACCATGCATGGTCACTAATCAATACAATTGCTTTTTCTTTTCTTTTTTTAAAGGCTAGTAATTTAATCACATTAATAAATGTACACATATTACTTTTTGTAATAATACGATTTTGCAAAAAGCATGAGAATGAAGCCTTATAATTCGACCAAAAGTTCCACATTGCTATAACTTTTTTTTCGTCACAATTTTTTTTCCTTCTACCCTCTACATTCTGTTTAGAATTTTTTTCAAATTACAAAATATATATTCCAAACAATTTTATGTTTTCTTGTTTGGATTCAAGCAAAAATTTAAAATCTTTGGGACAAAACTTCATATTTTTTTACTATGTTACACATATGTTCCCAATCAAAAATCTTGCCGGCAATGATACCTTCTATTAGTGTTTTGTTGTAAGCGTGCACTTTTGGTTGTTAAATACCAGCTAAACCCGTTAAGTGCCATCTAGACACAAGTTACATCACTTTATTGAGCCATATTAAATAATTAACAATTATTTAAAACATATTTAACCAATTAAAAATAAAAAATAAATTTTAAAATATTAAAAAATCATGATATATCAAAATAATTAAATATAAAAACTTAATTTTAAAAAAAAAACTAAATCTATTTGTCTTTCTCAACTCTCACTCTCGTTCTCCCTCTTTGTTCAATAAAAAAAAAAGTGTAGTTCAAAGAAAACAAACTTAAATCCAAAATACCTAAACCCCATAAATCTCCACCTCCTCCTTCTTGATGCAAACCCAGAACCAAAACCTCACTTATTCTTCTGAAGCCCATAAATTTTATAAATCTAAATCTAAACTCAAAATCTAAATCTAAATCTAATTCTAATGTGTATAATTTTCTTCATTCTCAACTCTTATTTGAAGAAAATAAAATTCACAATTCATGAGATCGATGAGACTCATTCCCCAAATCCAGATACAATTTTACAATCAAAATCCAAATTCAAACTCATTTTTTTCAATATGAACATAGAAAAAAAATAAAAATAATTCCAACAAAAAACAACAATATATATTCATAATTTACACAATGTTCTTCTTCAATAACCATATGAGACTCATTAACCCATACCCAAAATCCAAATAAGACTCATTCCTCTTCTTCTTCTTCACTTGAAGCTTGAGAAAGAGAAAATGAGAGAGCACAAGCAAAAACTTAAAATCAGATCCAACCTGTGTCCCAGCCCCTCTGCCACCTTCGAAGACCACTATGCGAAGAGTATCTGCCCATATCCATCTCCATCTCCATCTCCATCTCCATCTCCATCGCCATGGACCTAACAACCTACCACTACAAAAAACGTAATGAAAAAATGTGTCGGCAAAGCCCAGACGGCTTTTGCCAGTGCAAAACAAACTGCACCAGCAAAAGTAAATTTTACCGATGCAAAATTGCACTGAAAAAAATGGACACGTCAAGGAAAAAAGTATGCAAGGAATTGTCAAAAATACTTTTGCCAGCGTAATTTTGCGCCGACAAAAGTCTTAGCCTTTACTAGCACAAAATCATGCTGGAAAAAGTGAGACTTTTTAGCGAGGTAAAATGGCACCGACAAAAGCTTGGACTTTTGGCAGCGCAATTTTGCTCCAGCAAAAGTTTGTTTATTTTTATCAACAAAACCTTTTGCCGACGCAAATTGCGTCGAGAAAAGTAATATATATTTTATATAATTTAATAATTTTAATTTATATAAAATTAATTATTTATTTGATTTTAATTCATTTAATAATTATATTAATTATTTTAATTAAAAATAAAGTAAAAATTAATTTGTACCAAACAAAAAATAAATTAGAACTATTAATGTTAATTGTCTCCACTAAACATGAACATATTAAAGTAATTTATTAAATTAAAACATACATTGTCTCTAATAATATAAACTAAAAATAAAGAAAAAAAAGATCTAAAAATGAGTACTGGTGTCCTCTTCATCCCCGCCCCGGTCAGCTGCACTACAATCATCGTCATCTTCAATATCCTCTTCTAGCAAGTCCACAATAAAAGTAGGAGCCATAGTGCCCATCTGCTTCAACAAAGCATTGAGAAAGAGATCCTGACGCCGTTAACGACTCTAAAGTTTTTTATTATGCTTCTCAAGTTGTTGATTATGCTTGAGTATGACGTCCATATGAGGTGGCACTTGGTTGGGCATTTGAGAATATGATGATGGAGGTCATGCCCTCTTGCCGCAAATTGCATTTAGCCTAGGCAACGCCCCAAACCCGTTCTTATAGCGTGAGTGGAGCCCAAGGACATCAGTGACAATGTCCATATCAGGTAGGAATTCACCGTCGGCATTATCGTCGGCACAGGAAGTAGCAGATGATGCAGCGGCCGTACTTTGCGATGCTCGGCACTCGGTCATCTGAGTATGCACAATAAAAATACATATATTATATTCCAAAATACCATTGAAAGAAAACCTAACTTAGAAAGAAAATAACTAAACAATATGACCATTTCTAAAGCAAAGTTATCGATTATATAGTTTTAAAGTATACTTTATTATCTATCTGCTAACATCCCATCATTAATGACTGCAGACCAACTCATGAAACGCGTTGGTAAAAGAAGTTTTGGCCGACGTAATTCCAAAAAGCACCAGTAAAAACCAACTTTCTTGTTGTGTACAAACCTAGATCCGTTCATATCCTTCGTGATTTCTCAATCATCAAACCCATATTTGTGTTGTTCTCCTTTCGTCACCTTCATTGACTGCCCAAACCGTTGGTGTCCTGAAGCTTTCAATCTCAAAATCTATAAGAAAGAAGGAAGAAGAAGAAGAAATGGGAGAGAGAGTTGAGAGGAACTGAAGATCGAGGTTAGGGGGAGCTGAGATTTTATTTTTCTTTTTTTGTATTGAAATTTAAGTTTAAAATAATGTTTAAAAAAATCAGATATATATTTAATTATTTTTTAAAATATTTTAAATTTATTTTTCACTTTTTAAAAATTAATTAAACATCAATTTAAATAATTATTTGTGGCCTAATAGAGTGATGCCACCTGGATCCTCGCTGACACATAACGAGTGTAGCTGCCATTTAACAGCCAAAAGTTCATACACCAAAACACTAATGGAGTCATTAATATTTTTTATTGGGGGCATGTGTAATATTATTAAAATAATAGGGGGTTTTTCTGCAAATTTGTTGGGTGTTATGCCCTGTAAATCAAATTATTTGTGTAACATGAATTATTATGAATAAAAGAAGTAGAAATCATTTTGTTTACATGATAGATTTCTTACATATTTTATTATATGATTATTGCTAATACAAACTACTATAAAATTCTGAGCATAATTATTGTTACACTTATAGTGACCAGGTCACAGTGAATTATAATTATAATTATATGCTTAACAGAATATGTCCTAAGATTAAATCAGAGCATGGGATTTTCACTAATTTAGAAATCTACGATAAGGTCTACTTATATAATTGTGTGATGCTTTGTCCAAATGATTAACTAAGTAAAAAAGATCATATGTATTTTGTTACATCGGACAAGGGATAACATTGATTATTGATAGATAAATAAGTATCGTTATTATAAAATCTAATCATATCACAATATTTATCATTGGTCAATTCAATCTAAATTTTGAGTGATAATATGTCTATTAGTTATGCTATTTAAGTATTTTGACTTGTTCGTTAAAACCTATCTCATTGATATGGATAACACTTAAATCTTGGAGATTCAATAACATAATTGAATGAGAGTAGCTATCATAGATATGAAATCTATAGCTTCTTTATAAGAAGTGAAAAGATGTCTTCCTTAATAGCTTAGTCTAATAATGGATAAATGATTGAGTACTCATATTTGTGATTCACTTAACGAATTTATCATTTACAAGGAATTTATTGGGAGGTAAGAATTAATACAAATGAGATGTAAATCGATAATTTATACCTAGCTCATTAGTAAGTCATTGATAGAGCATTGACAGATGAAAATAGTTATAACAATGGATGGTGTTTTTATACGAGTAAAAATGTTTTTGGAATCCAAAGTTCAATTTCGAGTCTATAGTGCAATCATTCAAAATTAATAAGTTGTGAGAATGTTTATCCGTTGAATGTACTAACAAAAATGTATTGTAGATTGCATTCATAGATCCATGGTCCATGCATCGTCTCGGATTAAATCAGACCTAATAGTCTCAATTAGTTGTTTAATAATCAATGAAAAATATCAGTGTCAATTAGTAGATTTAATCATCAATGATAAATATCATGTTGATTAGTTCAACGAATAAATAATGTGTATGGGGAGAATGAGATTACACTACCACAATATTATGAATCTACACACAAATATCCTTGACAGAGGCCAACAAAAGATTGAGTTAGAGGATGGAAACCCTAGTTTGTAGACCAAACTTCTTGAATCTTCTTGGAGCTTCAAAACCTTGCTAGAACACCACCTTGAACTTCTTCTTCTTCAACAAAACACAACCAAGGCTTATATACGAGGAGTATCGTTGTCCTAGTTCTCTATTTACTAGCCCTTGATGGATGATTGAGGCCTTTCTAAGAAGAAATGAGAATTGAGATTGACAAGCCTTTAAATTAAAAAAGACATGAACTTTCCTTATGAATTTCTTGTAGAAAACTTGAGAGCTTTAAAGCTAGAGAGAGAAAGAGAGGTTAGATAAATTTGACAGAGTGATCAAGTCTATCAAAAGCCTATGAGAACCCTTTCATTAAGTAGGTACATTCATTAGGTAGAACCAATAGGATTAGAGCCTAACAAACACACCATTTGGTATGTACAAACACGTCATGGGATGTGTCGCCCACCAGCAGGCGATGCATCCGGTTTCAGGCGGTGCTACGCCACAAGGTGGTGACGCAACACCACCCGAGCAGGTCAAACACATCTGAAATTGACCTTAAACAACGCCAAATGCTCCCAAAAAATTTTTGGGCATCCTTAGATACATCATTGTATCACTTTGGACCCAAAAACACAATTTTTACGTGCCTACAATTGAAACTCAAATTGCATATCTTCACTATGTGAAATTATTAAGTGTTTTACACCTAGCTTGTGTATTAACACTTAGTCTTTGTATTTAACCAATCATAACATTCCCCAACTTTGTTAAATACAAACTTGTAATGCCCTAGTTAGCCAAGACCGTTACACTGTATATTTTAAAGAGTGCTTAGCTCGCTAAACGAGTCATTAGGCCATAAACGTGCATCTAAATATTATTATTGGTCTAGGGTTAAAAAATTCGGTTAAAATGAATTGATGTTTTATTAAAACATTAAACTGTACATGGGATCCCATAATAAACATTAACAAAATTGTTTATAGTTCCAAAATGGTAATTACAACTCAAAAGTTACAATCCGCCGACCTAAGCGGCAAAAATAGGGTTAAACCCTAGTTCCTCTGAGAAACCTTGGCCGTGGTGGTCAAGCGGCTGCATATGTACATGTCGCCACCTAAGCTCTCCAACTTGTGGCTGGTCCAGCTTTACTTTCCCTTTACTTGCACCACGTAGCACTCTTGAGCGAAGGCCCAACAAGAAACTTAAACATGCTCATAAGTAGTGAATAACACATTTCATAACATAATAAATATGCCAGCAGTAATAACCCTACCCACACATGTATACCATTCATATAAATGACTACAGTGTCACATGGGACCAAATGCCCTAATAATTGATTAACTGAATCGTATCAGGGCCTGCTTCCCAAGTACATGGCTAATAAATCATACTGGGGCTCAGCACCCTAGGATCTAGGACTAATAAGTCACCATGGGGCCCATTGCCCTATCCTCTGTATAACCAGCCTTGGAGCTGGCCCAGCGTACCTGGCGCTTTAGTTTTCTACGACCATTGGGTCAGAAAAGCGTATAAAGTGCTCCTGATTAGGTCTAATCATATCGACCAACGCTCAACACGCTATTTCTACCCTTGACTCATAAGTCAATGCTTTACTACAAGCGTTCATCGCTATTTCCGTCCTTGACTAATAAGTCAATGCTTTTCTCAAGTATATAATGCTAACATGCATTCATCATATAACAAATATCCACATACAAGCATTCAACATGCTTTAATTAACCATTCATAGGCATAATCATAATCATAAGCATTAACAAGGGCCAATGCCCATTCAAAACTATATTCAACATTTGGGCCAAGCCCTAATCATGTATGTCACATTATTGCTGCAGTTTTCTTACCTCAGGTCCAAGTATAATGTACAATAAGAATGACCCTCGAGCACGATCCTGATCTTGAGCCCCTAGTGCTAAGCTAGTCATAACCAAATATAGAATCCCGTCTATAACAAGCAAATAAAGGCTTCCGGACCAAGTCCTAGCCTCCGGGAACTCAAATTCTACCAAACCGGGTAGTAGATTCAATCCCGAGCCTTAAGGTATGAAATCCCGTCATTAAAAACCGAACCTGGCCAAAATGCTTAGGCGGGCTGCGACTTGACCCTACGGGTCACGACGCACCTCTTAGAATTGTAAGCCCTCTGCCTGGGCTTCAGGACGCGGGCCACGACTTTCCCCTTAGAGTTGCGGCACACTCGTGACGCAGAAACCCATCTGGACCTAGGTTCACATGGGTCGCGGTGCGACCCTACGAACCTATAATCCCCTGTTTTTCGTTAGCAAAAAACCATCTCAAATCCTTCCCAAAGCCAGAACTAAATTCTCCCAAACATTATCAACACACTACCAGCATCAAAATCCAAGATTTAACACACTCAAAACACTATAACAAACTTGAATCATAACCTTAAACTTTCAAGCTTAATAACAACAACAACCATAGTAAAATACCAACCAAAAACAGAGTTTATAAGCTTTACCTTAGCTGTGAATTGAACCCCCTTTAGTTTCTGCAATTCAATCTAAAACCTCAAGCTTTAAATCCTTAAGCATAGCCTCAAAATCCCAAATCCAGTTGAAAGAGAAACTGTGAGAGAGAAGAGAACAATCAAGAGGGAAAAAAAAAGAAGGCTAGAATGTTCTGTAGTTATCCTTCAACCAAGGGAAAAAGGTGACTTAGTCACTAGTTTTACCTCCCGAATGACATAAATGCCCCTTACACTTATCTTGCCTTCCTATGCCTCAAGGGCAAACTTGCCATTAGCCATTTTTCCTGTTAATCATAATTAACGTCTCACCATTCTCGTGACTTCTAATATGCTCAAACAATTACCAAATAATTTCCCATTACCCGCTCAATCCTAGTAATGTGCCGCTCAATCCTAGTAATGTGCTAAGTACCAAATTACCCCTAGGCTCACCCCGAGCCCGATATTTGATCACATTATGACTAAATCGCTAACTTTCTTCCGAGTATCTCAAATATATCCACATAATAATGTGGTCTCTTACATATATGCACAGATATACAAATATGCCCTCAACAGGCCACAACTACGAAAATGCCCTTCTAATAAGAAACAGGTCCACATGCATGCAAATACAACCATATAATAATATAACTCACATAATCATGCATATAATCACATAATAACACAATAAACCAACTATTTCCCTCTTGGTCCCCTAATCAAGGTGTTTACCCAAAAACGGCCTCTGATGACGTGGCAGGATTGGTTCACACGTGGTAGGCACATGACGGCTTTTAGTGAGTGTATCCTGCTCGACCATCGACTAGAAAATTATTGGTTTATCAAGAATCATACTTACAGACGACCAGCCTGGTCGCATACATTCATTTATTTCCTTTATTTATGCAATTCTGTAATTATACATTAATTCTAATTTCTATTATTACCTAGATACTTAAGTCTTAATGGTAATTAAGGCCCAATGGCCCATGTAACCTTCTTGAGCCTGTAAATACGAATCAAAAGGCTCAAGAGAGGGGACGGATGGAACTAAGAGAATTGGGAGAGAAAATTATAGTGTTATTATTCACCGAAATTGTAATCATCCTAAAGCTTGTGAAACTCGTGAACCCTTAGTTCATTGATCACAGTGTTGGGATCCTACATCAATAAGAACACTAAGTGGACGAAGGTCATTACCATCTAATTGGGGCCGAACCACTATAAATAATTTGGGTAGTTTACTTTTCCATTCAAATTTCTTCTTCTTTTCATCTCATTCTATATCGTTTATCTAACTCCGTGTCGTTGACCAATTTAAGGGTCAACACAGGGCACTAAGCCGCATTAGGAAATTTGGGACGTTACAAAACTTCTACCTTTAGCTCAAAACATTATTGGTGCCTAAAGTAAAGTGTCTTTCGACTTGAACTTTACCCTAATAAAAAACCACAAAATCTTGTCAAAATTATTAGTTGCATAAAATTTTAAACCAAGTATTCCTTATGATAAAACCGGTGATACTTCACACACCTCCACTAGATCTTTTGTTTTCCCACTTTTCTCGCTTAACACTCATATGGCCATGTGCTTATCCCTTTACGAACTTTCCATGAAAGGTGACACCACCTCTAAGTTCACATAGGTGAAGTTCTTACATCATCTTTGCTACATTTATAGATTCTTGTTCAAGTGACCATCATTAAAAGCGCTAGGCTTAACCCTCACTCGGTAGCAACCATCCCTAACCATCTTGGATGAAACTCACAAAAATTTTAGTGTTGAAACCATTCACATATCAACGAATTGTTCTTATACATTGAACTTTTTTCCTTTATGTTATCAAGGTTGGAGTTAGGTTTCCATTATTGGTAAATCCTTTATTCTAGGAGTTTCTGTCCGATCCCTTTTGAAGTAGAACTTACTAACCTTCTCACAAGAGGGTTTGGAAATGGATCCGCTAAGTTCTCACTTGTCTTAACATATGGGATTGACATGATTCCATCTTGAATAAATTGTCTCACATATTCATGTCTTAGACTTATATGTCTAGACTTCCCGTTGTACACACTATTATATGCTCTAGCAAGAGTGGAATGAATAATTATGTATCGAGATCCCTAAGCCACTCGGCCTCTTTGCGGCTTTCCGCTAGAGCTATAAATTTTGCTTTCATAGTTGAGTGTGATATACAAGTTTACTTCTTGGAACCCCAAGAGATAGCACCTCCTCTAAATGTAAACACCCAACCGGTGGTGGAGAGATAATCTCCCACTCCTGTTCTCCAACTAGCGTCGTAATATCATTCAAATATCCTTGGAAAATTTTAATAGTGAAAGCTATATTCTTTGGCACTTTTAAGGTATCCTAGAATCCATTCAACAGTCTTTCAATGCTTAATACTTGGATTGCTAGTAAACCTACTAAGTTTACTAACCGCATATATAATATCCGCTCTTGTGCAATGAGTGGCGTACATTAGGCACCCTATTTCACTTGCATGTTCCAATTTAGCCACCACCCTTCCTTCATTTCTTTCAAACTTCATGTTTGAATCGGATGGTGTATTTGCCTTTTTGATTTTTAGATGACTATATTTGTCAAGCACTTTCTCAACATAATAAGTTTGACACAATACAAAACCCCCACTATTTCCTCTAACTTTGATACCTAGAATGTTATCAACCTCTCCAAGGTCCTTCATCTCGAAGTTACAAGATAGAAACCTCTTTGTTTCTATTATACATCTCATGTCATTACTCAAAATAAATATATCATCTACATAAAGACACACTAGCATGACATATTCATCACATTTTAGAGTATAAGAACGTGTCAGCATTGTTGTGTCTAAATCCATTTGAAACAATAACTTTATCAAACTTCTCATACCATTATTTTGGAGATTGCTTCAAACCATATAATGATTTGACAACTCTACACACTTTATGTTCACTTTCTTAGAGAACAAAACCCTCCATTCGTTCCATATAGACCTCCTCCTCGAGATCTCCATTTAGGAATGTCGTTTTGACATCCATTTAATGAACATAAAGGTTATATATAGATGATAAGACAAATAACAATATAATAGAAGTAGTTTTTGCTACTGGTGTATATGTGTCAAAGTAATATATTCCCCCTTTTGTTTGAACCATCTGGCTAGTAATCTAGCCTTAAAGGTTTCTATGGTGGCATCAGTATGAGTTTTCTTCTAAATACTCATTTGGACCCAATTGGTTTAGACCCCTTTTGAAAGTCAACCAATTCCCAAGTGTGGTTAGACATAATTGAATCCATTTCATCATTTATTGCCTCCTTTCAAAAAGTGGAGTCCCTTGAGGACATAACTTCTTTGAAAGTTTTGGGGTCATCCTCTAATAAAAATACTATTGGATATTGCCAAGTGACTTCATCATTATTTCATTCTATGACGTATAGTATCTCTATTTGCGAACACTTACCACTTGATCCAAAATCGTTGATTCTTTGGCTCCTTCTAGGCAATAGAGGTTTGTCACCAACCTTTTTAGGAGTCTCCTCTTGAGGCTCTCTAACTTGAGTTGGTTCTATTAACTTGTTGTCATCCCATGCCATGTTCTCAAAGAACTCAACCTCTCTTCATTCAATTATCACATTAGACTCCAAGTCTAACAGTCTATAAACTTTGATATTTGATGCATAGCCTACAAATGCACATCTAATAGCCTTTGGACCCAACTTGGTCCTTTTAGGATCTATGTTCTTGCAATAAGCAAGACACCCCCACACTTTAAGATAACCAATGTTTGGATTATTTCCTTCCCATAACCCATATGGAGATATATTATTTTTCTTTAAGGGAATACGATTCAAAATATGACATGCGGATAGGAAGGCTACACCCCAAAAATTAAAACTCAAATTAGAATGTAATATCATAGCATTAATCATCTCAAGAAATGTTCTATTTTTCGTTTCCGCTATACCATTTTGTTGTGGAGTATATGGGGCGGTACATTCATGTATTATTCCATGCTCTTCACAAAAACAAGTTGAAATCATTTGAAAAATATTCACCACCCCTATCACTTTTAAGCACTTTTATTTTCCTTTCTAATTGAATTTCAACTTTCACTTTATATGATTTAAACACATTAAATGATTCATCTTTGTTCTTAAGCAAGTATACATATGTGAACCTAGAGCAATCATCTATGAAAGTAATAAAGTATCTACTTTCTCCTATAGTCAACATTTCATTTAGTTCACATAAATCACTATGTCTCAAATCTAACAATTTAGAATTTTGTCAACACTAGGAAAATGTTTACTTAGAATTTTAGATTTAACACATAGTTCACATTTATCATGTTCAAAATTATCACAATCAATCAATCCATATTTAATTTCTCTTTTAATTGAGTCAAGCATATAAAAAGAAGAACTAGAAGCTTTATTGTTCACATTATCAATAGAGGTACAAAGTTTGAACATGCCATCACAAGCATATCTCTTCCCCACAAATACATTTCCCTTTGACAATGCAAGCTTGCCGGAATCTATCACAACCTTGATTCCTAATTTACTAAGCAAATTGCCACTCAAAAGGTTTCCACTCATTTTCGATACATACAAAATGTAACACCCTAGGTAGCCAAGACCGTTACACTGTATATTTATAAAGGTGCGGGACTTGCTAATCAAGTCATTTAGTTAAAAATGTGTCACTGACATCTCTAATGAACTAGGGTTAAAAGGGTTTTGGTCATAAAATATACACTTCATATAATTAAACGTTTTGTACAAGGGATCCTAAAAGAAACAATGTTTGAAAGTCAGTCTAACAAACAAACGCTAGCCACTCTAAGGGAAAAACAGACATTTATGGTCCTCCTGTTCTTGTCTTATCCTCAACAGTGGCGGCCGAGCGACTGATCATGTACATTATGCCTTCAGAGCTCTCCGATTCAGGGCTGATCAAGCTTACCCTTGCCTTTACCTGCACCACGTAGCACCCGTGAGCCAAGGCCCCACAAGAAAATATAACGTTATAGCACAAACAATGATAACAATTGAATAATATTTAAAGCATGTTCATACACTTAGCATACCAAATTAATCACATAGTCCATAGACATAACCAGAGAATCAACAAACCAACACTTAGCAATTCAACATGAAAAATCCATCAATCAATAATAATAATCAAATCACATGATAACCAGGGTCGACGCCCTTAGGTCGCACCCTCTGTTTACCCAACTGACTCCAGTCCGCTTAAACTGAGCCCAGTGAATAATAAGTTGTCTTTAGCTACCAGTGGCTGAGCCGCGCCCTGTGTGCCAATGTAAACTCTGGTACTCTTAGGTCGTTTGTTTGTTATTCACATGGAATAATTCCATAGTCACAACCAAGATAAGGGATACCATTAATAATTGTAAAAAGGTTTCCGGATAAAGTTCTAGCCTCCGGGACATCGAATTTCACCAAACACGGTAGTAGAATCAATCCCGAGCACCCTAGGTTATATTCCAACGCTTAAAAACTCTAAAAGGCCACAATTTTCCTTAAGGGCCGCGTCCCAAGCTCCCTATGCCGCGCCATGGCCCTAACCAGAGGCTCAGCTTTAAACAAAAATTGACACGGGCCGCGGCCCTACATACCCCATGTCGCGGCCCACCCTCCATCTCCAACACCCATCAGCTTCAGAGGGCCACGGCACACCATGAACTATGCCGCGGCCTGACCCCTTCGATCCCAGAAAAACCACCATTTCTAACACCCTAACCTCACTCAAAACCACCCATAACCATCCCAATAATATACTCCAATTATCATAAGCATTCTAGCATGATTTCAGTAGCATAAGCCAGTAGAAACCTAGTTTAGAAACTCATCAAAACACCATTTTAATTTCTGAAACCCACACTCTCAAGAACACCAAAACCAGTCAGAAAAACCCAGAATTCAAACACTATATTATGAATTGAAGCTTACCTTCACTGAAGAATCAATCCTCCAAACAATTATTGAGCTAACTCCCAAGTCTTTAGCTTCAATTCAACCTTAAATTCAAACCCAAGAACCCTTGAAATCCAGTCCCAAAGCTACATAACCAAATGATCAAAAGTATAATTCAATGCTTACCTCAATTCCTGGTTATATCCCTTGGCTTCTACTGAATTAATCTTCCAAATCCTTTACTCAATTCTCTGAATTCCAGCTTAGTTCCCTTAGTTTTTCTGTAGTTTTTCTTGAGAAAGAAAAATAAGGAGAGAGAAGGGTCGGTTTAGCTTGTTCCACCACTTTCTTAATTTTTTCTATTCTATCCTTAAGCAATTAAGTCAATCCCGAGGCCCGGGGTACCGAAAATGTCCCCGAAGGAAAAATGGTAAAATTCCCCCGTACTCTCACCTAAGCTTCCTAACCTCAAATATATCTCCAATTATTTATTTCCATAACCCGATAACCCAAATAACCATCTAATACCTGAAATACTCCTTGACTTGCCCCAAGTCAAATATTAGGATTGCCTCAAGTCGCATGCTGCAGATTTACCCACATAATAATGTGGTCCTCACAACTATAGCATATAATCACGTTTACGCCCTCAACGGGCTAAGATTACAAATATACCCCTTTAAGCTAAGCAGGGCCCACATGCATAGTAATACTCGTAGACATGCATTTCACATATATATTCATATAACAATACAAGCATGCTTATCACCGAATCATGCATTAAACTACTTAATTCACACATAAACCAAGCGTGCCCTCCTGACACACTAATCAAGGCCCTTAAGCCTTATTAGTGATTTTGGATCGTTACACAAAACATTAGTAAGTAGAAGCTTCTTGTTGAATGTGAAGAATAGGTAAATTGTTCCCTTTCCTTTAACCCTGGACTTTTTCTCATTGCCCATTTTAATCTAATGCCATTCCTTTGAAGCTTCAAATGTCTTGAATAAAGATCTATTTTAGGTAACATGGATGGTAGCACAAGTATCATACCACCATCCATTTACCTTTCCATGTATGACATTGATTTCGCTTAGTGTTGCCACTAGCTCTTCTTCGGTTGAGTTGACTTTTGCTTCACTATTGTGGCTCTATAACACCCTAATTTAACTAGGACATATTCTTTGATTAAACATTTAAAATTCTAAAGAAAATATACTTTATAAATAATTCGGATTTGAGTTTCCAAAAACAAAAAAATAATGCTAAAACATGCAGTTAATAAAATATGTCCTAGCATAAATATCATAAAATGTATTTCATAAAATAGAATATGTGCTATAGTGTTCTTAGGATTGTTGTTGTCCCACGGTCCCCTCACAGAGTACATACACCTTATTGGAATGGTCCTCAACCTGCCATGCCTTCACTTAATTCAATTCTTGCATGTGGAGAGGAAAAAGGGGGTGCACTAAAACCTAGTCAGGAGAATCAAACCAAACAATCAACATAAAAGCAAACATCATATAACAAACCATAATCCCATGTCATAACAAGACATAACATAATCATATAGAAAACCTATGCGAGCACTACACATGTAAATGAGAGAGATACCACGAGGAAGCACTTGTGCTCCTCTCTATGACCACTATGGTCAAAATTGTGGCTACCTTTGTCTACTTTTTACCTTCCCAAGTACATGCCCTAAAATATTTAGCATACAACGTGCATTCCATAAACATTAGCAATCGAGCAAACATGTTTAACCTCCTTACCTTGGTGCGTGTGTTGAGTCTTCAAAAAGAAGAAAGTGATCTCGCTTCAATGATCAAACCCTAAACATAAAATAAGAGCCTTATTTTAAGAACCAACATCATGACCATTATCTAAGCCACTCGTCCCAAGACACCTCAGGAGGAAGAGGATATGAGAAAGTACCTCTATGCTTCAACAGTTGGTTGTCTGATGTATGCTATGTTGTGTACTAGGTTCGACATGTGTTATGCAGTTGGGATTGTAAGTCGTTATCAATAAAATCCTTGTTTGGAACACTAGATTGCAGTAAAGCATATTGTCAAGTGTCTAAGGAGAATGAGAAACTATATGCTGGTATATTCAGGGGGTGAGCCAAACCCTACTAGATACACTGATTTTGATTTCCAATACGACAAAGATAGTCGAAAATTGACATTTGGGTCCGTGTTCACTCTTGGTGGAGGAGTTGTTGTCTGGAGAAGCATTAAACAATCCAGCATAGCTAATTCAACCATGGAAGCCGAATAAATAGCAGCTTGTGAAGCAACTAAGGAAGCGGTTTGGTTGAGGAAGTTCTACATTGATCTGGAAGTTGTTCTAGATATGGATAAGCCACTAATCCTATACTGTGACAACAGTGGAGCTGTAGCTATTTTCAAAGAACCAAGAAGCCACAAGAGAGGGAAGCATATAGAAAGGAAATACCATATGGTAAGAGAGATTGTACACCGAGATGATGTGACTGTTATGAAGATAGCATCGAACTAGAACCTGGCTGACCCGTTAACCAAGACACTTCCTGCAAAGTCGTTCATGAGTCACGTGCGCAATATGGGATTAAGAGAGATGCCTCACTTGCTTTGAGGGAAAGTGGGAGATTTTTAGGATTAATGCCCTAAAAGCATGTAAAAGACATTTTATTAGTTTTAAATAAAAGTACAATTTTATTATATTTGAATGTTATAATTATTGTTTGAATTAATTATATAATAATATCAAGAAAATTCCCTATTCATTCATGAGAATATGATCTTGTATTAGTAAGATAGAATTAAGATCATCTATAATGAATAAAATAGTCACTAACATATTAAAGTAAGGAACCTTTAATGAATGGTTACTAGTACGGTTTGCTAAGCATACACGATGCAAGTAATCTAGATTCGAATTACTGATGTGGATAGACATCGTAGTAAAGGTGTTGTATATAATAGAGATTATATATGACAGGACCGATGATAATTAATTATCTTTATAAACTTGTCGTTTGACGTAAATGTTTAATTCTTGTCATAATAGATGATCATTTGTAGATCAGTCTAAATCCTGAGTATTCATGAACTCCTGTTTATGTTTATTGGATCTTTTGATTCACTCGTTAAGGTATCTTCGAATAATGAGGCTAATGACTTTTGTTTTGGAGATTCAATATCATGGATATGGGAACGTGAATTACAATATTTGAATCCATGCTTTCCTAATGGATCGAATATTGGTTCCGTTAAGGATTGATTCTGGAACTGAACAGTTATTGAGCTCAAATCTATAATTAGATTATAGATTAATTATTCGCTAGTGAATTAATGGAACTTAAGGATCAAGAGGTAATTAGAAGGGTAGAACATTAATTTTGACTAGCTCCAATTAACGAACCAATAATGGAGGACATACCTACATATATTGATTATATCAATGGACTACTAGAGAAAACTCTGTAAATATAATTCTATAAATACTTAGAGTGCAATTCCATATTTATAGTGGAGTAATCATGGAATTAAGAAATAAGATTATTAGATTAAAGAATTTAATTAATAATATGGTTTATTGGAGCTTCGTATTATAGGTCCATGGTCCCTAGATCACCTCTGTCCTACACTGTCAAGGGTAAGGATGTCAAAAGAAAAATTTGAAAACAGAAATGACTAAATTGCAAAGGAATTAATTTTCCAAGGCAAGGAAATAATTATGTGATAATTATGGGTAATTGATTAATTGTGAATTAAATAATTATTTAACTATATAGTTTTTATTTTGAAAAACTATAGGTTAAAAATTAATATTAATCTTGATTGGATTAATATAAAGAGAGAGAATAATAAATATCTTGTTTATAATATGATATTTATTTATTTAATTTAAAACATATATTTTAAGATAAAGTTAATTTTGAATTAAATGATATTTATGTTAGGATAAATATATTGTCTTAAAAGTTGATTAAATAAACAAATGAAAAAATTACGGAAACCCAAATAGGGCTGAGTGACACACACTGTACAGTACAGTGTGTGGTGCCTAACTTAGGGATAATTATTCCTTAAATTTTAATTTTGAATTTCAAATAAGATTGTTTAATCAGTTATTCAATTATTCTTTTTAAATATGATTTAAATAAATAATTAAATGAAACATCTAATTAGTTTTAATTTGAATTATATTTTAATTAAGTAAATATTATTTAATTAGATTAAATATCTTTATGAGTCTGATAGTATGTGACTTTCAGAAAATAATGCTTGTTTTATAATTATTTTTTGAAAAATAAAAATACAGACTCTCTCTCTAAAGCGATAGTTTTCTCTAAAGTTGAAAACTATTCTAAACATTCTCTTTGTCAAAACTCTCTAGATCTCATGTGTTGAGTACATCTAGGGAGTCACATAAATCAACATTTTGAATTCTACGTGCCCACACACATCCTTGTGTGTTTGAGGATTGGTCTAGAAGATCAGGGTGTGAGATCTCAGAACACTAGATAGGAAGATCATTGATTTATACAAAAAAACTCAAGGACACTTGATTGGCTACAAGAGGTAATCCCTGATCTATTTGTACGTGATTTAATATTTATATATGTGTATGATCCTTTTTGGTATTAATAATTATTAAAATGGGTCCATATATTCCGCTGCGTATCTTTTATTTGATCATTTAATACCAACAATTGGTGATAGAGCAGTCTATACAAATATGTATATATATATTAAATATTGTGTGAGTTTCTTGCATTTTTTATATGTATGTTGGTATGTATATTGAATGGATGGATATGTTTTTTGAATGTATGGTCGAATGATGGATCGTTAATTATATGGTCCTATTGGGTTAGGAATTTTATTGTTTCTCTAGATCTTGTGTAAGCCATAAAGGACATAGGCTTTTTGTAAATTTATTTGAGAAATATGTATTTTAAAAATATGTACACAAGAGATGAGGAGGAAATCAAGCCATGCATCAAAGAGGCACACAGCCTGAGCCCCTGGTCTTCCTCACACACGCCTAGGCCCGAGCCTCCTGCTGTCACGCACGCCAGACGCAGCCCCAGCCCCGCGGCTCCCAGTGCGCAACCCGTGCCCCTGCGTGCGCGCACCTGCCTGCCTGTTGCGCTTGTGCACGTGGCCCCTGGCCGAGTCCCTACCCGCCAGCCAACACCCCACCCGAGCCCTTGGCTCCTTGTGTTGCCGCCCTTAGGGCACCATCTTGGTGCCCAAAACCCTAATTCCTAAGTTGTTGAAAATATCTTTTATTTAATTAATTTTTAAATTATTTGAATTTAAAAGTTTAATTATCTTATTTTATTTTATTAGAAAATAAAATATCTTTGAGTTGGTTAAAATATTTTAATATCTTAAGTTTAAATAATTATTTGAATTTGATTCTTTAATTATTTAAATTCAACTAAATTAAAAAGATGACAAAAATGGTTATTCAATTAAAAGTTAGTTTTAATTAAATAAATTAATTATAGAATTTGTTTCTAATTAATAAGTTGGGCAAAACAAAGTTCCTAAAGATTAGCAAGAAAGCCTAAATGAGAGGAAGGACATTCTTGGAGAGTCTTGAAAGCTACATAGGCTTAGATTGCAATTTTATTTCTAATTTTTAAAGGGTTGTAAATGTTAGAAATACTCATTAGTACTCGGCTTATCATTTATTGTTTATTTATTTATTTATTGTATTTATTTAAATAAATGTTCATTGATGTTTGATTGATAACATGATCATGCATTAGTCAATTACATGCCATTAATGAAACCCCACACAGTTTCTCATTAATCATGCATCTTTTAGAAACATGATTATCTAAGATTGTCGTATTTGTTTATATGAATTGTTTTGGTGAAATCAATTTCATGTAAACTACTAAGAATTATATTAGTTAAAACTCGGTAACTCACACCATAATAAAGACAATAGATTTTATAGGCCTTTATGATAACCAACTTTATGTAAAAACGTTTTAGTAAAGTTAGATGAATGTAATGGGTAATTATTTAGATCACATTAATTATAGAAACAAGCTCTTTTATAATTATGAATTTTTTAATTAATTACATTCATCGGGTTATTAATAAACTAGTAATTAAGTTGGAATTAATTGATTAGTTTAATAAAAAACATTTATTCTAAAATAGTAAGTGGGAGAAGGTGAACATCTCAATGTGACATATGGTCTCCATTATTAGTCAACACTGTGAGATATGAATAGGGCCTCGAGGCGGATTTGTTTCCATCCCCCTAAGGAAGGTTTCTAGACATATTTATACCTAGGTTGGCCTCCTTACGAAAAAATGATGAAGTGATGTATTTTAGGATTGACTGACCCTAAGGCGGCACTCTTTAAGTTAAGTCATGAATTCCGAAATAATGGGTTACACTTACAAAGATGTAATTAAGCTTTTGCAGTGGATAATTGCATCTTGACCAAACCAGCGATACTTTATATTTAAATGAGAAAATAAAGAGTTATTTTAAGTTTCAAATTATAAAGATAAAATTGTCTTATAAGATATCTGAATTTAACTTGACCAACCCTAATGAGGCACTTTATTTTTTGGGTGGTTTTATCGTGGAAAAGTAAATGTTTGTTTATGTGTTTTAATTGTTGCATCCATGCATCAAGTTTACTTTCCAAAACATTGATATTTTTTTTTTTCAAATGATAATATTATTATTTATATTTATTTCAGTAATTTCAAACGGTGGCAATCTAATAACTGCATTACTATCAATTGAAAAACTTAATGGTGATAAGTTTATAAGACATAAATCAAATCTAAATCTTATGTTAATCTGTGAGAACCACAAATTTTTCCAGATTGAGGAATGTCTTGAAGAGCCCGCTGCCACTGTCTCGAAGAATGTTCGAGACAAGTATGATGCCTGGATTCAATCTAATAATAAGGCAAAGTGTTACATGCTTGTGAGCATGAATTATGTTCTGAGAACAAAGCATGAAATCATGGAAACTGCATTTGAGATAATGGATTCTCTGCAAGCCATGTTTGGGCAACAATCTGATCAAAGTAGACATGAGGCTACTAGAACCTACCTGACTACTAAGATGAAGAAATGTGTTTCTGTACGTGAACATGTTTTACATATGATTAATGTGATGCATGAAGTAGAAATACATCGGGCCATCATTGATGAGCCTAAACAAGTAAGCATCATATTGGAATCGTTCACTCCTGCCTTTTTTGTGCTCAATACCAACTATATTATGAATAAGTTGGAATTCAACATGATCCAGCTGTTGAATGAACTGCAGACATTTGAGTCTCTTAACAAATCCATTATAAAAGAGACTAAGGCAAATGTGGTAGAGGAGAAACCTTCAAACTCTGAAGAAAAATCCAAGAAGAGAAAGAAGAACAATGATAAGGACAAAGGAAAGGGAAAAAAGTCCAATAAAGGCAAGAAGGCACTAAAAGCCAAGGAGAACAAAAATGACAACAACTCCAAGAAGAAAGAACAAAAATGAAACTGTTCCCAGTGTGGAGTTGAAGGTCACTGGAAGAGAACTGCAAGAAGTGTCTCTCTGAGATGAAAAAGAAAGGTAAATATGATTTGCTAGTACTTGAAGCTTGTGTAGTGGAAGATGATATGGCATCCTGGGTTTTAGATTCAGGAGTCACTTACCATGCTTGTTCTTCCATGCAGATGCTTCAGTCATAAATGGAGCTGGCAGATGGCGAGGTTACCATGCGAGTTGGAAGTGGAGCGCTCGTTTCAACAAGAGCAAAGGGAACAGTTCGATAAAATTTTGGGAACAATTATTTAGTTTTGAACAATGTTTATTTTATTTCTGGATTTTCTAGAAACTTAGTTTCTTTATATATGTTGCATGAACACTTATTTGACATTTATTTTAGTAATAATGTGATTGTTATTTCAAAGAATGGTTTCAAAATATGTCAAGCAGAACATAATAATGAATTGTATATGCTCAAAACAAATGAACGAACGCTCAATAATTCAAAATTATTTAAAGTAGCAATACCGCAAGGTAAAAAAAAGACAAAATGTTTCAAACGAGGATGACACATATCTTTCGCATCTTAGACTTTGTCATATAGGTTTAGATAAGATAAACTGGTTAACAAAAGACGGACCTTTGAGAGAACTAAGAGTAGGAACTCTTTTGATTTGTGAGTCTCGTCTAGAAGGAAAAATGACCAAATGTCCTTTCTCAGCGAAAGATAATAGAGCCAAAGAACCTTTGGAGCTTGTACAGATCAATGTCTATGGTCAAATCAATGTACAACCAAGATGTGGGTATGAGTATTTCGTCACTTTTATTGATGATTACTCAAGATGTGGTCATACTTAGCTAATGCTTAGGAAATATGAAACCTTTGGTAAGTTTCAAGAATTTAAAGCTGAGGCTGAGAAGCAGTTAGGTAAGACTCTGAAGACACTTTGATCTAATCAAGGTGGAGAATATTTGGATTGAGAATTCAAAGATTTCTTGTTGGAGCATGGTATTCTATCCAAACTCACAGCACCCGGAACGCCACAGAAAAATGGTGTTTCTGAAAGAAGAAACAGGACCTTGTTGGACATGGTCATGTCTATGTTAAGCTACTCTTCACTTCCTCTCTCATTCTAGGGATATGCACTTCAAATGGAAACGTACATTTTGAATGTAGTCCCATCTAAGAACATTAGCAAAACACCACTGGAACTGTGGAATGGAAACAAACCTAGTTTGCACCATTTCCGCATTTTGGGCTATCCTGCTCATGTTCTTAGACCTAAATTAGGGGGACTTGAATCAAGGTTGGAAGTGTGCATTTTTGTTGGCTACGCTCCAGAAACAAGAGGTGGTTCTTTCTATAGTCCCAAGGGTTAAAAGGTATTTGTTTCCATAAATGTGACCTTCCTTGAACATGACTATATGAATAACTATAAACCTCGGAGCAAGGTAGTATTGGAGGAACTCACAGCAGATAATATTCCATCACAATCATCTTCATCATTAAATGATAAATGACAAACCAAGGAAACCATGATTCCTAAAAAAGAAACCCTGGTGCAACGTCGTAGTGGGAGGATTGTGAGATAACCTGCTCACTACGAATATGAGGCACATGTCCTTGTTTCTGATACGGACAAGGATGATCCATTAACCTTTAAAGAGGCAATGGATGATCCTAAAAAGGATAAATGGAAAGAAGCCATGAACCATGAAATGGAATCAATGTATTCCAATTCTGTCTGGGCACTTGTTGATCCACCTGAAGTAGTCAGGCCCATAGGGTGTAAGTAGATATACAAGAAGAAAAGAGGTGCAGATGGGAAAGTATAGACTTTCAAAGTGAGGTTTGTAGCCAAAGGTTACACTCGGAGAGAAGGTGTTGATTATGAAGAAACATTTTCTCCTGTGGCCATGCTCAAAGCCATTCGTATCCTCTTATCCATAGTTGTTGCCAATGATTATGAGATATGGCAAATGGACTTCAAGACAACATTTTTGAATGGCTATCTTGATGAAAGTATCTATATGGTACAACCAGAAGGGTTCATAAAGAAAGGGGAAGATCAAAAGGTGTGCAAGTTGCTGAAATCCATATATGGATTAAAGCAATCATCTGGATCTTGGAATATCACTTTTGATGAAACAATTAAAACATATGGCTTCGAACAGAATGTCAACGAAGCATGTGTGTATAAATGCATCAAAGGAAAAGCGGCGGTTTTCTTAGTTCTTTACATTGATGACATTTTTCTCATTGGGAACAATGTAGAGACATCGTTAAATGTTAAGAAGTGGTTAGCTGAAAAGTTCCAAATGAAAGATTTGGGTGAGACGAGCTATGTTCTGGGAATCCAAATCCTAAGGGATAGGAAGAACAAGCTCTTGGTACTTTCTCAGGATAATTATATAGATAAGGTTCTTGAAAGATTCTCTATGGAGAATTCTGAAAAAGGACAATTATCGACCAGGCATGGAATTGTATCTCTCCAAGGAACAATGTCCCAAGACACCTCAGGAGGAAGAGTGTAAGACCCAGGATAACCAAGACCATTACACTGTGTTTTAAAATAGTGCTTGACTTGCTAAGCAAGCCATTTGAACCCAAATGTGTAATTAAAGACTAAGTCAAGGTCAAGTATTAAAAGATTTGGCCAACAAAATGGTTATTTTTCATTAAAATATTAAGTTTTATACACGGGATCCCAAAATTAGTTTACAGACTCATAAAAGACAAATAGAATACAATTTGGTCGTCCTAAGTGGCAAAACTAGGTTTAACCCTAGATCCTCCCAAGCTATCCCGACCATGGAGATCGAGCAGGCCGTATATGTACACACCGCCCTTGAAGCTCTCCAACTCATGGCTGGTCCCACTATCTCTTTCCTTACATGCACCACATAGCACCTGTGGGCCAAGGCTCAGCAAGAAAACTTAAAACAACATGCACAACTAAGCAACAATATTAAAACAATAAATATTAATCATTAAACTCAATTAGCAATAGGATATAAATAAACAACTAGCAATAATATTTAATTCAACCAGGTATATAAATCAAGCTCATCAGTCAATAAAATGTTAGGAATGAGTTTCCTAATACGCAGCAGAATGGTGGTGGGTTGGCCCAGTGTACAACAAAAAATTTGTAACATATTTAAACTACCTTTAAATATGCGGATCCATTAATATACATACATTAATCATAAGCAAGTAAATAGAAAATTGATATTCCACAATAGAAAAATAAAATGGAACGAATTTACCGATCAATATTTCTGGCTGAGTCGCAGACAAAGTCGCTCTCTTTAAGACGTTTCGCAGCTCTGCCCTAAGTGTGCACGGCAGTCTATAAACCACGCCGTCCCCAGGATAAAACAGCCTCTGTACGATCTCTCCCTGCACCGAGAGGATCGTTCTTGTACACCCTTTATAAAATTGCTCTCTGAGAAATTTCGTAGAACCAAGAAAGAACTCTGTGTATTTGTTCTATGTTTTCCAAAATGGTTCTATCTTATTTATACACAGAAAAATCCCCAAAACGGTCAAAAAATGTTTTTTTTCTTAATAAATCAGAGGAGGATTAAGGATTAAACGGCTAAAAAACGTTTATCTTCAATTAATAAAAATAAAACCGTTTTGGTATTATTAAAATGAACGTTTAAAATTTAAATAAAAAAATAAACGTTTAGATACCTTGTTAAAAAAAATAAAACTTAAATACGACACCACACCACCCACCCGCCAGCCAGCTCAGCTCAGCTCTGTCGGACGGACGGCGGCGGCGGCGCGCGCGCGCGCGTGTGGTGGTCAAGTGTGTGAGTCCTCACCCATTCGCACAAAACTGGGTACCCCTTGGGGCACACCCCAAGTCATTGCATTTGCAATATATATACACTCTATGAAGAGTGTTCCAAATCCATGTGGGACTTTTCCCATATCACACACAAATGTATCAATTTTTAATAATTCATAACAAAAGGTTCCAACAATCCCCCACTTGAATTTTTAAAAATATTTTCTTGAGCAATTTCAGAATCTATAAGATTGTGCATAAACAAATGTATCTTTCGATTTGAACATTTGCGTAGTGAATATGATTTAGATTATACTAGAGTGACACGTGGTCTTGAACTCTATTTCTAACATCGTACCACGCACCAACCTTTCAAGGGTGTAATAAAAAAAGCCTGTGCGTTAATGGCCATGCACGTCTATCCCAGTATAGTGAATGCTCTAGAAATTTTGCCCAAATTCCATACGAAGCGGCCCCACTTCCACATTCACATAGGTGAGTCTATCAAGAGTACTCCTTTAGCTTGGTACTCCACTCCACATAGAGTATAGATCTCATTAAGAGTTTCTATTAACTCATCCTCTCATCGCTTCAGGAATTCATGCTTCTATTTGCTTTAATGGAAATAGCATGATTCAACTCATATCACTTCACAACTTGTTATTACCCATTGAACCTAGTTCTTGGGATCTCCAGTCTTTAGGTTGGGTTACCATCATCATTCTAAGGGCAATAGTCCCATTCCCTTCGATGTTTTATGGACTTTCTCTCTAGCTAATCCTTTCGTCAAAGGATCTGCTAGGTTATCATCAGTGCGTACATGATCCACTCTAATAGCTCCTGTTGAGAGAAACTCTCTAACAGTACTATGCTTATGACGTATCTGTCGTCTCTTACCATTGTAATAACGGTTCTGAATTTTTGCAATAGGCGCGGTACTATCGCAGTGGATCAACACAGCTGGTATCGGTTTTTCCCATAAAGGGATCTCAGCTAGCAGGCTTCTCAGCCAACCTGCTTCTTCACTAGCTGTAGCTAGTGCTATCATTTCTGACTCCATGGTGGACTGTGCCAAAATATTCTGTTTCTTTGATTTCCAAGAAACAGCTCCACCAGCTATACTAAAGATATAGCCACTTGTTGCTTTGGAGTCATCAGACAGAGAGTTCCAGTCTGCATCACTATAACCTTCGAGAACAGCTGGAAACTTCTGATAATGTAATCCAAGGTTCATGGTTCTCTTTAGGTATCTCATGACCCTTTCAATAGCATGCCAATGCTCTATACTAGGTCTGCTAGTAAACCTGCACAATAATCCCACGACATAGGCAATGTCGGGTCTCGTACAATCAGTGGCATATCGAAGACTGCCAATGATGCTCGCATAGTCAGATTGTCTTACACCATCACCAGTGTTCTTAAATAACTTTACACTTGGATCATATGGTGTGCAGGCAGGTTTACAATCAAAGTAATTATATTTCTTTAGAATCTTCTCAATATAGTGAGATTGATCCAGAGAAATTCCCTTTTCGGACCTAGTAATCTTAATACCAAGGATTACATTCGCTTCTCCGAGGTCCTTCATATCAAAGTTAGCACACAACAGAGATTTCACAACGTTCACAGCATGGATATTCGAACCAAATATGAGCAAGTCATCCACATATAGACATACAATAGTGCAAATGTCATTATCAGATTTATAATAGATGCATTTGTCACTTTTATTCACTTTAAATCCATGTGAGATAACTAAATTGTCAAATTTCTCATGCCATTGCTTAGGTGCCTGCTTAAGACCATACAGAGATTTATCTAACTTGCAAACCTTATGTTCCTGGCCATGGATCACAAACCCTTCCGGTTGATCCATATAGATTTCTTCTTCTAATTCACCATTCAAAAAAGCAGTCTTAACATCCATTTGATGAACAACTAGATTGTGAATTGCAGCTAGGGAAATCAAAACTCTAATGGATGTTTTCCTCGTAACAGGTGAAAAGGTGTCAAAGAAATCTATGTTTTCTCTCTGCCTAAAACCCTTGGCTACCAAACGAGCCTTGTATTTTTCAACAGTACCATCGGGTTTCAATTTCTTTTTCAAAATCCACTTACAACCTATAGGCTTACAACCAGGAGGTAAATCAACTAAGTGCCACGTTTTGTTAGACTCAAGAGACTCCATCTCATCATTTATTGCTTCTTGCCAAAGGTCAGCATCTAAAGACCACAAGGCTTCTTGGAGGTTAGCAGGATCCTCCTCTAATGTATAGACACAGAAATCAGAACCATAATCTTTAGCAACTCTAGTTCTTTTACTTCTCCTAGGTTCTGATTCTCTATCCTCAATATGTTCATTACTCCTAATCACAGGAATGTTGCTAGTAGATGCGCCCCCACTATTTCTCAATTTAAAAGGGAATCTATGTTCATAAAAATCAGAATCATTTGATTCCACAATAACATGCGCATTTAAATCATAGAACCTATATGCTTTACTATTCATTGCATATCCGATACATACACATTCATAGGCTCTACTTGCTAGTTTAATTCTCTTAGGATCAGGAATACGAACATAAGCCAGACAACCCCAAGTTCTAAAATAAGACAGGTTAGGTTGCCTATTTTTCAAGATCTCATAGAGTGAAACTTTACTTTTAGACTTAGGAACTCTATTAAGCACATAACAAACAGTTAAGAGAATTTCACCCCACCAATGAGATGCAGCACCAGAATTCAATAAAATAGCCACAACAGATTCAGTAAAAGTACGATTCTTCCTTTCAGCTTTACCGTTCATTTCAGGTGAATATGGTGCAGTGGTTTCGTGTACAATGCCATGAGAATTATAAAACTCAATAAACATGTTTGAATCATATTCAGTACCTCTATCACTACGAAACCTTTTAATTTTCTTATTGAATTGATTCTCAATTTCAGTCACAAATAATTTGAACATGTCAAGCGCATCACTTTTATTTTTCATCAAGTACACATAAGTAAAGTCAGAAAAATCATCAATAAAAGTGATAAAATAACGTTTACCATTCCTAGTTAACGTTCCGTCAAGTTCACAAATATCTGAATGAATTAAATCTAGTGGCTCAGATTCTCTAGTAACAGATTTATGAGGAGTCTTAGTTATTTTTACTTGACTACAAAAATCACATTTTTCAAAATCATTTTCTGACACTTTAGGAATCAGTCCTATGTTACTCATGTTCTTAATAATGCGCTTATTAACATGACAAAGTCTAGCATGCCAACCATTAAAATCACACAACATATAAGCAGAAGGAGAAACTTTATTGGATTCAACATTTAACTTAAACATACCATCAGTAGCATAACCCTTCCCAACAAAAATACCATTCTTAGTGATGGTGTACAAATCAGCCCCAATAGTTTGAGTAAACCCAGCCTTATTAAGCAGAAAACCAGAAACCAGATTCTTTCTCATCTAAGGAGTATGCATTACATCTTTCAGTAATAAAGTCTTTCCTGAGGTAAACTTAAGCTCCACATTTCCCATCCCAGCAACAATAGTGGTGTGGGAATCTCCCAACAACACTTTCTTATCATCAGCAGCAGTGTATGTTTTAAACATAGCACGATCATAGCAGACATGACGAGAAGCGCCAGTGTCTACCCACCACCCATCTGATCCACCAATAAGGTTGATCTCAGAAATCATAGCTATAAAAGCTTCTTCAGTCAAGTTAGCCTGCGGAGCAGTGCTTGGCTTGTTCCTACACTTACGTGCCATATGACCTGGCTTGTTACAAACGTAACAGAGGAATTGTCCAGAGTCATTCTGTTTAGGTGGAGGCTGTTGCCTTCCATGTTGGTTCCTGTTATGGTTCCAATTCTGATTGTTGTTTCGAGGATTGTGCTGGTTGTTGCGGTTGGGATTTGAATTCGCGTTGCGGTTGGAATTCGAATTCGAGTTGCGGTTCTGATTCTTAAAAGTTTTGCCATTTGGCTTCAGAACCGCAGGTGTGGGCTTCTTAGGGATGCTGTTAGAGACAACAAGCACCTCTTCTTTCTGGTCTTGTTTCCTTGCTTCCTCCTCGATACGAAGGCGGGTGATCAAGCTTTCTAAGGAAAATTCCTTAGTCTTATGCCTGAGAACATTTTTAAAGTCCTTCCAGGAAGGAGGTAATTTGTCAATTAAAACAGCAACTTGAAACTGTTCATCAAGGGCCATACCTTCCGAGATAATCTCATGAGCAATTTTCTGAATTTCGTGAGATTGGGCCTCCACAGATTTATCATCAACCATCTGATACTTCAGGTAGCGACTAACAGCGTACTTTTTAGTCCCCACCTCCTCTGTATCATATTTCTTTTGCAGCGCCTCCCAAATCTCCTTTGCTGACTTGTCTGAGTTATAATAGTCATGAAGATCAGATAAACCGTTAAGAATAAAATTCTTACATAGGAAATCGTTTTCCACCCAGGAGTCCAAGTCCTTCTGTTGCTTCTCACGTTCAGTCTGATTGTCCTTGTCGGTCGAGGCTTCAGGGACAACCGGCTTCAGAGCAGTGAGCACAAACGCCACCTTCTTCATGGTCAGATAAAAAAGCATCTTCTGTTTCCAACGCTTAAAGTGCAAACCCTCAAAGCGAAATGGCATGTTAATATCAACAGAGGTAGAACCAGAAAATTCATCGGTCGCAGCCATAGCAGAACAGATCGTCTTAAAATTGATATTCCACAATAGAAAAATAAAATGGAACGAATTTACCGATCAATATTTATGGCTGAGTCGCGGACAAAGTCGCTCTCTTTAAGACGTTTCGCGGCTCTGCCCTAAGTGTGCACGGCAGTCTATCAACCACGCCGTCCCCAGGATAAAACAGCCTCTGTACGATCTCTCCCTGCACCAAGAGGATCGTTCTTGTACACCCTTTATAAAATTGCTCTCTGAGAAATTTCGTAGAACCAAGAAAGAACTCTGTGTATTTGTTCTATGTTTTCCAAAATGGTTCTATCTTATTTATACACAGAAAAATCCCCAAAACGGTCAAAAAACGTTTTTTTTCTTAATAAATCAGAGGAGGATTAAGGATTAAACGGCTAAAAAACGTTTATCTTCAATTAATAAAAATAAAACCGTTTTGGTATTATTAAAATGAACGTTTAAAATTTAAATAAAAAAATAAATGTTTAGATACCTTGTTAAAAAAAATAAAACTTAAATACGACACCACACCACCCACCCGCCAGCCAACTCAGCTCGGCTCGGTCGGACGGACGGCGGCGGCGGCGCGCGCGCGTGTGTGGTGGTCAAGTGTGTGAGTCCTCACCCATTCGCACAAAACTGGGTACCCCTTGGGGCACACCCCAAGTCATTGCATTTGCAATATATATACACTCTATGAAGAGTGTTCCAAATCCATGTGGGACTTTTCCCATATCACACACAAATGTATCAATTTTTAATAATTCATAACAAAAGGTTCCAACAAAAACATACCTCTGGATGTCTATCAAGTGTCATTGTTATCTTTTCGTAATTTGAACGGACTTCCTATCCAAGCTGCTCCTAGGTACTCACACCAAGATCTTCCACAACGTTCTCTACACTTCAAGAAGTGTGTGGACACTTAGAGAATAAATGATGGTTAATTTTTTATTCTACTTGATGTACTCAACACATGAGATCAATAGAATAAGGTCTGAAATAGGTACTGTATCTTTTTCAGGGAGAGATAGAAAAGTATCGTTCTTTTTCACAGAACGAAATGATTGTCTGTCTATTTTCTGATAAGTCTAACTTAAATAGAAAATATTTAAATTTTTAAAAAATAAATCTGTAACCAATTTACAATTTATCTTTTAATTAATTAATTATCTTATTAATGAAAATATCCAAAAACTAATTTTGAATTTTCCATTAATTAATTAATTAAATAAATAAAATTGAAAAATCTATCCTTGAAAATTATGTAGTACACGCCACACACAGTCCATGGACTGTGGACTGTGTGTGGTCGTGTACCACCCTATATTTTATGGATATTTGATTTTTATATTTTTATTTAATTATTTATTCAAACTATTTTGTCAGATAAAAATCTAACAACCTGATAACTAATTCAAATTTGAATTAAATATCTTTTTAACTAATTATCAAATATAATTACTTATTTGAATAAATATCAATCTTTTAAATTCAAATCTAATTTGAACTTATCAAATTATTATCTCCCACTCAAATAAATATATTTAATTAATTCTACCAATTAATTAAAACCAATATAAATTTTGAAATTAAATATTTAATTTATCATAATTTTGAAAATTACAATTAATTAATTATTTTATATAATTTATAAAATTAATTTAATTATTTAACATAATCTTGAAAAATACAAAATAATTAATTTTGTGAATTACAATTAATTTGTAATTAATTAATTAATCACTATTATCACATAATTTCATATTTGGCTTGAAGAAAAAATTTCTTCTTAAATATGTCGTTCAACCATTTTTCCTTTTATATCAACTCTTGCCTTGAATAGTGTTGATAGAGCCCCTATGGGGACCTATGGACCTATAATTCCAAACTCCAATAAATTTGAGATTATTAATTAAATAATCTTAATTTATTAATCTCATGATTATTCCACTATAAATATGAGAATGCACTCTTGTAATTATAGACATTTCATTTACAGAGTCCTTTATAAAATAAAGCGTCCATTGATATAATCATTACATACAAATTAACCCTTCAATAATGGTTCATAATTAATCGAGAATAAAATTACTATTTTACCCTTTCAATTATATATTGTTTCCTTAAGTACCATTGACTTTACTAGTGAAGGTTAATTCATAACTAAATTATGAATTTGAGCTCAATAACATTTTCAGTCCCAAAAGTCAATCTTTAAGAGAACCATTATTCAATCTCTTACAAGAAGGTATAGATTCCATATCTGTATACTATGTCCCCAACCATTTACATTAATGAGTTCCCAAAACAAAAGTTTCTAGCCTGATCATTCTGACAGACCCTAACGAGTAAATCAAAGAACTCATATAACATAAACAGGAGTTCATAGTGACTCCAGGATTAAGATCTATTTGTATATGATCATCACTTGATATATTTAATTAATACTTCGAAACGGTATTTAACAAAGTATTAATAAACATATCTGGTGCAGTTCTATATATTCTCTAATATATAAAGTACCTCCGCTAAAGTGTCCTACTACACTAGTGATCCAGATCTAGATCACGTGTATTCATTATACTAGTGGATCGTACTTACAGTAATTAATCTAAAGATTCCATAACTTTATTTTACTACGAACTATTCAAGTTCATTTATCTCAAACACAACCCTCCTGTACCAATACGTGTTTGACATCACATATATTAACTTAGGAATTTTTCTGATATTTACTTGATATTATCACAAAATAATATAGTCCATAAAATATATGCAAAACAAATTCTATTTATTTATTTATTTCTTAAAACAATGTCTACTACATATGCTTTCATGGCACAATTCCCAACAATCTCCCACTTTCCCTAAAACAAATGAGGCATATCTCTAATTCCCATGTTTCTTACATGCTCCTTAAAAGATTTTGTGGATAAAGTCTTTGTGAAAGGATCTGCAAGATTATGCTCTAAAGCTATCTTCATAACTGCAACATCTCCTTGATGAACTATCTCTCTAAGCAAGTGATACTTCCTCTCGATATGCTTTCCTCTCTTGTGAATCTGTGGTTCCTTTGAGTTAGCTACTGCCCACTGTTGTCACAGTATACGACTAGTGGCTTATCCACATCTGGCACTACTTCCAGATCTGAATAGAACTTCTTGAGCCACAAAACCTCCCTAGCTGCTTCACAAGCTGCTATATACTCAGCTTCCATGGTTGAGTCTGCAATGTTGGTTTGTTTAATACTTCACTAGACTACTGCTCCTCCTCCAAGAGTAAACACTGATCCAGAAATCGATTTCCGACTATCTCTGTCTGATTGAAAATCAGAATCAGTGTAACTAGTGGGGTTTAGGTCTCCACCTAAATATAGAAGCATATAATCTCTAGTATTTCTAAGATACTTGAGAATATTCTTCACTGCAATCCAATGACTCAATCCGGGATTGGATTGATAACGGCTGACTATCCCTACTGCATAACAAATGCCAGGTCTGGTACACAACATGGCATACATTAGAATGCCTACCGCTAAGGCATAGGGATACTGTCTCATATCTTCCTATTCTTGAGGTGTTTTGGGACATTGCTCCTTGGAAAGGAATACTGGCATATCACCCTTTTTGGAGTTTTGCATATTAAAGTGTTCTAGCACCTTATCAATATAAGTTGCTTGAGACAGTGCCAAAGTTTTGTTCTGTCTATCTCTAAGAATTTTAATGCCCAGAACATACTTGGCTTCTCCCAAATCTTTCATTTGAAATTGTTTAGCTAACCAGTTGTTTACCTTTGATAATGATGTTACGTCATTTCCAATCAGTAATATATCATCAACATAAAAAACAAGGAATACTACGACACCATCTTTGATTTGTTTATAGACACAAGGTTCATCAATGTTTTGTTCAAAACCAAACATTTTAATTGTGTCATCAAATCTAAGATTCCAAGAAGTAGAAGCTTGTTTGAGTCCATAGATGGACCTAAGAAGCTTGCAAAATTTTTGCTCTTGACTTTTTACTTCGAACCCTTCTAGTTAAGACATGTAAATGGTTTCGTCAAGGTAGCCATTCAAAAATGCTATTTTGTCATCCATTTTCCAAATCTCATAATCCATGCACACAACAATGGACAAGAGTATAGGAATGGATTTTAGCATGGCTACAGGAGAAAAGGTTTCTTCATAATCAACCCCTTCTTTCTATGTGTAACCTTTGGCTACAAGCCTTGCTTTGAAAGTCTCTACTTTCCCATCTGGTCCTCTTTTCTTCTTGAATATCCACTTGCAACCAATGGGTTTGATATTCTCAGGTGGATCTTCAAGAAACCAGACATAATTGGAATACATTGATTCCATTTATTGGTTTATGGCTTCTTGCCATTTGTCCTTGTCAGAATCATTCATTGCATCTTTAAATGTCAATGGATCATCTTTGTTTGTGTCAGACAGAAGCATTTGAACTTCGTGTTCATAGTGTGTGGGTTTCTTACTAACCCTCCCACTACGATGAGTTTCTCTACTATTCTGACTAGAACTAGCAGTTTCCTCTTGCCATTTTTCATTGGTTGTTGCTGGTGACTTTGCAACTTCATTGGAGACCATCTCCTCCAGTACAACCTTACTGCGAGGTTTGTGGTTACTAACATAGTCATGTTCAAGAAAAGTTGCATTTGTCGATACAAATGTTTTATTTTCTTTTGGACTATAGAAAATTCCACCTCTAGTCTCTTTGGAATATCCCACAAATATGGATATTTCAGAGTGTGATTCCAACTTCCCAGTCTTTCCTTTAAGCACACGTGCAGGACACCCCCAAATTCAAAAATGGTGTAAACTAGGTTTACAACCATTCCATGATTACATGGGTGTCTTCTAGATAGACTTAGATGGAACAACATTCAATATGTATAGAGCACATTGAATCTCATAGCGCCAGAATGACAGTGGTAATGATGAGAAACTCATCATTGATCTAACCATATCTAATAACGTTCTATTCTGACTTTCTCAAACACCATTTTGCTGTGGCGTTCCAAGTGCTATGAGTTGGGATTGAATACCATGCTCACGGAGATGGTCCTCGAATTCAAAATCCAAGTACTCTCCTCCCTAATCAGATTGAAGAACTCTTAGTGATTTATCTAATTGCTTTTCAGCTTCTTCTTGAAATTCTTTTAACTTTCCAAAAGTTTCAGATTTTCTTTGCATCAAGTATAGGTAACCATATCTTGAATAATCATCAATGAAAGTGACGAAGTATTCATAACCTCCTCTTGCTTGTACATTAAGTGGACTGCAAACATCCGTATGTACCAGCTGAAGTGGTTCTGTAGCTCTTGATCCTTAAGTAGAGAAAGGTCTCTTGGTCATCTTGCCTTCTAGACAGGATTCACAAACAGGGAGAGATCCAATAGATAGTTCTCTTAAAGGACCATCCTTTACAAGCCTATTGATTTTGTCTAGACCAATATGGCCCAATCTCAAGCCACATATATGTTTCACTATCGGAATCATTATTTTGTCGTTTAATAGATCTAGGATTAGATGTTTTAAATAATTCAGAATTATAAGGAGATTTCTCTTTAGCTTGCAATTTATAAAGCCCATCAATAGATTTTGCATAACATATCTTAAAACCATATCTTGAAATAACAATCGAATTATTATTAAAAGAAATTTTAAAACCTTATTCATGAAACATAGAAACAGAAATTAAGTTTCTATAAAATCTAGGAATACAATAAACGTTCTCTAAAACAAGAAATTTATTCTTCCTAAATTCCAGACGGACTGTTCCAACTACTGCTACAGAGACAATCTGACCACTGCCTACCCTCATAGTCGCCTCTCCATCAGCAAGCTTCCTCGTCAAACTAATAATCTGTAGAGAAAAACAAACATGATTAGTGGCTACTGAATCTACTATCCAGGATGAGGAATTGTCATCCACTAAACAAGCTTCTAACACAAGTAAATCAAATTTCCCTTTCTTTTTCTCTTTTAGGTCAGTGAGATACTTTGGACAGTTTCTCTTCCAGTGAACATCTACTCCACAATGAAAACAAGTCCCTTTAGGGGTCTTCTTTTTGGAGCTTTTGGTGTTCTAGTTCTCTTTCCCTTTGGATGACTTTTTAGGCTTCTTTGAATTCTTATCTTTTTCTTTCTCCTTGTCCTTTCCATTTTCGTTTTTCCTCTATTTGGTTTTAGCCTTTGAAGAGGATGGGTTAGAATCAACAACATTTGCTTCTCCTTCTTTCTCAGAACCTTTGTTGAGAGATTCATAAGTTTGCAGTTCATTCAACATCTGTGTCATGTTATATGATAATGTGTTCATGGCATAGTTGGTTGTGAAACCTTTAAAAGCTGGAGAAAGCGATTCAAGTATAATGCTTACTTGAATATTTTCATCAATGATTGCCCCGTGGATAATGGCATCGTGCATTATATTGATCATGTCTAATACATGTTCTCTGACAGAAACTCCTTTCTTCATTTTCTTGGTCATGTAGGATTTGGTGGCCTCATGCCTACACTGATCTGGCTGCTACCCAAACATATCTTGAAGGGCATCCCAAATCTCATAAGCATTTTCAATGTTCTCAAACTTCTTTCTGAGCACATCGCTCATACTCGCAAGCATATAACATGTTCCTTTGTTGTTTGATAAGGCCCAATTATCAAACTTTTCCCTTGCATTTTTGGCAACAGTAGTGGAAGGGACTTTAGGACATTTCAGTCAAGAAAAATTTGTGGTTCTCACATATTAATACAGTGTTCAAGTTTATTTCCATTTCATATAGTTTTCACCAATCAAATTTTCATTTGCAAGTAAAGAAGATACAGGATTTGAGTTAGACATGATTGTTAAAAATAAATAAATAAACAAAAATTGAATATATGCATATAATAAATATCAGTTATTTTCGAAATAGTAAACGTGATGCATGAATGCAATACTTAAAGAACACATAAAAAATAATTACTAATTCCACAATGAATTAATTTGAACATTAATGGACTAGCCTTAGGGTAGGTCAGACTAATTCCAAATTAATTTTGAGACAAGTTCTCAAATTTATAAGTGAAAACTCAAATCAATATTTCTCTTTTAACTTATAAACAATCGTGTAGACGCTCAAATTCCACCAAGGGAAAATATGGAGGTTCATCCTCATCAACCTCAGGCAAGCAAAGCGACCCAGTATTTTTCTCCGCAGCTCGCGCCTCATAGGGAACCTTAAAGAAGGTGCCCCGAGAGCCAGGCCATGCACAGGTACCCGCCAAGGCCTCAAGGGTCTCATTACGCACGGCCATCCATGACCCGCACCCAAGTCCCCATGGGAGGCCCCGCCTCGCGTCACGCTGCGCGCACTCGAGTGCCCACGCGAGGCACCGCCTCACTACATGCCGCGCGCACCTCGACTGCCCACACGAGGCCCCGCCTCGCGTCACACTGCACGCACCCGAGTGCCCACGTGAGGTACCACCTCGCTTCATGCCGCGTGTACCCCGACTGCCCACGCGAGGCCCTGCCTTGCATCACGCTGCGCACACCCGAGTGCCCATGCGAGGCACCGTCTCCCTTCATGCCGCACGCACCCCGACTGCCCAAGCGAGGCCCTGCCTCGTGTCACGCTGTGTGCGCTCAAGTACCCACGCGAGGCACCACCTCGCGTCACGCCGCACACACCCCGACTGCCCACGCGAGGCCCCGCCTCGCGTCACGCTGTGTGCGCTCGAGTGCCCACGTGAGGCCCTGCCTCGCCTCACGCCGCGCGCGCCCAGGTGCCCCACGCGAGGCCAATGCCTCATGTACGCACCAGCCGTGCCAGGGGGTCGCGAGGGGTACCGCCACCTCAGCACGTCATGTCCGTGCCTCTAAGAATTACCTACACAGTGGGCCTCGTTGGAGAGGCCTAATCTCTCCCCTTGAGATTGACGCTGGTGACAGGACACCACTCTTATTGTGGGTATAGAATGAGGAAGGATCAAGGGCCTCTGCAACGCACCCTGACGAACGAAGTGGGGGAAGCCTCATAGCAATTCATGCAAAGTTGGGAGGAATCAGAGTACGGACAGGATGTTCATACTAGACAGGTAGTGATCGTACAAATGAGGTACCTGTTGTGGTCCTCACCAGCGCCACTACGCCTGGTACCACGCCTCTGACATTCGTACAAGACAAGTAGTGGAGTCATGACCGGGTACAAAATTTGAGGTGCTCCCATGTACTCTGACCATGTACCAGAACCGACACCCCTACCCCTGGAACCACTCTCCTGACAGTGTACTTATGTACTACTTGGTCCCCTGGACCACAGTGTATCTAAGGCCATTAGAGCCCACTATATAATGAACCCCAATTCCCCATGGAAGGGGGTTGGAAAATTTACTGTAGCAAGTGCACCATAGTGAATGAAAAACTGATTTCACCATTGTTCTTCTGCAATTGTTCGTAGAGTTGATACTTAAATTTCTAAGGCTTTTTCTATTGATAATCTTGATCTTGCAATTCTTTCCAACTTAACTTAGTTGACGAGTTCTCACCGTCAACAGTTTGGCGCCGTCTGTGGGAACTTAAGTTCCAAGTTACTATTCTACTATTACTTCCAACAAGGAGAAATGCCAACACGTTCAAAGCGACTCAGGGAGCCACGAGAGGTGGAGGTGCATCGTAACGGATTCCAACTGAAGGCCTCTATGAAGGATCCCCCTCCACCCAGAGAGGTGGAGCCCCCAAGGGACCCTGAGGTTCACGAGGGTGATAGAGAGGCCTCGTCACCGGGCATCCCGCCTGTAGAGAGTCCTCCAAGAGCACCACCGGGAAATGCTAACGAGTTCCCGCTCCCTAAACCACCACAAGTACCGAACTCTAACCGGCAGGCACGATAAGCATCCCCGGGTCCATTCCGTGAGCTCGAGTTCGAAATCTCGATTCTATGAAGAAGAAATATGTGAGCTCCACCGTAAGAACCAAAGGTTGGAGACCACCCTGGAGAATATGCAAGAGGTGCTGAATGGCCTATTGCAGGGTAAGTCAAGCGTGACCTTGCCCAAGAGGAAGGAGAAAGGTCAGGAGGGGGTAGAGACCACCGTACCAGTCGATGATGGGAGGACCCGAAACTCTACCAGTAACACCCCCCGAGCAAAGCAACGCGAACATCCTGAACCACTGAAGCAGGCCCAGAAACCAGAGCCAAGGGCCAACGCTGTCCCTCGCAATGAGGACGAGGTCACCTCTAAAAGAACACCCTCGGATTTACGGGAGGAGCTCAATAAAAAGAGGGCGGGTAAAGGGACCACGCCCCCTATGGCGCCTCGAGAGGGAAGGGAAAGGCGGATCTTAACCCGTCCGCTTTGAGGGACTCTCTAAGCAAGAGGAGGCAGGACCTGGACACAAAAATGAGGGGCTTGCGAAGCAAGATCGTCACTGCCTCAGGTGGTCAGGCTTTTGAGGAAGAGTTCGACCATGAGTCGCCCTTCGTGAGAGAGATTCAGGCCATCCGGCTCCCTTCCAACTTTAAGGAACCCAATATGACCCCCTATGAAGGAAGCACGGATCCAAAGTACCACTTGGACGCATTTAACGACCTGATGAAACTGAGAGGAATTGGTAGTGGAGCCAGATGCCACTGCTTCGCCGTCACGTTGAAAGGACTCGCCTATAAATGGTTCAAAAGACTAAGGTCGGGGTCCATCAGGTCCTGGCAGCAGTTTTCTGATGAATTCCTCCAACAGCACCACGCGGTGCGGGACTACACGATCCCAGGCACCAGCCTGGCCAACGTGAAGCAAGGGGAAAATGAGAGCCTAAAGAGCTACATTCACAGGTTCAATATGGAGGCCGCGAAGGTGGGGAGCCTAACCCGTCGAGAGTTAAAAATGGCCATTACTGCCGGGGTGCGCCCAGAAAGCAAGTTATGGGACAACATGCTAAAGAGGGAAGTCACCGACTTAGATTACTTCTACGAGAGAGCGCAGAAATACATTCGTGTGGAGGATGGCCATGCAAACCTAAAGGCAGGCAAGGAGGGGTCCAACGCGAAGCCCCTTGCTAATGACGGGTCAAATGTAACAATGAAGAAAAGGGTGTATGATGGGTCGAGAGATGATCAGCAGAGAAAGACCAAACGGGGGAGTGATCATAGGCAAGTGGCTTACACTTACTATACGAACCTTACAGATACCAGGGAGCATATTTACCTCACCAATGAAGATCGAGTTCCCTTCAAGAAGCCCCCACCAATAAGAAAGGACTGGTCCAAAAGGGATCCCAGTAGATACTGCCAGTACCACAAGGATATCGGGCACACCACGGCGGAGTGTATCCACTTGAAGGAGGAAATTGAGGAGCTCATCAACAGGGGGCATCTAGGCCGTTATGTCAGGAGAGAAAGGTCGAAGCTAGAGGACGAGCCTGCGATACCCCAGAGCAAAGGGCGAGCCCCAGAAATACAGGGAGAGGTCCAAACTATTTTCGAAGGTCCAGGATTTGGGGGGGACTCTCGGAAGGGGCGAGATAGATATGCAAGAGAGGCCCGAAGAAGTCCACCACCCTGCGTCATGACTTTGGAACAGCGACCCCCAAAAAGCTTCAAGGGGGAAAATGACTCGATCACATTCACTAAGGAGGATGCGCGGGGGGTACATTTTCCCCACAACGACCCGCTGGTGTTGACAGTTCAGTTGGCAAATATGCGTGTGCATCAGGTCTTAGTGGACAATGGGAGCTCGGTGGACATCCTGTATCGCCCTGCCTTGGAAAAGATGGGACTGGGCATTCGTCATCTAAAGCCCTGCCAATCTTCCCTATACAGATTCACGGGGGACTCAGTGCAACCCCTAGGGATGATCGAATTGGCACTCACCATGGGGGAGCAACCCCAGCAGACTACAGTCATGGCTAACTTTGTCGTAGTAGATTGTGCGTCAGCTTTCAATGCGGTATTGGGGAGACCATCCCTAAGAGAATTGAAAGCCATACCTTCTATACATCACCTGGTTGTCAAGTTCCTAACTCCAGGAGGGGTCGCTAGTATGAAGGGAGAAAAGAAAGAAGCAAGGGAGTGCTACAACATCTCACTCCGTGTGCCTGTGAAACCGCGGGAACCAATGGCCATGGTGATACATGAGGCGCTACGTGTGCCCGCGGGGGGTCCGCAGGAGCTAGACCCTCGAGTCGTGGAGGAGTCAGGAGCAGAACCAGTGGAGGAAGTAGAGGAGGTTATAGTAGTGGAAGAACCGTAGAGAAAACTGAAGGTAGGAAGAAGCCTGCATAGTGACGTGAAAAAGGAGTTGATAAGGTTTTTGAAGGATAATCTGGATGTATTCGCATGGAGTCATGAAGATATGGTGGGTATAGACCCCAATGTTATGTGCCACCATTTGAATATCTCCCATGAAGCGAGGCCCGTTAGGCAGAAGAGGTGGGCGCTAGACCCAAAAAGGTACGCGGCCTTAAAGGAAGAGGTCGACAAGCTGAAGGCCAATGGGTTTATCCGTGAGTCTTTTTACCCTGTGTGGGTGTCGAATCCAGTACTAGTCCCAAAACCAAATGGGAAATGGAGGATCTGCGTCGATTTCTCAAACCTGAATAAAGCTTGTCCTATGGACAGCTTCCCGCTCCCAGGGATAGATCAGTTAGTAGATGCGACGACAGGACATGAATTACTGAGCTTCATGGACGCCTACTCGGGGTACAACCAGATTCCAATGAACCCAGCCGATGAAGAGCATACATCATTCATTACAAGGTGATGCCCTTCGGGTTGAAGAACGCGGGTGCCACCTATCAAAGGTTGGTCAATAAGATGTTCGCTAACCAGATAGGAAGGAACATGGAGGTGTATGTTGATGATATGTTAGTAAAGACCAAGAATGTAACAGAGCTCAACAAGGACCTTGGTGAGATGTTTGGCACACTTAGGAAGTACCGAATGAAGTTGAATCCTGTCAAGTGCACCTTCGGTGTATCCTCAGGAAAATTCATGGGCTTCATGGTCAACTCCAGAGGCATTGAGGCCAATCCTGATAAGATAAAGGCCCTGATAGAGATGAGCCCGCCTAAGAACAAGAAGAAAGTGCAATGCTTAATGGGAAGGGTGGCGGCCCTTAATAGATTTATTTCAAGGTCAACCGATAAGTGCCTCCCCTTCTTTAACATCCTCAAAGGGAGCAAAAAGTTCGCTTGGGATGAGGAATGTGAAGAGGCATTTATCAAGATGAAGGAGCACTTGGGGAAGCCACCCCTATTGGCGAAACCTGAGAAAGGCGAGAAGCTATACCTATACTTGGCAGTGTCTGAACATGCCATAAGCGCAACCTTGGTTAAAGGGGAGAAGAAGTAGCAACAACCCGTGTACTATATCAGCAAGCGTTTGGTGGATGCGGAGAACCGGTACCTAGAGATTGAAAAGTTGGCCAATGCATTAGTTGTGGCCTCGAGGAAGTTGAGGCCCTACTTCCATGCGCACGCAATTGAAGTTCTCACGGATAGTCCTTTAAGGCAGGTCTTGCATAAACCTGAGACCTCAGGGAGGCTGATGAAATGGTCGATCGAGTTGAGTCAATTCGATATCATGTATACCCCAAGAGCTTCCATCAATGGACAGGTGCTAGCAGACTTTATAGTGGAGTTCACCCGTCAGCCGGATGGAGGAAGAAGTGAAGAAGGGGAGCAGCCTGTCATAGAGGAAGAACGAAGGGATATTGAGGAATGGAGTCTGCATGTGGATGGGGCGTCCAATGAAGGAGGGTCTGTAGCAGGTATCATGATGACAGGACCCGAGTGACACAAGATGTATTGTGCGATCCGGTTCGGGTTTGAGGCCTCCAATAACGAGGTGGAGTACGAGGCACTCCTGGCTGGCTTGCGTTTAGCCCAGGAGCTAAAAGTAACGCGCCTTCGTATTTTTAGCGACTCTCAGTTGGTGGTATACCAGGTAAAGGGGGAATATCAGGCGAGGGGACCCAAGATGGTAGCCTACTTGGAAAGGGTGAAAGGCTATCTGGGACGGTTAGTAGCATATAGCATAGAGCAGATCCCCAGAGAAAGGAATTCCCATGCTGATACACTCGTGAAGCTGGCTTCCACCAAGGATGGGGATATCCTGGAGTCGATACGCGTGGAGTACTTACCCAAACCCAGCATCGTAAGCGCGGGCATACATATGGTTAGTGTCCCAAAGGAGTCGTGGGCGGAGCCGATTAAAAGATACTTGGAGGAAGGAACCTTGCCTGTGGACAAGAAAGAGGCTCGAAGTTTGGTGTATAAGGCAGCTAGGTACACCTTAATAGACAGGGTTCTGTACAAGAGAGGGTTCTCAATGCCACTCCTGCGATGTGTAGAGAAGGAGGAGGCGTTAAAAGTACTGCATGAGATACATGAAGGAGAGTGTGGTAACCATGAGAGCGGACCCTCAACGGCTAGGAAGGCCATAAGACAAAGGTACTACTGGCCCTCAATGGAGAAAGATGCAAACGACTTTGCCAAGAAATGTGACAAATGCCAGAAACACGCTAACTACACTCGGAGGCCCCCAAATGAGTTAACTAGCCTGACCAGCCCCTGGCCCTTCGCTATCTGGGGGATAGACTTGATCGACGCCCTTCCTGCAGGTAGGGGAGGGGCGAAGTACACAGTGGTAGCTGTGGACTATTTCACCAAGTAGGTTGAAGAGGAGCCACTCGTGAAGATAACTGCCAAGCACATCACCTCATTCATTCGTCAACAAACTCATTGTCTGCAGATACGGAGTGCCCTACAAAATTATTTCTGACAACGGCACCCAGTTTGAGGGGGGGGGGGCTTTGAGGAATATTGTAGGGGAACGGGGATAAAGAGAAGTTTTTCAGCAGTAGTACACACACAGGCCAATGGGCAAGTGGAGGCCATTAACAGGGTTCTTAAAAAGAACCTGAAAACCAAGTTAGAAAAGATGAAAGGAGCCTGGGTGGAAGAGCTGCCGAATGTGCTATGGGCCTACAGAACCACCCCTCGCACGACCACTGAAGAGTCCCCATTCTCCTTAGCATATGGGTGCGAGGCTGTCCTTCCAGTGGAGATGCAGGTGAGTTCCTTCAGGGTACAGGCGTATGGAGACGAGGCCAACCGCATAGCTCTGGCTAAGAGCTTGGACATGCTAGAAGAGAGAAGGGAAAAAACACAAATGAGGGTGGCGCTATACCAACAGCGCGCAGCAAGTTACTACAGCTCGAGGGTGCAAGAGAGAACTTTCAGAGTTGGCAACCTGGTGCTAAGGAAGGTACTCCCCAACACGCGAGACCCAGGGGCAGGAGTGCTTGGGGCGAACTGGGAGGGGCCCTACCAGGTTGCTCAGTGCATACCCCCAAACACTTATAAGCTAGCGCGCATGGACGACACCATCATACCTCGAGCATGGAATGCAGAGCACCTTAGGAAGTACTACCAGTAAGGTGCCCACGCCCAGTGCTAAAAGGATAGGTTCTCAAAAGTGTTGCATGTTATATTAGTATGGTAGAGAATAATCAAAGAGGTTACTTAGATAACCTCCTGAGTAGGTGTAAGTTTTTTTTATTTATTTATTTTATTTCCTATGAGAATCTTATATGTATCGATGTAGCCGGAATTCTATGAATGAAACTAGTTTCACCTTCGCACTCCATTTTTCTTTACTTTACGTAAGCATTAATCAAAGTGCCTGCCAAAGTAAACTTCACCAGACACTTGGGGGGGGGGGGGGGGGGGGCAATAGTGGCCCGTGAAGATAAAGCACACAACAAAGGGGAGAATCCCAAGAAGGAACTTCCATTAGGAGGACACAAAAGGGACCATGACCATGAATATAAAGCATAAAACAAAGGGGAGAATCCCAAGAAGGAACCTCCATCAGGAGGACCCAAAAGGGACCATGACCCTAAAATGGACCCTTTAACGGGGGGTCCCAGAGGGACCCCCTATATCATGGCCTTAAGCGAAGTCCTTACAAGGCATCCCCTGGGATCACAAGGATTAGCTACCCTTGTGGACATCAAGGAGGCCATAGGGACTTACAAAAAAATATATGGTAACGACAATAATAAGTCTAGAGCGGCCACCAAGCCGTCTAGCCAAAAAGGGTCCTAAAAGAGACCCTTGCAAAAATAGTACTATGAATAACGACGAGAAGGACGCTTCTCGCAAAAAATAATAAGCGTGCGCAAGAATATATAAAAGGATAGCTAGAACACAAGGGGTCAAAATATCCTTATAAAAGTAATCAAGAGGCACCAAAAGAAGTCCCAGTGAACCCTTTCACCTGGGTTCCAAAGGACCTCCTACCTGGTAAATAAAAGAGGGGAACCAACCAAACCCCATCATACAGGCTCAAAAGGACCTCAAATGCAGTAGAATAAGAGATAAATAGCAACACACATATATATATACATTGAAAAAGAAAGTTTTGAAGACAGTACAAGAGTTACAAAAGAAAAGTAGTAATGACAATCATATTACAAAGGCTCAAAATACAAACAAAAAAAAAAGAAAAGAGCGTACACCCATGATGGGCTAGCTGACAAAAGTTATGAAATAACTACTTCAGGGCCTCCTACCGCGGGCGCTCCACATGGTCGCTCGAGCGACGGCGTGCTCACCAAAAGAAGAGAAATCAAAATGTGGATCCTGCCTCCACACGCTGTAAAGAGCGCAGTCTATGGACCTGTACTCAATGGCAGTCTTCTCCGCCTCCAAGAAATCATTTCTCTCCTGCAACGTGGCGACATTGGCCCTGGCAGCTTGGAGTTCGGCCCTGGTAACCTCGACTTCGGCCTCCAACTGAGTAACTCTCTACTGCAACGCGACCACGATGGCCTTGGCCCCCTGGAGTTCGCTCTCCAAGCTGGTAACTTGGCCCTTTAGCTCCGTGGCCTTGGAAACCACTTTCTTCCTCTTTAGTAACGAGTTGGCAAGTTTGGTCTGAACCCTTGACAACTTAGCCTTGGTTTCATTAAGCTCTCTCTCAATCTCCTGAGCCCGTGCTGCAAGATGGTCCCTCTCGGTGCACGACGCAGAAAGATTGCCAGCTGAGTCGGCAAACTGTAGAGCCACAGTATAGGCCTGCACAAGAAAGTTAACAACAGCAACAATAAGTGACAAAAACAAAAAATATATGCATAAACACCTATACATAATAGGGCCGACACAAGGTGTGGGAACTCACCCAAGTCATGGTGCGCCTTAGGTTTTCCCCAAGGTCCAACTGAGCCACATTCCCAAGGCCATTCCAGTCAGATACGGGGAGGCTCGAGGCAAGTTGGATGTATCGCTTTCCGTAAGACGTCGCCATCTGAGTTACCCAAGGCTCCCCATCCGCACCAGGGGCACCTGGCTGGATGAGGACAGACGACCCGCTTGCCAAAACGGGAGGGGGCGCGGTGAAAGTGGAAAACTGAGGCTCTGGTAGATCTAATGGAGGCTCCGGAAGGTTGGCAAAATAAGTCCTCGATTTTCCAGGGTCAAGAGGAGCTTGAGTGAAGGCGTCGTAGCCCTCAGGGTCAGGGCAAACATAACACCCCGGTGTGACATGCTGGTCTCGAGATTGGAAGGCTATGTCCTGGTCATAAGATTCATAGAGGGGGCATCCCCCGGGGGACGAGGATTGCTGGTGAGGTCCCCCGCGTTCAAGGGGGGCTTCCCCCGGCTCATCCTCAGCCTCACCTTCGTCTGGGAAAGGCTCAGCCAGCGCAGCCATTGTCTTCTTTGACCCAGAAATCGACCACAGGAACATGGGGTCCGAAACCGGGGACAACTAGTGGAGGTTGAGATTCTCCATGGTGAATAAGAATGCCGCCTTCTTCATGGTGGGGTCAGCATTAATGAGGTCCTGCATGGCGTCCGCCTCCGACCCAACGACCGCGGGAACAGCAAATTGCTCTGCATGATCCACGCCATTGTCAATGCAAACATAAGTACAAAACAGTAAGTTCCAACAAAAAGAAAAGGAGGACCAGGGTACTTACTGAGGGTGGCGCGGAAGTGCTCGTGGACAGAGAGAGGGCCCTCTACGAAGAAAACTTCCTGTTTCCAAGACCCTGTATTAGACATTGAGCCCTCTATCAAGGGGAGCTCGTTATTTGCCTTTTGCAAATAGTAGAAGCCCTTGGACTTGGGAGAGGCCATGAGGTTGTACAGGAAGTGCACCTCTTGCGTCGTGGGAGCACGTTTAGCCAGTTCCTTGAACACCAAAAAAAGGCAGCTCAAGGTCAACCAACTGTTGGGTGACAGCTGAAGGGGGGCCAGGTCGAAATAGTTAAGGACCGCTATGAAAAATGAGTGCAAGGGGATGGTGCCACCTGCCTTCAAAATGTGCTCGCTCAAAGCCACGAGGCCAGTCCTAGGGCGGTCAGCCCGGCATGTCTCCAGAGGAGTGTATAAGGCGTATTCTGGGGGAACATGATAGTGCTTCACAATTTCTTTCAATTTATTCTCTAACACATGCGACACCAGCTCAGACGCCAGTAAAGGAGCATCGTCATGTTCATGGATAGATACCTGTCATTGTGCCCTCGGCATATCTGCAAAATCAAAAGAAAAATGTGAGGAAGAGACAGAACACTTGACCCTCCATTTTTTCCTCCTAGCAAGAGTCTTACATCGGGGGAGCGACTGCGGAAGCGCTAAGTTAGGGAAAACCGAGATTAAGGGCTGAGGAGAAGTGGTAGTGGCCCCATGACAGTCATAAGGTGAGGATGGGTTGGAGGGATCAAGCGGAAGGTGTCCCTCCATAAATTCCAACTCCCTCTGCAATTCTAAAAGGGTCATCCTAAGGCTCGCTACATGGTCACTAAGGTCTGGGGGGAAAGGTGCTCCGTCTCCTCTCGACACCGAGTCAATTTTGCTCTCCACCACCCAAATTTTATGCCTAAGTTCAGCCATGTACTCAAGATGGCGGATACAGGCCTGCCTTAAGGAGTCATAGTCCTGGTAGGGGTTTTCCTTAGGGGACTCTGAGTCTGAGGACAGGTCAATAAATTCAACCCCCGGAGGTATGTCGAACGGGCGGTCACTGGCCATGAGACCTTGTCCCGAAAGTAAAAAGGGGTTCACGTATAAACGAGGGGATGGCTACAAAACACAAAAGAATAGGCTTAATACCTCTAGATGCAAACGCCATAAATGACCCACTACAGAGTATAAAAAAGAGGAGCATGCAAATGAGCAAACTCACAGCGAGCTCAGGCCATGGTACCCCATCCTGAGTAACGCTGATTTGGACCCAATGAAAACCAAGGAAAAAGAAAATATACCTCAAGCAGATAAGATGGAGCGTTGTCGAGGTCCAAAGGAGGTCGAGGGCCAAATGCACCTGATGGTCGAATATACGCGTCTGCAAAAATAGACCAAAAGGATGTGTCAGCCTCCAAATAGACATACCAAAAAATTAGCTCATTTGTTAAAAAGAAAATGAATGAAATGAAAAAATAAAATAAAGAAAACTATGGCAAAAGTGAGATTGTGGGGGATTGAACCCCTTACCTCTTGAAAGGAGTAAGGGTCTAGATACCACTAAGCTAAGGAAGTAAGGTGTAAATAATGAGCCCTGCATGAGGGCCTATTTATAAGAAGCAAGGAGAATAGTCTACAAGAGCACCTAAAGGTCCTCTCCTAGACTGAGGGGCAAGTGTAGACGCTCAAATTCTACCAAGGGAAAATATGGAGGTTCATCCTCATCAACCACAGGCAAGCAAAGCAACCCAGTATTTTTCTTCGCAGCTCGCGCCTCATAGGGAACCTTAAAGAAGGTGCCCCAAGAGGCCCGAGAGCCTGGCCATGCACAGGTACCCGCCAAGGCCTCAAGGGTCTCATTACGCGCGGCCATCCATGACCCGCACCTGAGTCCTCGCACGAGGCCCCGCCTCGCGTCACGCTGCGCGCACCCGAGTGCCCACGCGAGGCACCGCCTCGCTTCATGCCGCGCGCACCCCGACTGCCCACGCAAGGCCCCGCCTCGCGTCACGCTGCGCGCACCCGACTGCCCACGCGAGGCACCACCTCGCTTCATCCCGCGCGCACCCCGACTTCCCATGCGAGGCCCGCCTCGCGTCACGCTGCGCGCACCTGAGTGCCCACGCGAGGCACTATCTCACCTCATGCCGCGCGCACCCTGACTGCCCACGCGAGGCCCCGCCTGGCTTCTCGCTGTGTGCGCCCGAGTGCCCACGCGAGGCACAACCTTGCGTCACTCCGCACACACCCCGACTGCCCACGCGAGGCCCTGCCTCGCGTCACGCTGTGTGCGCCCGAGTGCCCACGCGAGCCCTGCCTCGCCTTACGCCGCGCGCGCCCGGGTGCCCCACGCGAGGCCAACACCTCGTGTACGCACCAGCCGTGCCAGGGGGTCGCGAGGGGTACCCCCATCTCAGCACGTCATGTCCGTGCCTCTAAGAATTACCTACACAGTGGGCCTCGTTGGAGAGGCCTAATCTCTCCCCTTGAGATTGACGCTGGTGACAGGACACCATTCTCATTGTGGGTATATCATGAGGAAGGATCAAGGGCCTCTGCAACGCACCCTGACGAACGAAGTGGGGGAAGCCTCATAGCAATTCATGCAAAGTCGGGAAGAATCAGAGTACAGACAGGATGTTCGTACTAGACAGGTAGTGGTCGTACAAATGAGGTACTTGTTGTGGTCCTCACCAGCGCCACTATGCCTAGTACCACGCCTCTGACATTCGTACAAGACAAGTAGTGGAGTCATGACCGGGTACAAAAGTTGAGGTGCTCCCATGTACTCTGACCATGTACCAGAACCGACACCACTACCCCTGGAACCACTCTTCTGACAGTGTACTTATGTACTACCTGGTCCCTTGGACCACAGTGTATCTAAGGCCATTAGAGCCCACTATATAATGAACCCCAATTCCCCATGGAAGAGGGTTGGAAAATTTACTGTAGCAAGTGCACCATAGTGAATGAAAAACTGATTTCACCATTGTTATTCTACAATTGTTCTTAGAGTTGATACTGAAATTTCTAAGGCTTTTTCTATTGATAATCTTGATCTTACAATTCTTTCCAACTTAACTTAGTTGACGAGTTCTCACCGTCAACAAACCGCTTGTTTGGTCAAGAATACACTAGTCTGCTCAAAAGCCTAATGTATCATGTGAGTGTAACCCATTATTTTAGATCAATGACTTAACTCAAGAGTGTGCCCACTACAGCAAAAAAGGCCATTTGCGTCAGTTTAGCACTGCCACAGTTGAGTTTTTGCGTCAGTGTACTATGTGACGCAATTGCCCATGACGCAAACCAGAGTGTCATTTGCGTCAGTGGGGCACTTCCACAAACTGGCATTTGTGGCAGTGCCCCACTGACGCAAATGACACTCTGGTTTGCGTCAGTGGGGCATTGCCACAAATGTTAAAAACGAGTATTATTTGCGTCAGTTGGGCACTGTCACATAAAGTATTAACCAAGGAAGTTGCAAATGTTTATGCCAATTTCCCTGGCCTGTTTTGATAAAAATAATCAGCAGCAGAAACAGAAAAACAACAGTATGAACAGAAAAACAACAATATAAGTTTTTATAAACATTTATCTAGAGTTAACATTTGTGATCAAAACTATAAATGTAATTCAAATATCAAAGTTAATATATGTACTCTTGTGTTCTAAATTTCTAAGTGTCAAACCTACTTAAACTAAAATTTCCTCACCCACTTGCTCATTTGCTAATTGAGATACGCCATAATTGATTCAGTCCACTCATCCCGTATCTCGTTGATTTCGTCAGCCGAATATGGACTCGTATTCGTAAACTAATTAGAAAATATTTAAAATAATAAGTTACAAATAATCATCCAAATAAAATCATGAACGATAGTTTAAATGAAAATTAAAAAGCAAAACAATACCTCATTTTTCAAGTAGGCCTTCGGTCTAGGCTGTGAAATCAAGTCTCTAGCAAATTTCATAACGTAAAAGCCACACTCGGTTGGCCCAGTCTGGTTTCGACAATATTACAGCATAGTTATCCAAAGTTAAGAATTATATTTAGTAAGTTATTATAATAGAAATATGTCAAAAAGTTGAATACGATAAGTAATATAATTTACTTACCTTAAGAACACAAACTTTTAGATTGATTGACTCTTTTTGTCTTCGGTGTGTATCATATTGATCCAACGCCCTGCACACAATATTAATATTTACCCATATATGAGTTTGAAATAAAATCATAAATTAATTAAGTAAAATGAAAAACTTATATGATAATTATTTCCTTGATTTCCGGACGGAAATGTGAGTTTACAGGATCCAAAAAAGCTACCGAATGACTGTGGGGCTGAATTAATACTAACATCCAATGAAAGCTGCAATAAAAAACCTTGTGTAAGATATTTATCAATAAACAAAATATATGAATATAAAATTAAGTTGACTTACTTGTTGTTCCAAGGACAAATTAGAAACTGTGTCTCTAGCTCCATCTGTAGAAACCGATCAAAGAGATTTTTAGCACGTATTTCATTGGTTCTTGCATTAGTGGACACTAAAGCGGGATGCATGAAAGTGTACATGTGGTTCAATCCCTTCGTTTGCACCAAATCATCGAGAAATCTACATATAATTAAAAAAGTTAATAAACTATTAAATTTCAAGTTAAACTAAATAAACTAAGATTATAAACACCATTGTACCTCATATATAATGCTAGCTCGGTCTGTCCAATCATCTCATAGTTGCACAAGTGGAGGATATCATCTTTCCCTAATAGAGCGATAGTTTCGAATCCAAATACCCTTTCAACAATTGGAATCTCTACCACGCGGTCAGCTTGCCATTTATCAATAAAATTCACCAAACACCTCAATATTTTTGAGAAAGACACTTCTGTAGGCTCCTGTGTCAATGCCTCTATTCTTTTTTTTTTATTGTCTTGGTTGTTGAGTAGAGGGCGCAAGTGGCTCTTTCGTTTGTTGATTAGTAAGAACCCAATGTTGTAGCCATCCAACATCATACCCGATTTCTTGTCCAACCAATGTATAACCTTCCATTGTAAGCGGATATGGTAAAATGGCTACCTCAACTCTGACATGATAATTTCCAGGAGGCAGTTGAACGCTATGCATTTCTGTGCAACAGGTACTTACAAGTTTCCCCTCTGCAACTATATTTTGTGTCGAACCAAGACAAAACTTAAAATTAATCTGTTACATTCCAATTAATCTGTTAGACTTTTCGATAAACTAGTTTATTTTTACTGTATCAAATATATGCAATAATGAATTAATAAGAAACTATTACCTCCTCAGGAAAATTTGACTGTGGTGGTGGGGGAGCACATGGTGCCTGCGTCGGTGGTGGAGGAGCAAGTGGTAGCTGTGAGGGTGGTCGGTGAGCATATGATGTCCATGTCGGTGGTGGCGGAGCCTGTTGTGCCTGTGTCGGTGGTGGAGGGGCATATGGTGCGTGTGGTGTGTTTGAGGCTCCTCCTACACCCGAACCAGATGCATTTGATGATCCAAATGCACCGCTCTGTTGAGATGCAATATGCGCCATCAACTGGTTTAACTTTTCCTCCTGTTGACGTGCCCTTTCTTCAGATTGACGCCATTTCTCTTCAATGTCTTTAGAATGAGCATCTTCCACACCTTTTTGTTTGTGATTGAATCTTTTTGGTGGTGGGACATGAAAAATTGACGGGGAGCGACATGTGGTCTTTTATTTTAAAAATTGGCATCCTCACAACGTTACCACACTTAACACATAGACAAGGAAGATTGAGTATTTCTTGCACAAAATTCCAAGAAAAACTCAACTCCATTCCTATATTTCATAGATAACATATCCGCTGACATCAAATCTCTATCCATTGTCAAACTTCACACAACAAAAAAAAAAAAACAAACAAAGCAACAAACATTAACAATTAAGTTCGTGGATTACTTAATTGAAAAGTAAATAAAGGAAAAAATATGTCCAAAAAAAAATTGGGCAGCATTTCCCCTATTTCTATCACATTTCCCAAATTTAAAATGTGCATTTATACAGCACATGGTATACACAAAAATATTCAACTAATCAATCAAACATGAATAATTCTAAAATTACTAAATCCTAAAAAAAATTGACCAGCATTTCCCCTATTTCTATCATATTTCCCATAATTTAAATAAACATATTTCATCACATAAACACAACAAACCAATTAATCAATCAAACATGCATAATTCCCAAATTACTAAATCTTAAAAAAAAAAATTGGACAGCATTTCCCCTATTTCTATCATATTTCCCAAAATTTAAATAAACATATATTCATCACATAAATACAACAAATCAAGTAATCAATCAAACATGCACAATTACAGCCTTATATCACCGCAGCACACAGTCCCAGATCCTATCTCCACTATTTTATAATTTGTACATGCTACTAAGTTCAATATATTAATTATACATTAAGGTTTAAAATATTGCCTCTAATATAATATCCTCCAAAGCTTGATCTCACCAACAAAGTTGTCAACAAAATACCTACTCAAATATAACAATATACAAAAAAATAATAAAAAAGTTAACAAAATATAAAGAAAAATACCATAAAGCTATATTGTAACTAAATAAACAATAAAATGCTTAAAGAAAACAAATAATTTGTTATATGTACACATTTGTTTACTTAAACCCGAAATAATTTTTTTTTTTAAAAAAAAGTTAACAACTCACATAAATAAAAATCGACTATAAATATCCTAACTAAATCAATATTAAAATATAACTTAAAAAAACAAACAATTTTAATATATACCTATTTAACCAATTAAACCCAAAATTTAAAAATAATTTTAAAAAGTTAACAAAATATAAAAAAAAAATTACTAATAATAATCAAACTAAACATTTAATAAAATGAAACTTACACAAAATATATACATTAATCTATATATATACTCATTTACATAGTAAATTCGAAATTTAATTAAATTTAAAAAAAAAAGTTAATAAAACTATCTAAAAATTAAAAATCTGAAATATAGTCAATTTATAAAAAAAAAAAATTCACAAAAATTATATTTAAATCATAAAAATTAATAAAATTACACTTACTTGTGGTAATTGTGCAATGTGGGTTCTTGATGTAGAAAACCCCAAAAATCCAATGAAGATTATGGGTTTTCAAATTATATCTTCAAAAAACAAAATCTATACAAAAAAAATCCAAAAAAAACTATATATAAGTTTCATAAACATATATAAATCATTATTTTAACATTAAAATTGAAAAAAAATGGCTGAAAACGTACCTAAATGGGGAGAACCTTGGTTGGGCGCCGCTGGTTTGGGAGGAAAACGGTCTGAAATTATGGTATGAGTGAAATGGGGCTCGGCTGGGACGATGAGGGTTCTATTATGGGAGACCCAGTTGCGTTAGTGGCCCACTGACGCAAACGTCCATTACCGTCAGTGGGCCACTGACGCCGTTAACAGCCCGTTTGCGTCAGTGCCCCACTGACACAAACGGTTCCATTAAACAGCGTCAGTGTACGTTATGACGCAATTGGGCCCTCATTTGTGGCAGTGTCCAACTGCCACAAATGCTAATTCTTGGTCAACAACGTCAGTCAACTGCGTTGACTGACGCGTTTGACTGACACAATTGCCCTTTTTTGTAGTAGTGGCCTTAGGGTTAGTCAAACTTTAAATACACCATTAAATCATATTCTTGAAAAAGAAGTTTTCCTTGAGAATAACACAGTCAGAAGCCTTCCTTAGGGGGACACAAGCAATGGTGTCGCGAGGCCCTCTCCATGCTACCTCGCTGCCAACTAATAATGGAGACCATGGAACTTATTGTCATAACTCCCTCTCCCACTCACTATTTTAAAATATGTGTTTTCTCAAAACATCCTATGCTTTTTAATTGGTTTGTAAAAATAAAATGATCTATTTTTACCAAATGATATTCTAATAATTACTAATCCAATTAAGCAAAATTAAAAATATAGAACTATGCCCTAAATAATTTGATTTTAATTTTCTATAATTACTAGGAATATGATTTATTATTTAATAAAACAATTTTATTAAATTCTATAAATTAAACAACTTTTAAAATCTATTTCAGCTCTTGAATTAGTTAAAACTAGATTTATTATTATATGGTCTATCACATTAAGCATATATTCACAAAGGACAATCCCAGGGCATGTTTCTACTCATATGAGATGCATGCATAATTTTAAATATTGTGTGGGTTATATGTATGGCATGTAAAAAATGCATGATAAAGTATTAAACAATTTAATCACATTCAAACGTTTAAATAAATAAATACTAAATAAATAACACTTCAAAACCAACACATATAGCCTACATCACTAGTTTAATCCTCCCCAAATTACCAAATTTAGAACCCTCCCTCAAGACCCCCAACAAGATCAAGCTAGCTAGAAATTCAGCAATTTAGAACCAGAAATCATACCTCAGTTAGAAGCTTTAATCCTCAGAGATTACTTGCCTACTTATAGCTTCAATCTTTCAGTCCCTAAGCTTTAAATTCTCACCTGAATCCACCATCTCCATCCCTAATTCTAAGCCCTTCCTTCAAGCTTCTATGCCTTAGAGAGAGAGAGAGAGAGAGAGAGAGAGAGAGAATGTGAGAGTAGGAGAGATAGGGTGAGATAAGGCTTCTAACACCTTCTAGTTAACCCCTGAAGGTTAGTTCACTATACCCCTTAACCAAAAAGACCAAAATTCCCCTTAAGCTATCCCAACCTCTTATTTGCCTTTTAAGGGAAAAATGGTCATTAATCCTGATTCCCGCTAATTCCTCGAGTCATCCTACCAATTACTTCTGCCATGCCCAACTAATTACCAAATACTTACCCATTACTTGATATATCCCAAATATACCTTAAACTTCCCAAAATACCCCCAGGCTCACTCCAACCTGAGTATTATACCCCGCTGTGACTATTCCACTAATTCGCTCACAAGGGTCGCCTCGAGCTATATACTGCAAATATATCTACACAATTATGTGGTCTCACTCATTACACACATATAACCACATTTATGCCCGCAACGGGCCAATATTACAAATATGCCCTTACTATCAAAAATGGGCCCACATGCATATTTAATACGGATAAACATGCATTTAAATTCATATTATCATATATAGATCATGTATGCCATGTAGTCACACATTTAACCAATTAATCAACATGAAAATCCCATTATGCCCTCCAGGCACTGTCATGCAGGAACTTAGCCTTAATAGTAAATTTGGGACATTACAAAGAGGATATGAGAAAGTATCCCTATGCTTCAGCAGTTGGGAGTCTGATGTATGCTATGTTGTGTACTAGGCCTGACATATGTTATGTTGTTGGTATTGTAAGTTGTTATCAATCAAATCCTTGTTTGGAACATTGGATTGAAGTAAAGCACATTCTCAAGTGTCTTAGGAGAACGAAAAACTATATGATGCTATATTCAGGGGGTGAGATAAACCCTACCGGATACACTAATTATGATTTCCAATAAGACAAAGACAGTCAAAAATTAACGTCTGGGTCAGTGTTCACTCTTCGTGGAGGAGCTATTGTTTGGAGAAGCATTAAACAATCCAACATAGTTTATTCAACAATGGAAGTTGAATACATAGCGGCTTGTGAAGTAGGTAAGGAGGCAGTTTGGTTGAGGAAGTTCTACATTAATATGGAAGTTGTTCCAGATATGGATAAGCCACTAATCTGTAGTGTGAAAAAAATGGAGCAGTAACTAATTCCAAAGAACCAAGAAGCCACAAGAGAGGGGAGCATATAGAAAGGAAATACCATCTAGTAAGAGAGATTGTACACCGAGGTGATGTGACTGTTATGAAGATAGCGTTGGAACAGAACCTAGATGACTCGTTAGCCAATACATTTCCTGCAAAGTTATTCATGGGTCACTTGTGCAATATGGGATTAAGGGAGATGCCTCACTTGCTTTGAGGGCAAGTGGGAGATTATTAGGATTAATCCCCTAAAAGCATGTAAAGACATTTTATTGGTTTTAAATAAAAGTAAAATTTTATTATATTTAAATGTTATAATTATTGTTTGAATTAATTATATAATAATATCAAGAAGATTACCTATTCATTCATGAGAATATGATCTTGTATTAGTATGAGAGAATTAAGATCATATACAATGAATAAAATAGTCAGTAACATATTAAAGTAAGGAATCTTTAATGAATGATTACTAGTACAGTTTGCTGAGCATATTAGATGCAAGTAATCAAGATTTGGATTACTAATGAGGATAGACATCTTAGTAAAGGTACTGTATATAATAGAGATTATATATAATAGGACCGATGAGAATTAATTATCTTTATAAATTGGCCGTTTGACGTAAAGATTTAATTCTTGTCATGATAGATGATCATTTGTAGACCAGTCTAAATCCTGAGTATTCATGAACTCCTATTTATGTTTATTGGATCTTTTGATTCACTCGTTAAGGTCTCTTAGAATAGTGAGGCCAATGAATTTTGTTTTGGAGATTCAATATCATGGATGGCTGGGAACATGAATTACAATATTGTAATCCATGCTTTCCTAACAGATCAAATATTGGTCCCCTTAAGGGTTGATTATTGAACTCAATAGTTATTAAGCTCAAATCTATACATAGATTATAGATTAATTATTCGCTAGTGAATTAATGGTTCTTAAGGATCAAGAAGTAATTAGAATAAAATCCTAATTATGCAGAATTGGGACTAGGAGAAGACGACTGAAGACTTTTGGAGAAACATTGGATCAATTAGAGTTTTTCTTTTCCTTTATCTTTTCTTTATTTTCTTTTCATCTTTAGTATATGTTGATGGTTAGTTTCATGGAATTATAGTATGAATATGAACTAAATCTAGTTTTAGGGTTTTTAATTGAGTCTCTTGAAACTCTTCTATGAATTAATGCAATTTTATGTTTTGCTCTTCTTATTTGAGTTCTTTTCAATTTATGCTTAATGCTTGTGATATATTGGCAATTTATTACATGATATATATGAATTTGTTTCAAAATCTGAAAGGTGAGATTCAAACATGCTATAATTGAATACACGTAGATTTCAATACTAACGATAGTATCAATATGGTTTATGTAGCTTATAAGTTCTTATGCCTAATGCTTCCTATATGTTGAGTTTATCATAGAAATATAGAAAATTTACACACAGGCCAAATTTTATATATCTTAACACGAATATAGAATACTTTTGTAACTTGCTATCTCATTTAGAAGAAAATCTTATGATAATAATGCATTAAGGAAACAGAGAGTGGAAAGATGATGTGGTTAAATTCCCTAATTTTCATCTATTAATTAATTATCATCATTATTATTTGTTTAGAGTTTATAGTTTTTAATTGTTTTTATTTCGTAGTTTTTATGTTTATGTCTCTTGTCAACAAATATTCATTAGCCAAATAGAGATTAGGAATTAATTTCTTCGGATGATACTCGTGCTTGTGCCTATATTACTTGCAATGATACGTATACTTGCGTTAACAAGAGTTGGGTCGCGACGCGCCCCTTCGAACCCAGAAATTCTGGGTTTTCTTCACACTTCTCCCAACCAATTTTCCCAAAATTCAAACTCAGAAGAACCTCCCAACTAAACCAAGTTTAGCTACGAATCTAATACTTTTGATCACCCAATTTAAACATAAAACCACAACTCCAAATCAGTAGAATTCATACTCTCAGTAACACCCAAGTTCAGATCCTAACCAAGCACTTATAATTCTATCTAAACCAAACCATAAATTCAAAGGTGAAGAACTAGAATTTTACCTCAATTGTTGCTAAACTTCTCAGCTTAGTCTTCACTTCTTGCACTTAATCTCCTAAGTTTTCCTAGCTGAATTCCCTGGTGAGATGCTTCAGTTTCTCAAGACTTTCGAGCAGAATTTCCTTACCTTAGTCCTTTAGTTCATCAAGAACCCTTCAAGCTCAAGAGAGGAGGAGAGATTGTATAAGAGAAGAGGGAGAAGGAGAGAGAGAGAGAGTGTATGGGGCCTTCCTAATATGTTCAATGAGTTTTGAGTACCCTTAGTGCCCAGCCGACCTTACTCTTAGCCCACACAATGACCAAAATGCCCTCCTTTGTAATACTTACCATTTAATTGCTCTAGGGGTAAAACAGTCATTCCACTCCCGGTTCTCGCTTATTCCTCAAATGTTGCTACTATTAACCAATTACCCCTATCATGTCTAATTAATTACTAAATATTTATTCATATCTAAAAACTTCCAAAATATTTCTCTGAATTCCCAAAAATACCCCTAGGCTCCCCTCGAGCCGGGTATCAAACCCCGATGTGACTATTTCGCTAATCCACTCCCTAAGATCGTCTCGAGCCATGTGCTGCAAATATATCCACATAATAATGTGGTATCAACAGTTTATCACAAATAATCACATTTATGCCCTCAACATGCAAAAATTACAAATATGCCCTTATAAGCTATAAATGGTCCACATGCATATCACATATTCATATAATCATATTAATCATGCATTTAACCATTTAATCACACAAATACCAATTATGCTCTCCCAGCACGCTAATCAAGGCCCTTAAGCCTTATTAGCAATTTTTTGTCGTTACAACTATCCCCTCCTACTGAGTATTTCATCCTCGAAATTTACCTGAATAACTCATGATATTGATCTTGCATCGCTGACTCAAGCTCCCAAGTCCCTTCCTCGACTCTATTATTCCTCCACAATACTTTGACTAGAGGAATCGTCTTATTTCGTAGAACCTTGTCTTTCTTGTCTAAGACCTGAACTGGTCACTCCTCATAAGAAAAATCTGTCTGCAATTCTAAATCTTCACACTTCAACACATGAGTCGTTTCTGAGACGTACTTCCGAAGCATAGAAATGTGGAATACGTCATGAACTCCCAACAATGACGGTGGCAGTGCCAATCTATAGGCCACCTGCCCGATCCACTCCAAGATGTCGAAAGGTCTAATGAATATAGGGCTCAGCTTGCCCTTTTTCCCAAACCATCACACCCCTCGTAATGGTGAGACTCACAGAAACACGTGGTCCCCTACCTGGAACTCCACGTCCCTACTCTTAGGATCAGCGTAGCTTTTCTGTTTGCTCTATGAAGCGAGCATTCGAGCTCGGATCTTCTCGATAGCCTCATTAGTCTTCTGAACCATATCCGGTCCCAAATACTTCCTCTCACCCATCTCATCCCAATGAACGGGGTGATCTACACCTTCTTCCATATAAAATCTCATATGGAGCTTCTCAAATCGTTGATTGGTAACTGTTGTTGTATGAAAACTCAATCAATGGGAGATACTTACTCCAAGACCCCTCAAAGTCTATGACACACGCTCTAAGCATGTCTTCCAATATCTGAATCGTCCTCTTAGACTGTCCATCAATCTGAGTATGAAAAGATGTACTTAACTTCAGCTGAGTCTCCATAGCCTTCTATAAATGAGCCCAAAACTTGGAGGTACAGATAGGATCCCGGTCTGACACTATGGAATTGGGAACCCCATGGAGATGTACAATCTCCCTCATGTACAGCTTTGCATACTGGTCCACAATATAGGTCGATCTCACTGGCGGAAAGTGAGCTGGCTTGGTGTATCTGTCTACTATAACCCACATCGAGTCATGTAGCCCCACTGTCCTAGGTAAACCTCCCACAAAATCCATCGTAATTTCCTCCCATTTAAACTCGAGAATACCCAAAGGCTGTAGCAACCCTGCTGGTCGCTGATGCTCAGCCTTCACCTGCTGACAGGTCAAACACTTGGCCACGTACTCCACCACATCATTCTTCATCCCAGACCACCAATACAATGTCCGTAGATCCTGATACATTTTTGTGGTGCTTGGATGGAGTGAGTTTGGTGTAGTATGGGATTCATCAAGTATCTCTCGTCTAACCCCCATATCAGTCGGGGCACAGATCTAACCCTTATATTGTAATAACCCAGTCTCTAAAATGGAATAATCCTTAGACACTCCAGCTAAGACATTCCATCTAACTTCCTACAAATGTGCATCTACCAACTGACTCTCTTTTATCCGCTCTAGCAGGGTCAACTTTAAAGTAATATTGGCCAACCGACCCACAACCAGCTATATCCTTACTCTAGACGTCTCTTCTGCCAACTCTCTCGATATCTGTGCAGAACTAAACAATTTTCCCGGGCCCCTCTAGGTCAACGCATTCGCCACTATGTTGGCTTTCCCTGGATGGGAAAAGATGTCACAATCATAGTCCTTCACCAACTCCAGCCAATGCCTCTGCCACATGTTCAGACCCTTTTGGGTGAAGAAGTACTTTAAACTCTTATGATCAGTGTATATCTCACATTTTTTCCCATACATATAATGTCAGCAAACTTTCAGTGTGAATACCACCACTGCCAATTCTAGGTCATGGGTAGGATATCCCTGCACATACTCCTTCAGCTGTTGTGATGCATAGGCGATAGCCTTCTCATTCTGCATCTACACGCATCCTAAGCCCAACCTCGATGCATCACAATATACCACAAAATTTCCTCCCTCCGAGGGAAGACTCAACACCGGAGCAGTAATCAGTCGTTGCTTCAATTTCTGGAAGCTATTCTCACACTTGTCTGACCAAACAAACTTCAGATTCTTCTGTGTCATTTCTGTCATCGGTGCAGCAATCTTTGTGAACCCATACACAAACTGTCTGTAATAACCCACTAACCCAAGGAAGTTCCTAACCACTGAGGCATTCCTTGGCCTTGGCCAATCGCTCACTGCCTCCACCTTAGCTGGATCCACTTTAATCCCATCTCCACCAACAATATGTCCAAGGAATGTCACTTCTGGTAGCCAAAATTCACACTTCTTAAACTTGGCATATAGCAGGTGCTCTTTCAGTCTCTGCAATACCTATCAGAGATGCTGCTCATGCTCTACCTCTGAACTCGAGTAAACGAATATGTCATCGATAAAGACAATCAAAAACTGATCTAGGAAGTCCTTGAACACCCTGTTCATCAAATCCATGAATGTCGTTGGGGCATTGGTCAAACCAAATGACATGACCAAAAACTCATAGTGCCCATACCTCGTTCGGAAGGCCATCTTCAGTATATCCTCATCCTTGATCCTCAGCTGGTGATAACTAATTCAAAGATCAATCTTTGAGAATACCGTCTTTCCCTACAGTTGATCAAAAAAGTCATCGATCCTTGGTAATGGGTACTTATTCTTGATGGTCAACTTGTTCAACTCCCTGTAGCCTATACACATCCTCAAAGTCCCGTCCTTCCTTTTCACAAACAAAATTGGGGCACCCCATGGCGAGTAGCTAGGCATGATAAACCCTAAATCAAGAAGCTCTTGTAACTGTATCTTCAATTCTTTTAGTTCCGCCGGAGCCATCCTATATGGTGCCCTCAACACTAGCTCTGTACCCGACGCTAACTCAATAGCAAACTGAATCTCCCTGTGCAGCGGCAGTCCTGGTAAATCCTCAGGAAACACATCCAAGAACTCGCGTACTAATCTGGTCTCTCCCAACCCTATTGGCACAACTCTGGTAGTATCCACCATACTAGCTAGGAAACCTATAAAACCTCCCTATAATAGGTTTCTAGCTCTCAATGTTGATATCATGGGTATGCGGGCTCCATGCACCGTACCCACAAAAACAAAGGGATCCTCCCCCTCAGGCTCAAAAGTCACCCTCTTCTTCCTGCAGTCTATAGTTGCCCTATATCTGACCAGCCAATCCATCCCCAAGATCATATCGAAATCATCCATACTCCACTCGATCAAGTCTACTAATAGTTACCTGCCATCTACCATCACTGGCAGTGCTCTAATCCATCTCCTAGAAATTAATAGTTCCCCTATAGGCAGTATAGTCCCAAACCCCACAGTATAATACTCACTAGGTTTACACAATCTAGCAATTACCTTACTAGAAATAAACGAATGTGCAACACCAGAGTCAATCAATATAGTATAAGAGAAGCCAGTGCTAGAAAGTTGACCTGTCATTTCCGAGGGACTAGCCTCGGCCTCTGCCTATGTCAAGGTGAACACTCGAGCTGGAGTCAACCAGTCCACATTCCCTGCTTCCTATTTCTTCACTGTTGGGCAGTCCTTCTGTAGGTGTCCCACCACCCCACATACATAACATGCCTTTGTCTGACATTCCTCGAATGGCGTCTTCTGCATCTTGTGCACTTAGGGTAACTTCTCCATCTCTCACCACCTCCCCAGCGACTACCCTGAGCACCCCGACCCCTCCTATCAGGACCAGCAGTGGTCGAAGTGTCAGGAGTCCTCCTCTTCAGATCACTGGGGCCTCCGCCCCTACTGGACATTGTATATGGAGGCACCGCCCTGTGAACCTCCCATATCGTAGCGTTCTCCCTCCAAATCTTATTCTCTGCCTCCTCAGCGATAAGGGCCTTCTCAACAGCTTGGGCATAAGTCGTTCCCCCAAGTACTGTTGTAATTCTCACATCTCGGGCTATCATAGCATTAAGCCCTCGAATAAATCTGTCATGTCTTGCTGTATCTGTAGGCACTAAATCTGGTGCAAACTTCGCAAGCCTATTAAACTTCAGGGCATACTCAGTAAATGTCATTTTACCCTGCAACAACCCCACAAACTCATTCACCTTCGCTGCCCTGACGGCAACGATATAGTATTTCTGGCTGAACAAGTCTCTGAACCCATCCCAACTCATAATAGAAACATCCCTGGTCTGTGATGCCACCTCCCATAGAAACCGTGAGCCAAGGCCCAGCAAGAAAACCATAACAGTAATACATAATCATTGATGATAATCAATCAATCATAAACACAATCATCCAGATGTTCAGCAAGTCATAAGCATCAAACTACTAACAGTAGACATATACATTTAGTAATTTATCTCAGTTAATAGGCAATGCTCAAGGTCGGCGCCCTTAGGTCACGCCCTCTATTTACTCCACTGACTCCGGCTCGCTTAGGTCGAGTCCAGTGTTTAACTAGCTGACCCCAGCTCACAGTGGTCGAGTCGTGTTCTGTGCAAAAATTCTCAACCCCGGCTCTCTTAGGTCGTTTATTCTCATATGCCAAATCAATCATTCAGCCATACAATACACATGTTCAAGTATTGGGAATCTCAGTCACATTACAACCACTCAAGGGTGCAGTTTTCTTACCTTGAATTCCAAGCGAAGGATACGGAATGGTGCCGGGCACGATCCTCAGTCCTGAACCTTGGCGTTAAACCTAGTCACAGTGGCCAATGGGTAATTCTCAACTTCTAATCCAAAAAAATAATTAGGAGACTGAAACTAGCCTCCGGGACCTCAATTTCTACTAAACCGGGTAGTAGAAATTGTCCCGAGTGCTTAGGTTTGAACCCCCCGAGCCTCACTATCCTTAAGAACCAATCTAAGGGAAAACCCGTAGTGGGCCACGACCTGGCCCTAAAGGTTGCGACTTGCCCCCAAGTCAGAAACCACAAACCCCAAGCTATAGGGGAGGTGAGTCGCGACTTGCCTCCTGAGGTCACAGCGCGCCCCAAGTCCGAGAGCATAACCAGGACCTTCTAGGCACACAGGCCGCGGCGCCCCTGAGCTGGGTTGCGGCGTGCCCCTTCGAACCCAGAAATTATGGGTTTTCTTCACACTTCTCCCAACCAATTTTCCCAAAATTCAAGCTTAGAAGAACCTCCCAACTAAACCAAGTTCGGCTATGAATCTAAGACTTTTGATCACCCAATTTAAACACAAAACCACAACCCCAAATCAGTAGAATTCATACTCTCACTAACACCCAAGTTCAGAAACTAACCAAGCACTTATAATTCTATCTAAACCAAACCATAAATTCAAAGGTGAAGAACTAGAATTTTACCTCAATTGTTGTTAAACTTCTCAGCTCATTCTTCACTTCTTGAGCTTAATCTCCTAAGTTTTCCGAGCTGAATTCCCTGGCTAGATGTTTCAGTTTCTCAAGACTTCCTAGCAGAATTTCCTTAGCTTAGTCCTTTAGTTCATCAAAAACCCTTAAAACTCAAGAGAAGAGGAGGAGAGTTCGTATAAGAGAAGAGGGAGAGAGAGAGAGAGAGTTCTTGGGGCCTTCGTAATATGTTCAGTGAGTTCCGAGTACCCTTAGTGCCTAGCCGACCTTACCCTTAGCCCACACAATGACCAAAATGCCCTCCTTTGTAATACTAGCCATTTAATTGCTCTAGGGGCAAAATAGTTATTCCGCTACCGGTTCCTGCTAATTCCTCAAGTGTTCCTACTATTAACCAATTAACTCTGTCATGTCCAATTAATTACTAAATACTTATTCATATCTAATAACTCCCAAAATATTTCTCTAAATTCCCAAAAATACCCCTAGGCTCCCCGCGAGCCGGGTATTAAACCCCGATGTGACTATTTCACTAATCCGCTCCCTAGGACCGTCTCGAGCCATGTGCTGCAAATATATCCACATAATAATGTGGTCTCAACAATTTATCACAAATACTCTGATTTATGCCCTCAACAAGCCAAAATTACAAATATGCCTTATAAACTATAAAGGGCCCACATGCATATCACATATTCATATAATCATATTAACACATGCATTTAACCATTTAATCATGCATATACCAATTATGCACTCCCGGCACACTTATCAAGGCCCTTAAGCCTTGTTAGCAATTTCGGGTCATTACAAAAATTGTGCAAGAAACAAATTTAATAGTTAATAATTATCTTCTTATATAAATATTTGATATTATAAATTTCATATTCTAGTCTTTAGCTGAATAGATACAACAAAATATTTAAAATATAGTTATGAAAACTCAATATTTAAAATTAATGAAAAAAAAATCCCTTTTATTAATAGAGATATAAAGTATAACCTCCTACTTTTTTCTGCAAAAGTAACACACAAACACCTTTTTTTATTGCAAAACTTCCCTTGTTACAAATTCATTGTTGGGATTATGGCTAATAAACACAACTAGAATATGAAATTTAGAATAATCAATCGCAATATACTAATGTATTCAAAAGAACATAAGGCTAGATAATCTCTTAAGAAATGGAAGAATAAACACAAGTTAAATCAAAAGAAATAATGGAATTTTTTGGTGGAAAACCTAGTTACATAAAATCATAAAGTTATGATTTGATGTAACAATTTAATGGAGAGGATCATGAAGGCTTGACACAATTGAATTGTTGTCCAAAATACTCTATTCCTAGCCTCCCATAAGGATTCCTTGAAGCTACTACAATAATGGAATGAGTCTTGGGATTTTCCTAATTAAGATATTGGAGAAAACTAGTAACCTTTGTGAGATAGAGAGAGAGAGAAAGTGGAGAGTGATAAGTTCACCAAAGTCTCAAATAAACCCCTTAAATATTGTAGGAACTGTCATGACTGTTAAGCAATGAGATTAGAGCATTTTAAACTAGGTTTTGAAACCAAAACACATAACTGTACAGACGTGTACAAACAACCCAATCGACGCATCACCTACAAGGAGGTGATGCATCATGTGCATGCAATCGATGTGTCGCCTGGCGAGGCATTGCCTCTTTGCAGGCGACACGGTACCTATTTGGGTTATTCAAGAATAAGCAATTCGTCGCCTCTCAAAAATTGACACAACGGTTGTGGACCTGACTTTTGACCCCGTACATCACCCCAAAACACCTGCAAATGCTCCTAATCTTTTTTTTATACTCTTATACACTCCAAGGAAATGCTTTGGACAAAAAAAGATAATTTTATAAAGAATAGAACAAAAGTGAACCCACTATGTTGACTTTAGTAAAATCATTATGATTTTGCACATCTTTGTGCGTAACGAACTTCACTATGTATTTAAAAAATCCTAGCAATCCCCCACTAGGTTCAATACATCCTCTACCTCTAACCAAAATGATATTAGTGCATAAAATAAAGTACCTTTTGGTTTGAACTTTATCTTAGTTAAAATACTACACAACTTTACCGAAATATTTAGTATTCTTAAAAGATTGAACCAAACATTCCTAATGATAATGCCGGTAGTACCCCACACACTTCTACCTGATTACTCATGTATATCCCACTTTGCACGATTAACACTTGTTGATGGTAAGAACTCGTCAACGGATTAAGGTCAGAAAACTCAAAGACTTAACAAGAAACTTATGAACTTAGAAAGACTTGTAGAAACTTAGAGGAAAATTGCAGAAGAACAATTGAAGAAAACTTGTATATTGTTCTTAGAATAGTCTGGTGCTACAAGAATTTTTCAACCCTCTTCAATGATGAAGTGAGGTCCTTTTATAGGTGAGCTTTAATGGCTCTCAATACATTGTGGTCCCGAAAGGACAAAGAGTTGCATATCTAGGCTAAAGGTGATCCTGGTGCAGGTGGTAGTGGTGTTTAAGGAGTGGTGGTTGACTCCAATATGTGTCAAGGGTTCGCAAAATCAGTCCTGCCTTGGTACCATGTCGTACCTCCACCACTTTTCGGGTACGAACCTTATATGTGTGCTGGGGGATTTCTTACTATGTATCGCTCTTATACTAGCACTACTGACATGGTACGAGACTCACAAGCTTATCTTTTGTACTGGTATGAGAGCCTTATCCACTATACCATTTTTCAGGGTCGTACCCATGTCTTGAGCTCCTCAATGCTTGGCTAAGTGAGGGCACTTGCAAGTTGATTTATAGGGGCATGATCTGAGAGGTCTTGCGTTGGTGCTTGACGTGGGGGGTCCCATGAGGTGTGACCATTCCTTGGCGCGAGGTGCCTATCGTCATGAGGTGCCCCCTGAGATGTGACTCTCCCTTGGCGAGAGGTGCGTGTCTCGCGAGGCACCATCCTTGGTGCAAGTCCGCAGTCCCGCAGGACACCGCCCATCCTAGGCGCGAGATGCCTTCCTTGGCACGACACAGGGGTCTCACGAGGCGCCACCCTCGGTGTGCAGCAGTAGTCTCGCGAGGCACCACCCCTCCTAGGTGCGAGGTGCCTTCTGACGAAGTGCATAGAGTTGCAGGAGGTGAGGGTCTCACTTTTTGACCTTGTGGGGTATCAGTGGCAAGGAGTTCGCCTCGAGCGCATGTTAAATTTTTGGCGTCCACACTTGCCCCTTATTCTATGAAAGGGCATTTGGGCGTCCTTATAGACTATTGGTAATGTCACCCTCTAGATACATGTTGTAAGTTTATCTATCTCTCTTTGGATGGTATGAAGAAGCACACCTTATAGAGGTTTGATCATCATGGTTTCTTAAGAGTGAATGTGAGCATATCATTCCTCCTCATGGAACCCAAGGTTAGTGTAAGGCTTAATTTCTAACCGTGGATTGAATATTGAATACAAGGGATAGGATGGGTTTAGATTTTCTATAAATAACCCTCTCCTTTGAATGCCTTCCTTAAATTAACATTTGCCTTACCTTGGTGGTACACTATTCTTTTAAATTCCAAGAGGTGGGTGGTTCCATCCCCCACAAAGGCACTTTATTTTTCTTTTCTTTTGTTTTTTGGTATAAATATATATAGATATACATGTGTTCACTTAGGTACTAAACGTTGTCTCTTTCTGGTCTTTTTTTTGTAGGCATAGGGTGTGTGGTACCAAAGTAGTTGTGGTGCATGTCGGTGCTTTGGTGCAAGATACTCTGGCTGCGTTCCTGGCGAGCGAGAGCTTTGCTGCGAGGTACTTTGGTAGAGGCAGTTATGAGCATCTCCAACAACCACAAGCATCCATTAGTGGTTCCTTATCTACGTGAGATATTCTTTTACTAATTCTTTTTGCATTCTTATCCTTGGAGGGTTTAAGTTACCATTCAGGAGTGGTGTTATTTTAGCCCCGATACCCCCTCATGTGATGCTCTGTGCTAGCGTCCATTAGCATGTTCACCTAACGCACACACTACCACATACCATAGTTGGCTCCCATTTTACGTGTAAATGTATAGGGGTATTAAACCCACTTTATTGTATGTTGTAGCACATCATACACTGCACACATGTTTTCACTAGCATTCTTCACAAGACGCGTTCCATGGCTTTCGATGGGTCATCTAGCGTAACTCCCGGTGATGAACCCATAGAGCTATTTTTTCGGATTCAGAGCCTTCTATAGATAACCCTCAACATGTCCACGAGATCTTAAGGAAGGCCTGCATTAATCATTTGGAGCGGTTAACCGACCTTAAGCCAAAAAAAATTTTGGGTTGTTGAAAGTGAGATAGACTCTATCAAGAGGGGTGAGAGGCTGCTTCTTCTAGGGACCCCAATGACTACATTGTTAATCTTAGAGCAAGTCTTCTTGACTTACAAATGGAGCTGATGTTTATGGAAGAGAACCTTCTACCAGAACCTCCACTTCCTGGCTCTCCTCCTTATGAGGAAGCTTCCTATAGTGATTTTGAAGCCACCTCTAGATCCCCTTAGCCATTGTCTATAGTGTATCAATTTCTAATGCTTCCACCTCCAACACCTAGGTGGAAAACCCTTGCGTGCAGAAAGCAGTGAGGATATAAATGGAAGGTAAAATTTCTTGTACTTACAACACCCTTTTCTTTTGGTCTTCCAGATATGTCAAAGAAAGGTCGCCGAAACGTGGTGCCAGAGAAGTCGGACTCTGGTCCCCTGCTAGCGACTTCCCTTGTCTCCCATATGTTGGAGAATAAGTTAATGTAACTAATGCAGAAATACCACATAAGTGATGAGTTTTAATGCTACGTGCCTACTTCTAAGTTTCGGGCTCATGAGCCACCCACTGGTTCTATAGTGTTCAATGAGCATATACTTAACGCAGAAGGCTCGTTTCTCTCCATCCGTTCTTTGAAGAAATACACAAGCACTTTGGGCTTACTCCACTTCAACTGGCGCCAAATAAATGGCTGACTCTCAATTGCCTATACATGGCGTATATGTGATGAGTGGGTCATGCTCCTATGGCGAAGGAGGTGCACTTCATGTACAATCTTATGTCGACTCCTAAGTCGAAGGGCTTTTATTTTCTGTAGAAGGCCAATACTCTAGTTCCATTGATCGAGGGCGACATCTCAAATCTTGGCTCGTGGAAACAAGATTTCTTCTTCGTCAAGGGCTACCCCTTGGTTCATGAACATTTTTGCACCTCTCCAAGTAAGCATCGTACCTCTATTTTCTTTTATTATCGTTGTTGTTAGGCTAACAATTGAGCTGGTGGTTCAGGGGACCTCCCTGATATGAAAATATCTACTCAACAACTTCTTTGCGTTGAGACCTTGGCTAAGGTAGATCTTATGGAGAAGATGGTGGCTTACCTTTTTACTATGGAAAACCTCAATGCCTATGGTCTTTCTGGCGTCTCTGATACATATTGGTTATGGCATATTACAAAGCGGAAGAAAATGGTCTTCCAACAGGCACAAACTCCTTTGATGGAGAAGATGACTGGGTTCAAGATGAGCCTTCTCATAAGTCCAAGCGACTAGCCAACATATCTACTGCTTCTGTGGACCAGATATAGCCTCCCATTTGTGAGCTCCACCCTCCAATCAAGGGCGCTTTGTCTTGCCTTCTTACGATGAGTTCAATTTTGCTCCTGGCATGTTCCCTGGTTATGGAACTTCTGGAGGTCCTCCGCCTTGTTCAACCAGTGCATCTTCTTTCCCTGTTCTTCTAGATGCTCCTGGTTCAAGTAAGGTGCCATGGGTAAATTACGTGTCGACTCCTTAATATTGCAGAGGCTGAGTGGAGGGGCCTTGAGAGTTTTAATATGATTGAGTTGGGGGAGACTCTCTTGCATTCCACTACCTGGGTAAGTTTGTATCCTCTGATACTTTATTTTGCGTGATTCCTTATGCATATGTTTCCTGTATATTGACCTTCTACATGTGCACAACTCTTCTTTTGTAGACATCTCTTGTGGCTCAGTGCTTAATAGCTTCGGCAAAAGACCTATCTTTGGCCGGGGTGGAGAATGATCAACTTAATGTCAAGATTCAAGGACTCAAGAAGCAGCTTGCTAAGGCCACACATAAGATAGAAATAGCCATAGCAAAGGCTTCCTCTTCTTCCAAAAGTAAGAAAAGGGCGGCAGCTAAAGTTTTGGAGTTGTAGGAGAACATTAGTTTTCTCGAGGTAGAACTGGTGGAGTTCGAGTACAAGTCAGTGGAGCACACCTTATATGGTGTGTGGCAATAGAATCTTGGCTTTGACTTCTCCTCAGTCGGTGACCGCGTTGTTTCTAAGGTTGCCGAATGGAGTGCTCGTTGCGAGAAACGATTAAGTCTTTTCTTGCCCCGTCTTTTGCTCCCATGTGTGGGCAGCTTATTTCTTTTTAATTTGATTTGGTTGTAATGCAACCTGACTTGTTTTTTCTGAGAGGTTTCTCCAGGTCTCTTGTTTTCTTCATGAGGAACTTTAACAAGTCCTACTAAGTCTTATGCTTATTTTGTGATAGAAAAGGTTCCCTTTGGGATCTCTTCACTGCGTGTGATTCATGTCTATCGGAGCACCTTGACTACTTGTAAGGATATGTTGACCCTTTGGGTTCTTGCTATCCTTTTATATATTGTTGTGAATGCGTGCTATTTTCTGTGAGAAGCGTCCTTCTCATCATTATGCATAGTACTATTTTTTGCAAGCATATTCTTTGAGACTCTTTTCGCAAGCGTCTCCTTTGAGACCCTTTTCGCAAGCATCTTCTTTGAGACCCTTTTTGGTCTAGGTGACTTTGGTCAACCTAGGATTATTATGAGGACCATTTTCTTATCTTTGTTGTTTTTTTAGGGGTCCCTTGGGACTAGGTCCCTCGGGGCTTACCGACCCTTTCAGCGTTTGTAAGGGTAGCTAATCCTTACAACCTTAAGGAACTCTTCTATCGAGGTCTGTAGACATGGGCCTTATTTATTCGTATGTGCATTTTTATGCCAGTCTCCTGGCCCCCAAAGGGTTGGTAAGATTTATTTGGTTAATCACTTTTGACTGCCCTTTTCTTCCCTTTTTTTGTGGTACATCCCTTTGGCAATTTGAATTGGCGATGAGGGCAGACTGAGTTGGTTAAGCGCTTTGAATGACACCCATATTTGTCGAACAAAAGAATTTCATTACATTTGGGAGCTAGCTCGGATATCTCCTTTGATTCATTACATTGTAAAAATAAATAGAGGTTGACTAGTGAAATCTCTTTAACTAAATACGTAAACATAAAATCTTATCGGATACTCCTCCCTTGGCGTGAACCACTTAGGTTACCTTGTAGGTTTCTTTGTCCTCGCAATGGTTGACATCCAGGCTTTCATGGTTTGGTGGGTATTTAATGTACGATGCCGCAATGTTTTTTAGTTTCTTGGAGCGCTCGTGGGGGCTTTTGTAGGATTGGCTTGAAGTGCAGCACTGACATAACAGCTCTCAGGCGGTCGCGGTCATCTTCCACCCGGATGCACTTTAGGGCTCTTTCATAGAAGTGGCCCATGTCTTCAATTTGTATTTTTAGCATACTCTCCCACATTTTAGTTTTCAGATGCAATACTGAAGTGATAGCCATTTTAAGCTTATCCTACAATAACCTTCCTACTTTAACCATCTCTACATTGAAGCGTTGAATGTACTCTCATAAACATTCACCTTCGCCTTGCTTTACTTACACAGTGTTCCCAATGGGTGTCGCGTAGCCATGGGAGGTGCGGTGTTGCCGATAGGAATTCCCTTCATAAGACGCCATGCGTGGTCCCTTGGAGTGCGGTTGTTTGGATTGGGGCGGGTGAAGGCTTGCTGGTTTTTTAGCATTAGTATTGGACTCCTCTGCCCTCAACCTTCCCCTTTGTGCAACTGTTATCCTGCTTCTAAGATCATGTATGGTCGCATCGATCTCCTTCCTCCTTGCACTCAGCAAACTCAAAAGGTCGATGGTGGGTGCAACTTGCATTAAAATCTCCTTCATAGGAGGAGTTGGGAGGCCATTTTTCCCTCTCACCCCTTCCTAATTATGTTGGGACCTATTTTCCTGATTGACTGGCACCTTTCTGGAGGTAAGGGTGTCTGCACCCTATGCTGGCTCCCACTTTCTTAGCCACATTTTTTATGTGGAACTTCTGCGGGGCTCTAATCATGGGGGGTGGTTCCTTGAAGGTTGGATTCTTCAACTGCCGATGGGAGTAGTCATTTCCTTTCCTCCCTATTCTTGCCTTATACTCTTGGCTAAATGTACATCGGACCTTGCTTGTTCCATGAAATTGAGCACCTCTAACATTTTTTTGCACTGTTTCTTCCAACTTGTGGCTTTTAGTGCATAGTTCATCCATCTCTCTCTCTCTCTCATTGGCTCGAGTTCTGATTTCCTTAGTGACTTTGGGGTCTAATCTTCGGGGGTTTAGTTCCTGTGAGTTCGTAACTCAATGTACCAACATCACCATGGGTTCTCGTGACCTAGCTGATGTGTGGAAAGAGGTACTGTAGCACTCTCTCGCCTTCTTCTGCTCTCCTCTCATACCAACAAATAGGTGATATATTGAGGTTACTTCCATCAATTCTCTTAGGGAGGGTCTTTCTAATATCGCATTGAAAGTCGACGCGAAATCCACTACAACAAATATTTCCATGATGGTGGTCTGTCTAGGTTGCTCTCCCATAGTGAGGGACTCCACCTAGCTTCCCTGGCATATCGGTCTCGCCCTTTCCTTGACTCTCCTCCGAACCCTAGATGTTCAAAGATCATTCTTACCTCTCTCTGCACCTCTGGGGCTTGATCTTGGGCTCGCGATGAGGCTGGCCTATTCTCTTGTCTTTGGTTCTCCCCTTTGACGTACCTACCTAGGTTCCCCCTATGTATGAGTTCCTTGATTTCCACTTTCAAATGGGTATCGTTCAATGTGGTGTGGCCAACATCCTTGTGGTATTGGAAATGCTTACTGGGGTCCCTTTTGGATTGGTCTCTCATCATTGGTGGTGTTCTCTTTAAGGGGACCTGATTTTCATTTGTGAGGAAGATATGTTCCCTGGTATCTGTCAGGTTTGTATAGAAGGTATATGGCGTTTGTCTGAGTTCACCTCCGTGTTTGTGTTTTCTCTGTTGGTCATCCCTTGGCCCTTCGTACGCTCTCTTCTTCTTTGCACCATTTGAACTTTCATGGGATGAGGGCTTGAATAGAAGTTCACTTCTTCCCGCCTTAAGGTTCTCATGGCAATCTTCAACGTGAAAGTATTTTTGTGCTCTCTCATAGAAGTCGTCTAAGTCGATGACCTCTCTTTTGAGCATATTATCCCATATCCTGTTCCCTGGGCGAACTCCGGCCACGATAACCACCTTGAGTTCCCCTCGGGTTAGGCTTCCTACTTTAGCTGCTTCAATACTGAACCTACGTATATAGCTTTTTTGGCTTTCATCTTCACCCTGTTTTATGTTCGCTAGACTGGTAACATTGTGATGTTGTTGGAGAAACTCATCTGAAAATTGCTACCATGACTTGATGGTCCCTTCTCTTAACCTTTTGAACCACTTGTAAGTGGCTTCTTTCAAGGTGACTACGAAGCAATGGCACCTTGCACTGCTATTGATTCCCCTCAATTTCATCAGGTCGTTCAAGGCGTCTAAATGGTACATGGAATCAGTAGTACCCTCTTCTGGGGTCATGTGAGGCTCCTTGAAATTAGCTGAGAGCCACTCCATGTGGATTTCCCAAATTAAGGGTGATTCGTAATCGAATTCATCATCTTCCAAGTGTCCTCCCAGCATGGTAACTATCTTTCTCTGAAAGCTTCTCATCTTAGAGTCTAGCTCTCGTCTCCTCTTATTCAAAGAGTCTCTAAGGTCGGAAGGGCTAGTCTTCCCCTTGCCTGCATCCTTAAGGGGGGGGGGGGGGGGGGGGCACGAGAGGTGTCATCCTTACGTGTGACCTTCTCCTATTAAGTACTTTCCTTAGGTTAGGGGTGATTCTTTGGAGGTGACTTCAGTCCCATTTCTATGACCAGCGTCGTCCTTTCGCTTTTGTTCTTAGGGGTATCTCGCTGGCCCAGACCCTTCATGGTGCTTCCTCAAGGGAGTGTTACTAGTGGAAAGTTGGGTCCTTCTGTTGTCCATGGAGATAGTGGTCTCTCCCGTCTCACGATCCTTCTCCTTTTACTTGGGAAGGGGAATGCTTGAATTCCCTTGCAGTAGGTCATTCAGCACCTCCTGCATGTTCTCTAGGGTGGTTTCTTTTGATTCTTTTTATTCAGCTCACGTATTTTATCCTCATAAAAGCAAGTTCTGGAACTGGAACTCACAGAGTGCACCTGTGGATTCTTCTCGGGCCTCTGCATAGTGGAAAATGGGTCCTAGTAGCTGGAGTGTGGTGTAGTCGATGGTCGAGGGGGAGGGAGTGTACCCAGGCCACCCAAATGGGCGACGGATCTTTTGCTTGATGCCATGAAATAGGAAATGGAGTCCACGTACTATAACTCCATCTGGGATCTTGTAGAAGCACCTAGTGACTTTAGGGCCATTGGGTGTAAGTGGATATACAAGAAGAAGATTGGAGGTGATGGAAAGGTCGAGACTTACAAGGCTCAACTCGTGGCAAAGGGTTATACCCAGAGAGGAGTTGACAATGAGGAAACTTTTTCTTCGGTTGCCATTCTAAAATCTATTCACATACTCTTATCCATAGCTGCAGCTCTTAATTATGAGATTTGGAAAATGGACGTCAGCACAGCGTTCCTTAACAGGAACCTAGACAAAACCATTTATATGGATCAACCAGAAAGGTTCAAAGTAACTGGAAAAAAAAAAGTGTGCAATTTGAATAAGTCCATTTATGGACTTAAGTAAGCTTCACGTTCCTGGAATCTAAGGTTTAATGAAATCATTAAAACCTATGGTTTTGAGAAAAGTGTTGACGAGCCCTATGTTTACCAACTCAAGGAAAACAACAATGTGGTATTCTTGATTCTTTATGTGGATGATATCTTGCTCATTGGAAATAATGTCAAGAAATTATCAAACATAAAGAACTGGCTGGGAACTCAATTCCGATGAAGAACTTGGGCGAAGCAAGTTATGTTCTTGGTATCCAGATTTTGAGGGATAGAAATAAAAAGACTTTGGCTCTATCTCAAGAAACTTACATAGATAAGGTGCTTGAGCGTTTCTCTATGAAAGGTTCAAAGAAAGGATGTTTACCGTCCCGACATGGAATCCATCTTTCTAAAAAGCAGTCTCCACAGACTACTAAAGAGAAAGATGATATGAGAAGGATTCCTTATGCATCTGCAGTTGGAAGTCTAATGTATGCTATGTTGTGCACTAGACCGGACATCTGTCATGTAGTGGGAGTTGTGAGCAGATACCAGTCAAACCCAGGAAGGGAACATTGGATAGCGATCAAGCACATACTGAAATATCTTCAACGAACTAGGGATTATATGCTAGTCTACTCGGGTGGAGTTCTGAAGTCGTTAGGCTACACCAATTCTGATTTTCAGAGTATGTGGATGACGGGAAGTCAACTTCTAGAATGGTGTTTACTCTTGGGGGTGGAGCTGTGATATGGAGAAGCGTTAAGCAATCCGGGATCTCAAATTCTACCATGGAGGCTGAGTACATAGTTATTTCTGTGGCAGCTAAGGAAATAGTCTACGTGAGGAATTTTATGGGCCCATGAACAATTTTATGTTTTAAATAAAATATATCCTTTCCTTTTGACTGGTTTTCACCTTAGCCTATTAATAACACCTAGATGCACGTTTATAATCAAAGAACTCGATTAGCGAGTTAAGCACAGTTCAAATCTCACAGTAATGGTCTTGGAGTAACCAGGGCGTTACAGTTACATTGGATACCGATCAAGCACATACCGAAATATCTTCGATGAACTAGGGATTATATGCTAGTCTACGCGGGTGGAGTTCTAAACTTGTTAGGCTACATCGATTCTGATTTTCAGACTTATGTTGATGACATGCAGTCAACTTCTGGAATGGTGTTTACTCTTGGGGGTGGAGCTGTGATATGGAGAAATGTTAAGCAATCCGCGATCTCAAATTCTACCATGGAGGCTGAGTACATAGCTGCTTCTAAGGCAGTTAAGGAAATAGTCTGGTTGAGGAAGTTCTATACAGATCTTGGTGTTATTCCCAAAATGGATAAACCCCTCATTTTGTATTGTGACAAAAATGGGGAGATAGCCAATTCTAAAGAACCTTGGAGCCACAAAAGAGTGAAGCATATAGAGAGGAAGTACCACATCATCAAAGAATATGTGGCAAGGGGAGAAGTGAAGGTCATGAAGATTACATCTGAGGAAAATCTTGCGGATCCCTTCGCAAAGATATTGGGAGAGACAACTTTTCTAAAGCATATAGAGGGAATGGGTTTGAGAGAAATTTCACATTTATTTTAACAGTGCAAGTGAGAGTTTGTTGGGTTTTATGCCCTTATAAAAACCACATTTCTTATGCAATTCATTCATTATCAAAAAAGTAGTAGAAATAATTTTGTTCAATTAAATTTCATTGTTTACATGTTTTATTACATGATTAATTATTTTTAATACAAACGTTTATAAAATTCGGAACATATGTATAATTACAATTATAGTGACTCTGTCACAGTGGATTATAATTGTAATTATAAGTTCAAAAGAATTTTGTCCTAAGATTAAACCTGTACACTGGATTTTTATTGATAGGGTAATCTATGATAAGATCTACTTACACATCTAGTGTGACGTCATATCCATGATATTGACCAAGTAGATAATATCAGATGTATTTTGTTACATTGGACTGGACCGATATTGATTATTGACAAGATAAGTATCTTTATTATCTAATCTAATCATATCACAACGTTGACATAGGCCAATTCAATCTTAAGTCTGATTGATTAATATTCTACTAATTGCATTATTCAAGTCTTTTGATTTGTTCGTTACCAGCTTACCCTACGGACTAGCTCCTACTTACATCTTGGAGATTTGGTAGTATAATTGAGTGGGAGTATTTATCATAGATATAAAATCTATAGCTTCTGTTTAAGAAGTGAAACGATGATTTTCTTATAGCTTGGTTCAAGTGTTACATGATAGAGTACTCATTTCTGTAATTAAATTTATAGAAATGTCATTTACAAGGAACTTTGTAGGAGTTAAAGATAAAATACCAATGAGGGGTAAAGCAGTAATTTGCACAAGTCTCATTAGTAGATCATCTATAGAGGATTGAATGATGGTTATGTTTATAACAATGAAAAATATATTTACATTTGGTGTAAAACATTCTATGAATTCAAGAGTGCAATTATGAGTCTACAGTGGAGTCACGAGGAATTAATAAGGTAATGAGATTATTTGTTATAAATAAATTCGCATCAACTTATTGGAGCTTGAGTTCATGGATCCATGGTCCCCATGTCATCTCTTATTATTAATTACAAAAATATCATATTGACTAGGTCAATGGAAATTAATAATGTTAAATTATTTATTGATATTTTGTGTGAAAAGAAATAGAAGAAACTTTGAGGTTTTTATTGCAAAGTCTCAAAAGGAGATTATTATAGTCAATTGAGATAAATTTGTTAATATTGATAAATTAGTATTAATATAATAAAATGAATTAAATAAAGGTCAAAATTATAATTGGTTAATTTTGACAAGTATTTAGTTAATTATAATTATTAAATAATTAAATTAACCTATTTTATGCCCTAGCTAATTGCCTATATATTCGAATGTTATAGAATGTAGGTTAGATGAATTTGACATGGTAAAATTCACTCCTGATATTCTAAATCTAGCCGCCCACTTTCTCTTAGCTTTCTCTCTATGAATTCTCTTCTCATGTTGTAACGCCCCATGTCACTATGGCTGCTTCCTAGAATGACGACTGGCCCTGCAAACCAACACGAGTCTTTCCAGCGTGCTTTGTCCTCACTCGCACGCTTCCTGGGAAAACTTCCTAGAAGGTCACCCATCATGAGATTACTCCAGGTCAAGCATGCTTAACTTTGGAGTTCTCAAGTGATGGGCTACCGAAAAGAAGATGCATCTTGTTGGCATAGGTAGTATCCATCAATCCATTTAAGCCATCTTTAACTGTGTAGTCTCATACCTACACAATCTTAGAATCATCACACTTGACCTTCCCCAGGTGATATGGCATTGCACAATTTTTACCTGGTCTTCCCCCCTGCGGATCACGGGATTCTAACAGTCACAATCACCCACCCCGCCCCCCCCTTTAGGGGTCTGACGTTCCCGTCGGCCACACTTTCAGCTGGGTCAAGGCTCTGATACCATTTGTAACGCCCCACGTCACTATTGTTGCTTCCTGGAATATTGACTGGCCCTGCAAACCAACACGATTCTTTCCAGCGTGCTTTCTCCTCACTCGCACGCTTCTTGGGAAAACTTCCCAGGAGGTCACCCATCATGGGATTACTCCAGGTCAAGCACGCTTAACTTTGGAATTCTCAAGTGATGGGCTACCGAAAAGAAGATGCACCTGGTTGGCATAGGTAATACCCATCAATCCATTTAAGCCATCTTCAACTGTGTTGTCACATACCTACCTAGTCTTAGAATCATCACACTTGACCATCCCTAGGCGATGTGGGGTTGCATAGTTTTTACCCAGTCTTTCTCCCTACGGATCACGGGATTCTGACTGTCACACATATGTTGAGACTTGCCCATACAAACACTAGGTTGTTTTAGTGTAAGACTTGGAAGACTGTGGTCTTGTTTCAAATCGGTTTGAATTCCTTGCAATACCTAGCATTCAACAAAGACAAAAGGTTAGGGAACCCAAATGGTGTAGTCATTGTTCCGCTATGCATCTCGTAAGTACTCTAATGATTTTGTTATTGTATTTACATATATCTGTAATATTCACATGCTTGTATGATTTTATGCTTTCTACTATGTATATTGTTTTAAATATATATTTATAGGGTGCATGCATTTAGACTTACATAAATAAGATCCTACATAAATCACAATCATTACTTAAAAAGGTACACAATGTCATAAAATCTTAGCATAATAAATCATTTTTTTAGCTCCTACATTTAAATAATTTGTTCCATACACACAATTACAAATATCAAATAAATATAGCACAAATTTTTATATATAATTTGTGTCCATATGCATATATATAAGTTGTAATTACATATATCAATAAAATTATCAATAAATATATAAAAAAAAATTAATATAGAACAAATTTTTGAAGTGATTAATTGACAATAGTTCTTCTATTATTAATTTTTTAGATTATTATATTATTTTAAAATTAACTAAAAAATAAAAAACTATACTTATATGAAACTACAAAAGTCTCAAAGAATTATTTTGTTTAGATAAAACCGAATGAGCTGATTATATAGGGAATTAGAGCAAATTTAACTCTAAAAATAATGTAGGACTTTATATTTCTCTTTTTTTTAGTGCGAGGAACGTTGTTATATAAAATTAAATATTAATTATAATCAACCATAATATATAAAGCTATTGGATTGATGGTTAAGTAGACTCTTTTTCCCGCAACATTCATAAGTTGGAATATTAGTTGGGTCTAATAGTCTACAAACTACTATTTTTTTTAGCACTTCATTTTGTTTTACCTACCCAGCTTGTCCTTAGTTGTGTCCGTCGGTGTCCTCTGTGATATTATTTGCCGGCTTCGTACTATTAAACTTCTCTATGAACTCATCAATGGGATCTTTTGCATCATAAATACTAATTAAATCATTCTGATTTGTCTTAATAAAATCATTACAATTATTTGTTTGGATATTGTGTCATCTTAATCATCATGATTAACTTTTATATCATGAAGAGCTGAAAGGGACTCAAGAATCCAACTTAAACAGTAAACTTTATGCATCTCATTGTTTACTATTTAAAATTGTGTTATCATCTGATCCATCCTATAAATAATTACATTGCTTGATTTTTATTTTTATTTTCGGGCAATTCATGATGAGCATAAGAAAATAATTGAAAATCAAAAAATTTTATAACTGAGACAATAATTAATATTACTTAACTAATAAACAAAATTTATATATCTATTCAATTGATGAAATCATTGATTCAACTACAATGCCAAGAAAATTATGATAGAGAATAGATAAGGATGCAAATTTACATAGGAGGATGTACAGTCATAAAGATTGTTTTTAGATCACCTTCCACTAGCTTCAGTGGCTCCTTTTGATATAAAAATGACATTCAATCACATAATTTTTTCCACATAAATTTAGATTTTAAAAGCAAATTTAATTTGATAGAAAAAAAAACTTTCCATATAATATATATACTAGTTGTGAGATACATACATGGCAAATAAAAAATATCTTAATAAGTATGTTCTTAAATTGCTTCAAATTATGTTCTTAAAAATTGAAACCAACTCAATAAATTTTAGTTTTTCTTAGAACATAAAGTTGTTATTATTATTATTATTATTATTATATAGCACTATAAAATTATGATTAACAGTAATATTTATTATGAGAAATTATTAAAGTGAAAATAGTCTATAAGTGAATGAACCTAAATTATTTTATTCATAATTCAAAAGTTTTTAAAATTTAAGTAACAACAACTTTTGTATTATAAATATAAATATTTACATATATAAACATGTAACTTGTCAAATCTCTTTTCTTTTATATTTATACTAACTTTTTATAGCTCACTTTTCTCCATTCAAATTTTAGTTTTATAAAATTATATTAAGTTTTATATTAATTTTTTTCCTTAATAGATATCTAAGATTTTAATCACATCCATTTCCATTTTTTTTCTAAAATATAACCTACCTACTATTGAATAATAATAAAAAAAATTATGATAGATGTTGACGCAGTTCTTCGCCAATAGGTAATTAAGAAAATAAGAGAAAGAGATTAGTGCTTAATAATGAACCGAAATAGATAAACGATCTTTTAATGGACTGATGACACAACTGTGTTTTTAGGTGGGTCAAAGATTAAAATCATTCTACTCCACCAGCCAATATTATTGCTATATGTCTAGTATTCTTTACAGGGTATTTCCTTACACAATAGAATCCAACACTTTCCAACTCCTAGGGTCTCCATATTTATATGAGAGGGCACCTGAGAGTTGGTAAAGGGGGGTCATCCCGTGACCCTCTTACCCATCATGTCACTTCTGAGACATTCATGATTAATTCCTAAAACCTGACAAATGAAGTGTGGTCTAATCAATAGGTAAGGAGGATAATGGGCCGCACGACCCAACCCAGTCGAGGGTGCCTGAATACGCACGTTCATGCTACGTGTCCGAGAAGCCAGGGATATATCAGACACGTGATGTTTGATATATGCACGTTTACCTTGCATGGTTGACTTTATAAAAGGTCATAGCTTCCCACTCCAGCTCGTACCATGAGCTGGATGCCTCCTCGACCTGCGGCCTTCACAGTCCTCACTCAGTCCTTAAGTAATCTTGGCGAACCTTTGGATACCCCGAGCTAACGAGGCAGAACCTGACAACAGTAGCTCCGATCATGGGGGATCCATGTGGCTGATATAATTAGGTCATATCTCAGCTCGCTAATAGCCCGTTGGAAAATTAGAGCATACAATAGAATAATAAAAATCTAATTCAACCTCTATAAAAAGAAAAATTCATTTAAAAATTATCAATATATAAACAAAGAAAAAAATAGTGAAACATTACTCATAAAAAAATCGAATTATACTTTTTTAAAAGGGATCTTTACAATTATATGCATATAATAATATAAAATAATTATAAAAATTACCTACAAAATTTTATTTACAAAAATGTCTTGCCACATCATTAAAAAATACTAGATTCTAAAAGTAATATACCTGAATTTGAAACTTTCCCGAAATCTCATTTCTCCCATTTTTCTTGGTTTTAAAAAGTAATCTTTTGGTTACTTAAAATGTTAATAAGAAACCAATTAATTACTTTTTTTATGAAATTTTTATTTTTAGAGAATATTATTTTATATACACTTTGGTTACCTCCAAAACGTATTTGGTGAGAATTTATTATCTTAAGAAACCGATTAGTCATTTTTAAGTTATATTATGTTTTCTTATTATTTAAGATATATTTACGTTGTCAATTAGTAATTTTTTAGAAACTAATAAGTTACAATAAAGTACAACAAATTACTATATAGCATATTATTAAAAGTTACTTTCAGTATAATATATAGTAACTTTTTTAATGAAGAGTTTTAATTCACATTTTAGTCACTAATGTAATTTACATGGGAGTAATAGTAATTTTTTATTAATCAAACATAAAAGAAACTTAAGAGTTACTTTTGAGTTATAATAATAAATACACATTTCGGTCTTTTATTATTAAGTTTTGTTTGAACAAATTAAAAAGAAGCTACATAGTTACTTTTTAAATACAACACATAAATTACTTATTCCAATTATTAAGAAACCTTTCATTTTTTTTTATAAACAAAGCTGAAAAGAAACTTAAACGTTACTTTTCAAACACAACACAAAAACTACCACATTCCCATCATCTTCTCTGGCGACGTCAAGAAAGTCATACTTTTCATATACCAAAATGACAATCTTCAAGAATAGGTCACGATGGCACCACTCTTAAGCCAAAACAACCAACGATGTGACCAGAAAAAGCTTCTAAAGTCACAGAATACCCACAAACTCTCTGGAAAAAAAAGTCGACATACAGCCAGAATAAATGGCTAGGTTGTATTCCTCTTGAAGAGCTCGTTCCAGTGGGGTGGTCGGAGTTGCCTGAAAAATGCAGTCAAAATGTCAATGATGCTCTCTTTGACTGGCGGTTGCGGTGGCTTCCAGCAACCGATGTTGGCAAAACTTCAGTCGAAGCATCGTCGGTGGCCGCTCTTCCTAGTGGTCTGACGTGTGTACAAAATGGATGCTCCGATGGTTGGAGACAGTGAGGATAGAATAGAAGAAGAGATAGAGAATGGATAAGTTATATTAAGTTTAAAAACGGTATAAAAATGTTATATTTGTAATTAAAAAAAGTAATAATAAAACTGTAAATAAAATGCAAAAATCAATACTATATGTAATTTTAAAAAACATTTACATATGTAAAACGATTTTAAATTTAACGGTCTTTTTTAAATAATAACGTTAAATTTAAGAGAAAACAATAATTTGTGTTAGATAGTAACATATTAATACATGTATATAAAATGAATGGAGAAAAGGCGGCAATAGTACACAATGTCAAGTTTTCATTGTGTTAAATTTAATTAAATTAATAAAAAAATATTTTAACTTTTAAAATTAAATAAAAAAGAAAGAACTAAATCAATTCAAGAACAACACCATAACCTAGCCCATTTCTTCTTCTTCTTCTTCTTCTTCTTCTTCTTCTTCTTCTTCTTCTTCCTCACAGACTAGGAGGAGAACGCAGGCGACGGAAGATATGAAGGCTGGGCTTACGGCTGGTGTCGACGGCGAGGCTGGCAAATCTACCTTCAATGGAGGCAGAGCTTGACAAGATGGCTCATGATTGGTGTGGACGGTTAGTCCAGGGCTTCCCCGTCACTTCCTTTGCCCTATTAACCAAAATTCTAGCATGAGTCGTTGTTTCTAGCAGAGCTTAAGAAATTCGAAGAGGATCTATTTTTTTTTTAAGGAAGAGTACAGATGTGAGAACACCCATGGTGGAGCTAAAACAACTCATCGGTGATGTCTTCTCCCTCTCTCAGTTGATTTTTCTGAATTGAGCTTGAGAAAAGAAAAAGAAAATTTGGGTTTTTTTTGTTAGTTTTAGATTTTTAATGTGTATGTTTGATTTCAAATTAGAGATCTGGGCTCCGGGCTTTATATGAACGTTGATATGGATATTAAATTTTTATGAACATTGTTTGTATTTTGTTAGAGAAAAAATCATAGGTTTTTTATTAGATTTTTATGGAAGAAAATTTTGAATATGAGTATTGGTGTTCAAATTTAGTTTTGAATTCAAGAATCAAAGAGATTAATTTTTTGCTTGTTTTGAATTTAGAATTTAGTTTATTTTTAATTTAGACTTTAGGTTTAGATTATTTGTTTTCATATTAGAATGCACATAAAGTTTGCAAACTTTATGACTAGTGATTATAGACATCATTGTGGACCTTATTGATTGGCCTTAAAGATATCACTAGTCATAAAGTTAGCAAAAAGACAGATTTTCTCTATCACAATGACCTTATTATGTTATTTAATTGGATATTTATGTGATTTTATGAATTTCATGAGTTATATTATGATATGGCTGGTTATGCATTTTTAAGTGTATTAAATGTGCGTAAAAATACTCATTTTTATTTAAATGATCATATTTGTAATTTTGGCCCATTGAGAGCATAATTATGATTATATTGTACTATATTATCAAGACCACGTGATTATGTTGATATATTTGAGATATTCGGCAGGAGTTGGTCCTTTTGAGCAAGATAGTGGTTTAGTCACAACGAGAATTTATACCCAGCTCGAGGCAAGCCAAGGAGTATATTTGTAATTCGGTGAGCTATCGGGACTCATTGTAGTATGAGTCATAGTTTGGGAAAAATTGTGATATTTCGGGATTGGCGAATTAATTACGAAGTATAAGTGTAAGGTGAGACGGGAATATAAAATGATGATTTTGCCTTAGTGGGCATTGACAGGAAAGTAAGTAAGTGGGGACATTTTTTTCTTTTGGACCATTTGAATTTATAGGCTAGAGGCTGAGTTTATCAACTAAGAAAAACAAAAGTATCATTTCCTCTCTCTCTCCTCTCGCACGTTCTCTATCTCTCTCTAAGTTTTAAGTTTTTTATGAGAGTTCTTGAATTCTAAGGTTTAGAAACAATCTTTGGTGGGAATTTAATTGCTTTGGGAGAACTTTGAGGTTGTTAAGCTTATTGAACAGCTGGGAATCGTCCTTGGCAGAGGTAACTTGTTTTTTTTTTAAGCTTTGGTCTTTGTTTTGAAAGTTTCTAAAGAATTACTTGGATATTGAGTTTCAATTGAGTTTTAGGGTGTGTTTATTGTGTTTATGAGTTTGTTGGGACCATTATTATGGTCAAAACTGTGTTTTGGAATGGATTTGGGGTCAGTTGTGATATTTAGAATCCCTGGTTTTTAAGTTCACAAGGTCGAGTTGCATCGCTATTCTTGGGGCGACGCGGATGAACACCCCTACCTCGAACTGCCTTAGCATCATGGCACTTTGGGGGCAGCGCCGCGATGCAGGTATAGGGATTTTTGGGTGCTCTCTGCCTAGCTGAACCCCACGACCCTTAGTTGGGGGCATCGCGGCTCAAAATGGGAAAAATGAGGAAAGTGTGTTTTGGGTCGTGCAAACCCAAACCTAAAGACTCGTGAATGGTTCTACTACTGAGTTTAATAGAATTTAGGGTCTCAGAGGCTAGGACTTGGTCAGAAAGCCTTTATTAGTTTGTTTCTTGATAGTTATTCTTTGTTATGGTTATGAGTAGGGTTTACTGATAGGCTTGGGAGGAAAGGATCGCACTCATGGTCATTATATTTACGTGCTTAGGACTTGAGGTAAGAAAACTGCACCTGGACTATGGTTAGGGCTTGAGCCCAGCTGTCGAACATGATTATAACCATGTTTAGAATGTTTTACTAAACATGTTGATTGCGCTATGCATACCTGTGTTAAGTAATGAATAATTATCTGTTATATCTGAATGAAAAGATCGACTTATAAGTCTAGGGTTATCTTTTATATCTAATTGAAAAGCTCGACATATAAGTCGTGGATTATCTGTTATATCTAATTGAAAAGCTCGTCTCATAAGTCAAGAGTTTATCTGATGTATCTAATTGAAAATCTCGACTTATAAGTTGAGGGTTATTAGTTATATCTGATTGAAAACCTCTTCTTATAAGTTGATAGTTTATCTATTATATCTTATTGAAAAGCTCGACTTATAAGTCGAGGGTTTATCCATGATTGAAAAGCTCTGCTTATCAGTCGAGGGCGGCAATAGCGTGCTGAATGCAAACCGATGTAGTTAAGCTAACTCAGAAGTGTGATATACTCTTGAACGACCCTATTGCTGCCTGGAAAATAAAACAAAAGATGCGTCGGGCTAGCTCTAAGGCTGGTTAGATGGGAATAAGGGAATGATCCCTTGGTGCAACTCGATAGTCGCTTATAAGTCGATGGTGGCATTAGCGTGCGGAATGCATGCGAAAATGGCAAAGCCAATATAGAAGCTATGCTTATAAGTTGAGGGTAGCATTTGCATATGGAACGCAGGCCGAAATGGTAGGGCCAGTATAGAAGCTCGGCTTATAAGTTGAGGGTGGCTTCAACATGCGGAATGCAAGCAAAAATGGTAGGGCCAATATAGAAGCTCGGCTTATAAGTTCAGGGTGGCATTAGTGTGCAGAACGCAGGCAAAATTGGCAAGGCCAATATAGAAGCTCGGCTTCTAAGCCGTGGACGACATTAGCGTGCAGAATGCATGGCGAGATGGAAGTGCCAACATAGAAGCTTGACTTATAAGTTGTGGACGACATTAGCATGGGAAAGGCAGGCCATAATGGCGGATCCAATATAGAAGCATGATATGCGCCTGCACGACTCTATAGCCACTCGGAACATGGAGCGTGGTGCACGCTTGACCGACTCAATAGCCATTTCCAAAAGAAATAGTGCTATGGGCACCAGTGTGTCTTCATAACTGCTTAAATGGATTAAATGCATGAAAGAGTATAGTTATTACTACTAGTCATGTTAATCATGATTATGAAATTTGTTTATTAACTGCTTATGAGCATGTGTTTATGTTTTCTTGCTAAGCCTCGGCTCATGGGTGCTATATGGTGCAGATAAAAGAAATGAAAAATTGGATTATCTATGAGTTGGAGAGATTCAAGGGCGTAGTGTACATATGCGGCCTCCTCGACCGCCACAGCCGAGGGTATCTGTTGGAACTAGGGTGAGACCCTGATTTTGCCGCTTAGGTCAGCCTTTTGTATTCACTTTGAGTTTATAACAGTTATAAACTCATTTTGGGATCCCATGTATCAGACTTAAACCCTTTTTAATGAAACAGTTACTGTTTAACAAAAAAATTTGGTACCTAAATCTGGTGTTAGTTTTAATTACACGTTTCAAGTCCAAATGACTTGTTATGAAGTTAAGCGCCATTTTAATTACACAGTGTAATGATCCTGAATTAGTAGGACGTTACATCATTACTCGTGCTCCACCTTTAAAAATACCCAATCAAGTTAAATAATTGATGGAAAATGGTAAAAGTATTTACTATGCTCTAACGATATAAGGTAGATGGTCAAAATCTATATGTGGCTGGCTGCACATGTTAAAGAAATAATCCAATGGACTAAACATCAACCTAACTATTTCAACAACCCCTTATATGGTCAGCTTCTATAGGTTGAAAGATAGCTCTACCTGTGGGGACTAAAGCAATAGTTGGGTATAAGAATTTTTCTATATATATAATGCAAAAAAAAACTCGAAAACACAATTTGTAGGTTAATTATATATATATATATTTATACATTAAATTAAAATTAGAGAACACTTTGGTGATTTAGAAATTAAGAGTAATTTGTAGCTAAAATTGGGAAAAAAAATTAAGGAAAACTAAAAGAGTGACATTTGTAATGCACTACTAATCAGAGACCGTTACACTATGTTTTTAAAAACAGTGTCTAACTCAATAGTCGAGTGATTTGTTTTTAAACGTGTAATTAAAGTTTATTAAAGGTTTACGTATTAAAAAATTAGGCCAAAAGAATATTACTTTTCATTGGAAGAGTTCAGTATATACATGGGATCCCAGAAAATATTTTATGAACAGATACAATAATAAACAAAGTACAAAGTGGCCTCCCTAAGCAGAAAAACAACCCATAACTCTTGATTCACAAAAGAAGTCTCGATCGTGGTGGTCGAGCAGGCCGCATATGTACACATCGCCCCTGAAGCTCTCTAACTCAAGGCTGGTCAAACTTCTCTTTGCCCTTACCTGCACCATAGAGCACCCATGAGTCAAGACCCAGCAAGAAAACTTCATAAGACATAACAATAGTCCCAAATATTCAAATAAATACATGCTTCACAGACATCTAATGAAATGTCCTACTAATCCAGGACCATTACACTGTTTGTTTAAAACAGTGCTTAACTCGCCAAACGAGTCATTTGGACTTAAAATGTGTAATTAAAACTAACTCAAGGATTATGTATTAAAAATTTTGGTCAAACAGTAACCAATTCATTGTTACAGAACCAAAATAAATATCAAAGGCCGGCCAAAGCGACAAAATTAGGGTTCAACCCTAGTTCCAGCAAGCAATCTCGTTTGTGGCAGTCAAGCAGGCCGCATATCTACACTGTTCCCCTGAAGCTCTCCAACTCATGGCTAATCCAGCTTCTCTTTGCCCTTACTACACCACGTAGCACCCGTGAGCCAAGGCTCAGTAAGAAAACATAAGCATGCTCATAAAATGTTATTCAATGGACTACATATCGTAATTAGCAAGCTTAGCAGTTATAACCAATACTAAGGCATACATTCAATCCATTCAAGAGGTCATAGAGCCACATGGGTATCCATCGTACTGTTCACTTTGGAAACAACTGTAGAGTCGGTAAAGCATGAACCACGCTCTATGTTCCAAGCAGCTATAGACTCGCACAAGCATATATCATGCTTCCAGGTTGGCCAAGTAATAACGGCCTGCATTTTGCACGTTGTTGCCGACCACAGCTTATAAGTTGAGCTTCTATATTGGCCCAGCCACAATGACCTGCATTCCGCGTGCTAATGTCGTCCACGACTTATAAGTTGAGCTTCTATATTAGCCCAGCCATTACGACCTGCGTTCTGCACGCTAATGTTGTCTACAGCTTATAAGCCAAGCTTCTATATTGGCCCATCCATTACAGTCTGCATTCCATGTCCTAATGTCATCCACAGATTATAAGTCGAGCTACTATATTGTCCCAGACATTACAGTCTGCATTCCGCATGCTAATGTCGTCCATGGCTTATAAGTCGAGCTTATTGACCAGATATAAAAAAAATAAGCATTCATTATTCAATACAGATATACACAGCACACTCAATCATGTTTAATCAAACATATCGAACATGGTTATAACCATGTTCAGTAACCGGGGATCGAGCCCTAATCTCAGACCACGTGCAGTTTTTCTTACCTCAAGTCCTGAGTGAATAGCGTATGGCAACCCTAAGTGCGATCCTTTCCTTCCAAGCCTAACGGTATACCTTAGTCACAGCCATATAAAGGAATAACGATCATGAAACGACCAATAAAGGCTTTCGGACCAAGTCCTAGCCTTTGGGACCTTGGATTCTACTAAACCGGGTCGTAGAACCATTCCCAAGCCCTAAGGTTTGGGTTACCATAACCCAAATCTATTTTTCTAACTTTTTTCCATTTAAGCCGCGTCACCCCACAAAAGAGTCATGGCACCTGATAGGCAGAGAGCCCACACCCAAAATCCCATGCACTTGCACCGCGGCACTAAGGCAGTTTGAGGCACCCCTTCCTCGAATGAGTTCATGCGGGCCGTGGTGCCCAAGAACAGAACTGTGGTGCGACCCTACGAACCCAGAATTCCAGCAATTTTAGAAATCGCAAATCCTCCCAAAACCGTCCCAAGTCACAATTTTAACCCATTTCGACCACATGAATGTTCTCAGTAGCTCAAAAATACCACAACAAATTTTAAAAACTTACGAAAGCTCTATTAATACTCAAAATTCAGAAAAACTTCTAAACATTCCAAAACCCAAGAACTTAAAACTCAATACCAAAATTTACCTATGAGAAACTCAAATCCCTACTGGTTTCTCCCAAGCTTGACAGCTTCTAGACTCTCCCAAAACAACTTCAATCCCCTCCAAGCTTTGCCTCCAAGCTTGAATTCACAAGTTTGCCTCAAAACTTCAATGAAAACACACAAGGGAGAGAAAGGGAGAAATGTGAGAGTGAAGAGCGAGTGTTTACTGCTTTATGAGTATTATCAACTCAACCCTTGACTAAGTACACATGGTCTAAAAAAGACCAAAATGCCCCTGTCCACTTAGTCATTCCCTTGAAGCCCCTAGGGGAAAAAAAATAACATTTGGCACTATTTAATCCCACTTAACCCTTATAATTCCAAATTAATTCTACCAAACACTAAATACCACTATTTTTCGCAGAATATGACTCATACTCCAATAGTAACTCATCAAATTACCAAAATACCCGTTGGCTCACCCCAAGCCGGGTATTATTCCCTGTTGTGACTTTATCGCTACCTTGCTCAAAAGAACCACCTCCTGCCGAATATCTCAAATATATCCCCATAATAATATGGTCTCAGTCATATAACAAAATAATCACAATTATGCCCTCAGCAGGCCAAAATTACAAAATTTCCCCTTTAAATAAAAGCGAGCCTTTTACGCACATTTAATACACTTAAACATGCATAACCAAACATATTGTAATATAACTCATGCAATTCACATATTCACATAGATATTCAATTAAATCATATAATGTCATATAATGTTCCAATAATGCCCTCCTGGTACCCTAATCAAGGCACTAAGCCATATTAGGAATTTTGGGACGTTATAACTATCCCTTCCTTATAGAAATTTTTTCCTCGAAATTTACCTGAACAGATCGGGATATTGATCCCGCATGTGTGACTCTAACTCCCAGGTCGCCTCCTCGACCTTGATGTTCCTCCATAATATCTTAACCAGAGGAATAGTCTTGTTTCTTAAGTCTTTGTCTTTTGTATCCAGGATCTGAACTGGTCGCTCTTTATAGGAAAAATATGTCTGTAATTCCAGATGCTCATAACTCAACACATGAGTTGCATCTAACACATATTTCGAAAGCACTGGAATATGGGACACAATATCAACCCCTGACAGCGACGGGGGTAAAGCCAACCTATAGGCTACATGTCCAATCCTCTCCATGATCTCAAAAGGTATCACAACCTACGGCTTAACTTCTCCTTGTTACCAAACCACTTCACTCCTCTCAAAGGTGAAACACGGAGGAAGACATAGTGCCTAACCTGGAACTCTATATTTCTACGCTTAGGTTCAGCGTAGCTCTTCTGTCTACTCTAAAAAGCAAGCACCCAAGCTCTAATCTTCACATTAGCCTCATTGGTCCTTTGAACTGCTTCAGGACCCAGATATTTCCTCTCACCCATTTCATCCCATTGGATGAATGATCTATATTTCCTACGATACAACATCGTATATGGAGCCACTCAAATAGTTAATTGATAGCTGTTGTTCTAGGAAAATTTAATCAGAGGAGTATACTTCCTCTAGGATCCTTCAAAGTCCAGAACACATGCTCGCAGCATGTCTTCTAATATCTGAATTGTCCTCTCAGATTGTCTATCTGTCTGAGGATGATAGGCGATACTAAACTTCAACTGTGTACACATAGCCTTCGGCAGACTTCCCTAAAACTTGGAAGTAAAAGGGGGGTCTCGATCTAACACAATAGACTTCGAAGCCCCATGCAGACGTACAATCTCTTTCACATACAACTCAGCATACTGATTCACTTTATAGTTTGTTCTCGCAGGAAAAAGGTGAGCGGCCTTGGTATATCGGTCCACGATCACCCATACCGAGTCATGCTGACTCACTGTCTTAGGTAACCCAACCGCAAAGTCCATGGTAATGTTCTCCCATTTCCACTCTAGGATACCCAAAGGCTGTAATAGCCTTGCTGGTCTCTCATGTTTAACCTTCACTTGTTGACACGTTAGGCACTTAGCCACATATTCAATCACATCTTTCTTCATCCCAGGCCACCAATATAAAGATTTTAGATTCTGATACATCTACGTGGTGTTTGGAGGCAGCAAATAAGGTGTAGTATGGAATTCATCCAGAATCTTTTGTCTGATACCTGTGTCCATCGAAACACAAATCTGATCCTTGTATCTTAGCAGACCCATCTCTTAAATAGTATAGTCCTTAGCCACTCCAGCTAGGACTTCCCCTCTGTGCTTCATCAATTGGGGACCACTTATCTGACCTTCCCTTATTCTCCCCAAAAGAGTAGACTGCAGAGTGATGTTGGCTAACTAGGCCACTACAAACTCTGTAATGCCCTGGTTACTCCAAGACCGTTACTGTGAACTTTAAACCATGCTTAACTCGCTAAACGTGTCATTTGGTTATAAATGTGCATCTAGGTGTTATTAATAGGGTAAGGTGAAAAATCTTGATCAAAAGGAAAGGATATATTTTATTTAAAACATAAAATTGTACATGGGCCCATAAAAGTGTTTTCAAGTTATTTACAATCCAAAATGGTCATTACAGTGTAAACATTACAACCCGCCGACCTAAGCGGCAAAAATAGGGTTAACCCTTAGTTCCTCTAAAAAAAACCTTGGTCGTGGTTGTCAAGCGGCCGCATATGTACACATCGCCACCTAAGCTCTCCACTCAAGGGTGGGTGAGCTTTTCTTTCCCTTTACCTGCACAACATAGCACCCGTGAGCCCAGGCTCAGCAAGAAAACTCATTACTACATGTATAAAATATCAATTGATGATTATGACATCATACTAAGCTTGTAACCCCAATCAGATAAGTGAAGATCAATTAAGATTCTGATAATCATGTTGGGGCTTGCAGCCCAATCAGATAAGTGAATATTAAGTCATACTTTGAATAGATGACTAATAAGTCTATCTCTAGGGCTCTGAACCCTAATCAAATAAGTGACTAATGAGTAAGTCACGAACTTAAACCAGATAAGTGACTATGGAGACACGAACTTGAATCAGAGAAGTGACTAATGAGTGAGCCAAAAACTTGGGCTCCACACCCTTAGCCATGTGATGATGCAGTCACCTGGGCCTTCTGGCCCCGGCTCTAAGTAACTAGCCTTTAGACTAGACAGGCGCTTTTGTTTTCACCAAACTTAAGGTCGGTCAAGCATTTCATGCTTATGATGATAATGCTCATGTCGATTAGATCTAATATTTTTTACTTGTGTTAAACATGCCAATACCGTTCTTGACTTATAATTCAATACCATACGACCAGTGCTCCGTACTACTGCTGAACTTGACTAATAAGTCACAGCTTCACAATCAATGATGACACCATTGTCGTTTCTGACTAATAAGTCAGTACCATTCACAGATAGGCAAGACTGCTAAGCATTTACAATGCAATGCATGTCACATACTGGGCGCAGTTTACTTACCTCTGGTTCGAGCGTGAAATAATAAAAGAACGACCCTTGAGAACGATTGTTCCTTAAGTCCCTTAGCAGTTACCTAGTCATAACCAAATATAAACTCCCATCAATAAAATCAATAGTAAAAGGTTCATGATCTAAAACCTCACTCACGGGACCTCGAATTGTACTCAAATGGCTACTAGATTCGATCTCGAGCCTTACGAAATGAAACCCCGAGCCAAAATCCCTCAAAAGTGCCCAAAAATAGTACCCTGGAAAAATAGGGTAGCGCTACCGAGCTGCCCCCTGTCGCCATGGCGCTACAAGCAGGGCTGACATGCCCTGGAGAACAATGTAGCGCCCATCCTTGGGCGCTGTAGCGCTAGAACCAAGGTGATTCAGCCCTTGTTTTTCTCCGTTTGACTTCTCCAATTTCGAATCTTCAAGAACTAATTTCAAACCTCAACCAAACTCACAAATGAATCCAAAAACCCATTCTACAAGTCCTAGGCAACAAAACCCAATCAAACTTTGCCAAAAACTTCAATGAATTCTCAACTGTCCAATCCAAAAAGCCCAACTGAAAATTAGTGAAATACAGAGAAGAAACTATGGTTTCCATGGCTAAAATATTACCTCAAGCTCAAGATTAAACCTTCTTCAATGGAAGAACACAATCCTAGACCCTCAAGGCTTGATTCCCTTGCTGGAATCTTCAATTGGGGCTTCAAAAATACAAAGGAGGAAGAAGGAAAAATGATGATCGTGAGAAGAAGAGGAAGAGGCTCTGTTTTTTGCTTAAGCTTTCTACAGCATTCTAGTTTGATATAACCCTTGGTCAGATGACCAAAATGCCCCTAGGTTAAGTAAAATCCTTTCAAGGCTAGCAAGGGTAAACTCATCCTTTCCTGCCTATCTCGTTAATTATAATTAACGTCCTCCAATTCCCATTATTCTCAATATTCTAAAATTCTAATAGATCATATCCCATCACCCTTTAATTCCCAGTAATGTACTAATCATCAAATTACCCCGAAACTCACCCTGAGCCCCGAAATTAACCCCGTTATGGCCAAACCGCTAACTTTCATTCAAAGATCGTCTCATGCCGAATAGCTCGAAAAATCCACATTATAATGTGGCCTCATCAATAATTCACCAACATGCATGAAAATATACAAATATGCCCTCACCAAGCCAAATTACCAAAATGCCCTTATAATGAAAAATGGACTAACATGCATGCATTTATCATCATATAATAATATAATTCACATAATCATGCATATAATCATTTAATGGAATAATAAATCAATTATGGCCCTCCTGGCCTACTAATATGACCATTAAACCTCATTAGGGATTTTGTGGCATTACAACTATCCCCTCATTACAGAAATTTTGTCCTCGAAATTTACCTAAACAGCTCGGGATACTGATTCTGCATATCTGACTCCTTCTCCCAGGTCGCTTCCTCGACCTTGCTGTTCCTCCATAATACCTTAACCAAATGTATCATTTTATTCTTTAGGACCTTGTCCTTTCTGTCAAGTATCTGGACTGGTTGTTCCTCATAGGAGAGATCTGCCTCAAGCTCCAGATCTTCGTAACTCAAAGCATGAGTCACATCTAATACATACCTCCGAAGAGCTAAAACATAAAACACATTATGCACAGCTGACAATGCCGCCGGTAAGGCCAACGTATAAGCCACCTGACCAATCCTCTCTAGGATCTCAAATGGACCTACAAATCTAGGGCTTAGCTTGCCCTTCTTCCCAAATCTTCTCACCCGTTTCCATGGCGAGACTCTAAGGAAGACATAGTCTCCTACCTGGATCTCCACGTTCCTACATTTGGGATCTGCATAACTTTTCTGTCTGCTTTGAGAAGAAACCATCCGAGCTCTAATCTTCTCAATGGCCTCACTGGTCCTCTGAACTGCCTCAGGACCCAAGTATCTCCTTTCTCCGGTCTCATCCCAACGAATGGGAGGTCAGCATTTCCTACCATACAACATCTCATATGGTGCCACCCCAATGGTAGACTGATAACTGTTGTTGTAGGAAAACTCTATCAATGGAAGATACTTACTCCAAGATCCATCAAAGTCCAGCACACATGTTCGCAGCATGTCCTTTAATATCTGAATCATCCTCTCAGATTGTCCATCCGTCTAAGGATGATAAGTAGTACTGAACTTCAACTGTGTTCCCATGGCCTTCTATAAACTCCCCCAGAACTTGGAAGTGAATGTGGGGTCTCGATCTGACACGATCGTGTTGGATATGTGCCCTGAAAGCATATGTAGTAGACATTGTTTTATGAAATAAATAAATTGAATTTGTTATGCATATATTTTATGGACTATATTATTCTATGATAATATTATGTAAATATCAGGAAAATTCCTAAGTTCATATATGTGATCTCAAACACGTATTGGTACTAGAGGATTGTGTTTGACATAAATGAACTTGAATAGTTCCCAGTAAAATAAAGTTATGGAATCTTTAGATTAATTACTGCAAGTACGGTCCACTAGTATTATGAATACATGTGATCTAGATCCGGATCACTAGTGTGGTACGACACTTTAGTGGAGGTGCTTTATATATTAGAGAATATTATAACTGGACCAGATATGTTTATTAAAACTTAGTTAAATACCGTTTCAAAGTATTAATTAAATATATCAATTGATGATCATATACAAATAGATCTTAATCCTGAAGTTACTATGAACTCCTTTTTATGTTATATGAGTTCTTTGATTCACTTGTTAGGGTCTGTCAGAATGATCAGGCTAGAAACTTTTGTTTTGGGAACTCATTAATATAGATGGCTGGGGACATAGTATACAGATAGGGAATCTATACCTTCTCGCAAGAGATTGAATGATGGTTCTCTTAAGGGTTGACTTTTGGGACTGAAAGGTTATTGAGCTCAAATTCATAATTTAGTTATGAATTAACCTTTACTAGTAGAGTCAATGGTACTTAAGGAAACAAGAGATAATTAAAAGGGTAAAACGATAATTTTATTCCCAATTAATTATGAACCATTATTAGAGGGTCAAGTTGTATGCAATGATTATATCAATGGATGCTTTATGATTATAAAGTAGTCAGTAAATGAAATGTCTATAATTACAAGAGTGCAGTCTCATATTTATAGTGGAATAATCATGAGATTAATAAATTAAGATTATTTAATTAAAGAGTTTAATTAATAATCTCAAATTTATTGGAGCTTGGAATTATAGGTCCATAGGTCCCCATAGCGGCTCTATCAACACTGTTCAAGGTAAGAGTTTATATGAAGGGAAAATAGTTTAAAGACATATTTAAGAAGAAATTTGTTCTTCAGGCCAAATATGCAATTATATGATAATAGTGATTAATTAATTAATTACAAATTAGTTGTAGTTAACAAAATTAATTAATATTTAATTATTGTATAATTTTTGAAATTATATTAAATAATTAAATTAATTTCAAAATTTAATTAAATAATTAATTAATTATAATTTTCGAAATTATAATAAATTAAATATTTATTTTCGAAAATTTTAGATTTAATTAATTGGTAGAATTAATTAAATATCTTTATTTGAGTGGGAGATAATAATCTGATAAGTTCAAATTGGATTTGAATTTAAAAGATTAATATTTATTCAAATAATTAATTATATTTGATAATTAATTAAAAAAAGATAATTAATTTGAATTCAAATTTGAATTAGTTATCAAGTTGTTAAATCTTATCTGACAAAGTAATTTGAATAAATAATTAAATAAAAATTGAAAAACCAACATCCCTAAAAATTAGGAAGGCTGCAAGTTCACACATAGTCCATGGACTGTGTGTGGCATGTAGGGCATTTTCAGGGATGAGATTTTCATTTTCATTTATTTAATTAATTAATTAATGAATAATTCAAAAATTGGTTTTTGGATTTTTCATTAATAGAATAATTAATTAATTAAAAAGTAAATTGTAAAATGGTTACGGATTTATATTTTAAAATTTGAATATTTTCTTTTAAGTATGACTAATGAGAAAAATAATAATAGAGAGATGTGTGAGACAACTCTGAACGTTCGCTCTGTGAAAAATAGAACGATAGTTTTCTCTCCCTGAAAATAAAGAACCAATTCTCAGGCCTATTCTCTTGATCTCATGAGTTTAGTACATCAAGTAGAATCACAAATAAACTATCCTTCATTCTCTAAGTGCCCACACATTTCTTGAGGTGTAGAGAACTCTTTGGAAGATCTTGGTGTGAGTACGTGGGAGCGGCTTGGATAGGAAGATCGTTCTAAATACGAAAAGATAGCAAGGATACTTGATAGGCTTCAAGAGGTATGAGTTCTATCCTTATCTTGTTTATGATTAATGTATGTATATTAATGGATCCGCATATTTAAAGGTAGTTTAAATATGTTACAAAAATTTTGTTGTACACTGGGCCAACCACACCACCATTCCGCTGCGTATTAGGAAACTCGTTCCTAACAATTGGTACCAGAGCGGTCATTAATATCTGCATACATTAATTACTATGTGGGCATAATATGCATTCTTATGTTATTGTAATATATGTGAATGGATGGATGTATGTATGATAATAGTTTATTCTTAAGGGTCGTTAATTATATGGTGTTTTGGGTTTAGGAAATGTTCTTAAAATTCTAGATGAAAAATGTAAGCCATTTTGGGGCATAGGAATTTTTGTAATTTTATTTTTCTGTGTTAAAATTATTTGAAAAATTCTGTAAGACCCGAGCCCCGGGTTCCGAGCCCCGAAGCCCGAGCCTCACCCAGCCGGACTACTGCATGCCTAGCCCCGGCGTGCTGCCTACCCAGGCACCCTGCGCCCCTGCCCAGGCGCCCTGCACCCCTGCCCAGTGTGCGCCCCTACGCCTCACCCAGCCCGCACCCCTGCGCCTCTGCCCAGCGTGCTCCCCTGCGCCCCTGCATCTGCTGCACGCCCAGCTGATGTTGCTGCTCCCGTGCGCCCCTGTGTGCCGCACCCAACAGCAGCCCGTGCACCCCAGCCGCATGCCCCATGCCGAGCCACCATATGCAGCCGCCCCTAGGGTTTCTAAACCCTAGGGCTTGCATCCAAAAAATTTCCATTTAAATTATGGGCTTAATTAAGTTAACCCATAATTAAAAATTGTTTTATTTTGAATTAATTGCATGAGCCCAAATTCAAATCTGGGCCTAATAACTTATCGGGCATTAAACCCAAGTTAATTATTCTTAAAATTTGTTTAAGATAATTAAAAGTTATATTAATTCAAAATTAAATGGATAAGTGGCTTAATGGATCAAGACTACTTGTGAAGGCCCTAAGTAATAGATAGAGATCTATTTAGGTCTTATTTAGTTTCTTACATTTTTGTGTATATTTTTGCAAGTGTTGTAATTTTTCTAGAAATACCCAAGACACCCGGCTCGCATTTATTTATTTATTTAGCTAGTATTTATTTATTTAAATGTTTGAATGTGATTAAATTGTTTAATACTTTATCATGCATTTTTCTCATGCCATACATATAACCCACACAGTATTTAAAATTGTGCATGAATCTCATATGAGTAGAAACATGCCTTAGGATTGTCCTATGTAATTATATGCTGGTCCATATAATAATAAATCTAGTTTTTAACTAGTTCAAGAGCGGAAATAGATTTTAAAAGTTGTTTAATTTCTAGTATTTAATAAAATTGTTTTATTAAATTTTAAATAATATTCTTAGTAATTATAGCAAAATAAAATTGAACTAATTAGGGCATAGTTCTATAATTTTAATTTTTGCTTAAATTGATTAGTAATTATTAGAATATCATTTGGTAAAAATAGATCACTTTATTTTTACAACCAATTAAAAAGCATAGGATGTTTTGAGAAAACACATGTTCTAAAATAGTGAGTGGGAGAGGGAGCTATGACAATAAGTCCCATGGTCTCCATTATTAGTTAGCACCGAGGTAACATGGAAATGGCCTCGCGGCACCATTGCTTGTGTCCCCCTAAGGAAGGCTTCCTACTGTGTTATTCTCAAGGCAAACTTCTTTTTCAAGAATAGGATTTAATGATGTATTTCAAGTTTGACTGACCCTATGGCACACTCTTGAGTTAAGTCATTGATCCAAAATAATGGGTTACACTCACAAGGTACATTAGGCTTTCGATCGGACTAGTGTATTCTTGACCAAACAAGCGGTTGTTTATAAGTCAAAAGAGAAATATTGATTTAAGTTTTAACTTATAAATTTGAGAACTTGTATCAAAATTAATTTGGAATTAGTCTGACCTACCCTAAGGCTGGTCCATTAATGTTCAATCTGAGGTCCCTCAGTCTCTGTAGAACCAACCTCAGATTTTGCTCATGTTCTGACTCTGACTGAGAATAAAATAGAATATCATCAATGAAGACAATCAAAAACTGGTCCAAATAATCCTTGAACACTCTGTTCATCAAATCCAAAAAAGCAACTGGGGCATTAGTCAATCCAAAAGACATGACTAAGAACTCAAAATTCCCATATCTAGTGCGAAAAGCAGTCTTTGGTATGTCTCCCTACTTGACCCTCAACTGATGATAACCAAAACAAACGTTTATCTTTGAGAATACCCTTTTACCTTGCAACTAATCAAACAGATCATCTATCCTTGGCAGAGGATACTTGTTCTTGATTTTTTACTTATTCAGTTCTCTATAATCAATACACATCCTCAGATAACCATTTTTCTTTTTCAGAAACAGAACTGGCGCACCCCAAGGTGAGAAACTAGGTCTGATGAAACCCAAATCTAACAGTTCTTGCAATTGTACTTTCAATTCTTTTAACTCTGCTGGGGCCATTCTGTAAGGTGCTCTAGACACTGGCTCCGTCCCTGATGCCAGTTCTATCACAAACTCAATCTCTCTGTGTGGTGGCAACCTTGGTAAATCTTCTAGAAACACATCCAGAAACGCACAGGCTAGTCTGGTCTCACTGGCATGACCTGAGTGGTATCCAACACACTGGCTAAGATTCCAATGCAACCTCCTTGCAATAGATCTCTAGCCATCAAAACAGAAATCATAGGTATATGAGGTCCATTCACAGTGCCAACAAACACAAAAGGATCCTCGCCTTCAGGCTCAAAGGTGACCATCTTCCTTCTGCAATCTATGGTTGCCCCATACTTCCCTAACCAGTCCATACCCAGAATCATGTCAAAGTCAGTCATAACTAACTTTATCAAATTCATTGATAACTCTCTGCCCTCCACTGTAACTGGCAAAGATCTGACCCATCTTCTGGATACTACTAACTCCCAGTGGGTAATCAGGTCCCGAACTCCACAGCATAATAATCACATGGTCTACACAGTCTATCAATAATTCTACTAGCAAAAAAAGAATGTGTAGCACCACAATCAATCAAAACAGTATAAGGGGTTCCAGCACTAAGAAGCTAACCTATAACTACTGAGGGTGAAGCTTCAACTTCTGCATGAGTCAATGCGAACACTCGAGTTGGGGCCGAGCTGTCCGCCTTTCTGGGTTCTTCTTTTCATGCTTTGGGCAATCTTTCTTGAAATGTCCCACTGCCCCACATAAGAAGCAAGTCTTTGCCCACATTCTCCCATATGGCGCATCTTGCACCTAGGGCACTCAGGATAGGTCTTCAAGGCCTCACTGCCATCCTGGTGGCCAATTGAAATACCACGTGGTCACCTGTTAGGGCTTGGAGCTAGGAAGGTGTCAGGAACTTTCCTCTTCTAATCACTGGGGCCTCCGCCCCTACCTGAACCCACAAATGGAGGTCCTGCCCTCCTATACTCTCTTTTGGCTGCATTTTCCCCCCAGATCTTGTTCTCTGTGCTCTCAGCTGTGAGCGCCTTTTCAACCACCTGTGCATAAGTAGTAAATCCAGCCACAGTGGTGATACGAAACCCCAGGATAATCTAGGTTGTAGCCCGTGGAGAAATCTCTCCCTTCTGGTCCCATCAGTGGGCACCAGCTCCATGGAAAACTTTGCCAATCTATCAATCTTCATGGCATATTCTGTCACTGATAAACTCCCCTAAAGTAACCTAATAAACTCTTCAGCTTTAGCAGCCCTAATGGAATCATTATAGTACTTCTCATTAAACAGAGACTGAAATTCTTCCCAACTCAGGGCATTGATATTTCTGGTCTGGGATATAACTTCCCACCATATTCGGGCATCCTCCCGAAACATATACGTGGCACAGGCCACCCTCTCATTACCAGTCACCCTCATAAATTCAAGGATGGTAGGAATCATGCTCATCCACTGCTCAGCTTTAACAGGATCTGCACTACCCTCAAATACTAGAGGTTGCTGCTTCCTGAACCTTTCATAAAGAGGCTCCCATTTGTTTCCAACCTCTGGCAGCTACTCAATTGCTGGCAACGATATAGGTGGTGCCTCAGGTAAAACGTTCCTTGCAGGAACTTGTTGTTGTCTCAAGAGGCAGATTTCTTCTTCTTGCCTCAATACTCTGGCATGTAAGTCATTAAATAGCTGCTGCCAGTTATCAGGAGCTGGCTGTGGAAATTGACTATGGTCATTCTCTTGACCCTGTCTATTATTCTAGCCCTGATCTTCCTGGCCAGCTGATGAATTTGTCTGTCTTGGAATCATTTTATCACTTCTACTGTGCTGAAACAATCAATGCGGCAATTTAGGCAGTGTTAACTAAACCTCTTGCCGCCTCATAGTCCAAGATCAACAGATGATCACCCATATTCCACATTTATACAGATATACAAATGGATACATGATCATAACACTTAGCATTTAACACGTATCACTTAATAATTCACAATGAACAACACTAATAAGTATGTTCTAGCAATATCAGTACTAATAAGCATGTTCTTGCTCATGATGCAATAGTCAATGCCTAGCCTTATCAATATATTTCATGTATACAGGTAAAGAATTTATACTTTATTTAAGCAGTTAAATATATAACCACATAAATAGTTACCAAACCATGAGTCGAGCTTGTCTTCAGTGGTGAGTGTACATGCCCAGCCAGTCTACGAGAACCCTAAACCATTGCATGCTCTGATACCAAGTTGTAACACCCCGGTTACTCCAAGACCATTACTGTGAACTTTAAACCGTGCTTAACTCACTAAATGAGTTATTTTGTTATAAACGTGCATCTAGATGTTATTAATAGGCTAAGGTGAAAAATCTCGATCAAAAGGAAAGGATATATTTTATTTAAAACATAAAACTATACATGGGCCCATAAAAGTGTTTTTAAGTTATTTATAATCCAAAATGGTCATTACAGTGTAAAAATTACAACCCGCCGACCTAAGCGGCAAAAATAGGGTTAACCCCTAGTTCCTCTGAGAAACACCTTGGTCGTGGTGGTCAAGCGACCGTATATGTACACATTGCCACCTAAGCTCTCCACTCAAGGGTGGGTGAGCTTTTCTTTCCCTTTACATGCACTACATAGCACCCGTGACCAAGGCTCAGCAAGAAAACTCATTACTACATGTATATAATATCAATGGATGATTATGATAATCATACTGGGCTTGTAGCCCAAATTAGATAAATGAAGATCAATAAAGGTTCTGATAATCATGTCGGGGCTTGCAACCCAATCAGATAAGTGACTATTAAGTCATACTCTGAATAGATGACTAATAAGTCTATCTCTAGGGCTCTGAACACTAATCAGATAAGTGACTAATGAGGAAGTCACGAACTTAAACCAGATAAGTGACTATGGAGTCACAAACTTGAATCAGATAAGTGACTAATGAGTGAGTCACGAACTTGGGTGCCGCACCCTTAGCCATGTGACGATGCAGTCACCTGGGTCTTCTGGCCCTAGCTCTAAGTAACTAGCCTTTAGACTAGCCAATACCATACGACCAGAGCTCAGTACTACTGCCAAACTAGACTAATAAGTCATAACTTTACAATCAATACTGACACCATTGTCGTTTGTGGCTAATAAGTTAGTACCATTAACAGATAAGCAAGACTACTAAGCATTTACAATGCAATCAATGTCCACATATAGAGCATTCAACATGCCTCATCAATAACCATGCATGTCACATACTGGGTGCAGTTTTCTTACCTCTGGTTCGAGCGTGGAATAATAAAAGAACGACCCTTGAGAACAATCAATCCTTAAGTCACTTAGCAGCTACCTAGTCATAACCAAATATAGAATCCCATCAATAAAATCAATAGTAAAAGGTTCATGATCTAAAACCTCGCTCCCGGGACCTCGAATCGTACTCAAACGGCTAGTAGATTCGATCTCGAGCCTTATGAAATGAAACCCCGAGCCAAAAACCTCAAAAGTGCCCAAAATAGTACCCTGGAAAAACATGTAGCGCTGCCCCCTGGTGCCATGGCACTACAAGCAGGGCTGACATGCCCTGGACAACGTTGTAGCGCCCATCCTTGGGCACTGCAGCGCTAGAACCAGGGTGATTCAGCCCTGGTTTTTCCCCCTTCAACTTCTCCAATTTCCAATCTTCAAGAAATGATTTCAAACCTCAACCAAACTCATAAATTAACCCAAAAACCCATTTTCTAAGTCCTAGGCATCAAAACCCAATCAAACTTTTCCAAAAACTTGAACGAATTCTCAACTATCCAATCCAAAAATCCCAACTGAAAAATCAGTGAAAAACTGAGTAAAAACAAGATTTTCCATGGCTAAAATCTTACCTCAAGCTCAAGATTAAACCCTCTTCAATGGTAGAACACAATCCTAGACCCTCAAGGCTTAATTCCCTAGCTTGAATCTTTAATTGGGGCTTCAAAAATTCAAAGGAAGAAGAAGGAGAACTAATGATCGTGAGAAGAAGAGGAAGGGGCTATGTTTTTGCTTAAGCTTTCTACAGCTTTCTAGTTTGATATAACCCTTGGTCAAATGACCATAATTCCCCTAGGTTAAGTAAAATCCTTTCAAGGCTAGCAAGGGTAAAATCGTTCTTTCCCTCCTATCTTATTAATTATAATTAACGTCCTCCTATTCCTGTTATTCCCAATATTATCAAATGCTAATAGATCATATCCCATTACCCTTTAATTCCCGGTAATGTACTAATCATCAAATTACCCCGAGACTCACCCCGAGCCCCGAAATTAACCCCATTATGGACAAACTGCTAACTTGCATTCAAAGATCGTCTCATGCCGAATAGCTCGAACAAATCCACATTATAATGTGGCCTCATCAATAATTCACCAACATGCATGAAAATATACAAATATGCCCTCAACGGGCCAAATTACCAAAATGCCCTTATAATGAAAAATGGACCAACATGCATGCATTTATCATCATATAATAGTATAATTCACATAATCATGCATATAATCATTTAATGGTATAATAAATCAATTATGGCCCTCCTGGCCTACTAATTCGACCAATAAACCTCATTAGGGATTTTGGGGCATTACAAACTCCATCCCTTCTCAAGCCATATCATTTGCCAACTGTCTTGATATCTGCTTCAAACTGAATAACTGTCCTGGACCTTTCCAACTCAAGGCATCTGCCACCACTTTTGCTTTCCCTTGATGGTAGAGGATTTCATAGTCATAATCATTTACCAACTCTAGCCAACGTCTTTGTCTCATATTCATATCCTTCTGTGTAAAGAAGTACTTCAAACTTTTGTGATCGGTATAAATCTTGCACTTCTCTCCATATAAATAGTGTCACCACACCTTCAGTGCAAACAACACTGCTGCAACCTCCAAGTCATGTGTAGGGTATCACTATTCATACTCTTTTAACTGTTGTGATGCATAGGTGATCACCTTCCCAGCCTGCATAAGACACAACCTAACCCTTGTCTAGACGCATCACATTAGACCACAAACTTCTCTTGATCTGATGGAAGACTCAAAATTGGAGCAGTGATCAATTGCCGCTTCAATTCCTTAAAGTTTTTCTCATATCTATCTGACCATACAAACTTCAGGTTCTTGCGTGTCAACTCTGTCAATGGAGTTGCAATTCTTCAGAACCCTTCTACGAAATGCCATTAATACCCCGCCAATCCAAGAAATCCAAGGACATTCTAATCTCTGAAGCACTCCTTCTCCTTGGCCAATCCCCGACTGCCTTAATCTTGGTTGGATCCACTTTAATCCTATCTTTACTAGCAATGTGACCGAGGAATTTCTCCTAAGGTAACCAGAACTCACCCTTCTTGAACTTGGCATACAATCTGTGCTCCCTCAGTCTCTATAGTACCAACCAGAGATGCTGCTCATGCTCCACTTCTGATTGAGAATAAAAGAGGATATCATCGATAAAGACAATCACAAATCTGTTCAAATAATCCTTGAACACTCTATTTATCAGGTGCATAAAATTTGTTGGGACATGACTAAACACTCATAATACCCATACCTCGTGCAAAATGATATCTTCAAAATATCCTTCTCCTTTATCCTCAGATGGTGATAACCAGATCAAAGATCAACCTTCGAAAACACTGTCCTACCTTGTAGCTGGTCAAATAAATCATCAATTCTTGGCAGCGAATACTTGTTCTTGTTGGTCAACTTATTCAATTCTCTATAATCATTACACATCCTCATTGACCCATCCTTCTTCTTCACAATCAAGATTGGCACACCCCACGATGAGAAGCTAGGCCTGATAAACGACAAATCAAGTAACTCTTGTAACTATACCTTCAATTCTTTCAATTCTGTTGGGGCCATTCTATATGGTGCCTTCGACACTGGTTCCATCCCCGATGCAAAATCAATAACAAATTCAATCTCCTGGTGTGATGACCACCCTCGTAAATCCTCTAGGAATAATACATCAAGAAACTCACAGACCAATCTAGTCTCTTTTGGCCCAACTAATACGACCTTAGTGGTATCTACCACACTAGCTAGGAATCCCATGCAACCACCTTGTAATAGGTTTCTAGCCCTCAATGTTGATATCATAGGAATGTGGGGTCCTTCACAGTACCCACAAATACAAATGGGTCCTCATCCTCAGGCTCAAAATTCACCATCATTCTCTTACAATCTATGGTTGGCCCATACTTGGCTAATCAGTCCATACCCAAGATCATATAAAAATCCTTCATGGCTAAATTAATCGCGTCAATTGATAACTCCCTATTGTCCACCTCTACTGGTAAGGTTCTAATCCATCTACTAGAGACTACAAAATCCCTTGTAGTTAATAAACCCCGAAACCCCACAACACAATAATCACATGGTCTACATAATGTATCCATCACTCTGCTAGATACAAAAGAATGTGTAGCACCAAAATCAATCAACACAGTGTAAGAAGAACCAGCACTAGAAATCTGACCTGTCACTACTAAGGGACTAACCTTAGCCTCAGACTGCGTCAAGGTGAACACTCGACCTGAATGCCCGGGGCGGTCTTGTCTGGGCATGAAATTGTAGAAGTGTTTGAGGCCTTCCTCTTCTAGTCACTAGGACCTCCGCCCCTGCTAGATCCTGCAAATGGAGGAACCATCCTCCTTGTTTATCCCCTGGTGGTGCTCTCATGCCAAATCTAGTTTTCTACGCCCTCAATAGTAAGGGCATTCTCCACTACTTGAGCATAAGTCGTAACTCCAGGTACGGAGGTGACTCTGACATCCCAGGCTATCATAACATTTAGCCTTCGAACAAACCTTTCCTTTCTTATTACATCAGTTGGCACCAAGTCTAGAGCGAACTTGGCCTACCTATCAAACTTCATAGCATATTTTGTCACTGTCATGGTGCCCTGGACAAGATTGGTAAATTCATCTTCATTTGTAGCTTTGACTGCATCGTTGTAATATTTCTCATTAAACATGCCTCTAAACTCTTCCCAGTTTAGTGTAGTCACATCCTATGTCTGGGATCCACCATCATGAAATTCAGGATGGAGTTAGTCCTGCTCATCAACTACTTTGCTCGCAGTGGGTCTGGCCCTCCCTCAAAAGAAGGAGGGTGTTGCTTTCTGACCCATTCATATAAAGGCTCCCACCTGTTTTCAGCCCCACTGCAGCTGCTATAAAACCGATACCACGACAGGTGGCACAACTGGTGTAGCGTTCCCTTGCGGAACATGCTGCCTCAATAAGCGGATCTCATCCTCTTGTCTCCGTAGTATGTCTTGCATTTCAACAAACATCTGCTTCTAGTTCTCAGGGGCTGGCAGAGGCATTTGACCCTGGTCATCATCTCTAGCCTGGATCTCAGTGCCGGTTAGTCTATTTGATTGCCTTTGAAGCATAAATTCCAATTATGTCTACAATCAATGGCTATCATCAGGAAATGATAACGGTACCCATCCCCACCCCACAATCCCAAAACCACACAAGTAAGCATTCACATGAAATAACAATGCTAATAAGCATTTCAATAGCTTTCACATACAACAGTCACGCTAAGAAGCATGTCTTTTCATATTCATGTTCAACCATAGTACTAATGATCATGTTCTTAGTATTCACAAGCAACAGTAGTGCTGATAAGCGCATCTTTTTCATATTCACATAGCAGTCAAGGGCCATGGCCTATCAGTATAATTCATGTTCCCTATTCAAGCATTCAAATAAGGCATATATATGTCAATTAAACAATTAAGCACATAGTCACATCATTAGTTACCAAACCCTAAGTCGAGCTTATCTTTAGCAGTGATTTCTTGCCATTAATGCACGGTTTCCATATGATAATGTCTTGTTGTAGATAAGGGATTCTCTTGATTTCTGAAATCTGATTTCCAAGTGTTTCTCCAAAAACCTGTATGAGTTTTGTTGTATTCCATTCATTACCACATGAAAGATCAACTACACATTTCAATAGAGGATATCTTATTCTACACGATTCCATAGTGTGTATAAAGTCACTATATGACAACCATGGGATCCAAGGCTGCCTCCATATATCAATGTATTTTCTGCTGCCTATAATGACTAAGTTGCTTTTTTATATTAGGTCCCTTCCATCTAGAATTTCCCTCCATGATGGTGTGTCTGCATTATGTTTTTCAACATCCCAGATGGATTGTGTGGATGCCAAATAATTCCCACCCTTAATGGACCTTCATTACATGTCCCCCAAGGCATTAGATCAGCATAAAAGACAAATGAGCATAATCAGGCACCAAGCGTACCTCACACAAGGTCACCTAACACCTTACACCTTCGCGAGGCTATCTCACCAAGCACCTCTGCGAGGACACTTTGCCTCCGCCCCTGCGAGGCCATTTGGCCATGTGCCTCGCACAAACCGCTTTGCCTCGCAACTCTGAGAGGCCATCTCGCCCCGTGCCTCCGCGAGTCCACCTCGCCTCGCGCCTCTGCGAGGCCCACTTACCTCACACACTTGACCAGCGCCTCATGCGACACACACCTGCCTCACGCCTAAGATCTCGTGAGGTGCCCCTCGCACCTGATTTCGTGCCTTGTGCGGAGGCTCCAACTGCCTTGATCTGCATGGCACACGCCTGCCTCGTGCCCAAGATCTCGTGAGGCACCCCTCGCTCCTAATGGTGTGCCTTGCGCAGAAGCTCCAGCCACCCGGCCTCATGCCTAGGATCTCGCGAGGCCTTCCCCCCTTGCACCTGGTGCCACACCTCTCTCTCACAGGCCATCCCATGAGGCCTTTGCTTCCCTAACCTCTTGGAGACGTGCACCTTGCTAACGAGGTCGTACCTTATCTTCTGGGTAAGTGTCACTAGCGGGGCGCGCCTCCCATATGTATATCCACGAAGGCCATAAGTAGTCTAATAGTTAGCAGAATATAAAGTGGCTTGAAGCATAGGCAGATCTTCGAAAGGTGAAAACCTCTACGGGGCACATGGAACACGTGTGGGTACAGAATATGCATATCAATTAAAAGAAGACAAATCACAGATATGGTGTCCATGCCAGACAAGTAGTGGCAATACAAGAATGGTACATGGCAAGGACTCCCCCAGCACGCCTCTTATGTTTGTATCAAACAAGTGGTGGAGGTATGGCATGGTACAAGACCATGAGCGTTTTTGTAGGCCTCTGACCATGTACCAGAGCCGACACCACTACTACCTATGCGACCACCCTGATGATGTACCCATATATTATATGGTCTCCCGAGACCACAATGTATCTAGAGCCATTAGAGCTCAACTATAAATAGATTCTCACCCCTCAAACAAAGGGGTTGGAAAATTCATTGTAAACTAAGGCTATTAAGCAATATACAAGTTTTTACTCCATTGTTGTTCTGCACTTATTTTTCCTCAAGTCCATTCTAAGTTCTTTCTAATTTATTTTCTTACTAAAGTTTGAGTTTTTCGACCTAACATCATTGATGAGTTCTCACCATCAACAATTTGGCATCGTTTGTGGGAAAACCAACTAACAAGAAATAGTTCCTCAATTAATTTCATGTTGAACAACTCTCCACCAACTTCAAGGAGCCTTGCATGACTCCATACGAGGTCACTATGGACCCAAAGTATCACTTAGACGCCTTCAATGACTTGATGAAGTTAAGGGGGGTCAACAGCAACGCAAGGTGCCTTTTCGTTACACTCAAAGGAGCTGTGTACAAGTGGTTCAAGAGGATAAGGCTAGGAACAATCAAGTTGTGGTAGTAGTTCTCTCGCAAAATTCTTCATCAACACCACACAGTCTGTGATTATGTTATCTCGAGTACCAGCATCACTAATATAAGACAAGGTGAGAGTGAAAGCTTGAAGATCTATATCCATAGATTCAATATGGAAGCAAATAAGCTCGAAAGTTCAACTAAATCGGAGCTTAAGATGGCTATCATAACCGAAGTTCATCCAGGAAGCAAGTTATGTGAGAACATTTTCAAGAGGGAGGTTGCAAACTTAGATGACTTCTTCGAAAGAGCACAGAAGTATATACGTGTGGAAGAGGACCACGAGAACTTGCATGCTGGGGGATCAAACCTTCCTCCAATCCCCCTTCTACCAATACATCTGAAGACTGTCCGTAGAAGAGGTCATTTTGATAGAGAATTCGCAGATAAAGTTGAAGGTTAGAAGAGGTCTACAAGAAGACTTCAAGAACAAGCTACTAGGATTCATCAAGGATTACCTCCAATAAGACTCCCTTAATATGTGTCACTTAGGATCCAAAGAGGTCACTTAGCTGACTCTCGGATGTAATATGACAATGAAATTATGCTTACCCTTGCACATTGCCTACTAATACTAATGTCAAGCACCTATCTTATATGTTACATCTCTCATCTCCAAGGACACTTATACGACGCACATACTACCATTGTCAATTGGAATTGTTAAAGTGTATCGAAAAGAATGAAAAACAAATTGCTTGGAAAGATAGTTCCCATCAACCACTTGGGAGATTTTATACCCAGCCTCAACAGGAACCTAGCCATATGGAAAATAGGTGCCCAGCCTCGTGAGCCTCAATAGGCACGTAGCCATGTGAAAAATAGGCGCCTAGCTTCGTGAGCCTCAGTAGGCACGTAGCCATCTGGAAAATAGGTACCCAGCCTCACGAGCCTCAACAGGCACCTAGCTATGTGTGAAATAGGTGCCTAGCCTAGCGAGCTTCAATAGGCGCCTGGCCATGTGCAAAATAGGTGCCAAGTCTCAAAAGATATATTTAAAAATACTTATATATGTATAAATATATGTATGAGTGGTAAACCTTATAGGAAAACCTTTGAATCTATAAGGACTAGCTACCCTTATAGAATCTAAGAAAGTCAAAAGGTCCTTCAAAAGTGACTTCCTCACAAACACATCCACCCTACAAAGGGACCACGTCGTAGAGGACAACTGGGGAGCCCAAAGAGATCCCTAAGTCTAGATCGACCAAGTCACATAACCTAGGGAAAAAGGGGGCCTAAAGGAGGTCTTTGTGAAAAATTCCCTTACAATCAATAAAATGGCCTTGAAAATAGGTGCTTGCGAGATATCACAAGTACCATCTCCCTATAAGGGTCGTGTAATGTCCCAAATTTTCTAATAAGGCTTAGAGCCTTGATTAGTGTGTCAAGAGGACATAATTGGATATATATATATATATGTGTGTGTGTGTGTGTGTGTGTGTGTGTGTGTGTGTGTGGAATTAATTGATTAAGTGTGTGACTACTAGGCATACATGATTTATGTGAAAATATGAATATATGTGCATCTTTATGTGTATTAAATATGCATGTGAGCCTGTTTTTGTTAATAAGGGCATATTTGTAATTTTGGCCCGTTAAGGGTATAAATGTGATTATATGTGATAAATGATTAAGACCACATTATTTTGTGGATATATTTGCGATATTTGGCACCAAGCAATCCTAGTGAGCAGATTAGCGGAATAGTCACAACAGGGTTAAATACTCGACTCGGGATGAGACTTAGTTTGTATTCGGGGTTTATTTGATAATGGGTAATTATTAATTGATTATTTGGGTATGCCGGGTGTTATCCCAAAAATTGAGTTGTCTAGCGTGGCATTAAGTTTGGACACGTGGAATAGACTAAGCAGACACCCCCCCCCCCCCCACATGTTGATCAATGTATACCTGTAGGATACACGACATGTTACTACTCGACATACTTTCATTGAGGCCCACTTGGTTGGAATACACTTGGCAAATGAATAATATTCACTACTCAGTACGCTTGCCAAGGGAGTGGCTGATCGGTGCAACAAATAGATACACATGGTCGGTTGAAAGCATTAACTCTCACCATTCATAGTCCGCAGGAATCACCCAACCACCCGCAAAGAGCGCCTAACAGCCTTGAAAACTTGGTCAAGCCTCCTAAAAAATAGGATTGTAACTACCTGCGAGAAGAAAGGGATATTTCCCCATCAGTTATGCTCAGTTGCAACCCTGGGACGAAAGGGACAATATAAATACAAACTCTCCACCATGGTGGAGGGGGTTCAGAAAAAAGAGCCTACCGACCAGCATCAAGAATATACCGAGTAGCTTGGCTTGGTACTCAGCAGTGATTATGTGATGTTGTATTGTCTTTTACACATAGAAATCCACTTGTAATCCCTGGTGATCTTGTGTAAACCTTCAAGATTAATACAAACCTAAGAGGACATAAGTAATTACCAATCTTTGGGGCCGAACCTCTATAACTTCTGGTGTTCTCTATTATTTATTGCTCATTATTACTAGGTTCTTGGCTTATTTATGGTGCATTGATTTCTAGTTGAAAGCTTTCTAATTAATTATTTGACTTCGTGTCAGTTGGATAAAAAATCGATCAACATTTTGGTGCTTTCATTGAGAGCATAAGAAAATCACATTTGGATTCTATTGCTACAAGGATGGTAGTCTCAACCAAAAGGTCAAGCCAAGAGCCTCCAGAGCCTGAGGCTGAAGTCTCTCACCAAGTCCCATCAATGAGCGATTTCAATGGGTAGCGAAGTGACTTGCCATCTAGGAATCCATCTAGTGTTGGGGGGCAAACCGTTGGGCCCACCGCACCAGGACACGGAGCTACTATCTTTGCTGGAATCATCCATGCAGGAACGTCAGGTGGAGCTGCTGCACAGGGTATCGACCAGCCAGGACCAAGAGCTAGAGGTCCTGGACGGTATGAGCCCCACATAAATATTGAAGGACTTGACCCTGAAATTGATCAGATAAGGGAAGCCATTGGGCAGATGCAAGATCATCTTGCCTCCTTGAACCAAGGTCGAACCACTGCGCAGGAGGACCTTAATGAAGCTTTCGAAAAACAAAGGAGAGATTTTCAAGAATGGATGGATTGACATGCCCAGGAGGTGCAGGCCCGTCAGGAGGACATGGAGCGCCAGACTCGGGAAGTGGCTGAATCCATCTGCAACTATATGTAACAACAGCAAACCCAAGGTATGGGAATTGTAGTTGGAACTTCTACCCAAAACAGACAACGCCCTCCCGTTTTTGGTTTCGATGAAGGTGTCATGCATGGTCCAGAGTTTCAACCTCAGAATGGAAACTAGGGTCCGACCAGGAGTCACAGATCTGGTCGAGATGCTCAAGTCAATAACAGTAGGCGACCTTTACTGGAGGATGAGCAAGTCTTACCAAGGTGTGGCATGGAACAGGACCAAGCAGGAAAATTTCAGCCAAGATCTCAGGGCAATGTTCGCGACAAGAATCCTAGTGCTGCAGGACAAGATGGAAACCCCCGATCCCAGCACCAAATAGGAGTGGTCAACCCCAAAACTACCAGCAGCAACCTGTTCGGTACAGACAACATCAAGAATACCGACCACGGTCCCGAAGAGATGAGTCAAAGGTTAGTAGTGCATACAGGCCCCATTACGTTGATGGGTATGACCATGATGAGGCAGCGATCCAAGTTCATCAACAAAATAATCAAGGTCAAAGAGGTAACCAGCCCAAAGGACCTTTTTTCCCACAAGGACAGGATATCCCAAACAACCAACCACCTTGAGGTGGAGGGTTCCAAGGAGTATCTCTAATACTAGGCCGAGTAGATAGCCAAAATGTTAGGGGCAAGCCTCGGCCAAACTTCGTGTTCAACCGAGGGGGCCCCATGGGAGGTGAAGGCCTTCGAGATGCTCTTAATCATATCAGGGAAAATCGAGATTCGAACAACATAACTCTGCCTGAGCCTGTTCGGGACTCGAGAATGGATGAGGCCCGCAATGCAACACAGGCCCAGGCAGTTGCAGAACCTAACATCCAAGCCTAGTTGGATCTATTAACCCAACTAGTAAGGGACTTGACAACCCCCAAGTTAACCGATATTGAAATGGAAAGGCAGAGAGGTTCCCAATTTTTAGACCGTATTAATCAGCTACCCATACCTGTCAAATTCAAAATTCTGACATGGAAGAAGTACACTAGGCTGAAGGACTTAGCATCTCACGTTCACAACTTTGAACTACTGATTGATTTATAGGGAGTTCGGGATGATGCCAGGTGCAGGATCTTCCTGGCCACCCTGCCAGAAATTTCCCAGTAATGGTTCTTCAAGCTACAGCCAGGGTCGATTACATCATGGGATGGATTTGTACGCACATTCTATTCCTGATTCTCCTCAACAATACCTCTTCCCGCCGAGCTGAATGACCTGGTGGACATAAAACAAAGAGATAATGAACCTTTGAAGGATTATATTCAACATTGTATGAGGGAGGCCACCAAAGTGAAATCCCTTAGTGATGACGGTAAATTAATAGCCATCAATTCGGGAGTTAAGGTAAAGAGTGTGTTTCGGAGCAGTTTGATAAGGAAGTCTGCACGTACCACCCAGAAGTTCCTTGATCGAGTAGAGGAATTCATCAAGCTTGAGGAGGCCGAGCGGAAGGTGGATAATCCAACTCAGGCGGGTACCAAGCAGGGGAAAACAGATGTTGGGAATACCACCAACCCTATAGAAGGAGGAAAGAATGGGGCTAAGAATGGAAAACACAGTAATGGGGCTGGAAGTAACAGTAACCAGAATGACAATAAGAAGCCTAAGACCACCGAGCAGCCCAAGCCACGGGAATATGTTCCTAAATTTTCTACTTACTCCATCCTGCTATAGACCTGAGCGGACATTTTTAATGCCACACATGTTGTCGTACCATACAGAAGACCTCCACCAATGAGGAAGGATGTTAATAGATGGGATATGACAAACTTTTTTCGATTTCACAATGACTATGGTCATGAAAATAATGAATGTAACCACCATGAGGAGGAGATAGAATTCCTCATTAGACAAAACAATGTTCATCTGAAGAGGTATGTACGGTCGATTGCCGATCAGCATCCTCAACAGCCTCCTTAACAACCGTCTTAGCAGGTATCAAGGCAGTCAACCTATCCTAACACCACCAGTTGCTGGTCGGTTAGATATGATTTGCGGGGGCCGTATTTAGCCAGCAACTCCGGCAAGGCCTGAGAAATGTACGCTCGTTCCCTTAGGAACGAGCAGGAGGAAGATGTACTGGCTGTCCAGGAGCGTACTCCCAAACAGCCTCACTACGAATGTGAGCTGTTGACGCCGTTTTTCGTCAACAGATAAAAGAAGAGCACAAAAACAATGAATGACAATGGCCAAACGAAACAAACAAATCAAACACACGGTTTTTTACGTGGTTCAGCAGTTTAATCTGTCTAGTCCACGAGTCTCTGTTATTAATTTTAAGATTATCTCTGAAAAATTCTTTAGCATGAATTCTCCAGAGTTTTCTCTCAAGGATCCGATTTTTGGTCCTTTACAATGGTGCATGGCTTCTCTATTTATAGAGAAGGATGCAGAATACTATCCCACATATTTTGGGTAGTTACTCTTTTGTGAATAAAATAAATGGCTTTAAATGCCTATAATCAGATATAAAAGGAAACGTTCCTGAAGACTAGGAAACGCATAACTGACCAAATAATATCCCACGATTCTTGGGGATTTACATTAATAAATGAGGATTACATCTCATATTTATAACACTTGTAAATATTCAAGGTGATTATCGCGTATCTCTAAGGCTTTAGCATCTCAGGTCTCACGTCAGTGTTCGAGCTAATGGAATCTCCCGAGATCACGTGTCTTTCGAGATCGTACGTACATCTAGCTCGAGACCCCCGATCCGAAGTCATCCCCGAAGATGAGTGTGTTCTCAGAACTACCTTTCGAGATCGAGCTCATATATTCGAGGTCATATATCATACTTTGCAGGCTCGATATACAATCCTTGAGCATACTTCAATCCTTACGAGACCATTTGTTGCGAATCCAACTTTCGAGGTCATATTTACCATGGCTCGAAATCTGGGTATAACATCTTGCCCCCTCAAAAGTATTTGTTCGAATCCTAAGAGAAGGAAACTTTTGAACTACTTTCTCTGGGAACTGTACCGTCACACCTTTGAAAATGGACACGCGTCAGCTAGGTATTGCTCATTTTAGGTACTTGAGTACCTTGGAAACACGCCCATGATCGTCCGTCTGACAACTTTTCGGCGCCTTCTTGTCATTGATCCCCATCTGTTTGATCTAGTGAGGATTTTATTCAATGCTCCTAATTAATTCCGTTTTCCCACCTATATATACAAGACCCCGCTTCATCTTCCCCTTCACTTTTGTTCCTCGTCTGCAAGAGAAGAAGAAAAACATCTCCAGAAACCCCTTGCCACAGTTTCTACTCTGTGCATGTTTTCTCGACCAAAGAAACACAGGAATCCTGGTCTGTTCGAGTTAGTGAGTTCTTTCTTGCAACCTCTTCTTCAGTCGACGATTTCTCTGCAATCACCATCACTGTGTAAGTATGCCATTTTTGTTTTCAGTTTTTTATCCATACTATTCTTATTGTGTATGCTAGTTTACGTTCTTAGCATAATAAGATAGGGGTTTCATTTCGATAGGCTTTCAAGTTTCTTAGACTTCCCCTGCTGGATTTCACATCACTGGTTTATATCCAGTTTTAACGTTTGAGCGAAGTTTCAATTTTCTGGGTTTTGAAAATTTTAGGCCATGTTTCTTATCTACTATGTTTTCGGGTAAAAACCCTTGACCTTGACAAATGCACGAAACCCAAGAATACCCTTTCTGGTTAACCGCCACCTTTCTTTCCCTTGAATCTGAGGATTTTCAAAAAATCTTCGACGCTCCTTTTCTTTCCCGTGGAACACACGCTCTGACTCTTTAGTAAGGGTCTCAATATTTAATTTCTTGTTCCTAAATCCCCGAGCTCATACCATCGAGCTCGTGATTCTTGCATGCATGGCCCTCACCATTTTTTCTTTCTCGTTAGATGTCACAGAATCTGGAAAGACGGTGGGGGTCATTGCGAGCCATCCCTTACGAGCCTAAATCTCCGAGCCCAGAATCGCTGTTCGCCCGGAATTAGCGTCGGATAAAAGAATACGAGCTTGCGCGCGAGCAAGAGGACATTCGATCCCACTATCTCCGTCAGATAGACAAGGTCATTGAAAAGAAGAGAAGGGTTCTTCGGGAGGCTATCTATCCGGAGCCCAACCCAGGACCTAGGCCAATTCCCCTTGACCCTGCGTTAAAAGCCACGGTTGCATATCATCCAGGGGAACTCCAATTTTCTCTAATGGCAGAACCTTCGTCCTCGCAGCCTAGGAGAGAGATGTTTGAAGCCGAGCTATACCAGAGCTCGGTTACCACCACCGACCAAATAACTGACATTTTGGCCCTCCATGGCCTTGGTTCGTTGGACACCCTAAAGTGTCGAGCTCCGGCTAGTCATGAACGGAGCTGTTTCGCCCCTGGGGGCTGCGATGTCAGTGTGAAATATGCGGCCTGGAGCCAGGAACATATAAGGGCAGGAGCTCTGCTGCCCTTGAAGTCCTTTTTCAGAGACTTCACTGATTTCGTTGGGTTGGCTCCATTCCAACTCAACACCAATTCATACAGGGTGCTGTCTGCCCTGAGGTTCTTGTTCCACGAGCTGAGGTGGGAAGGACCTTCACCTCAAGAGATCTTATATCTCTTTTGTTTGAAAAGTAACCCCTCCCGACCTCGGGGAGGGGACGGTTTTTACTATCTCTCAAGCTATCCCAAAGAGACGAAGATTTTTGAAGATCTTCCAAACCACCCTCCTGACTCCAAAAAGGCTTTTTTTCTAGACAGACGGTCTATCCCTGTCTCGACATCGTTCGTTCAGGCGGATTCGTAAGTACTCTTGTTACTTTTATTATTATATATATTTTTTTTTAGCTCGGAATTTTAGCCCTTAAGACCATACTTAGCTTAAATGTGTTTCGCTTTTCAGCTAATTTTAAGCGTCCCACCCCTAATGAAGAAATGACGAGGCACAGAGAGGCCTTGCTCCAGCTTCCTTATGGCAGGAGGTCTCTCTCGTATCTATTACACGAGGACAAGCTCCGAGCTTGCGGGTTGTTGGGAGAGGGCCAGTCAACCTCTGACTGGTCCAGCAAAAAATATGAACGCTGGGAAGAGGTGCCACTGCCTACAGGCGCCCTTCCTCCGAGGAGAGAGAGGAGGCCAACACTCCCAGTTCATCTGAGGAGTCCGCGGTCCGGGAATGAGGCCAATGATGAAGCCTCGAGCTCGGACTCAGATGAAGGTAAAGTCCCCCTACCTCGAGGATGTGGTCCCCCACACTACTAAAACACAGGCCCAATAGGTTAGTCTCGTGCCCACAGGATAGATACCACTTCTACATATGGAGTTGGGTAGACGACTGTGTCCATAGGTTCGATAGTGGGCTCGGGAAATATGATACCATGTACACCACGGACGAGGTGTGGAATGGGATAGCGGTGCAGTACGGGACCAATGACTATAGGGACCTCTCGAGGTTATCCCCTACTTATAGGGAAGGCACTCCCCCCGCCTCCTCTGAAGACGGGGGAATTTCATGGTCCCCAAGCTCGAGCTCGGGGGAGAGTTCCAGTTAGGTTTCCTCCATCATCACTCTATATGTCTGATACCGAAATTACCTGATGTACATTTCTCTTTTACTGACTCAGACTTTTGACTTGTGCAGGCGAGATGGACTTCGATCTTGACACCCTTATTGACAATGCGGGTGCCAAGAGGAGCAAACGCCCCAGGGCAGGTCACTGAAAATTAGCCAGCCGGGGAAAGGCTTCAAGAGATCTAAGAAAACGCCTCCTCCTCCCCCGCCGGCTTCGAGCTCTGCTGCTGCGTCGACTGGCCAGATCAGCGTCCCCACGACAATGCCATCCTCGCAGGCCGTCGTCTCTGCGGTGGCACCGGCCTTGCTGGCTGGTACCCCTGTCATGGTTGAATCCCAACCTCCTGTGGTGGGTCAAACATCTTCTGCTCAGCTCGCCAAGAGACCTTCTGCTTCTCGAGCTCAGAAGCTAACCATCTCCACCCATATGGACTCATATGTGGTGGATAACGCTGCCGGACCTCATGGATCTACGCTGATTTCAGATGTCATGTCCCGGATCGACCAGAGCTACGGCAGTTTCGAGGCTCCTCAGTGGCAGTGCCTAACTAGCACTCGAGACCGCACTGTTCTCTACAAGAAGAGTATCGAGCACACCGCTGCAGTAAGTATTTTTCCATATTTCTTTCGCTTATATCCATGCTATCCTGAGGCTAATGGTGGTTTCTTCCTTTTTTCAGGCTCTTGCCTTCACGGCCCAGCTCAACTACGAGCTTAATAACGAGGTCCATTCGAGCAGGACTCATGCCCAAGAGGCGAAGGACCTCCACCTTAGAGCAAATGATGACTTGAAGGCGGCGAATGCTAAGCTCGAGGCAGTGGTTAAGGAGAGTGAGGATATGGCCAAGGAGCTCGGAAAGCTGAAAACTGAACTCGAGGAGCAAAAGAAAGATAACACCCAGCTTCGGGAGACCAATAAGAAGCTCGAGGAGGACAAGACCGCCACCTTCGACCTCATAGAGGATGTCAAAGCTCGCCTTACTGCCGAGTACAAAGAAAAGAAGGAAAAGGCGGTCGACTCAGCCATGTACCAGATGTGGGCTTTTAACGAAGAGCTGGACACCAGCTTCTTGGGTCCCCACGAGGCGCCGCTTCTCAAGCGATGGAACGCTCGACTCGAGAAGGAAGAGGCCGAACAGCTCGAGAAGGAAAAGGCTGAGCAGCTCGAGAGAGAAAATGCTGCTCCGGGCACCGTTTCGGTGGAAGCTCAGGGGGATAGTCATGTTATTCATCCTGGTGGGTCCAGTGTTCTGATGCTGAGAAGGCCAAGGAGGCTCCTCTTCCTTGAATCTGGCCTCGGGGAGATCAGTTATCGGGGCTGCGTCCCCTTATCTCTGTAATTATTTTAATTTATGCCCAGGGGGCTGATACAATTTCCTTTACTATTCTTTTATATGCTTTACATTTCTTGGCTCGAAATATTTTGCATATTTTTATACTGATGAACCGGTTATGTTTATTTATTCATACAAACATAGTTTGGATTTGGGCTCGAAATTCGATGCATTCATGCATAGTTTATTCGAATTATCCGCTTCCGACCTCGTTATTTATCAAGGTCGGATATTACTTTAACCATGAACTGAAAAGTACTTATATGGTATGTAATATGAATGATTTGGTTATCTTTTTAGTCACTTTTCCTCATCCTCAGTATTTTGGCTCTGAGGTTATGAGTTCGAAACTATTTTTCTTTAAGATATTCCAGCCTCGATCTCGACATATTTCGCAATAGGTTTAGGTTCCCATTTATCATCGATCGATAATTTGGCTGGTTTGTTCCAAACCTGTTGTGTTTGCACATCTGGTTAACTCCAAATATTTTAGGTTCTTGATGGTCGGTTATATCCGAACTATCTAAGCTCGCGTATTTGGTCATATCCAAATACTTTTTTTTTGATAATTCGGTTATGTCCGAACTATCTAAGATTGCTTACTTGGTTACATCCAAATACTTTATGTTTTTGATAATTCGGTTATGTCCGAACTATCTAAGATCGCGTACTTGGCTACATCCAAATACTTTATGTTTTTGATAATTCGGTTATGTCCGAACTATCTAAGATCGCGTACTTGGTTACATCCAAATACTTTATATATATTTTTTATTTTTTAAGCTGGTGGTATGTATACCAATGATGCCCCCTTAATATCCTATGAGTGTGACCATAGGTTATTAAATTAAGAGAGATTGCAAAAATAAAAATACATTACATGTGAAACAAAGCAGACCTTTTATTTGATGAAATTCAGAGACAAACAAACAAACTAGTACAGATAGAAATTCATGGTTACAGGCAACACTTCCTACACTATTGATAATATGGTATAAGGTGTTCGCCATTCCATGCTCGTGGTATCTGGCTCCCATCTAATCTCGCAAGTTTGTATACGCCAGGTCGGATGACTGATTCTATCTGGTATGGTCCTTCCCAGTTTGGCCCGAGCACTCCAGCTGCTGGATCTCGGGTTGCTAAGAATACGCGTCTCAATATCAGATCTCCCACTCCAAACTTTCGATCCGAACCCTTTTATTGAAATATCTTGCGGTTCGTTGCTGGTAAGCAGCATTTCTCAGCTGAGCCTCTTCCCTTTTTTCTTCGATCAAGTCTAGGGTTTCTTCGAGCCGAGTGTGATTTGAATCCTGATCGTAAATTTGAGTTCGAATCGTTGGGATTTCGACCTCGATGGGCAACATTGCCTCGCATCCGTACGCTAGAGAGAACGGGGTATGTCCCGTTGATGTCCGAGCTGTAGTCCTATATCCCCAAAGGACTTGAGGTAATTCCTCGGGCCATCGTCCCTTTGCCTCCTCCAACTTTTTCTTTAGAGAACTCTTGAGGGTTTTGTTAACGGCTTCGACCTGACCATTCGCTTGAGGGTGAGCCACTGATGAAAAACTCTTTATTATACCGTTCTTGTCACAAAAGTTGGTGAATAAGTCGCAATCGAACTGGGTCCCGTTATCAGATACAATCTTTCTTGGTACTCCATATCAGCATAGGATGTTCTTTACCACGAAATCAAGGATCTTTTTCGAAGTTATGGTCGCCAATGGTTCAGCCTCTGTCCATTTTGTGAAGTAATCAACGGCGACCACAGCATACTTTACTCCGCCTTTTCCAGTTGGGAGTGAGCCTATGAGGTCGATGCCCCATACCGCGAAAGGCCATGGGGATGTCAACATGGTCAGTTCGGAAGGTGGAGCTCGGGGTATCGTGGCGAATCTCTGGCATTTGTCGCACTTTTTCACGTACTCGAAAGAGTCCGTTTTAATGGTTGGCCAGAAATATCCTTGGCGTATAATCTTCTTGGACAGGCTATGCCCCCCGGTATGGTCTCCGCAGAACCCTTCATGAATTTCTTCAATGATCTTCTTAGCTTCGGGAGGAGTTACACATCTAAGCAGCGGCATGGAGTACCCTCTTCTGTATAACTTTCCATCCAGAATGGTGTAACGAGGAAGTTGATACATCAACCTTCGAGCTTGATTTCGATCTCTTGGAAGAATTCCATTTTCGAGATAATCAATTATTGGACTCATCTAGGTTGGTTCTGTTTCAATCATACACACATCTTCCTCGTCTGGCTCAGTAATGCTGGGTGCTGATAGGTGTTCTACGGGTATAACATTCAGCTCTTCATTTTCGGCGGAAGTGGCGAGCCGAGCTAAGGCATCTGCATTTGAGTTTTGTTCTCGGGGAACCTGTTCGATTGCATAAAACTCGAAATACTCTAATGCGGATTTTGCCTTCGCCAGATAAGCTGCCATTCTTGTGCCACGAGCCTGGTACTCCCCCAAGATTTGATTAACCACGAGCTGGGAGTCGCTGTAGCAATGTATAGCTTTGGCCTTGAGCTCTTTTGCTATTCGTAGTCCCGCAAGTAGAGCCTCGTATTCAGCTTCATTATTAGATTCTTTAAAACCAAATCTTAAAGCAGAGTGAAATTTGCTTCCTGCAGGAGTGATCAGAATAACTCCTGCCCCCGCTCCATTTTCATTTGACGAGCCATCGACGTAAAGTTTCCACAGCTCGTGGGCCGTGGTTCTTACCTCGTCGTCGGCAATACCAATGCACTCCACTATGAAGTCTGCCAAGGCTTGTGCCTTAATGGTCGTTCTTGGATGGTAAGTGATCTCGAACTGTCCGAGCTCAACAGCCCATTTAAGGAGCCGACCTGACGCCTCTGGTATAGAAAGGACTTGCCTAAGTGGTTGATCTGTCAGTACATGGAGGGGATGTGCTTGAAAGTAGGGGCGGAGCTTGCGAGATGAGTGGATTAGGCTGAGGGCAAGCTTCTCCATTAATGGATATCTTGACTCTGCCCCCAGTAATCTTTTGCTGATGTAATAGACAGGTCTCTGCAATTTCTCTTCTTCTCGAACGAGCACCGCGCTTATCGCGTGTTCGGTAGTTGAGAGGTATAGGAACAATACTTCTCCCGTCTCAGGCTTCGATAGGATGGGCGGTTCAGCTAAGTGCTTTTTGAGCTCCTGAAAGGCCAGCTCGCACTCCTCTGTCCATTCAAACTTCTTACTTCCTTTCAATAAGTTGAAGAATGGAAGGCCACGATCCGTTGACTTCGAGATGAATCTGCTCGGGGCGGCCATCCTGCCAGTCAAGCTTTGGACATCTTTATGCTTCCGAGGTGAAGGCATATCAATCAGGGCCTTTATTTTGTCGGGATTAGCCTCGATCCTTTGAGAGTTGACAATAAAGCCCAGAAATTTTCCCGAAGATACCCCAAAAGTGCACTTCTGAGGATTTAGCTTCATGTTGTATTTCCTGAGTACGCCAAAGCACTCTTCGAGATCATCAACATGGTTCTTGTTAAGTTGAGACTTTACAAGCATGTCATCAACTTAAACTTCCATGTTGTTCCCTATTTGCTCTAAAAACATCATGTTTACGAGCCGCTGGTACGTGGCTCCAGCATTCTTGAGTTCGAATGGCATGACATTGTAGCAGTAGAGCCCTTTATCTGTGATGAAGCTCGTATGCTCTTGGTCGGGGGCATGCATGGGAATCTGGTTATATCCAGAATAGGCATCCATGAACGACATCAGGCCATGCCCTGCCGTGGCATCCACGAGCTGGTCAATTCTTGGCAGCGGAAAACAGTCTTTGGGGCAGGCTTTGTTGAGGTCTGAGTAGTCAATGCAGGTTCTCCACGTCCCATTGGGCTTCGGGACCAACACTGGATTGGCTACCCAGTCAGGGTAAAAAGCGTCCCTAATGAAATTGTTTGCTTTCAGCCTGTCAACTTCCTCCTTTAGTGCTTTCTTTCTGTCTTCGTCCAGCTGTCTTCGCTTTTGTTGCTTCGGGGGAAAGCTTTTGTCTATATTCAATGCGTGGCTCGCTACATTCGGGCTTATCCCCACCATGTCTGAGTGTGACCATGCGAAGACATCCTGGTTTTTCTTCAGAAAGCAAATTAATTGCTATTTTGCCTCGTCTTGGAGGTGTTTTCCGACCTTCACCTTCTTCGAGGGATCAGCTTCCTCGAGCTGAACTTCTTCGAGCTCCTCCAAAGGTTGGAGGTCAACTTTCTCCTCAATCCTTGGATCGATTAACTCGTCAATTTCTAAAACTGTTCCATCTTAATTTTGTATGATAACGAGTGCCTGAGCGCTCGTTTGTTTCTTTCCCCTCAAAGAAATGCTATAGCACTCCCTTCCTGCCAATTGATCTCCTTTTAAAGTCCCGACCCCGCTTGGGGTTGGGAACTTAAGGGCCAAGTGCCTCACAGATGACACTGCCCCCAGCCCGACCAGGGCGGGTCTCCCGAGCAGTACATTGTAGGCAGATGGTAAATCTACCACCACGAACTCCATCATCTTGGTCACCGAGACCGGATAGTCTCCCAAGGTCACAGTGAGTTCAATGGCTCCCATACAAGCAGTCCCTTCTCCTAAAAAGTCGTACAAATTAGTTGCACATGCCTTCAGGTCGCGAAGGGAGAGTCCCATTTTCTCGAAGATCGCCTTATAAAGAATGTTGACCGAGCTCCCATTATCTATGAGAACTCGGCGGACTCTCTTGTTGGCAAGCTGAAGAGTAATAACCAATGGGTCATGATGAGGGAACTGAACATGAGATGCGTCCTCCTCAGTGAAGGTTATCGGTTGCGTTTCAACCCTTTGGCTTTTTGGTGCCCTAGGTTCGGGTTTATAAGGAGACCCGTCCCCTGTCTTCAACTCGTTAACGTATCGCTTTTGAGCATTTCTGCCCCCTCCCGCGAGATGAGGCCCTCCCGAGATGGTTATTACATCCTCTCCATCAATCGGCGGGGGCCTGTCTTCTTCCCAAGATCAGGAGTTATTATTTTGTGCCGTCGAAGGCGCGGCTACTCTCTGACTCGCAGTAGTCTGTCCAGTACTCTGGTTTTTGACGTACTGCCGGAAATAACCTCTCGAGATCAACCCCTCGATCTCGTCCTTCAGCTGTCGACATTCATCAGTGGTGTGTCCGGTGTCTCTATGGAACCGGCAATACTTACTAGAATCCCTTTTGGACTTTTGATTTCTCATTGGGTCCGGACGCCTGAAGGGGACCTGGTTTTCATTAGCCAGGTATATGTTTTCCCGAGACTCGTTGAGTTCGGTGTGTACTTTATATACGGAGAAATACCTTTCTCCTTTCTTTTTCTTTCCTCCTTCGGCCTCGGGGCTATTTCCCTCGCTCTTTTTCCTCTTGGAGGGATTCTCCGAGGCAGGCTGTGGAGCTCCTTGGTCAGCCGAGGTTGAGGCGGAGTTAATGTTTATCGTTGTAGTTTTGGTTTGCGAGGTCGCCTTCAGCGTTGACCTCGCCTCCTCTACATTTACAAATCTCTGCGCCCGTCTGTTAAATTCGGTTATTGACCTCACCGGTTTCCCTTGCATGTCATCCCAAAGGGCACTTCCGGGTAAAACACCAGCTCGAATAGCCATCAGGTGCCCACTGTCATCCACATCTCGAGCTCGGGCGACCTCTAGATTAAATCTTGCCAGATAGCTTTTCAGTGTTTCGCCCGGCTGTTGTCGGACGTTAGTCAAAGTGGATGCCTCTGGTCTGACTCCCATCATAGCTCGGAACTGCTTCTTGAAGTCTCTAGACAACTGATCCCATGAAGTTATCGAGTGCCTCTTGTACTTTTCGAACCAACTCTTAGTAGGTCCGGCCAATGATGTTGGAAACAACATACACCTGAGCTCGTAACCCACGTTACTAGCTCTCATAATAGTGTTGAATGTACTCAGGTGACTGCATGGGTCGGTTTTTCCTTCAAAAGCTGGGACGTGAGGAATCCGAAACCCTTGAGGAAACTGAGTGTTAGAAATATTGGGAGCAAACGGCTCGAGCTCCTCATCAGAGTCCTCGTATCGACCGTTCCCTCGTTCATTCTTTAAAAGCCTAAAGGCTTTTTCGAGCTGATCAATCCTTTCTTGGACTGGGTCCTTAGGCGATGTCTGGAATTGACAGTCATTGATCATGATCCCAGGTTCGCGTCTCTGTGAGGGATCTCTACGCCCATTTAGGTGATTCCTTAGGTCCGGATTCTTCTGATCTCCCTTCCCCTACTCTGATTTAGATGATTTCGCAGGTCAGAACGATTCTTGCGACTTCCAGTATTTTTACGACCTCGGTCGCGTTTACTGACGGACCTAGTCTCTCCGGACTCGTCACTGGTGAAACTCATTGATCGGTCATTTTGCGATGGGTTCTTCCCATGTCGCCTCGTTTCCGTAGTGCGAGACCGGGACGTCTAACTTTTCTCAGATTGTGCGCCTCTCCGCTCCTGGAAAGTCTCCCTGTGTCCTTGTCTATCCCCCGTACTCCCTTGATCCTGATCCCGAACAAGTTGAGCGTTTCTGCAGGGAGGTGAAGGATATCTTATGGGAGACGGAGGGAACTGTATAGGCGACGGTGGTTGCCTCCCTTGCCTCGGCCTAGAGGGTCCAGAATTTGCCCGAGATGGGTCAGTCGCGTTCGGTGCGCTACCAGGAACCTGAGTCCGAGCCTCGGTAGGAGCTCGGTTATTCTCAGTTCCTGCAGGCACTTCCACAGGTGGATTAGGCGGGACCCGAGCTCGGGTACTCCTCTGGGGCCTAGGAGGAGCAGATGGCTCTGCTGGTGCCGGACGTTGAGTCGGCCTCCTCGTGGCAGCATCTTTTCGTGGTCGTCCACGGGGCCTCCGGGGAGGAACATGCACGTCCCTTGGAGGAGGGACTTGGTTTTCGCGCGGAGGCAGGGGCTGTGCCACCTGTGCCTCTGCGGCCATCCTGGTCAACTCCTCATTCCGTTTGTTGGCTTCTGCCAACAGCTGTTTCAACTGCCGGTTTTCCAGTTCTACAATAGGAACGTAACGCTCAGGATAGTTGTACATATCCTCATCCCTCGGTGGAGGCGGTGGTCCCCGGGAATCGGAGGACCCACTTCTCTCCTCAGACTCCGGGTTCTCCATTGGTTGTTTTCCAGGACGTCTTGGGTAGCTTTCATCAGGGGTGTTCTGATTGTTTGTCGCCATGAATCTCTCAGGGATGAATGCTTAAGGCTCTCAATGAAAGCACCAAACTGTTGACGCCGTTTTTCGTCAACAGATAAAAGAAGAGCACAAAAACAATGAATGACAATGGCCAAACGAAACAAACAAATCAAACACACGGTTTTTTACGTGGTTCAGCAGTTAAATCTACCTAGTCCACGAGTCTCTGTTATTAATCTTAAGATTATCTCTGAAAAATTCTTTAGCATGAATTCTCCAGAGTTTTCTCTCAAGGATCCGATTTTCGGTCCTTTACAATGGTGCATGGCTTCTCTATTTATAGAGAAGGATGCAGAATACTATCCCACATATTTTGGGTAGTTACTCTTTTGTGAATAAAATAAATGGCTTTAAATGCCTATAATCAGATATAAAAGGAAACGTTCCTGAAGACCAGGAAACGCATAACTGACCAAATAATATCCCACGATTCTTGGGGATTTACATTAATAAATGAGGATTACATCTCATATTTATAACACTTGTAAATATTCAAGGTGATTATCGCGTATCTCTAAGGCTTTAGCATCTCAGGTCTCACGTCAGTGTTCGAGCTAATGGCATCTCCCGAGATCACGTGTCTTTCTAGATCGTACGTACATCTAGCTCGAGACCCCCGATCCGAAGTCGTCCCCGAAGATGAGTGTGTTCTCAGAACTACCTTTCGAGATCAAGATCGTTTCGAGCTCATATATTCGAGGTCATATATCGTACTTTGCAGGCTCGATATACAATCCTGGAGCATACTTCAATCCTTACGAGACCATTTGTTGCGAATCCAACTTTCGAGGTCATATTTACCATGGCTCGAAATCTGGGTATAACATGAGCCCATCACATTCAGCGAGGAAGACACAAGTCATGTACATCATCCACATAATGATTCGTTGGTGGTAGAAGTACAGATCTCCAATATGATCGTAGCCCGAACGATTATTGACCATGTGTCATCTGCCAACATCCTATTCAAGAGTACCCTGGACAGGATGAATTTAAGCATCAGAGATCTCGAACCATACAAGTTGTTGCTGTATGGGTTTACAGGGAATGGCATGGCCCTGACAGGAAGCATAAGGTTGTCTTTGATAGTGGGAATGACACCTAACAACAACACTATAATGGCTTTGTTGTGGTAATCGACATCCCATCTCCGTACAATGTTATGATAGGTCGACCGGCCCTGTATGACCTCTGGGCAATCACGTCAGTTTTCCATATGCTCATCAAATTCCCAACCCGGGCAGGTATAGGATGTCTTAAAGGGAATCAACTGGTGACCAAAGAATGTTATAATTCTTCAGTAAAAAAGGTAGGGCAGCCAACTTGCACCACATAGCTTGCAGGGCTCAATCACCAAAAATAGGATGCAGCCCAAAATTGGCGGGGGCGGGGGGGGGGGGGGGGGGGGGGGAGACATAGACCCTCGTTTTGGGGATATTGATATGGGGGTGGGTCCAGTTGAAGAATTAGAAGAGGTCCTAGTTGACCAAAATCACCCGACCAGGGTTGTCAAGGTAAGGAAAGATTGTCTGGGAACATAAGATCTGCCTTGATCCAGTTCCTATGGAATAACCAAGATGTGTTCGCCTGGTCTCATGATGACATGGTAGGGATCTTCCCAACCATTTTAAGCCACACCCTCAACATCAATACCGAACACTTCAAGCCCGTACAGCAGAAAATGAGGTTATTGGATCCAACAAGGGCAAAGTCATTAAAGGAAGAAGTGGAGAAGCTACGAAATAATGACTTCATTAGGAAAGCTTTCTACCCAGTATGGGTGTCTAATCTCGCATTTGTGTCAAAGCCTAATAACAAATGGAGGGTGTGCATAGATTTCACTGATTTAAATAAGGCATGCTCGAAGGTTTGCTTCCCACTTCTGAGATTTGACCAGCTGGTGAACGCTACAGTCGGCCACGAGATCCTAACTTTTATGAATGCCTATTGGGGATACAATGAGATAAGTATACATCCGCCCTACCAGGAGCACACCAGCTTCCACACGGATGTGGGGCTGTACTGTTATAAAGTTATGTATTTTGGCCTGAAAAATGTTGGAGCCACGTATTAGCGATTAGTAAACCATATGTTGAAAGATCAAATAGGAAATAACATGGAGGTTTACTTGGATGATATGTTGGTGAAATCCAAAAAGGTTGGGGGGCACATTGAAGACTTGGAGGAATGCTTCAATATCTTAAGGCAGTATAGAATGAAATTGAACCCCTTAAAATGCTCCTTTGTTGTGGGGTGGAGAAATTTTTTGGGGTTTATAGTGAACTCCCTGGGAATTGAAGCAAACCCTAAAAAGATAAAGGCATTGCTGGACATTCCCTCACCAGTCAGGATCAAGGATGTGCAGAGTCTAACAGGATGCATAGCAGCACTTAGCAGGTCCGTGTCCAAATCCACTGATAAGTGTATTCCGTTTTTTAATATCCTCGGAGGCACAAAGAAATTTGAATGGAATGAAGAGTTCGAACAAGCCTTCCAACCCCTAATGTAGCAACTGGTACAACCCCCGGTCCTTTCAAAACCTCTAGGGGTGAAGAACTGTGCATATATCTAGCAATAACTCAACACACCGTCAGTGCAGTCCTGGTCAGAGAAGAAAACAAGATCCAACATCTAGTCTACTATGTTTTTAAAACATTGGTCGAAGCCGAGAGAAGGTATCCTTTAAATAAAAAATTAACTTACTGCATGCTCCTGTTGTCCAGAAAACTTCGTCCATACTTCCAAGCTCATCCCATAAAGGTCCTTATGGACCAACCATTGTGCCATGTCCTACTAAATCTAGACACCTCTGGTCAGTTACTAAAATATTCTATAGAGCTCGGGCAGTATGAAATCATTTACCAGCCCTGAACAACCATTAGAGGCCACGCTCTTGCAGATTTTGTAGCTGAATGTACCGGGCTGACAGGAACAGATGAAGAAATGGCCGAGCAGTCACCAGAGTCTGGACCACTGCACAATCTAGATGTTGGGCAGAACACTGAGCTCCCATCATCCAGTACTGTTCATTCCGAGGAAAAACCCCAATTATGGAAGCTGCACGTCGATGGCTCATCTACCGATCAGCTGTATGGAGCTGGACTAACAATAATCACTCCTGAAGGGAAACGCATCCATTGTGCACTTCTTTTTGGATTTAAAGCATCCAATAATGAAGCAGAGTATGAAGCATTAATCGCGGGGCTGAGGTTAGCAAGGGAAGTGAAGGCTAAAGTCTTGGACATATATAGTGATTTGCAATTGGTTGTCAATCAAATCCTTGGTGAGTACACTGCTCGGGGAGAAAAAATGATGGACTATCTTGATAAGATCAAAGACCTGCTTGCTCAGGTCAAGAGATGCAATATCCAACAGATACGAAGAGAACGAAATGCCACAGCAGATGCACTGGCTAGACTAGCCATTAGTGCTGTGATAAACAAAGCCAACTTGGTTCCTATAGAATCAAGTATCAACCTGCCAAAACTAGTCTTTCTTATAGACAACATTCCATTCTGGATGACCCCGATTGTAGCTCATCTGGAACCCGGCATCTTGCCCAATAGTCGCAATGAATCCAGAAAATTAATAAGAAAATTGCTCGATATATAATCCTGGATAGGATTATGTACAGAAGAGGGTTCTCCATGCCATTACTCAGGTGTGTCAACCAAACAGAATCAGGACGGCTGCCGGAGGAAGTTCATGAGGATTTCTGTGGGAACCATGCAAGGGGGGTAGAGTCTATCTAAGAAGATTTTAAGACAAGGCTATTTCTGGCCAACTATGAACAAAGATGCCTTTACATATGTTCGAAGATGTGATAAGTGTCAAAGATTTTCCAAGATACCTCAAGCAACCCCAAATGTGCTTACTCAAATGCAGACTCCATGGCCCTTCGCAATTTGGGGAATTGACCTCATTGGTCGGTTACCAAAGGGAAAGGGAGGAGTTCAGTATGCAGTCGTGGCAGTTGATTACTTCACCAAGTGGACGGAAGTCGAGCCATTGGCAACCATCACCTCCAAGAAAGTATTGGACTTTGTGGTGAAAAATATAATCTGCAGATTTGATCTACCCCAGAAGATAGTGTCCGACAATGGCACCGAGTTTGACAACCAACTGTTTACTGATTTCTGTGCCAAGCATAGCATCACAAAATGTTTCTCAGTAGTCTCACACCCCTAAGAAAACGGGCAGGTAGAAGCAGTTAACAAAACTCTCAAAGACACCCTGAAGAAGCGTCTGGAACTAGCTAAACAAAATTGGCCTAAGAAATTTCCTAAGGTACTCCGGTCATGTAGGACTACCGAGCGAACAGCTGCTGGTGATACCCCCTTTGCACTCACGTATGGGTATGATGCAATGTTGCAAGTCGAGATGACTCCACCTTCTTATAGATGTACAGTGTACGACCAAGATCGTAACCACCAATTGCTGGTTGAGTCCTTAGACCAAATTAAAGAAAGACGCGAAAAGTTCAATATATGCTTGGCTGCCCACCAGCAAAAAGTGGCCCGGTACTTCAATTCTAGAGTTAAGAAACAAAAGTTTGACGTTGGAGATCTAGTCTACGAAGAATATTCCCATAAACTCGAGATGCCTCAGCAGGAGTGTTAGGGCCAAGCTGGGAAGGTCCTTACCAGGTCACAAAGATAGTATCGCCCGACACGTACAAGCTAGCACGGTATGACCAAGATCTCCAGTTAGTACCTGTCCCCCGTTACTGGAATGAGGAACACTTGAGGAAGTACTACCAATAAAGATTATCTTTAAGTGATCGTTGACTGGTCAGTACAGGCACGAACTGCCCCTACCACTGACTAGCTAAAGTTAGCTATATTAATTATGCACAGGCATGTTTTGCCCATTTATTGTAATGATTAATATTTATGAATGTAAGCTACATTGTAGCGACGCAGCTTGTATGGTTAACTTTTAAATAATAAGACACATTTTTTGTCCATTTGTACGAGCCTTATTTTTACAATGATTATTTTCCTGATTACTGATTTATTTCATGGATTGTCGGCAGTGTGTGAAACCTTTATAGGTTTTGGCAAACCTAAGTACCCCCGAACAGGTTATTACGAACAGCTCTGGTCAATTAGCAAGTGACCAAGAGGATAACCCAAGAGTTATGAATCTTGCTTAGTCACTTGGGGGGGCACCATAGTCATACATGGACAAGCAGAGAGAAAAAGACTTAGAAACATTAATTTTTATCAATGTTAAATTTCTTGTGCGTTGCTCGGTATGTACCAAGCAACAAAAAGAGCCATAAAACAATTTCTGTGGATAGGGTTGAGCAGATTTTGTTTACAACTTATTCAAAAAAATTGAACAGCTTCGATTTACAGAGCCGCATAGCTCCAAAAACAATATACGTCGAGTAGCAAGGAAAAATAAAAGCACGAGCAGATATATAGCAAAAATGATAAGCATTTTATAAAAAGGTAAAAGATTGCTCGAGATTAAAGGTTGCTTGGCTCAGCCATTTTTGTCTTTGCAAAAATAATAACAGGTAAAGTTTATCAAGAGCCCTGGATTTGTTGGTCAGACTCGGCGACGACAAAGGTTTCGGCAAGGAAGCTGCTAGACTGGTCAGCAGGGGTCGGAGCCTCAATTAGAGCACTCGGACTAGAGGGAAAGACATCTTTTTCAGGGGTCGTTATAATTGGCTCAGTGGGTGGCACAGCAGATTCGAGCTCAGAGGTTGGAGGCTGCTTGGTATGGACAATCCGAGCCTCGTTCTTCTCCCGCTCAACACAGTAGTGCATAAGCTCATCATAGGCCTCTCCCAGATAACTAAAGTCCATCATCTTGTTGCGAACCAAGAAATCATAGAAGGTGCTCATACCAAAGTCCCCCAAAGCTTTAGCATTAACGACCCTATTAATTTTCTCTTTCTCAAGAGCCTTTGCCAGCTTTTCTTTTTCCTCCTGAGTGGCCCTCCCATCAGCAGCATTCTTCTCCTTTAACTCCTCAATCCTCCTCTCCAACCAGTTAACGTCAATATTTCTCTACTTGGGAGCATATTTGATCCCCTCGTTTTCCTTAGTATTATGCTCGGCAACCTGTTGAAGATGCTAGACTTGCTCGATCAGTTGGGCAACCTAAGAGGCTTTATCCTTGAATTCTTTCACTAAGTCGATCACATGTTTACTCACCCCCTTGGCTCAGTAATGAGCGTAGCTAAGAGCCGACATACCTCGCAATATTAAATGAAGAAATTCAGAACAAGTAACAAGAGAAGAAAGACCAGTCAGAGATCAAACAAATTCATTAGTTACCCTGGTAACATCTTGAAGACCGGTGCTAGTAATGAAGTCCAAAGATTTTCTACTAAGGGTATCCATCAATTCGGTTTGGGAGGTAGACACCTTTTTTATATGTCCTTGCTGAATAGCCAGAGCTTTCTTCAGAGGTCTGTGGACCTCCTCAGCAGGATCCTTAATAGTGTTTTCTGAAGCTTTGCTCGGGCTAGTCAACTCTTGTACAGTGGTCGTATGGGTAAGTTCCTCAACAGAGAGTACTTTTCCTTTTCCCGATTTGCATGATGGGGTGGCTTCCTTTTTTCCAAGAAAAGGCCTTATCAAGGGTCTTCTCGATCCGCTTGGTAGTTCCGGTAGGAGGGTTGGCTTTTTGACGCTTAGCCGGGGGAACCTCGCTGCTAGGACCACTTGTGTGTGCTTATGGGCAAACTTCATGAAAAATACAAATGACATATCTACAAAATTAAAACAAAGGATTAGAAAAAGTGTCAAGTAAGGTCAAAGCAAACAAACAAAAAATCATCATAATTAGGCAAAAAGTAAAAGTAAGTTGTGGAAAGAGAGTCAGATCACCCTCTTCAGCTCCCCCCGAGAAGTTGACTGCCTCGAATGGAAGACCCCCATCACTATTTGACGAGTTTGAGTCTATATGCTCTACTGCAGAATCCTTGCCCTTTCTAGGCTGGGGGTGATAGCAGTTTTGGGAGTGTCATGCTTGGCAGCCTTCTTAATGACAACTCCAGCCGAACATCTAGTTCGGTGAGCCACGCAGGGTCTGGATGGAGGGATTGATACTCTGGCTTGCTTCTTAGTGGGTGGTGGACTAGGAGATTCAATGTTGGACGGAGGTTTCCTAGGTGACTACCTGGTAGGGGTGGCATCCTTGGCCCTCGTCTTGGGATCAGGGTAGAGCTCAGCGGATACAAGTCTTTCTACGGCGATCAAGTCCACCAGATCTTTGTAGCAAGGATCCATAGCAGCTAGTTTTTTGGCTCATATCTCCATTTCTTTGGTGGGGGCCTGCCAGTTAAAGGGGCCATTGTGACAGAAGAACAGGCGATTAGCAGCGATGTTCTCTATGACGAAGTATTGCCTGGCGTACTCCCCAACCTTAGAGATACCTTCGGTATTCGATAAGTAAATGTTTGAGTCCTAGTGGCTAAAGAAAAAATACCCAGACATACCTTCTCGACTACTGGATTTAAGGTCAAAGAGATAGTTTATCTCGTGTGCAGTCGGCACTGGCCAGTTTAAGGATTGGTATAAAACATAGAGGGCTGAAAGGAACCGGATGCCCTTAGGACTAATTTGGGTAAGGCAACGCCCGAAATAATCTGCCACACTGCGGAAGTATGGCAGAAGAGGAAGGGTGGCGCCCGCGTTCATATGAATTCTACTCCAGGCACAAAATTGGGCTGCAGGGTGCTTGGTAGTTTGTACAGTGGCAGGTTTGAGGATGGAAACATCTCTGAGATGGAAGTGCTCTTTGATGTTCTGAAATTACTTGTCAGAAATAGTGCTCTTAAGAGCTACGTACAGGGGGCGTCCTTTGTCTCTGAGGAAGGGTTAAGGATGGCCTCGGTATGGATCTTTGTGGCATAGTCAGTTTCAGTTTCCCCTTCTTGCCCTAAGGAGCTCGGGTCTTCCTCAGCGGGTGGGACCCCATGCATGACCCCAATGGTGGTACGACATGCCACATGAGGGTCTTCTTCCTCTATACCGTGGTTAGTGTGTTTCATGCAAGCCATCGAACAGTTCGGTGGTCACCTCCCCTCTATGCATACAAGAAAAAGGGAAAGGTGAGGCGAGAACACCGAACAGTGGTGGTCGGTAGAGATTCATAAGTTATACCAACCAGCCCTAAACAAACATAGGACAACATGTCGAACCGAGGGTAGATAAGATTTAAAACAAGGGAGCCCAAGAAAGTGGCAGGTTTTCCCCAAAACAATTTTTGCGTGGTGTTCTTCATGTTCTTTTAAGAACACCGGATGTAAATCAACAGAAAGAGGAAGTCAAAATCCAATTTTTACAAAATCAGTGGTTCAAAAAGGTTATCCAAGTCGAGAGCCACTCAAAATAGTCATCTATTTATGGAGTCAAGCAACATACATTCAAGAAATTTAGGGATTCAACAAGAAAATTACTAACAGTCACAATAAAAAAAACACAAAGAAAAAAAAGAGCATCTTGCATGAGTTAGAGGAATAACAAAAATAAAAACCTAGAAAACTTAATTGCTGCAGTATTATGGCGCCGGAGACGAGTTCGTGGTGCGACGTAGGGATCAGAATATAGGCTAGCTCTCTCGGACAGACTGGGAGATGGAGACTTAGGGTTTTCCAGGTCAGCTCTGGTTTGTTTGAAGTAGAAAAGAAGGTAAAAAAAAAAGAGGAAAGGAACGAGCAACCCTATTTATAAGCAAGGAAAAATGAGCTCCTCCCTGTAGGAATTCAATGCGTCCATCCACTCAACAGTCCCCTCGGCCACCGCAGGCACATCTCCCCAGACACGTCAGCACATACGCATGCATAACTCTCCAATCACTTTGCCTCAGCCGCCAAGTAACTACACGGTACAATGAGTGGAGGACTATTATGGCACTTTATGGTTCCAAAAAGAGGCAGGAAAAACTGAAAGGTCATTTCTTGGAAATACTAAGGCTATTAACTACACCAGGTGTTATGCCACGTAGCAAGGGGCGTGTACCCCCGACTGGGCTGGACGGTATGGTCCCCAGAAAAAAAAAGTTTCCATGCTACTTACCACCATCGCAAACTTGGGGGGAAAATGTTATTTAAAAAATTGACATGTCTAACGTGGCATTAAGTTTGGACACGTGGAATAGACTAAGCAGACCCCCCCCCCCCCCCCCCCCCCGCAGGCTGATCAATGTATACCTACAGGATATAGGACAAGTTACCACTCGGCATACTCTCACTGAGGCCCAGCTGGTAAGGGGTATTTGTACTTGATGGTAACCTTGTTCAAATCCCTGTAGTCTATACACATTCTCAGAGTCCCATCCTTCTTCTTCACAAAAAAAAAACGGAGCACCCCAAGAAGCTAGGTCTAATGAACCCCAAGTCTAGAAGCTCTTGCAATTGTATCTTCAATTCCTTTAACTCTGCCGAAGCCATCCTCAAGTGTTCCTACTAATAACCAATTAATCCCATCACGTCCAACTAATTACCAAATACTTATTCATTATTCAATAAATCCCAAAATATTCTCTAAATTCCCAAAATACCCCTAGGTTCCGCCGAGCCGAGTATTAAACCCCCGCTGTGACTATTTCGCTAATCCGGTCACTAGGACCGTCTCGAGCCATATACTATGAATATATTCACAGAATAATGTGGTCTCAACCATTTATCACATATAATCACATTTATGCCCTCAACGGGCCAAAATTACAAATATGCCCTTATGAATAATAAATGACCCACATGCAAATTTAATACTCATAAAGATGCATATAATATACTCACATAATCATATTAATCATGCATGACACATAGTTACGCATTTAATCAATTAACACACATATCCAATTATGCCCTCATGGCACGCTAATTAAGGCACTAAATCCTATTAGCAATTTTGATTCGTTAAAACTATCCCCTCCTACTGAGAATTGCTTCCTCAAAATTTACCTAAATAAATCGGGATACTGATCCTGCATAGCTAACTCAAGCTCCCAGATCTCTTCTTCGACCTTGCTATTCCTCAACAATAATTGGACTAGAGGAATCATCTTATTCCATAGAACCTTGTCTTTCTTGTCTAGGACCTGATCCGGTCGCTTTTCATATGACAAATATGTTTGTAATTCCAAATCTTCATATCTTAACACATGAGTCGTATTTGAGACGTACTTTTGAAGAATAGAGATGTGGAATACGTCGTGAACCCCTGATAACGATGGTGGCAGAGCCAATCTGTAGGCCATCTGCCCAATCCTCCCCAGGATCTCAAAAGGTCCTATGAATCTAGGGCTTAACTTGCCCTTTTTCCCAAACCTCCTCACTCCTCGCAGTGGTGACACTCGCAGAAACACATGGTCCCCTACCTAGAACTCCACGCCCCTATGCTTAAGATCAGCGTAGCTCTTCTATCTACTCTATGATGCGAGCATTCGAGCTCAGATTTTCTCAATAGCTTCGTTAGTTTTCTGAACCATCTCCAGTCCCAAATACTTCCTCTCACCCATCTCATCCCAATGAATGGGTGATCTACATCTCCTTCCATACAACATCTAATATGGAGCTACTCCAATTGTCGATTGATAGCTGTTGTTTTATGAAAACTCAATCAACAGAAGGTACTTACTCCAAGATCCCTCAAAGTCAAATACACACGCCCTAAGCATGTCTTCCAATATCTGAATTTTCCTCTCAGACTATCCATCTGTCTGAGCTTGAAAGGTATTACTAAACTTCAACTAAGTCCCCATAGCCTTCTGCAACCCACCCCAAAAATTGGAGGTAAATGTGGGATCCCAATCTGATACTATGATTGAGGAACCCCATGGAGACGTACAATCTCCCTCACGTACAACTTCGCGTACTGGTCCACAGTATAGGTCATCCTCACTGGTAGTAAGTGAGTTGACTTAGTGTATGTCTACTATCACCCACACCGAGTCATGTAGCCCCACTGTCCTGGGTAAACCTCCCACAAAATCCATTGTAATGTCTTCCCACTTCCACTAAGGAACACGCAAAGGTTGTAGAAACCCCGCTGGTCGCTGATGCTCAACCTTCACCTGCTGACACGAAGAAACTTGGCCACGTACCCCACTACGTCCTTCTTCATCCCAAGCCTCCAATATAAAGTCTGTAGATCCTGATACATCTTTGTGGTGCCTGGATGGAGTGAGTATGGTGTAGTATAGGATTCATAAAGTATCTCTCGTTTAATACCCACATTCATCGGGATACAAATCCGACCTTTATACCGTAGTAAACCTGTCTCTAAAATAGTATAATCCTTAGCCAGTCCAGCTAGGACATTCCCTCTAACCTCCTGCAACTATGAATCATCCATCTGACCCTCTCTTATCCTCTCTAGGAGGGTCGACTGTAAAGTAATATTGGCTAACTGACCCACAACTAACTCTATACTTGCTCTAGACATCTCTTCTGCTAACTCCTTTGATATTTATTTAGAACTAAATAACTTTCCCGGGCCCCTCCGGCTCAACGCATCCACCACTACATTGGCTTTCCCTAGCTGATAAAGGATATCACAATCATAGTCCTTCATCAACTCCAGCCAATGTCTCTACCTCATGTTTAAGTCCTTCTAGGTGAAGAAATACTTCAAGCTCTTATGATCGGTGTGTATCTCGCACTTTTCCCATACAAGTAATGTCGCCAAACTTTTAGTGTTAATACCACCCCTGCCAACTCCAGATCATGGGTGGGGTATCATTGTTCATACTCCTTCAGCTACCGTGACGCAAAAGCAATAACCTTCCATTCTGCATCAACATGCATCCCAATCCCAATCTCGATGTGTCACAGTATACTACAAACTTCCCTCCCTCCGAAGTAAGACTTAACACAGAGCAGTAATCATCCGTCGTTTCAGTTCCTGAAAGCTATTCTCACACTTGCATGGCCAGACAAACTTCAGACTCTTCTGTGTCAATTCTATCATTGGAGCAGCAATCTTCGAAAACCCTTCCACAAACCATCTGTAATAGCCCACTAACCCAAGAAAGCTCCTAACCCCCGAGGCATTCCTTGGCCTCGACCAATCTCTCACTGCCTCAACCTTGGCTAGATACACCTTAATCCCACCTCCATCAACAATGTGTCCAAGGAATGTCACTTTTAGTAGCCAGAACTCGCACTTTTTAAACTTAGCATACAACTGATGCTCTCTCAACCTCTGCAAACATGTCGGAGATGTTGTTCATGCTCTGCCTCTGAATTGGAGTAAACCAAGATATCGTCGATGAATATAATCACAAACTGGTCTAGGAAGTCCTTGAACACCCTATTCGTCAAATCCATGAATGTTGTTGGGGCACTGGTCAGACCAAACGACATGACCAAAAACTCATAGTGCCCATACCTTGTTCGGAAGGACGTCTTCGGAATATCCTCGATCCTCAGCTGATGATAACCATATCAAGATCAATCTTCGAGAATATCGTCTTTCCCTACAGCTGATCGAATAGGTCATCGATCCTTGGTAAGGGGTATTTGTTCTAGATGGTCAACTTGTTCAACTCCCTGTAGTCTATGCACATTCTCTGAGTCTCATCCTTCTTCTTCACAAACAAAATCGGAGCACCCCATAGGGAGAAGCTAGGTCTAATGAACCCCAAGTCTAAAAGCTCAAGAAATTGTATCTTCAATTCCTTTAACTCTGCCAGAGCCATTCTATATGGTGCCCTCGGCACTAGCTCTATACCCGGGCTAACTCGATGATGAACTGAATCTCCCAATGCGGCGGCAGTCCCGGTAGATTATCAGGAAACACATCCAAGAACTCACTTTCCAATCTGGTCTCTCCCGGCCCTGCTGGCATAACCTTGGTGGTATCCACAACACTTGATAGAAAACCTATACAGCCTCCCTGTAATAGGTCCCTAGCTCTCAATGATGATATCATGGGTAAGCAGGTTCCATGCATAGCACCCACGAAACAAAGGGATCCTCACCCTCAGGCTCAAAGGCCACCATCTTCTTCCAACAATATATAGTAGCCCTATATCTGACCAGCCCATCCATCCCCAAAATCATATCGAAATCATCCATACTCAGCTCGATCAAATCTACTAATAGTTCCCTACTATTTACCATCACCGGCATTGCTCTAATCCATCTCCTAGAAACTACCAATTCCCTTGTAGGCAGTATAGTCCAAAATCCCACAGAATAATACTCAGTAGGTCTACACAATCTATCAATCACCTTACTAAAAACAAACGAATGTGTAGCACCAGAGTCAATCAATACAGTATATGAAGAGTCAGCACTAGAAAGCTGACCTGTTACTACCGATGGACTAGCCTCGGACTTTGCCTGCGTCAAGGTGAACACTCAAGGTGGAGTCAAGATGTCCACCTTCTCTGGTTCCTCTTTCTTCGTTGTTGGGCAATCCTTCTTGAGGTGTCCCACCACCCCGCACAGACAATAAGCCTTTGCCCGACATTCTCCCAGATGGTGCTTCCTGCATCTCGTGCACTCTGGATAACTTCTCCACGTCTCACCACCTCCCTAGCGGCCACACTGAGCACCCCAACCCCTCCTTTCAGGACCAGCAGTGGTCGAGTGTCAAGGGTCTTCCTCTTCAGATCGCTGGGGCTTCCTCCCCTACCAGACCCTGTGGGTGGAGGCACTGCCCTGCGAACATCCCGTCTTGCAACATTTTCCCTCCAAATCTTATTCTCTGCCTCCTCCGCGGTAACAGCCTTCTCAATAGCCTGGGCATAAGTTGACTGCCCAGGTACCAATGTAATCCTCACATCCCGGGCTATCATAGCATTTAGCCCTCGAACAAACCTATCCTGTCTGGCCACATCTGTGTGCACTAAGTCTGATGCAAACTTTGCTAGCCTATCAAAATTCAGGGAACACTCTATAACTGCCATGCTACCCTGTACCAGTCCCATGAATTCCTTCACCTTTGCTGCCCTGATGGAAATGTTGTGATACTTCTGATTGAATAGATCTCTGAACCCATCCCAACTCAAAGTAGAAATATCCTGAGTCTGTGATGCCACCTCTCACAAAATACGAGCATCCTCCCTAAGCATATAGGTGGCACAGGCCACCCTGTCCTTACCTTCCACCTTCATGAAATCCAGGATAGAGGTGATCATACTCTTCCACTGTTCAGCCTTCAATGGATCTGGTCCTCCCTCAAAGGTTAGAGGATGTTATCTCCTGAATCACTCATAAAGTGGCTTCCACCTATTCCCAACCTCAAGTGGACGTACAACTGGTGCCACACCAGGTGGCAAAATAGGGGCAGCACTCCCTGACGGAGCCTGCTGTCTCAGAAGGAAAATCTGCTCTTTTGGACTTTGTAATCGAGACTGCATATTAGCAAGTATCTGCTGCTAGTTCTTAGGGACTAGCGGAGGGTTCTGGCCCTGCTCATCATTTCAAGCCTCGACCCCTGTGTTGGCTATTCGTATTGATCACCTTGGACACATAGTTATTCAAGTTTATTTGCAATCAATGACTCGACAATCAAGCAATGATGACAAGTTAATAGTCTTTCCATGGTCCACCATTGAAACTCAACCAACAATATACAATAAAGATACAAACAAGCATTTAAAACATTCATTCACATGGAGTAGCAATGCTAATAAGCATGCCTCATCATAATCACATAGTAGTCAAGGGCCAGGCCCTATCAGTATCTCATGCTCCCTATTAATCATACATATTAAAACATTTACATTTCATCTAAGCATGCAATCACATGTATACAATTACCAAACCCTGATTCGAGCTTGTCTTAAGCTACCCAGCGAGTATTCAGGAACCCTTAAACCTAGACCGCTCTAATACTAAGTTGTAACACCCTGGATAACCAAGACCATTGCACTGTGTATTTTAAAATAGTGCAAGACTTGTTAATCAAGTCGTTTGAGCAATAATGTGATCCTAAAGTCAATTATCAGGTTAGGGTTAAAATATTTTTGGTCATAAATAATTAATTTTCACTAAAACATATGTTTGATACACGGGATCCCAAAAACAAGGTATAAGTGGTAATTTAAAATCTCAAAAAGTTAATACAACCAAAAGCCACTCCAATGGAAAAACACAAGTTTTAAGGATCTGTCCACTTAGTTCCCTTGGTCGTGGCGGATGAGCAGCTGACTATGTACACTTCGCCCCCAAAGCTCTCCAACTCATGGTTGGTCTAGCATCCCTTTGCATTTACCTGCAGCACGTAGCACCCGTGAGCCAAGGCCCAGCAAGAAAACCATAAACAACAAGCACATATAACAACAGTAGTATTCAATCAATCTTAACACAACTAGTTCAATTATATAACATAATATAAGCATTAAACTAACCAATGGTACACATATAATCTCAAGTTCATATCTTAAGCAGTTTCACAAGTTTTCATGGTTAGCACGCTTAGGCCAAGGCCCCTGTTTATCTAGCTGACCCTGGCTCTCTTAGGCCAAGCTTCGTTCAGTACGCTTATCATCAGCCCCATCACTTTTAGGATGTTCATACTCATATACATAACAATTGTGCAATCACATAGTACACATATTCATTTACTGGGAAACTCAGCCCCGTTCACAACCACAAGGGTGCAGTTTTATTACCTCGAATCGTGAGCGAAGAATAAAGAACGGTCCCGATCACGAACCTCAGTTCTAATCCTTAGGGATAGACCTAGTCACAGTGTCATTGGGTAACAATCAATTCCTAATCCAAATAAATATTTAGGAAACAAAAACTAACCTCGGGGGCCTCGAATTCTTCTAAACTGGGTAGTAGAATTCGTCTTGAGCGCTTAGGTTTGAACCCCCGAGCCTACCCAAGCCTAAAAACTATCCTAGGCAAAAGTTCCCTAGGCGGGTCGTGACCTGGCCTTGAGGGTCGCGATGAGCCTCAAGTCAAAGGTGCAGCCACATGCCTCTGGGGAGGCAGACTGAAACTTGCCCCCTAGGGCCGCGACGCGCCCTCTGGTCAGCATGCCCTCTCAGGGCCTTCTGTGCATGCGGGTCGCGGCGCCTAAGAACTGGGTCATGGCGCGCCCCCGCATACCCAGATATCCCTGGGTTTCCAGCATGCTTCCCTAGTCTCCAGCCCAAAATCCAACTAATTATGCTCCCAACTTCCAACCAAATTTTAGGAACGAGTCCAAGACTCCTAACTATATATTTTAAGCATATTATATCATAGAAAACTCTACTGAAACTTCCAATCCAACCATCAATAATTCACTACCTAAGAACCTAAACCAATTGATCAAAAAGCCTAAATTCTTAACAGAAACCACAAAATCCTTACCTCAATGGTAGCTAAACCCTCAACTTCAATCCTTCAATCCTTGAGATTAAATTACCAAGCTTCCCAGCAAAATTCCTTGGTTTCATCCTTCAGTTCACCAAGAATTCTTCAAGCATAAGAGAGGGGGAGGGAAATCGTGTAAGAGGAAAGGGAGAGAGTGTTTGGGACTTCTAGTGTATTCTGATACATTCCCAAGTCTTCTCTATGTATATCCTTAACCCATAAAAGACCATTTTTCCCCTTTAAGTTTATTTAGCTCTCTAATGGTTTCTAAGGGTAAAATGGTCATTTTCCACCGATTCCTGTTAATTCCTCAAGTGTTCTTACTATTAAACAATTAATCCTGTCAAGTCCAATTAACTACCAAATACTTATTTATTATTCAATAAATCCCAAAATATTCTCTAAATTCCCAAAATACCCCTAGGCTCCCCCGAGCCGGGTATTAAACCCTACTATGACTATTTTGCTAATCTGCTCACTAGGACCGTCTTGAGCCATATACTGCAAATATATCCACATAATAATGTGGTCTCAACCATTATTCACATATAATCACATTTATGCCCTCAAAGGGCCAAAATTACAAATATACCCTTATGAACAGTAAAGGGCCCACATGCATAGTTAATACTCATAAACATGCATATAATATACTTACATAATCATATTAATCATGCATACCACATAGTTACACATTTAATCAATTAACACACATATCCAATTATGCCCTCCTGACACGCTAATTAAGGCACTAAACCCTATTAGCAATTTTGGGTCGTTACAAAGGTAATATGAAGTTTAGGTACTGAGTTTTCTTTAAGTTTTTAAGTTTTGAAAGCTCTTGTCGAATTCTTAATTTCTACGAGATTTTTGATTAAGTTTTTAAATGGTTGTACTGCTCTGAGTGTAACATTGAGGTGTGGAGGCTTAATTATGGCCTTAGATCATGTTTGGGATGATTTTTTGGGAGTTTAGAAATCTAAAAATGCTGGAAAATCTAAGTTCGTGGGGTCGCGTCGCGGCTCACATGAACTTAGAGGCCTATGGGGGTTTGTTGAACCGCCTGCGCACCGCGGCGCTGGGAAGAGCGCGTCGCGGCACGTGTCCAAGGAAATGAAATAGGAGTCTATCTTACTTGTAGAGGGTCGAGGTGTTTAAGGGTAGGGAGGCGCAGCTCAAATAGGGGATTACTTGGTCAAATAGGGTTTTAAGCTCGGGAACTTACACCTAAGGGCATAGAATTCAAGTTCTTGGAGGCTTGTATGTTATTTCGAAGCTTTTAAATGGTTTAGGTCTTGATGATTACCGTTATTGCGTTGTGACTAGGTTATACCGCTAAGGCTCAGGATTAGGGATCATGCTCGGGACCGTCTTACACCTTCTGCTCGAGACTGGAGGTAAGAAAACTGCACCCGGGTTGTGATCGGGGCTTGGACCCCTATTAACGAATATGATTATGACTTTGATTATGCTTGAAAGTATGATTATATCTGTGTTTTAGAATCTTCGGTTAGGCATTCTTGTTTACGCTGCAACTGATTGTGTGTTCTGCAATCTATTCCTTTGTTTATGCTTGATCTAAATGTTCACCCTAAAGAATTCGGGGCTGACGATAAGCATGCGGAACGCAACCTGACCTAAGTGTGCCGGGGTCAGCTATATGACCAGAGGACTCAGCCTAAGGGCGCCGGGCCTGAATGTCACCTAAATAAATAGAAGTGTCATTTGCACTTAACTAACTGTATTGATTATTGAGATTGGATTATGTGTTGGATTAAGTAGATATTTACTGCTAAGCTTGTTGCTTCTGTCTTGTTGCTTATTGAAATTTTCGATTCAAGTTTATTGTTTATATATTGTTGTTCATTTGTGCTTGTGATTTAATTTTCTTGCTGAGCCTTGGTTCACGGGTGCTATGTGGTGCAGATAAGGGAAAAGGAATGTTGGACCAGCAGTGAGTTGGAGAGCTTTAGGGGTGGCATGTACATTTGCAGCTGCTCGACCGCCATGGCCGAGGGATCAACAGGGACTAGAGCCAATTTAATTTTTCCGCTTAGGCCGACTTACCTTGAAGTTATTTTGAAGTTGTATATTCCTTGTAAACATTTATTTTTGGGATCCCATGTACATACTTTAACTTTTTAATGAAAACAGCTATTTTTTACAATCAAAATCTTTTAACCCTAACTCGTTAATCAACCCTAGTAACACATTTATATCCAAATGGCTTGATTAGAAACTCCAGCACTATTTAAAATACAAAGTGTAATGGTCTTGGCTACCCAGGTCATTACAGGTCGCAACCCAAGGGGAGATCACATCAAGAACCAAAAAGGGTTCTCATAATAATCATAGGTCGACTAAAGTCACCTAGCCCAAAAAGGGTCTCAAAAAAGACGCTTACGAAAAGGGTCTCAAAGAAGATGCTTGCAAAAAGGGTCTCGAAGAAGACACTTGCAAAAATAGTATTTTGCATAATAACGAGAAGGACGCTTCTCGATCAAAATTAAAAAGTCAAAAGCGTGCGCATGACGGAAAAAAAAAAAGAGGATGGGAGATACCCAAAGGGTCAACACATCCTTAAAATAAACCAACATTCATACATAAGAGGAGCTCACATGCTCCTCCAATGAGCATGGAACACTAACATGACACCAAGTGTGTTTCTCCAATGAGCGAGTACTGGTAGAATTCGCAGTCAATTCGACCTGCTACTCTAATAGTGAAGAAGAAGCCAACAAGACAAAAGGACCACAAAAAAATTATTAAAGCACTCTTCACTCTGAAATCTGACAAGCACTGGAAACACATAAACCACCCAGGGAAAAATCTAAGAGCATCACCCGAGAGCTCACCTTGTCTAGACAAAACTTATTTGGCCCCTTCAAGTAGTATGCCTCAAGATCCTTCGTGCGACTCAATGCTTTGTAAAACAATATCATATGTGGGATCTGTACAAAGGAATGATTAGCATAAATTAAACTTCAAAGGCATCCTAGGGTTCACTACTCATGAAGTGTGCTTTTCCATATCTCAAAAACAAGGAAACACACTTATATCTTGCATGTCATAAATATGGCACATAAATAGTCTACAAGAACACCTAAAGGCCTCCTTATAGACTGGGGGGCAAGTGTGGACGCCAAAAAACTCCCACTCTTATTGGACCTTCATTACATGTCCCCCAAGGCATCAGATAAGCATAGGAAACAAAAGAGTATAATCTGGCACCAAGCGCACCTCGTACAAGGTCACCTAAAACCTTACGCCTCTACGAGGCTATCTCGTCCTACACCTTTGCAAGGCCACCTCGCCCCGTGCACTTGCGAGGCCATTTGACCACGTGACTCGCACGAATCGCTATGCCTTGCGCCTTCACAAGGCCATCTCACCCCCTGCCTCCATGAGGCCATCTCGCCCATGTCTCCGCGAGGCCACCTCGCCTCGCGCCTCTGCGATTCCCACTTAACTTACATGCTTGACCAACGCCTCGCATGACACACGTTTGCCTCGAGCCTTAGATCTTTCGAGGCACCCCTCGCGCCTGATGTCGCGCCTCGCACAGAAGCTCCATCCACTTGGCCACGCGATGAAGGCCTTACATAGCACATGCCTACCTCGTGCCTAGGATCTCGCAAGGCCCTCCCCCCTTGCACATGGTGTCGTGCCTCGCCCTCACAGGCCATCCTATGAGACCTTTACTTCCCGAACCTCTTGGAGACGTGAACCTTGCTAACAAGGCTCTACTCTATCTTCTGGGGTAAGTGTCATCAGCGGGGCATGCCTCCGATATGTATATCCATGAAGGCCACAACTAATCTGATACTTAGCAGTATATAAAGTGGCTTGATGCATAGGCCCATCTTGGAAAGGTGTAAACATCTACGGTGCACATGGAACACATATGGGTACGAAACATACGTGTCAACCAAAAGAAGACAAAGCACGGATATGATTTCCATGCCATACAAGTAGTGGCAGTACAAGAATGGTACATGGCAAGGACTCCCCCAACACGCCTCTGATGTTTGTACCGAACAAGTGGTGGAGGTACGGCATGGTACAAGACCATGAGCATTTTTGCAGGCCTCTGACCATGTACCAGAGCCAACACCATGACCACCACTACTACATGTGCCGCCACCCTGACGATGTACCCATATACTATATGGTCCCTCGGGACCACAATGTATCTGGAGCCATTAGAGCTCCACTATAAATATATCTTCACCCCTTAAATAAAGGGGTTGGAAAATTCATTGAATACTTAGGCTATTAAACAATATACGAGTTTTTACTCGATTTTTGTTTTGCACTTATTTTTCCTCAAGTCCATTCTAAGTTCTTTCTATGTTATTTTCTTACTAAAGTTTGAGTTTTCTAACCTAACATCTCTGACAAGTTCTCACCATCAACAGACTGCTTACTGCAAGAATTCCTACTAAGGCACTTAACCCACGGTTTGTTGTCCTTAGACGCCATGCTCCATGAAAACTCAACCAATAGTGCCTTATTAACATCTTCAAAGCATCTAAAACCCAAGCCACCATATCCTTTTTTTTGGCACAAAGTGTCCCAAGCCTTGGAGGTTTTAAACCGACCTCTCTCCAATGTACCTGTCCACCAGAATTTCCTCATTGTTGCATCAAGCTCTCGGCATATGGTAACCAGAATATGATTTCTAGTCATATTGTATATGGGGATACTCATAGCCACAGACTTTACCAACGTGGTTCGACCAACATAGGATAGAAGGCTTGTCTTCCAACCTTCTAATCGGTTCAACAACTTTTGTTTGAGCTCTATATACATTTCTCTCTTCCTTCTCTTAGAGATAAAAGGATTGCTCAGGTGCTTCTCCTTTCATGTTATTGAGTTCACTTCTAGCCGCTTTAGGATTTCCTCCTTCAATCCTTTTGGGACGTTCTCTGAGAGATGGACACTAGATTTGTGCTTACCACACTTTTGGCTCAACCATGCCTCAAAGGTCTTTATGCAGTGAAGTATCCTTTCAGCTTCCCTAACATTGGCTTTAGCAAACAAAATAGTATCAAATACAAACATTAGATGAGAGATAGGAAGTTTCCCTCTTGCTATTGAGATTCTATGTATTCTCCATTGAACAAGAAGGGTGAAAGGGGATCCCCCTGCCTTAGGCCTCGCATTGGTAAGAATTTCATTAATGGTTGAACGTTTAGGAGGGCTGAATAGGATACTGGGGTAATACTCTTCATGATCAAGTTACATAAATGGTCACCAAACCCATTCACTTGCAGCACCCTATTTAGAAAAGGTCATATGCCTTGTGCATATCCAATTTTAGAGTCATCAATCCCCCTTTTCCTTTTTTTCCTCTTTCTTATATGAAGTCGTTCTTGAGTCAATAATGAAGATTCTGTGATCCACCTCCTCGAGAAAAAGGTCGATTGAAAAGGAAAGATCAATCGGTCCATTACAGTTTGTAATCTGTTGGAGATGATTTTTTTACATAATCTTGTAACAAAAGTTGCACAGGCTTATAGGCCAGAATTTTTCAACACTATCTATGTTATGAACTTTTGGGTTAAGGTAATGTAGGTATAGTTCATCCTCTTCTCCAAGCACCATGTTTCGAAGAACTCTTGAGTGCACTTAATGATACTATCTAATAGCAAAAATATAATGCGCAAGTATTCGCAATCGATTCAAGTAATATAGATAGTAAATAAGAATCGTTCCCACGGAGACTATCAATAAATACCAATAACCAATCTAGCTTTCTATTTGGCTATCGAAATAGAGTGATTTTTAAACTAAAACTTAAAATTGAAATCAAATGTACAATTATAAAGATTGATTCAATGATTAAAAACATAATGTATTAACTTCATCAACTTTTCAACCTGTTAATTTTATTAATCAACGCATATAACTCTTTAATTTCTATCCTAATAGCAAGTTAACTAAAACAATTCTAATTCTTTTTCAAGATAAAAAGATCTCAACCTATATGCAAACTTTCTACATATCTGTGATAAGTTTTAACATATAGCAAGCATGAAGCATAGAAACCCTAAACGCTACACAAACCATACATGTACTCTCATCCTATATGCAGTTTATGTCTATATGATTATTGAATATTCAACTCTCCCCTCTTGTATCTCGAATCAAAATTATAAATCATGTAAATAGTGATCAATTATCCACACACATTAAGCACAAATCATATAGAGAGGGAATAGAAGAAGAAGAAATTATATAAACATCATAGAAAATTAACAAAAACCCATGTGACTACATTAAACCTTAGAAAAAATGTTTAGTTCATAACAAACATGACTAAAACAATAAAATAGATGTTCAGAAACATAGAATTAAACTACTAAAAATAGAGATAAAACTGAAGAACAATAGAGTATTAGGGTTAAACAGCTGTTAATCCCGTAATGAAAAGAACCTCCTCACAAATGACCTAAAATTCGTACTTAAACAAACATGTTTTCTCTTTTTGGTGAGGCGGGTCGCGACTTGCCCATTCCTGAGTTGCGACCCGTGTATTTCGTGCAATTCATTCCTTCTCTAGAAGTTATGGCATCATGACTTGATAGACCAAGTCGCGACACGCCTGTTTTTGGTTCCCTTTGCTGATTCACCTCTGTCTTCATGTGCGCCACGACTTGATGGTCCAAGTCGCGACTCATGGACTCCTTTGTCCTTGATGCCTCTATCCTTTCACAACTGCAACTCGATGGGCCAAGTCATGGCCCTTGTTCCAAATTTCTTGATTTCACTCATTTTCAACCTTCGTTTAGCACCAGAGTCATCTTGAATATTCCTAACTCTCCCAAACTCACACAAAATGGCCAAAAGCTCCCAAAATACCCAATTTCATTACTAAATCCGCTCATTTCCTCTCCATTTACAAATTCATAGCAAAAACCTGAAAACAAATCAAACGCAAGCATAATATCGTACAAAACCTACAATTTGACTCGAAACTAAGACTAAAACACACTCTAAAACTACCCTAAAATAGTTTGTACCGTCCTTACAAGACTGGTCACAAGTCCAAGCTTCAAATAACCAGAACAGCTTAAATCTTTTTGTATCGTCCATAATTGAGTCTAATACTATTGGTCCATGGTCTGATATATATATCAGGCAATTCTCAACTCCTGCATTTGGGAATGAAGTCACCAAGTCATTTGATGCAACGAATCTATCCAATCTTTCTTTGATTAATCCCCCATTGAACCTTCTATTTCTCCAAGTGAAGTGAGACCCCTTGTAGTCGAGATCTATACTCCCCGTCTCCTGGGGAAAACTCCTCAAAATGCTTGTATCATTTTGAAGAACTCTTCTCCCTCCCGACTTCTCTTCTTGGCCTAGAATCACATTTAGATCACCAATGATTACCCAAGGATTCTCACATTGCAAAACTTTTGACTTGAGTCTGGACCAGAATTATGCCTTTTCCTCCACATACAGGCTCCCATACACTGCGAATAGAACCCAAGTAGTCGCCTTTTGATCATCAAAAATCATTGTTTTGAATATATTTCCCCTGATCTCCATCACCTAAATACTTATCTCTCCTTTCCAAAATAAACAGAAGCCTCCTACTATCGCACAAGGGGGAATACATGCAAATCCCTCAAAACCCATAGTCCTCACTAATGCTTTCATTCTCCCATCACCAGCCTTGGTTTCCATTAAGAAGATACACTCCGAGTTGTACCTTCTTTCCCAAGCTCTTAGGGCCAGAGTTGTCGGGGCTCTAGCCATGCCCTGATGTAGTGTCCCAGAATTTTTACTTAGCTACATAGTAGTAGTAGTAGTAGTAGTAGCTAGTATTAGTTTGTAGTATGTTAGTTTCCGTGGATTTTGGTTCAAGCCAGGACTTAGTTGGAAACTCATAGCAACAGTTATGGATTTTATAAGTTTAACCTATATTTTAGAAATATTAATTATAATATATGGTTTGATTAATATTCTTGGTCCTAGAAATATGGTTATTATAACGTAAGGTTTAGATAGAATTAATAAGAGAATGACATTTGTCATAATCATGTTTATTAAGGATTTAAGTACTTTTGATGAATAGTTTAAATAAAAGAAAGATTTAGAAGCTCTAGAACCTTCCAGCAGCTATTAGGATCACGTTTTTTCTCAGTCAAAGTTGTTTAATCAATTAAGAATATGCTGAAAAAGTGCAAATACGTGTTTGAAATATCAACGTATGCCGATATATCGCAGGCATAAGGGTCGATATATCGCCTACGGGAGGTACGGGAAACCCGTTGACTTCACACGAACGAACAAACGGGGCTCGGGATAAAGGTCTAGGCAATATATCGCCCAGGGTAGGTGATATATCACCCCTGTCATTTATTTTTGGAAGCTTGAGGATTATAAATTTAGAAACAGCCTTAACCACTTGGACCTGCCCTTGAACAATTTTGACCGAGTTCTGGGCATCTGCTGAACAAAAATTCAAATCTTTTTCATTTTATATTCATTTATTTATTCAAATTAAAAGGGGTTAGTTTCACTCCTTGAAATCTATAAATAGGACCTAGTACTCAGCCATTTCCTTCATTCTTCAAAGCCTTCAAGCTCCTAAGATTACTATAGAGAGAAACACTTGGGTTTTGGGATAAAAGCTTTTCCAATATAGGCTTTTCTAAACACTTGCAAAGTAAGATATAGAGTTATTTTGGTATCGAGGTATAGATCAAGTCATAGTTCATTCAAGGTATTCCTATCCTTAAGTTCAGTTATTCATGGTTCTTTAGTTTTCTTTTATTTTCTTTCAGATCCTAACTTTTGTTTATGATTCTTGATTAGGTGTTTAAGTTTCTTGAAACTTAAGGTTCTTTTCAGTAAGTTTCTTCTTTGATGGTTTAGTTCTCTTTTTCATCCCTTTTCTTTAGAAACTCATGGTTTTACTATTGGTTTTAGGAGTGTTCCAAATCTCGGTCTTGTCTCCATATCCCGGTTTTTTATAAGGAAAATAGGTTAAAATATATGTGTTTATATGTTTATGTTATGATATGTTTTATGTTTTATGTTTTATGCTATAATATGTATAAATATGTTTTGTAGTCACTTGGGGCTTACAGTTGCTTAGATAGAAAACCCCAAGAATTTTTATCATTGTCGTAGTTTAGAGTTATGATTTACCCTACCTTGATTAGTAGACAGAGGACCTAGATGGGTTATCATATACTACCTTGTGATCTAACCTACCTCAATTAGTAGACTGATGACCTAGATGGTTTTATCCCATGCTACGGTAATGAGCTAATGGCCATTAATATTGTAGTCCTATATGATATATGTTTTTTTATAGTCATATGTTTTATAGTATATGTTTATGATATAGTCTTATGTTTATGATTTATGTTATATGTTGTTAGTAGATTTTCCTTGCTGGGCATTAGGCCCATTCCTTTCTTTTTAGAATGATGCAGGAAAATGAATATGGAAGGCGGGAAAGATTCGTGGCAGCTTGGCATGTGTGTTGAGGAATATGGAATGAATGGACTGCTGGAAGATCGAGGATGACGTTGTTTTTAAGTCTTTTGATTTATGTTTTTATGTATTTCCGCACTTAGTTTTTAAACATTTGATTCAAGTTATGATGTTTTATTTATGTTTTTATGTACTAAACAATGGGTACCAATACTGTATTTTATATTTCATACTTTACTTTGTATTTGGCACAATATTTTGGGTTTTAAATAAAGTTATGTTATTTCTTATATATGTATTCAAGTTAGTAGCTATGCCATAGTAGTTTTTAATGGTCCAAAGTCTAGAATTAGTCGGGGCATTACAGTTGGTATCAAAGCCACAGTTCATATGCATGAAGTTCTCCTTGATACACACGCACAAGCTCCGGATCTAACCGCCAATGTAAGTTTTTATGTTATGGTTGTTATGTTTATGTTATTAGCTAACATTTTAGCCCTTATGTTTTCAGTTTAGAATGGATGGAGCCTTGACCTATCAGGATATCTCAACCATTAAGGCATTGAAAAGAATTAGAGAGCCAAGGAATATAGTAGGAGTATTAGAAAGAATCACTCAGAGACTGGTCTTATTCCACAAGGAGATAGTCCATCTTCAGACCACTAAGCAAATTATGATGGCTACGGAACAATATGTCCTAGTAATTAGGCTTTTTAAAGATTTTCCTTCTATAATTTCAACATTAGAAGAAATATGGGAGACTATAGATGATGATGATGATTTACCAGTAGCCATGAGATATTATTTTCTCATACTTAGGTTCACCTCTAAGTTGGAATTTCAATTCACTAATGAACAAAAGCATAGAATCTTTATGAATCTTCCCCGAGGTAATTTTGAGGCTCAAGATAATGATGATTATGTAGAAATAGATGATGACATGTTAGATGAAGGGTTAGATGTAGAAGATCCTGATTTTTAGATTTATCCCTAGTTATTTTAGTTTATTTCTTATTTATTTATTTGCATTTATAATTGTACTTAGTGAAAATCTTTTTCCAAATAAATATTATTGTTATTTTTAAATGACATTTATGAGTTTGATTTTTTTTACAATCATAATAAATAATAAATTCAATAAATAATGACCAAGTTCGGTGAGGGTGGATACAAATCAATGAACCAAGTTCTATATTGAAAGTTAGGGGGCCATGGTAATGGGAAGGATTTTACTGATCCCAGCCCCCCTCAATATGGTTAACTTTGGAACAGCGACGAGTTTTGAGCCTGAGAATTAAGTCATATAGGATTATTAGAAACAGACTTAGAAATAATAAAGATGGCTAATTTTCTATGTATAGAAACACACCCTAATTATAAAAGAAGGCTTACATAATTTTTTTATAAGAATAAGTTTGCTTAGACTAAGTTTTGCCTTAGAACCTATTAGGGTAAGTTCTAACATGTTTTCTCGACTGTTAGAAATTTGCTGAAGATGTCGCTCAGAAGATCAGTACGCACAGCTGGCAATGCCTCCAGCGCCGCCAACGAGACTAACGAAGCCCCTCTAGTCCAAAGAAGGGGAATGCGTGCTACCAATGCTGCTGCTAACAGAAGTGCACTGCAGCCTCCGGTTGACAACACCGTTGAAATTGTCCAGCTACGACAACAAGTGGAAAAATTATTGCAGCAACAACGACAATAGGCTCAGCTGCAGCCACAGACTTAGCCTTAATCTCAGCCGCAACCGCAGCAAATGGCTCAAGCACCCCAACAAGTAGGTCCTTATGGGGGATGGCCAATGGCGAACTATGTGTCTTACCCAGCTCAGTACATGGAGCCATTCTATGAGCAATTTCGTAAGAAACATGCTCCAAACTTTGAAGGGACAACCGACCTGTTCGAGGCGAAAGAATGGCTCAGGAATGTAGAGCTGATTCTAGCACACATGAATCTCGGCAACGCGGACCGCATATCCTGTGTTTCGTCTCTTCTAAAGAAGGATGCCAGAATCTGGTGGGATTTAGTACAGCAAACTCACGACGTCGCCACCATGACATGGACTAGATTTGTGGAGCTCTTTCACAAGAAGTACTAAAACTCGACAGTCATCGATACAAGGGTAGAAGAGTTCACCAGTCTGAAGCAGGGCAACTAGACGGTAGCATAGTATGCTCAACAGCTCAATCGACTAGCCAAGTTTGCACGAGAGTTGGTCCCAACTAACTTTTTGAGGGTCACCAAGTTCGTTAGAGGACTCAGACCAAAGATTGAGCTAGGAGTCAAACTAACAAATCCTGGAACCACTTCTTACACCGATGCTCTAGAAACGGCTATAGAAGTGGAAAGGCTTCAGGTGAATGTTAGTAAGGAGGAGGCCAGCAAGCCCAAACCTAAGCATCAAAATCAACCTCATAATGGTCGAAACCACAACAACAATCATCAGCATAGCAACAATAATGGTCAGAAAAGAAGGCATCTTGACAATAAGCAATCCGAAAATTACAAAAGAGCACGGACAAACAATAGAAGTAATAGGTCGGGTTATGTAGAATACCCACAGTGCTCCAAATGCCAAAAGAAACATCCTGGGAAGTGTCGTGCAAACACTAAAGGATGTTACAGTTGTGTTCAGGAGGGTCATCCGAAGAAACAATCTCCATAGCTCAAGCAAGAAGAAAAAAGGGACAACAAGATGGTTCCAGCCAAAGTCTTTGCCTTGACCCAGGGAGAAGCTGAAGCTAGTACAAAGTAGTCACAGGTCAGATTCCTATCCTCGATAATATATGTTCAATATTATTTGATTCGCGAGCAACACACTCTTATATCTCATTAGGAATGATAGAGAAATTAGACAAACCTTGGGAAAGATTTAGAACTAGGTTTGTGACAGAATTGCCTTCGGGTGAAGTAGTCCTATCATCACGGTACAAGGCGAACTGATCAAAATAGAGGGCGTAGAACTAGAAGGAGACCTTATAGAGCTAGAGATCAAAGACTTCGATGTAATAATGGCCATAGATTGGCTTGCAAGGCATGGCGCAACCATCAACTGTAGACGCAAGAAAGTGATGTTCGAAACTCCCGGTGGTCAGAAACTATGTGTTATGGGAAAGGTTTCAGGACTACGGACACCGCTTATTTCTTCTCTCAAAGCTCAGAAGATGATTGAGAAAGGATGTCACGCATTCTTAGCAAGTGTCACAGATGTGGCAAAGGAAACACCACTAAAGGTTGGAGACGTCCGCATCATAAAAGAATTTCCAGAAATATTTCCTAACGACTTACCAGGATTTCCGCGGACTCGAGAAATTGACTTCACAATCGAACTAGTACCGAGAACTGAGCCTATCTCAAAGGAACCATACTGGATGGCACCTACCGAACTCAAGGAGTTGAAGACGCAGCTACAAGAACTCTTAGACTTGGGTTTCATTAGACCAAGCCATTCACCATGGGGAGCACCAGTTCTATTTGTGAAGAAGAAGGACGGAAGCATGCAGATGTGTATAGATTACCACGATTTGAATAAGGTGACAATTAAGAATAAGTACCCGCTACCCCGGATTGATGACTTGTTTGATCAACTCCGAGGAGTGACCGTGTTTTCTAAGATCAATTTACGGTCCGGTTATCACCAGCTCCAGGTACGGGAAAAGGATATTCCAAAGACAGCTTTTAGAACTCGATATGGACATTATGAGTTTTTGGTTATGTCTTTTGTTCTTACAAATGCTCTAGCCGCATTTATGGATTTAATGAATAGGGTCTTCAAGGATTACTTGGACAAATTCGTTGTAGTATTCATCGACGATATTTTGGTGTACTCCAAGAACGAAGTCGAGCATGAGTAACATTTAAGAATGACCATGCTGCGATTGAAGAAGCATCAACTTTATGCAAATTTTGAGAAGTGTGAATTTTGGCTCTCGGAAGTACCGTTCCTCGGCCACATAGTATCCAAAGATGGAGTCGCTGTAGACCCAGCTAAGTTAGAGGCTGTGAAGGATTGGCTTAGACCTAAGAATGCATCAGAAGTTAGAAGTTTTCTCGGGCTAGCAGGCTATTATCGGAGGTTTGTAGAAGGCTTTTCTAAGATAGCCACTCTGCTTACTAACCTGACCTGGAAACAGCAAAAGTTCAACTAGACAGATAGATGTGAAAAGAGCTTCCAATTACTCAAGGATAAGCTATGCTCAGCACCAGTACTTTGTGTACCGACACCCAATGACAAGTTTGTAGTATACTATGACCCGTCGAAGCAAGGTTTGGGTTTTGTGCTAATGCAGAATGACAAAGTGATAGCCTATGCCTCAAGGCAGCTGAAGGAATACAAGCAACGCTATCCAACGCATGATATGGAGTTGGCAGCGGTGGTCTTCGCATTGAAAATCTAGCGCCACTATCTTTATGGAGAACGATGTGAGATTTATACGAACCACAAGAGCTTAAAGTGTTTCTTCACACAGAAGGAGCTCAACATGAGGCAGTGCAGGTGGTTAGAACTAGTAAAGGATTATGACTATGAAATCCTATACCACCTAGGAAAAGAAAACATAGTTGTTGATGCGCTAAGCAGGAAGAGTTACAGGAATCTAGCAGCAATATCCGGAATAGAAAAGCCTCTTCAGCAAGAGCTGATCAATGCCGGAATAGAAGTAGTTATTGGTAAACTGGCTAACTTGTCCATCTAGTCAGGTCTGTTAGAAGATATACAAATTAGGAAAGGGCATGATGACACGTTAATATCTCACATAGCTGCAGTCAAAGAAGGCAAGGCCACAGGTTTCTCTATATCAAAACAGGGGTTCTTGAGATATAAGGGATGGGTATGCATACCGAATGACTATGGAATTAAGATGAAGATTTTAGAAGAGACACACAATACTCCATACTCAGTTCACCCAGGGTCGACCAAGATGACTCACGACCTTAAGGAATTATATATGTGGCCAGGAATGAAGAAAGACGTAGCAGAATATGTGTATAAATGCTTAGTATGCCAGCAAGTGAAAGCAGAACATCAGCGGCCTGCAGGCTTATTGCAACCTCTTAGTATTCCGGAATGGAAGTGGGAAGAAATAGCCATAGACTTTGTGACAGGATTTCCATGAACAAATAAGCAGCATGACTCGGCTTAGATAGTAGTAGACAGACTAACCAAGTCAGCTCACTTCCTGCCTCTTAGGACTACATACACAGCAGACTAGTACGCAGACATTTATGTTCAAGAAATAGTATGACTACATGGAATCCCTAAGACCATATTATCTGATAGAGGATCGGTGTTTACATCGAGATTTTGGGGAAGATTGCAGCAAGCCATGGGTACCAAGTTAAGTCTTAGCACGGCATTTCATCCTCAGACCGACGGTCAGTCCGAGCATACCATACATGTTTTAGAAGATATGTTGCGCGCTTGTGTACTCGATTTCGAAGGATCATGGAGTAAGTATTTGCCACTTATAGAGTTCTCCTACAACAATAGCTACCAGTCAACGATCGGGATGGCACCCTATGAGTTACTTTATGGAAGGAAGTGTCAATCGTCGTTACATTGGGACGAGGTAGGAGAAAGGCAACTTCTTGGACCCGAAGTTGTTAGAGAGGCTCAGAATGCATTAGCGCTAATTAGAAAGCGTATACTCGCTGCTCAGAGCCGACAGAAAAGTTATGCGGATGCCAAGCGGCGTGATGTTGAATTCAAAGTCGGAGATCAAGTCTTCTTAAAGATATCTCCTATGAAAGGTGTGAAGCGGTTTGGGAAGAAAGGCAAACTTAGTCCCCAATTTATAGTTTGAGATATTAGACAAGGTGGGAACAGTTGCATATAGATTAGCCCTACTGCCAGCTCTAGCATATAGCCACAATGTATTTCACATCTCGATGATGCGTAGATATGTGTCAGACCCATCTCACGTCCTCAAGTACGATACGATAGCACTCGAGAAATACTTGAGTTACGAGGAATGATCGGTTAGCATCCTAGAGAGAGGGATAAAGGAATTACGGTCTAAGAGTATTCCAATAGTCAAGGTCCTATGGAGTAATAGTTCTGAATGTGAGGCAACGTGGGAGTTGGAGGGAGACATGTTAGCATGGTATCCGAAATTTTTTGGTAAGTAAATTTTGGGGAAGAAATTCTATTAAGTAGGGGAGAATTGTAGTGTCCCATAATTTTTACTTAGCTAGATAGTAGTAGTAGTAGCTAGTATTAGTTTGTAGTATGTTAGTTTCCGTGGATTTTGGTTCAAGTCGGGACTTAGTTGGAAACGCATAGCAACAGTTATGGATTTTATAAGTTTAACCTATAGTTTAGAAATATTAACTATAACATAAGGTTTTATTAATATTGTTGGTCCTAGAAATATAGTTATTATAACCTAAGGTTTAGATAGAATTAATAAGAGCATGACATTTTTCATAATCATGTTTATTAAGGATTTAAGTATTTTTTATGAATAGTTTAAATAAAAGAAAGATTTAGAAGCTCTAGAACCTTCCATCAACTATTAGGATCACGTTTTGACCCAATCAAAGTTGTTTAATCAATTCAAAATATGCTAAAAAAGTGCAAAATCATGTTTGATATATCAACGTATGTCGATATATCGCAGCCATAGGGGTCGATATATCGCCTACGGGAGATACGTAAAACATGTCGACTTCGTACGAACGAACGAACGGGGCTCGGGATATAGGTCTAGGCGATATATCACCCAGGTAGGTGATATATCGCCCCTACCATATATTTTTGGAAGCTTGAGGATTATAAATTTAAAAACAGCCTTAACCACTTGGACTTGCCCTTGAACGATTTTGACCGAGTTCTAGGCATCTGCTGAACGAAAATTCAAATCTTTTTCATTTTATATTCATTTATTTATTCAAATTAAAAGAGGTTAGTTTCACTTCGTTAACTCTATAAATAGGACCTAGTAGTCAGCCATTTCCTTCATTCTTCAAGAATTCTTCAAAGTCTTCAAGCTGCTAAGATTATTCTAGAGAGAAACACTTGGGTTTTGGGATAAAAGCTTTTCCAATTGTTGACGGTGAAATCTCGTCAACGAAATTAGATCGGAAAACTCAAAGGTAAGTCAGGCAAAGTTTATATAAGAACTAAGAATAAACTTTAAGGAAAAGTAAACATAGATAAACAATGGAGCAAGCCTTAGTATATTTCTCAATAGCCTCTGCATATAATGAATTTTCCAACCCCTTCTCATGTGGGAGAGGGGTCATTTTTATAGTAGGCTCTAATGTCCTGGGATACATGGTGGTCCAGAAGACCAAATGGTACATAAGTACTCTGTCAGGAGAGTGGTTTCAGAAGCTGAGGTCTTGCATCCAATACAGGGGCAGGCGTCAGGAGGATGTCTCCACTACTTGTCCGTACCCATGTCAGTGGAGTGGGGACAGACATAGTAGCGCAGGTGGTAGTGGTGTCGACTCTGACTCCTGGCCGTGGACGTACGGGCCATAACTCTTATTCCAGCATTCTCACTCCCCACTGGTACGGGTGTCCGTACTTCGACATACAGGGTCCTAAGGGCCGTACCCAGTACTAGATCGTACATGAATGTTCCATTCGACTCGTACCCGGACCTCTAAGCATTGGGGTCTTCAAGGCATAGGGAATGGGACACTTGGTGCATGCAGTGGTCATGACATGAGGCGAGGCTCTCGGGTCCTTGGCATGGGATGCCTGAAGCACCCCGAGGTCACTCATGAACATGGGTGATGGGCATGTGGCCTCAACAGATGTCTAAGGGTGCAAGGCGAGACGCCTTCCTCGCGAGCCCCTTGTGGACACGGCTCCCTTGGCATGTCGTCCCACTCGCGTGGCCACCTGGTGGCGTGGCTCCCATGCCAATCAGACTTTGAAGGCCATGGCATGGCTCCTATTCCTTCACGAGACCTCCTTGGAAGGCCTGTTGATGACGTGGCGCGCGCGGGATGCGGGTCCTCGCATGGTGCTGGGCGCGCGCGAGACACGTGGCCTCGCCTGGTGCTGGGCGCGCGCGAGGTAGGGGGCCTCGCCTGGTGCTGGCGGTGGCCTCGCCTGGTGCTGGGCGCGCGCGAGGCAGGGGGCCTCGCCTGGTGCTGGCGGTGGCCTCGCCTGGTGCTGGAGCGCGCGAGGGGGTGGCCTCGCCTGATGTTGGGCTTGCGCGAGGAAAAGAGCCTCGCCTGGTGCTGGCGCGCGCGAGGGGGTGGCCTCGCCTGGTGCTAGTGCACGCAAGGCCATCAGGGCTGCCGCGCGAGAGGCAACAGTGGCTCGGGGTCACCCCAACCCAGCCATAATTTTGGGCGTTTATGGGGCCTAAGCATACACTTTGAGTCTTTTATGGGCATGGAATATTGAGCATCCACAAAGGCCACACTTCATGGCTCACTAAGTGATGCTTCCCTTGGGACAATCTCTCAGTTTCACAAGACTTATAGGTCTGAGCCTGATAATGTGACTAAGTGACCTTTAGCCTTGTATTTTCACCATGTACTGTGGATTTTTTTCTTGGTGGATTTTTGGCATCCACACCAATATAGGCTTTTCTAAACACTTGGGAAGTAAGATATAGAGCTATTTTGGTATCGAGGTATAGATCAAGTCATAGTTCATTCAAGGTATTCCTATCCTTAAGTTTAGTTATTCATGGTTCTTTAGTTTTCTTTTATTTTCTTTCAGATCCTAACTCTTGTTTATGATTCTTGATTAGGTGTTTAAGTTTCTTGAAACTTACGGTTCTTTTCGGTAAGTTTCTTCTTTGATCGTTTAGTTCTCTTTTTCATCCCTTTTCTTTAGAAACTCATGGTTTTACTATTGGTTTTAGGAGTGTTCCAAATCCCGTTCTTGTCTCTATATCCCGGTTTTTGGTAAGGAAAATAGGTTAGAATATATGTTTTATATGTTTATGTTATGATATGTTTTATGTTTTATGCTATAATATGTATAAATATGTTTTGTAGTCACTTGGGGCTTATAGTTGGTTAGATTGCAAACCCCAAGAATTTTTATCATTATCGTAGTTTAGAGTTATGATTTACCCTACCTCGATTAGTAGACAGAGGACCTAGATGGGTTATCATATACTACCTTATGATTAACCTACATCGATTAGTAGACTGATGACCTAGATGGTTTTATCACATGCTACAGTAATGAGTTAATGGCCATTAATATTGTAGTCCTATATGATATACGTTTTTTTATAGTCATATGTTTTATAGTATATGTTTATGATATAGTCTTATGTTTATGATTTATGTTATATGTTGTTAGTAGATTTTCCTTGCTGGGCATTATGCCCATTCCTTTGTTTTTAGAATGATGCAGGAAAATGAATATGGAAGGCGGGAAAGATTCATGGCAGCTTGGCATGTGTGTTGAGGATGAATGGAATGAATGGACTGCTGGAAGATCAAGGATGACGTTGTTTTTAAGTCTTTTGATTTATGTTTTTATGTATTTCCGCACTTAGTTTTTAAACATTTGATTCAAGTTATGATGTTTTATTTATGTACTAAACAATAGGTACCCATACCGTATTTTATATTTCATACTTTACTTTGTATTTGGCACAATATTTTGGGTTTTAAATAAATTTATGTTATTTCCTATATATGTATTCAAGTTAGTAGCTATGTTGTAGTTGTTTTTAATGGTCTGAAGTCTAGAATTAGTCGGGGCATTACACTGACAACTCCAAGATAGAACTCTCATTGGGAGTAGGGAGCTTCATAAGGGTCGCCTCCTCGCCCAAGTGAAATAGTGGGTCTACTATGATTTCAAGTTCAAAGAAATTTTTAGTAACGTTACCTCTGGTTTCATAATCCTCATTGTGTTCAAATAGGATCGCACTAGGTTTGGTCATCCTCTTCATGTCAGCATTCTTCTTACTTGATCTTGTTGTAGTGTCTTTCATTGCCCTCTTCGATTGTTTCTTTGAGGATGATCCAGCCTCTCCTTTTCCTTCTTTGATGAATTGCTCACTTTCTAATGAAGTGAATGTCGGTAGTTTATCAGGGGAACTTGTGAATTCATAGTCGTGTGATTCGATTGTATAACTGGGGTGATAAAGTGGTGTGCCTGCCTTTTCTTGGGCACCATGGCACTACATATTCTACTGGAGAGGTCTAGAGGATCATGGAAGATAGTATTATGGGCCTCATATTTGTCCACTTCCCTTGGGACTATCATCTTCTCCACAAATTGCTCCATTTTGGCATCACTAGGCCATGGTAAGAATGTGGCCTTTGGGTGGTGATGGGGAGTACGTGACTTGCATAGTTTGTAATGAGGTATTTCTACCATTTGCTTCACTGTGGGCCCCAAATTTTCCATAAAGCCTTTAATGACTCCTTTATCTCGGGGGTCCTCTCCTATTTGGGCAATGGGATGAGTCTTTTCCTTGTGGATATTGCTCTCGCCTTGAATAGGGTTTTGAGTACCTAAAATTATATGATCTGTTGATGGCCCTAACTCTTCTTAATTCAGTTGTCTCTCAAATTTCCTTTTATCCCCTCCAATCGGCTCGTTTGTGGTGTTTGACATCCCCGCCTAATCCTCCAAGTTTTCTTGAGGGTCATTTTTTGAATTTTCTGGCAAAACTCTGGTTAACCCTCTTTCTTCTAGTGCCCTCCTCAGTCCCATGTTTCTAATATCAAAATAGTTGTGTATAGGTACTCCCACCTTCAACCAAGGGCCATACATCAGGACGACTTTTCCCATAGGTGGATATACATAGGTTTTGCTTCTGGAGCATCTTTGTGCCGAATGAGATAGGTACTCACAGTTGAAACAGAGCAATGGCAGTTTGCATTATTTAAATTGTATCTATTATTTTATATTTTTAAAGGAGTTTAGTAAGAATCTCACCGGTAGTAGTTGCGAAAAGGGAATATCAACTTCTATCTTGAGGAAGCCCCTCCTTGTCGTTTCTCTTCTACTAGCCTGGTCACATCCTTTGTACTCCCCAACCTTTGCTTTGATAGTTGGAGCATTCTCCCATGTCAAGTATGGAGTTGGTAATCCATGGACTTGTGTCCAGAATCTTGCTTGCTCCATATCTGCATTCTGCCAAACACTGTCTTCTAGCCATTCTCTTAGGTTCAAGAGTTGTCCATTGATGAGCCACGACCACTTTCGGAGAATCTCATTACTATCTTCCTCATAGTCAAAGAAATACCCCATGTGTCTTCCTGCATCATTTTTATTCTCCAAACACCCTTTGGTGTCCATGTACGAGAGAGGATTTGTTTCACAAGACTATTAGTGGTACGATGCATGCCAAACATTTTGGCAAGGATTCCTATTTTGACAACATCCTCATTAACTTCAAAATCTGCCTCGAGTTTTAAAGATAGTTGCTCAATAAATCTTTCAAGGACGCAAAACATTGTGTGTGTTGAAGAACTAGAATTTGATATTGGTAAATTTTGGCTTAAATTTAAGGATGATAATATATAGAATAGAATAAATAGAATTTTTGCTCCCCAAACTATGACCACTATATGATTGTGCCCCCTGAATGATTTGCGATGTTGGAAATTCCCCCTGAATTATGCATGTTACCACTACAGGAAAATAGGTCTACAACGACTACTTTTATCGTCATTGTAGATCAAAAATTCGTTGTTGTAGGTCTATATGTGTAGCGACCTACAGCGACGACAAAACACAGACGTCACAGTAGGGTTTTACTAGAGGGACGACATGTCGGTCGCAGTAGGAAATCCTTTTTTTTGGGTTGAACTAGGATATTGCGATGAGATATCATCGTTGTAGGTGGTTGCAAAATTTGAATTTCAAAAACTCCTACAGCGACCACATGTCGCCGCTGTAGGTCCATGGACCTCCAACATCTACAGCGATGACATGTCATCATTGTAGAGTGTCTAGGTTTATATATCTGCAGCGAAAAGTCGTCACCGTCGAGTCACGAAATCTCAGATTTTCGTGTTCAATGAGCACCCTACTGCAATGACATGTCATCGCTGTAGGTATATAATTTTTTTATAAAAATTATTTAATTATATTAATTAAAATTTATTTAATTAAATAATAAAACCAATTTATTATTAATAAAACAATATTTCATTTTAATATGATATCAAGATAAAAATAATTTTGTTCAACTTAGTACAAACATAAGTAGTATAGTCTCCAAAATGTAAAACAAAAAACACAAAATATTAATAAATTTAAAAGAATAATATAACCAAACTAAATGGCATATAAATTAATCGCAAAGCTGTCATCGTCGTCGGGCTGCTGTAGTGGTTGTGGCTGCTGTGGTGGAAATTGGCCCGAGCCTGGAAAGTTCGCCACCATGGACTGTATCATATTCATGTCCAAGTTCACAGGCTGAAATTGTGGAGCTTGGATGTTCGGATTTGTAGCTCGCATAAATTGTTGCATTTGTTGGAAGTTTTTGTTCTGGGTCGTAATGGCTTGACTGAAGTGTTGAACCATGGACTAGAAAACCTCAGCTGGTACCATTGGAGGGCCAACTATGGTGGACGTAAATGGTGATGCCTCTGATTGTGAAGAGGATCTGGTGGCACTTGAGGCAAAGGTACTAGTTCCCTTCAAATTCCGTCCAATACCTCGGTTGTGGCCATGACATTGATCAAGTACCTTTGAGATAACTTGTGTCTCATCGACAGAGGCACTTCCTGCTGAAGATACAGGTTGGGATTGGGATTGGGATTGAGATTGGGATTGTGTTTGGACTTCTTGCTGCAAGGCATCCTGCAGTTTAGAAATAAGATAATTAATACATAATATAAATAAATAATAAACATATATACAAAACTTAGAAAGTTACTCACATATGTGTCACTAGCATTCGTGTTCACCCATCCACGTGTCAGATGATTGTGCATGTCATGGAACGTATCAATAATGTTTGGCAGTTCCTTAGTCTGAAGATCATCTTTTGAAAACAAAATGTAACAAAATATCAGTTAAATATTGAAATTTTTATTAAGATAACTGAAAAATATTTCAAATATCTATATATTTTATTTACCTTTTTTAATTGAGCAGAAGCATAAGAGGTCGATCTATGGAGACTTGGATACTTCTGTTTTGCTCTGTTGGTAGCATTTGCCTTTGAGCGTGCCATGAACTATGGAGTGGTGAAAAGGTCAACCAACTTCTGCCAACTCTCATTGCCCATGTCCTCCGGTGGATTCTTTCTGGCTATCTTGATATCATCATACCCTCCATGTTCATCGAAGTGTTTTTTTTTTTTTTTTGCGACATTTTGTAGAGATCCTGAAACTCTCGCTCAATGTCAGTCTCTATCAGTCGCCACTCAGGGAGAGCTCGGGGAAGAATGAAAAAATCCTTCAAAAAAAAATCGTACTTGTTAGAATTTTGAAATTATAAAAAACATTACATGTGAATAAGTTGATAAATTTACCTCAGTCTTTTGCGTCAATCCTATCTTGTGCTCATTCGGAATACTCTGCCACGAATCATAATATAACAGAACATGGTGACCAATAAGGTTACCAATAAGTCTCGTGAACGATGTCCCTAAATCACCAACTGCTTTGTAGGTTCTCTCCTTCCAATCAAATTGTAAATTCAACAGACCTTTATTGTCATCTGCGAGCTGCTATAAATTTTTGGATCCAAATCGACCTCTTCTTTTTGCGACAGCCACTGCATATTTTAATTAAACAATAAAATAAAATTTAATAAAATAATAACAATTTGTCATTTATTGATAAAACATAGACTAATTATAGTATATTACATGTCTCAGAGGAAGTAAGCACCCGCGTAGGATCTGGAGGAAGATCACCTGCTCCATCATCGCCATGAGAACGAGCAATAGCAGCAAACATATCTTTATAGTTTATATAATTATGAACTTTAAATTAGTTATAAAATAATAGTAATAAAATGTAGGGAATCCACATTAAAATTTCGGTAATACATTTGAAACTATTGAAAAACAGACATTGTTGATAAAAATCATATACTAATTGAAAAGTCTTGAAATTAGAACATACACATTAAACATACAATAAGAATATTCACAACAAAATATTATTCCTCATCAATGTCTATTCTGACATCATCATCTGTACTTTCTAAATTATCTTCACTAATTTTTTCATCATCATCGTCATTGATGAAATCATCATCCACATATGGAACAGATCGAGACGTTTCCCCAAATATGCTAGTGTGACCAGATCGATACAATGGCATAACCTCCAATTATCCTAATTCCACAATGAGTACAAAATTTGATGAAGTACTATCATGCACGACATCAACCTCGTTATCATCATCGATATTTTGATGATCCCAGATCTTTCGATGATTAACTTCTTCTACTACCCTCCAATTTTTGTTTCTTGAAGGATCTTCCAAGTAGAAAACTTGTTTTGCTTGAGTGTCGATAATAAACTGCTTGTTCGTGTATCATTCAGAATTAATCATAATACTAGTGATGTTATTCTCGTCACATTTCGACCCTTGCTTACATCGGTGTTGAACCATTTGCATCGCAACAATACTACCAAGTAACCATGGGAATAGCATAACTCTACAATCTCCTCAAGTTGGCCATAGAAAGTGAAATTATCGGTTCTTGGCACCGAAACTCCACTACTTTGAGTGGTACGTCTTTCATCACGACTATGTACCAAAAACTTCACATTGTTGACAATGCAAGCAGTGTAGGAGTATGGATTCTTATTGGACCCGTTTACTAAAGCAATTAATTCCTCGGTACACTTAGTTGACTCTACTTGTCGCAGACGACACATCTACAGAGTATGACACAAAATAAGAAAACACAATGAGATGAGTATTAATCGATTTGAATTTCGTAAGAATTCTACAATTTCGATAATTTACCTTTAATTTAAACCAGCTAGGGAAATCTTTTTGAAGATTTATGTTTGAATTTTCTCAAGGCATTCACTATATAGCACAAGGGTTAAGGTAAGATAACATTTGGTTATGAATTTTTTTAATGAACTCATATATGTGTTGAGCTACTTACTCCATATATGGTTGGATTTCAGGGCAATTGTTGAGTACAAGCATCTCTGCTTCTTTTCGATGAAGATAGTCAAGGGATATGATTTTCTTTTAGCTACTTGGACAACATTGTGATTCAAAAAATGACAACTATCTTCTAGGAATAACAATATATGCATTTCTTTCTGGTCGATTAAATTTAGTCTCTACACCCTGAAGATATTGCGAACAAAAAGTCAAAGCTTCATTAGCAACATAACCCACCACTATAGAACCTTCAGGGTGCACATTATTCCTGACATGATTTTTCAACTTCTTCATATATCGCTCAAACGGATACATCCACCTCATGTAAACTGGTCCTCCAATGATAACTTCTTGCGGTAAATGAAGAATTAAATGAATCATTATGTCAAAAAAGGCTGGAGGAAAAATTAACTCCAACTTGCACAAAGTTTGTATTACTTGATCTTCTGTGCTCTCCATGTCCTTAACAACCAATGTACGAGCACAAATTTTCTTAAATAAATTTCAAAGCCCAATGATTGTCTTCGAAATAGACTTATCCAAGTAGCCTTGAACTCCTACTTGCAACAGACGTTGCTTAAGAATGTGACAATCATTTGATTTCAATACAACAATGTTGCCATCATTGTCAGTTATTTTCTTAGAGAAATTTGAACCGAAGTCATCAAGAATTCTAAATCCTTTATGAATTGACAAAAAAATTGTCTATCATCCGGAAGTACCGAGTAAATTGTCGCAAACATTTTTCTCTACATGCATTACATCTAAATTGTGCTTCAGTTCAAGTTCGAACCAATAATCAAGTTCAAAGAAAATACTATTTTTTACTTCAATTAAGCACTTTTGGATCTCGCTTTCTTTTCACACCTCCAAAACTGACATGTTTACCCAGCAAGTGATCTGGAACATGCGCTAATTTTTCGAGTATGTCTTGACTACTGAATTTTCTTGGAGGACGTCCTTTTTCATAATTCCCATAAAATAAGCGACTCTTCATCCACTTATCCGTAGAAGATAAGAATCTTCTATGACCAACATAAGTCGTCTTCCCAATTACCCAACATGAAGGAGTGTCTTCGTTGCATGAAGGACATGTCATATATCCTTGGCCACTTCAACTAGACAAACTACTACGGGCCAGAAAATCATTGATAGTCCATAATAATGTTGCACGCATTTTGAATACACTGTTCGTTGCGGAGTCTCTGGTTTGAACTCTTTCATCCCACAACTCCTTCAATTCGTCTACCACGGGCCTCAAAAAGACATCCATGTCCTTCCTAGGTGATTGGACTAGGAATCAATAACGTTAGCATGAATGATGACTCTTTCATGCACAACCAAGGAGGCATATTGTACGTGTAGAATATTACCAGCCATATGTTGTAAGATAGACTCATGTTACCAAATGGATTAAAACCATCAGCAGCCAAACCCAATCGAATGTTTCTGGCTTCTTTGGATATGAATATCTGGAATCAAATTGTTTCCAAGCACCACCATCAACATGATGGTGCATCACACCATCTTCTTTTGATGATCTCGTACTATGCTTGGTCATATCATTTGTTGTATGCCTTGAACCATAAAGACGTTTTAGCCTAGGATTCAAAGGGAAGTACCGCAACACTTTGTGGCCAACTTTTTTCCCCTTTGTGTCTTTGTCAACCCACGGCTCTCACCAAATACAAGACAACTCTATTTTTGGGGATTCTCCTTCCAAAAAAAATGACAGTCGTGCTTGCAAGCATGAATTGATTGATAACCTAACCCTAACTTCCTCATTTTTTTTTCTTACTCATAGTATGAAGCTGGATTCTTATTCTCTTTCGGGAATGCAAATTTCATAAATGTAATGCCCTAAAATCCCTAATGCGGTTTAATGGTCAGATTAGTAGGTCGGGAGGGCCATAACTGATTTATTATGTCATTAAATTATTATATGCATGTTTAGTGAATTATATTATAATATGATGTTAAATGCATGCATGTGGGTCCACATTTTGTTACAAGGGCATTTTGGTAATTTGGCCAGTTGAGGGCATATTTGTATATTTTGGTGCATGTTTGTGATTTATGGATGAGATACCATTATTACGTGGATATGTTCGAGCTATTCAGCATGAGACAGTCTTAGGATGCAAGTTAGCGATTTTGTCATAAAGGGATCAATTATTGGGATATTGGATAATGAGAATGATTAATTGATGATATATTGGAAATTAGTGAGATCAGGAGGAAATTCTGGGAGTTTTGAATATTTTTCCCCGGGGACATTCTTGGGACCCCAAGCATTAGGATTTATTTGAGGTTACTTAAGCTTGAAGTAACCTGTCAGAAAGAAAATACGTTCAAACACCTTTTCTCTGGCACTCGTTATCCTTTTGACCGTTCGTTGCAATTTCAAAGGAAACTTGGGTTTTAGGAGTCGGAATCAAGCAAGGCTCGAGGCATAACGATCCTAGGAAAGATTGGAAGATTCTTAACTGAAGGATTTAGCAAGAAACAACTTAATCAAAGGTAATCTAAGCTTTAAGTTTTGAGTTTTAGAGTTTCTAAGCTCTGGTTCGGATTTTTGTGTGTTGATGAGTTTTAGGTTTGTTTGAGTCTCGATATTTGATGATATTGGATCATTGGGATGTTTGGGAACTTTGATTTTTGGATTTGGAGATGTTTGGATAGGTTTTTGGAAGGATTAAAAGGTGGAAAATTTAGAGTTTCCAGGTGGGGCCGCGGCCATATTCTTGGGCGGCGCGGCCCGAGCATGGTGCAGATGGGCACTGGAGCTGAAGGGCCTAGGGGCCGCGGCACTGGGGAAGGAGGGCCACGGTGCTTGGTGCAGGCGCCTCTGTCTTAGCTGGGGGCTGCGGCTCAGAGAGGTGGGGGTCACGGCGCTTTAGGGTTTTTGTGGCCAAAGTAATGTTTTGATCATGGGAACTCAAACCTTAGGCCTCGGGATCGTTCCTACTACCCGGTTTAGTAGGATTCGATGTCCCAGAGGCTAGGTCTTAGTTCGGGAACCTTTGTTATTAATTTTATTGATGAAATCCCATAATTGGTTATGACCAGGTGATCGCTAAGGAACTAAAAGACAGATCGTTCTCAAGGGTCGTTCTTTTACTAATTCTCGCTCGAACCAGAGGTAAGAAAAATGCACCCTATGTATATGACATGCATGGTTATTATCAAGGCATGTTGAGTGTGTTAAATGTGGACTGTGATTGCATATTAAATGCTTAGAAAATCTTGCTTACTTGTGAATGGCATTGACTTACTAGTCAGAATTGACAATGGTGTCAGGTCCGTCTGTGAAGCTGTGACTTACTAGTCAAGTTCAACAATGGTTTTGAGTACCGATCGTGTGTTACTGACCTAAGAGTCAGGAGCGGCATAAGCATCATGAACGCAGAGCCGATAAAAGATTAGATCTAATCGATATCTGCATTGAATGACTCAATATGATCATTAATGTCAGACCGACCCTAAGTTCGATGAAAACTAAAAGCGCTTGCCTAGTTCTATAACTAGTTACTCAGAGCCAGGGCCTGAAGGCCCAGGTGACCCTATCATCACATGGCTAAGGGAATGGAACCCACAGTTGTGACTCTATGGCCACTCCCTTGATTTACATTGGTGACCTGCTTATCAGTCACTTATTTTGTATAAGCTAGTGATTTGATCACTTATTTGTCAAGGGAACGGAACCCACCTTAGTGACTTTTACAACTGTCACTCCTCTATTTTGGACTAAAAGTCCTGGATGATTATTATGATCATCGGTTGATGTTATATTCTTGTAGTATTGAGTTTTCTTGCTGGGCTTTGGCTCATGGGTGCTATGTGGTGCAGGTAAAGGGAAAGAAAAGCTCACCCAGCCTTGAGTGGAGAGCTTAGGTTGTGATGTGTACATATGCGGCCGCATGACCACCACGGCCAAGGAGTTCTCAGGGGAACTAGGGGTTTACTCTATTTTTGCCGCTTAGATCAGCGGGTTGTAAATTTTATACTGTAATGACCATTTTGTATCGTAAATAACTTGTAAACATTTTTATGGGCCCATGAACAATTTTATGTTTTAAATAAAATATATCATTTCCTTTTGATTGATTTTCCACCTTAACATATTAATAACACCTAGAAGCACGTTTTTAATCAAAGAACTCCGTTAGCGAGTTAATCACGGTTCAAAGTTCACCGTAACTGTCTTGGGGTAACCAGGGCGTTACAATAAACTTCAAATGTTCATCAAAGGAACTATTTGTCCATTTATTCATAACCTTCATGTGCAAGATCTTTGCCAAGAAATTCGAGGAAGACAACCAAGTACAACCAGGGTATAACTCAGTTTCGACCTCTTGAAATAAGTCATCAAATTGATTCTCTGCACTATTGCCACCACCATCTGAAATTCCTTTATTTACACCTTCTTCGTTAGTGTCTTGCTCACCAATAACACCATTGATGATGTCAATTATTTCATCAGTCACTAAAGCCTCGTCGTCCACTACTAGAGGCATATCAACTTCATCGTGGTAGGTCCACTACACATATCGCTGCAGAAACCCATATCTGTGTATGTGAACCTCCACCCTATCCAATTTCTGACTCAGCATATTGACACAGTGAATCCATGGGCACCTGACTTCTCCCGAAGCACAACAAGAAAAAGACTCTACAGCGACGACATCTATTGCGACGACTTACTGTATGTAGTCAAAATCCACGAAAAAATTATTTTTTTAATATATTAAAATGAATAATCTATAATGACGACATGTCATCGCTGTAGGGTCGTCAACAACACACCACCAGGCCCTCCAAATTCATGGTACCCTACAGCGACGACATGTCGTCGCTGTAGGGTACCAAGAATTTGGAGGGAAAAAGAGGCGGTAAATGACTCTACAGCAACGACTAGTCATCGCCATAGAGTCTTCGTCGAAAAAAAAATAGGGAAATATATTTGTCTATAGCGACGACATGTCGTCGCTACAGAGACCCATTTAATCATGTCATCGCTATAGGTCCCAAAAAAATGGAGAGAAAGTGGACCACCAAAAATGTCAGTCAAAATTTCACTGGCTATAGCGAAGATATAGCAAGGACACTATAGACTAGACGCGTAGTAAACGAAACGATTCATGTACTATTCCCTTATCTATAGTGAAGACATGTTGTCGCTATAGTGTCTCACCATTTAAGTGAAACAGTTCGTTCAACCTCGTGGACAACTTACTTATACTCTATAGCGATGAAATGTCATCGATATAGAGACCATCGATATAACTTCCCAGACGTCGTCTTCTTCCCCATTTTCCCCTCTCTTAAAAATTACAAAGAGCGAGAGAGATCTTTGTCTGTCGCCCTCCACCGCCCCACAGTGTCCCAACCCCATTTTGGGACCTCTCCGCTGCCCTACTTTTGTTCTTGGCCATCCTCCTCCCTATTGTGCTTCTAAAAAGGTTTTTTTTATTAATATTTGTGGTTATTTAGTTTTTGGTAAAATGATTTTTTGATGTTCGTTTTTTTCTATGTGTTTTGGTAATTGATGAATGTATTGATGTATGTTTAATTTATAATTTATAGGTCACGACAAGAAAGAATTCATTTTCCAGCGCAATTCGGAATTGCATCAATAAAAAAAACCTTTACCAGCGCAATTAGTGAAACGCGCTGGCAAAAACTAGGTCTTTTGCCGGCGTTCATTTGCGCCAGCAAAGGTAACCTTTGCCGGCGCAATTCGAAATTGCGCCGGCAAAGATTTATGGAAATTGGGAAATTAAATAGCAGATACTTTTGTCGGCGCATTTCACCTAACGCGCCGGCAAAAGTCAAACGTGTTATATTAAACTCGATGCATGTTTTCAAGAAGGTAGGTGGCCAGACTTTTGCCAGCGCGTTTAGTTGCGCCGGAAAAAGTCTAAACTGCATCGGTAAAAGGTATACTTATTTAAACAGTACCGTTTTGGATTAAGGTTTTCTGATTGACTTTTGCCAACACATTTTTAGACTTTTGCCGGCGGAACGAAACGCGCCGGAAAAATTCATAACGATATACCCCAGCCGCTGAGCTCTTCTTCCCCATTTTTGCAATCTTTCAATTTTCTCATCTTCATACTCCCTTCAATGGCACCACCACCACCCCCAAGCCTTCTTTTCTTACACTCGCTTGCTGTATTGTCCCCACCAGCAACGGATCAGCTCCTCAAGGTAAGGTTCTGGGTATTTTTTTTCCATTGTTTGATTTGTTTTACTCCTTCTCTCACTCACCCCTCTCTCTTCCCTCTGGTTCGCAGGTCCCATCGGTGGTAGCTGATCTCGCCAGAAGTCGCCGACCACAAAATCTCCTATCTTTCTCTCTCGATCTGGTATGAGTGTGTATATATATATATTTTATTTATAAAATAAATATAAAAAAATATTGTTTTATTTTAATTAAAACAACATACATATATTTTATTTGATTCTTAGAAAATAAAAAATCAGATTAAATGGTTGTAAGTTAGTATTTTTATTTGGGGGGGGGGGGGGGGGGGGGGGGGGGGGTTAGATTATATGTTTTCTTTTATCATGTTAAATGTAAATTAAGTTTTTTTTTTCTACCACAATAGTAAAAACCAAATTGTAGGTTTAATTGGATTTAATTAGTGTTAGTTTTTTGCAAAAATAATTAGTGTTAAATGTTTTAGCAATTAAATTTTAAAATATTTTCCTCAGTGGTTCAAAGAATGAGTATGTATATTAGTCAATTCTTTTCCGAAACCCCACTTAATCAATCCAAAACTAACTTTCAATGTTAATGTTGATAGGTGAATGGTTTGCATGAGTCAACACCTACTGAAGTTAATAATGAATTGTATGCTCTCGCAAACAAATCAAGCGGCACCGTGTTCTCTTATCTAGGGATGATAGTGAATGGTGTGAAATTTGTGATTCATGGTCGTGATATGAAGCTTAAAACACAAAATTGCGGTGAAATGGTGCCAAGTGAGGAAGGAGTGAACTACTATGGAGTTCTGGAAGAAGTAATTGAATTGTCCTACTTGATGAGTTACAATGTTCTCCTATTCAAGTGTAGATGGTTCAATACAAGTATAATTAAAGTGGAATCCAATTTTACGAGCATATATGTGAAGGAAGAATGTTATAAAGATGATCCTTTCGTTCTCGCATCTCAAGCGAAGTTGGTGTATTATCTTCGAGATGTGAAAAATGGGGATGATTGAAGGCTCGTTAATGAATACTTTACGAGGAATGTATGAGATTTCTTAAATTTCGAGGTTGATGATACTGAGACCACAAATGATATACCAATATTGCAAGAAGTTAATTCTTCTTCATTTCAGTTGTGGGTAGAACTTCCAATTTTTGATAATCTTCAGTATGATCGGGTTAATGTCAATCCCACTAAAGTGTACAACGTCGATGATTTGGTTGGCGAAGGTTCAGATGAATTTGTTGTCGATGATGAAGTTTAATTTGAAGACGACACGTTGGCCGAGTATGAAGACCATGAGGATGACGACAATGTTCTAGTCAATAGTGATAGTGATAGTGGTGTCCGTAATGATGTTGTAGTTAGTGATGATGAGGACAGTGATATGTAATTTAAAAAAATATATGTAACTTTCTATTTAATTCAATGAAAACTTTATTTGTTATCATTAATTAATGATAGTATCAGATATAGGTACACATGCACCTAGTGGATGCCTTGGGGATAATCAATGTATTCATGTACTGGTTCTCATTTCTTTATTGCTTACTATCTCCAAGGGATCCACTAGGTCAGAATAGGGTAGGTTGGGAAAGGCAATAAGTAATAAAATGTTAATTTTATATATAAAAAAAATAATAGACATGTACCTAGTGGATGCCTTGAGGATAGTCAATGTATTCATGTACTGCTCCTCATTTTTTCAAGATGTTTGAGAAATATTTTGAAAAAATGTGTAGAACTACATGACTGCTTACTATCTCCAAGGGATCCACTAGGTCGGAATAGGGTAGGTTTGGAAAGACCATAAGTAATAAAATGTTAATTTTATAACAAAAAAACAATAGACATACATAATTTGAATTAGTTAATTAATGAATATTTTAATGTAGAATGACTGAAACAAGTAGTGACACCGGTGGTGGCTCCAAGAGGGGCAAGGGAGCTTATTACGGTGCCAATATCGAGAAGGAGCTTGCCACCAAAAAAGCTAGCCATCTGAAAGTAGAGTTTGATGCACAAACTGGAAAAGCTATTCAAACGTACGGCAAGGGGTTCAACAATTCCATGGCTCATTATATGCGTGACACCATACCCCCAACTACACTAGCTTGGGAATAAGTAACGCCAGCTGATATCCAAGTTATTCGGAATAGGTTATCTGTAAGCATTTTTTAAATCTTTAATAACTCACTATTAAAGATTTGGTCTATCTTCATAATATTTTAACAAATTCCAAAATTAATTGTGATTTTAGGACAAATTCATTTATCCATAAGACAATCCAGTAATCAACGATGCCATGGTAAGACAAATGCAAATGCATCTGACTGATTGGCGCCACACGATGAAGAAACACTGGGTAGAGGTTGGAGGAGAGGTGGACAACGAGAGAGAAAAGTCAAAACCTTTTGGGTCGATTACTTCTTCTGATTGGGCAATTTTATGCAATTTTTGGGCTTCTGATTCTCAGCATGTATGCCTTAGTTTTTACATTAATGTTTAATTATAAAATTAGAATCTAGATTAATGAGTATTATTTTCTATTTGAAGCGTATATCGAAGAGAAATAAAGAAGCTCGAGCAAAATTGACCATACCAAGAGGACACAGTTCCATATCCATCGTTGCCCATGTTTATGATCACGTAAATTATAATAACCTATATCTTTACATTTACAAAAATATTATAAATGTAACAATGTTTAAATAATTTGCTTTTTTAGATGGACCTGTCTACTGGCCAGCTTCTGAGCATGATCGACACATTCAAGCACCTCCACAAGAAGAAGAATAAGTGGATTAGCGATGAAGCGGCTACAAAACATGTAAGTTGCCTAACCTTAACTAGTTTATGATCATTTAACTTTAAAAAAGTTTAATAAATATTAATTATTAATTGGTTGGTGTCAATTAGTAATTATTTATTAATTATTAATTAAATTTTTAACAATTAAATCTTTATAATCTATGTGCTAATATTTTTATGATTAATGATTGTGGACCAAGATAAAATAAAAAAAATAAATAAATAAAAAAACGTAACTAATGTTGTCCCTGTATGAGGGAGCTTGTGGGCTAAGTTAGTTTGTTCATGAAAATCCATATCTAAATCACAAACATGCAAATATAGTTGATGTATATGTTTAGAGACATAAATTCCCCATTAATGGAATTAACTGCTCTTACTGTATTTATCAACAATATCTTCATGATTGTGATTTAGATATGGATTTTCATGACCAAATTAACTTTAGCCCACTTGCTCTCTAATATTTGAACAAAATTAATTACATTTTTTTCAATCACTGGTCTGCAGTCATTAATGATAGGATGTTAGCAGATAGATAATAAAGTTATATTTTATATGTATTTATATTAAAAATTTCTAAGTTAGGTTTTCAAATAATGTTATATTGGAATTCGAGATATGTGCTTTTTATTGTGCAGACTGAGATGACCGAGGGTCGAGCATCGCAGAGTATGGCTCCTGTATCATCTGCTGCTTCTTGTGTCGACGATAATGTCGACGGTCAGTTCCCGCCTGATATGGATATTGTCACGAATTTCCTTAGGCCCCGCTCGCGTTATAAGAAAGGGTTTGGGGGTTGCCTAGGTTGAGGGCAATTGGCACAAAGAGGGCAGCATCTTCATCAACTTCTCAAATGTCCGGGCAATTACCACCTAAAGTGGACACCATTTTGCAGCAAACTCGGGACATTATGCTGGAAAATCAAAACCTAAAGAAGTATACGACTAAACTTGAGAGTCATCAACGGCGTCAAGATGTACTGCTCAGTGCATTGTTGAAGCAGGTTGGTGTATTGGCTCCTGCTTTTTCTGTCGACTTACCAGAACAAGATCCGGACGAGGACAATGATGCTCACGGGGGTGGGGATGATGAGAAGGACAGTACACATTTGTAGAACTTTTTTATTTATTTATTTAAAGTTTAATTGATTAGAGATTTAATTTACTAAACTACTTTTATATTTTCATGTTTGGTGGAGACAATAAACATTATTAGTTATAAATTTTTCATATTTATTTATAAAATTTTAATTTTTAATTTATTTCTAATTAAATAATATTACTAAAAAATTAAATAAATATTAATTTATTAAAATCAAAATTTATTAAGTAATATTAATATATTGAAAATAAAATTAGAAATATTATCAAAAAAATTTATTTCAAAAATAAAAATTACATTGGTAAAAGTTTCAACCTTTACCGGCGCAAAAATGCGCCACTACAAATATCCACATTTCCCGGCGCAAAAACGCGCCACTAAAAGCAACATCTTTTGTCGGTGCAATATTGCGCCACTAAAAGAAACATCTTTGCCGGCACAATTTTGTGTCGCTAAAAGTGTTTTCCACAATCCTGTGACAAATTTTTTCGCCAGTGCATCCTTATTTTTACCGGCGCATTTTTTCATCGCCAAAAGATACAATTGCCGGCGTAGTGCATTTTGCGTCGACAAAAGCCCTATTATCGACGGATGTACGTCGTCACTTTTTGCTGACGCAAAAGAGAGTCGGTAAAGACTAGATGGCTTTTGCTGGCGCAAAATTGCGCCGCGCCAGCAAAAGTAACGTTTTTTGTAGTGGGTGTGTGATTAGTTATTTTAGATAGTGTTAATTTTTTTTTAGATTTCGATTTAAATACTTAAAGGATTGTTAAAAGTATATTTGTTTGTTAATTTGATTATATTTGTGTTTTTTTTAAGATGAATTATATATTTATTTATTTATGTTTTAAGAAAATGATGAATGTATGTTATCAAAAAAATGTTAGGTTAGATGATATAATATTTTTTAATTGTATGTTAGGTTAGATAAATCCATGTTAAGATTTTGTATTATTGTTTTATAATATGTTTTTTGTTGTTGATATGGGAATTTAAATGATTTTATTCAATTTTATGTATGCTCTGGGACTGGCTTTTTAGTTTTTATGCAGATTTTAAATTTCGGAATAGGTTAGATTACAATTGTTATGCTGCCGAAATTTTTGTAGATTTAGAAAAACTAAACATTACAAAATAGTTTTAAATTAGTGTTATTAAAATTTTTTAATTAATAAATTTTAAGGCAATTAAAATAATTATAAAGTGTAAATTAAAATAATAATTTTACAAGTATAAAACTTTATTAATATTTTTTATAAAATAATGATAAATTAAAATAATAATCTTTAATGGTAAATTAATAAATTTATAATTAAATATTTGTTTATTTAATTAATTTTATAATATATTCATAAAATTTGATAATATATGTAGATAAAATAGGTAATTAAGTTAACTTTACTCTTAAAATTAAGTTAAAATTAAAATAATGATTTTAAAATAATAAAATCTTATTGTTATTTTTTAAAAAATAAAAAGTGAAAATTATAATAAGAATTTGATAATTATTAAATAACATAATAATAATTATAATTAAATATTTATTTATATAATGAAAAAAGAGCAAAATAAAATAAAACCAAATGGACTCAGTTGGAAGGACCCGCTGCAAAGTGAGACATCATGGTTGAGAGACAACTCTTGAGACTGAACACTTTTGTTTGAACAGATTCCAGAGTGGCCTTGACAGCAGCGAGTTCAGTAGCAACAGAATCAGCATCGCCAGCCTTGAGAGCAATTCCTTTAGTTGCCTTAACGGATGATGGTTCCTTCTTGAGTTTGTAGTCTGCACCAGTAGTGGGAGGAGTCAAGATTTCATATTCCAATCGAAGAGACTTTTGGGAATCAAGCAACTTGTAGATCAAATGTGGAAACACCAAATATTGGCCTTTCTTTTTGGCATTTCCTAAGGCAGTGATCTGGTCAAAAATGAGAGAGGCAAGATCAACTTGGAGACCAGTTCTGACTTTGTACAAAAAGAAGGTCGTGTCAAAAGTAATGGTGGAGGTATGAGTAGTGGGAATCCAGTTGTTGGTGGCAAATTTGTGAAGCACAACATAGTAATGAGTAAGGTCGGTTACTTTGAGAACCGAGTGAGGTTCCCAAACCATATTCTGTCCTACCAACTCTGAAAGCACCTTATCTTTGTTGAAATCCATAGCAACATTGTCAACAGAAGGTGGCAAATTGAGAACTTTGGCAATTTCAGCAGTGCTAAACAAATACCAATTCCCTCGGACATAAACTTGTCCAAACATAAAAGACTTCCTATCAAACAGATCATCATTGAGATTGGCATAGAATTCTTGAACAACTCTAGGAACAAAACCATCCAACCCGGTTAAAGAACCTAACCACCCCCGATCCTCAATATTTTTAATGACCCCAAACACTCGATGGGCAGAAAATGAAAAAATTTTCTCACAGATAAAATCACGATGCACATAATGCTTCATATTTTTATCATTGTCATTGAAACAAAAATTCAAGGAGTGAGCCTTAAAGGAAGAACCTGGAGAGACTTTGGGACCCAAAGGAGAAGTGGTGCGAATCTCAGGAATTTTCACAGATTTCTTGCCCTTTGGTGAAACAGGAGGGTCCTCTGATGGGTCAGATTCTTCTTCAGAGCCAACATTTTCTTCAAGAGAGGGGTCGTCATCAAGGGGATCTTCATTAGAGGGAACACAATCTGAAGAAAGGTCAGTTTCAGAAGAAGAACAAGGTGGAGGAATTTTCTTTACCTTCAACCAAAACTTGGAACGTGGAGTGGAACCCACAAGAGACGAAGCCTTTGGCGTGGAATCAGAAGGATTAGGCCCTTTGGAACGAGGAGATTTTCGAGAAGAAGAGACCTAGAACCAACCTTTGCTTTTCTTCTTGGGTGCAAGCACATCAGGGGACTCTGAGGAATCAGAATGGGGTTTGTCACGATCACGGTCATGATCAGAGACATCCTCTGATGGAGAAGCTCGTCCCCTTTTGGAAGACCCAGGGACAGAGGTGAGCAGAGCCGCCAATGATGGAGGTTCAGACGAAACTTTGGGGGCTTCAAGGTCCGGAATGACCACGGCTTTGCTCGTGGTGATGGAACCGTCAATGTGGATGGGATGAGACAAGGTACTCTTCTGAGCCTTCTTCTTGGTGATGGATGGAGAATCAGTCATTGAACCAGACACTGCCTTGACAGACCGAGAGCCACTTCCTCTGGTTCTCACCATGGTTGCACGCGGATGAAAAACTGTCAAGGAAAAATAAGAAACCAGAAAAAAGTGAAGGATAGAGACGATTGAAGTATTGGGCCCAAGGATATCCGAATAAATAAAGAAAGGGAAAGGTATGGATTTGATCCTTAATTCCTTTATTTGAATATTAAAAGGGATAAACACTTTTGTAAAGTACCAACCAAATATCTCAATAATAACTGCCAACAATAGTGCACGACACAAAATTGGGAAACAAGCCAAAAATGGAAACTTTTGATCTTGATAAAATATGAGATAAGGACAAAAACAATCAAGATACAACATACCCTTTTTGACACACTCAGATTCTATTTCCCTCAAAAGAAATATATATATTAGTATTTTTTTTTTATATTATATAAAGTAATATAACTGAATGTACCAAAAAAAAATATCCCATTTTTTATTAGTGCTCATTGTCTCCGTGCCCTTGCATGTGGAGAAAGAAATAATCATTATATCAAAACACATCTTTACTATAAGGTTTAGAAAATATATTTAATATAAATCATGCTTTTATTTTTCAAAATAAAATATCACAAAACATTTACTCCAAGCACAAAAAATATTTCACTCAAATCAATCAGTCTGTATGAGACTTACAAATATTGTCCAACAGTATTTCTTAAGCATTTGTGTGTGATTGTGAAAGCAGAGATCATTGCCCTGTATGGCAATTTTTAGCCTTTTTCAGGGACATTGCCCTATGTGGCAATTTTTAGCCTTTTTCTCAATGAGTACCCAAATTAGATGCTTTCACACTACACTGAAGGCTGTTTTTAACAGTGGTAGAGTATCTTCTACATAATTGTTAGTTACAGAGTTCCAACTTACTCAAGGTTAAGCAATTTACACAACAGTGTAGGTAGCTCTATTCTAAGATGGAGCTTGAAATACTTTTCAAGGATCAAATGCTCACACACAAAAACACAGATTGAATTGAAGGAATATTAATTGGAAGGACTATTTGTTTTTTTTTTAATTTTATTTTAAAGAAAAATAGCATGAAATATATTAACTATAATTTCTAACCTGAAGTAAAAATATATTTTGACATAATGATTGGGACTTTTTCGGTGAGCAAGGACAAGGAGACATCACACAACTTTTTCAAGCACATGGATAAGGTACAGCACAAACCAAATTAATTGGGACAAACCCCCAAGGATTTCCTGAGGGAATCAAACCTGACTGTATCAAGGGCTTTTGTAAAAATATCTGCAATCTGTTTGTCAGTCTCAATATATTCTAAGATCAAAGTTTTATTTTCAACGAGTTCCCTAATAAAATGATGACGAATGTCAATGTGTTTAGTGCAAGAGTGTTGAACAGGATTTTTTGAGATATTAATAGCACTAGTGTTATCACAAAAAATAGTCAAAGTTTTAAGATCAAACCCATAATCTGTCATCATTTGTTTCATCCACAATAATTGTGTACAACAGCTTCCTGCAGCTATGTACTCGGCCTCAACAGTAGACAGAGAGATTGAATTTTGTTTCTTGCTATCCCAAGAAACCAGATTGTTTCCCAGATTAAAACATCCACCACTTGTACTTTTTCGATCATCTACATTGCTTGCCCAATCAGCATCACTAAAATTAACAAGGTTAGAGTTTGTTTCCTTTGAGTACCAAATTCCATATTCCTGAGTACCATTTACATAACGAATGATTCGCTTTACAGCTGTCACATGTGATTCCATAGGATCGCCTTGATATCGAGCACATACCCCCACACTGTAGCTTATATCAGGACGACTGGCTGTGAAATACAGAAGACTTCCAATCATGCTTCTGTACAATGTTGGATCTACTTTAACTCCATTTTCATCCTTGGTTAGTTTGACTGTGGTTCCCATTGGTGTTTTGGCGTGTTTGGCAGACTCCATCCCAAATTTCTTGACCAGATTTTTTGCATACTTACTTTGAGAAATGAAGGTTCCATCTTCTGATTGTTTGACTTGCAGACCTAGAAAATAGGTTAACTCACCTACCATGCTCATTTCAAACTCATTCGTCATTTGTTTGACAAATTCCTGCACTAAAGTGTTAGAAGTAGAGCCAAAAACAATATCATCAACATAGATTTGAGCAATAACAATATCAGAATCAACATTTTTTATGAAAGAGTTTTATCTACTCCTCCTCTTTTATACCCATTTGAAACAAGGAATTGAGTCAATCTTTCATACCAAGCTCTAGGAGCCTGTTTCAGACCATAGAGAGTCTTTTTAAGTTGAAAAACATGATTAGGATTATGTGGATCTTCAAATCCTTTTGGTTGTTCAACAAATGCTTCCTCATTCAAATTTCCATTTAAAAATGCAGATTTAACATCCATTTGAAAAAGTTTGAATCCAACAACACAAGCAACATCCAATAGCAATCTTATTGGCTCAAGTCTTGCGACAGGGGCAAAAGTTTCATCAAAATCAACTCCTTCAATTTGAGTATACCCCTGCGCAACTAGCCTAGCTTTATTTCTTATTATTGTACCAAATTTATCGGTTTTATTTTTGAAAATCCATTTGGTACCAATAACATTTGTATGATTTGGCCTAGGAACAAGAGTCCATATCTCATTTCTTGTGAATTGTTCCAATTCTTCTTGCATTGCTTTTATCCATGACTCATCATTCAAGGCTTCTTTCACATTTTTTGGTTCAAAGCTGGATGTAAAGCAAACGAATTGAACCAAATTCACATACTTTTTTCTTGTTACCATGCTTTCTTCAATATCACCAAGAATGAGATCTGAAGGATGATTCTTTTTTATTCTGGCAGAAGGTTCTCTCTGTATTGAATCTGTGATGATTTCTAGCCCTTCCTTTGTTGATCGATCGGATGATGTTGGAACAGATTCAGCTTCTGTTGTAACAGATTCGGTATGAGAGGGCACAACATCATCTATTTTCACTGCAGGAGATTCTGTCTGAGAGGTTTCTGCAATAAACCTATCAATTTCTTCTTCATTGGAATATTCAGAAAAATCTTTTAAATCATCAACAACACATTGGATGATTCCATTACAGTTTGAGTTCTCATGTTAAAAACACAATAAGCTCTACTATTCATAGAATATCCAAGAAACATTCCTATATCACTTTTTGAATCAAATTTTCCAATATTCTCACGATCTCTAAGAATATAGCATATGCATCCCAAAACATGAAAATAACTTACATTGGGCTTTTTACCTTTCCAAATTTCGTAGGGAGTTTTGAAAGTACCTAGCCTAAGAAAAACTCGATTGATTGTGTAGCAAGCAGTGAATATTGCTTCTGCCCACAATCGTTTGGAGAGTTTTTTACTGTTTAGCATTACTCTGGCCATCTCCTGCAAGGTTCTATTTTTTCTCCCAACAACCCCATTTTGTTCAGGAGTCTTGGGAGCTGAGAACTCATGAGAGATCCCTAGAGATTTACAGAAATCATCATAAACAGTATTCTCAAATTCTTTACCATGATCACTTCTAATTCTCACAATCTTGCCTATATTGCAATCTTTTTCAACTCTCAATTTAATGCACAGATTTTTGAAGGCATCAAACGTGTCTGATTTTTCCCTTAAGAAGTCAACCCAAGTAAAACGAGAAAAATCATCAACACACACAAAGATATACCTTTTTCCATTAATACTTTCAACTTGAATGGGACCCATGAGATCCATGTGCAAAAGTTCAAGAACTTTTGAAGTATTGATTCCCGTGACAGTTGTGTGGGAGTTTTTTAATTGTTTCCCTAACTGACATGGTTCACATTTACCTGCAGATTCTCTACCCAACTTGGGTAACCCACGAACTAATCCTGCACTTGCAATCTTTTTTAAACTTTTGAAATTTATATGACCCAGTTTCTCATGCCATAAATCAGTGGTATTACTTATAGCCAAGTGACATGTGAGAGTTGGCGAAAGAGTATAGCAATTATCAATGGATCTATATCCTTTCAATATACTCACGCCATTTTGATCAACAACATTGCAATCATCACGAGAAAAATTTATTGTGAAGCCTTGATCACAAATTTGACTTATACTAATTAAATTAGCCTTAAGTCCTTCAACAAGTAAAACATTTCTCAATTTTGGTAAACCATCAAGACTTAGAGTGCCTTTTCCAATAATATTACCTGACATACCATCACCAAAGGTTACTCCACCACATTTCATAGATTTGAAATTGGTGAGTATATTTTCATCACATGTCATATGTCTAGAGCATCCACTATCAAAATACCAAGAATTAGAGGCACGAGATTTATGACAAGTAAAAGCAGCAAGACAAGTTTTTCTTGCTTTTTCAACCCAAACACATTTTGAAGGTTTTCTAACAACATGTTTTGTTTTACTATAATGATTTAAATAATTGTTTTTGAAAAAATTCATCATAGTAAAACATCTGGGCCGGATGTGCCCTTTCACTCCACAAAAATGACATATTGGAATGAACCAATCTGTGTTGGTTCTTTTGAGAAAATTGGTATGTTTAACAGATGTGCTTTTTGTCGAATCAACTGTTTGAGATGTACCTACACAAACGTTAGCGGATGCAACAGAATATATTCCAGATTTCACAAAAATGGTTTTTCCTTTTGATTTAAAACCATTAGATCCTAATCCAGAAAAATTACCAACTTTTTGACCTACATCAATAACATCATCCAAAATCCTGGAATTTGGATTAAGCATTTTAACACCTTTAATCATGTGATTAATTTCATTTGCTAATCTCTTAATTTCACAATCTTTTGCAATAATTTTTTCTTCAAGATTCTTCACAGTGTTTACAAGATCATCATTCTTTTCCTGTAAGAATTTATTATTGCTTGCCATTAAGTGATTATGATAACAAACCCTTAACCATTGATCATACATATCTTTGTATGATTCTTTCAGGGAATCCTTGTCTAGATCAAACTCACTGGATTCACAATCAGAATTATCTTCCTGTATAGCGTTGTTCAGACAAGCAACCCTTTTATTATCCTGCAAATTCAATGTTAATCCAGAAACAACAAAGGTTAAGGCAAGATTCAAGTTATCTTCCTCATCACTACTTTCAGAGTCCTGATCACTCCAAGTAGCTGCCATTACCTTTTTATTTTTCTTCAGTGTGCTGGCACATTCAGATTGAATGTGACCAAATCCTTCACATTCCCTGCATTGCACGCCTCTTTTATTGTTATTGTCAAAAGGTCTAGAAAATTGATTACCTTTGGAAGATTTGAACGAGGATTTTTTGTTACCAATCTTTTTCATGTGTTTTTGAAAATTTTTGGTCAACAAGACCATTTCATCTTCACCATCATTTTCTTCAGAATCTTTTATTTTTGATGATTTGAGAGCAACTGATTTTTCTTTGGGAGCACTTGGATTTTCCTTTTGGAGAATTCGTTGATTGAGTTCAAACGTTCGCAATGAACCCATCAATTCCTCTACTTTCATTGTGTCGAGATCTTTGGCTTCTTCAATTGCTGTGAGCTTTGTTTGAAACCTGTCAGGAAGCACTCTAACAATTTTTCGAACTAACACATTATTTTCCAATTTTTCTCCCAATGCAAAATATTCATTAGCTATATCAGATAGTCTTTCATAGAATTCTGTGAGAGACTCAGTCTCTGTCATTCTAAGATTTTCAAATCTAGTAGTTAACATAATAAGCCTAGAACGTTTTACATCAGCAATTCCTTCAAATTGAGTTTGAAGGATTTCCCAAGCTTCTTTAGCAGATTCACACGAAGATATTAATTTTATGTAACCTTCACCAACGCCATTAAAGAGAGCATGCAAGGCTTTGTTGTTATAACTGAATAATTTATCTTCAGCATCAGTCCAGTTAATTTCAGATTTTACCTTTGTGACATCATCGGATTCAGACGGAGGTGTCCAACCGGTTAAGATTGATCTCCACGCCTTTTCTTCTTGAGATTTAATAAAGGCTCTCATCCTAACCTTCCAATAAGGATAGTTGGAATCATTCAACAAAGGAGGACGAGTTATGGATCCACCTTCTGCAAAGAAAGACATTTCACAAGGCACAAAACAAACGGAAAAATACAAGATCGCACTAAGAGTTGTGACCCGCTCTGATACCAATTAAAATTCCATTTTTAGTAATTACCAAATTAATTAAACCATGAATTAACTAAAATGCGGAATGGTAATTAATTGTTTATACAGATAGCAGATCTGTCGGAACAGAATCCGAACTTGTCACGACAGAACTGAACACAATAAATAGACAGTGCAAAAATTAAAGAACACAATGAATTTTTACAAGGTTCAGAAACCCTTTCGGATAACCTACTCCTTGGGGCCACGCCCAGAGAATAAACCAATTAGTAAAGAAACAAAGTGTACAAAAGCATTGACTTAAACAATGTAAGACTCCCTCTTAAACTATTGCCGCAATCTTGTTGTACTCTTCTCTACGAATCTGGTTTGATGAAACGCTGATTCTCTTGAACTCCCTTCAAAGAATAGCGAGTGCACACTTCCTCCCGAAGTGAGACTTAGATAGAATCCTCTCCCGAAGATCCTTATGAACACGTTCACAATAGACACTATCTGTTTATAATGGACTAGATAGATATCCACAAGTACACTCAGCACTCTCACAAAGATTAAGGTGAACAAACTTAATCTCTACAAATAAACACACTCTTCAAAATAACGTAATGTTTACAAATATTCAAAATGGAAGAGGTGAAAATTCCAAAGGCCTTGGCAAGGTATTTATAGGCAGGGAAATCGTCCAAGACCATGATTTTATGGTATCTTTGAAATCAATTTGCGAATTCCTTTGATTTAGGAAATCAGCCAGCCAGATGCATTCTGTGTCGACAGAAAAGGAAACTGATGAGTCAGCAACGAATCAATCTCATTTGGCAAAACGAACATGGTCATTTCTTTTGACCATGTTCATTTTCGACATCAACTTAATTCCAGAATAGACATAATCCCACATAATCCCTGAAAATAATCTTAAGATATTTGCACAATATATTTTTACCAAAAATTGATTATTTGAGATAAATAAGGCAACAAATATATTCACACTTAAAGATATTTTCACATTGCAAAATCAGCTGAAAATATTGCTAATAAAACTGAAAATCAATATGGAGATATGCTACTAATTTTTCTTTAAACAATTAAAATATTTTGTCTAAATTAAAGTTTAGCCAAAAAAAGATTTTAAATATTATTAATATTTTTTTATAAAATAATGATAAATTAAAATAATAATCTTTAATGGTAAATTAATAAATTTATAATTAAATATTTGTTTATTTAATTAATTTTATAATATATTCATAAAATTTGATAATATATGTAGATAAAATAGGTAATTAAGTTAACTTTACTCTTAAAATTAAGTTAAAATTAAAATAATGATTTTAAAATAATAAAATCTTATTGTTATTTTTAAAAAAATAAAAAGTGAAAATTATAATAAGAATTTGATAATTATTAAAGAACATAATAATAATTATAATTAAATATTTATTTATATAATGAAACTTTATAATACATTACTAACAATAATATATGTTCATAAAATTTGATAATATATATTCATAAAATTTAATAATTTATTCATAAGATTTCATAATTTACTTAAAAAAATTATTACTTTGGTGATAAAAAAAAATTATTAGCAAATTAAGGTAGTTTTTTATGATTATCACATTGTGATAATTTATTTTCAACTTGAATCAGTTATGACAATTGACAAGAGCTGGATAACTAATAGACGGCATAACTCTGATGAGTTTTAGAATGGTCTTCAAGCATTTATATAAATGGTCGTGACGAAAGACGTACCACTCAAAATAATGGAGTTTCGGTGCCATGGACCGATAATTTCACTTTCTATTGCCAACTTGAGGAGATTGTAGAGTTATGTTATTCCCATGGTTAGTTGGTAGTATTGTTTCAATGCAAATGGTTCAACATCGATGTAAGCAAGGGTTGAAATGTGACTGAGAATAACATCACTAGTATCATGATTAATTCTGAATGGAACAAGAATGAGCATTTTATTCTCGCCAGTCAAGCAAAACAAGTTTTCTACTTTGAAGATCCTTCAAGAAACAAAAATTGGAGGGTAGTAGAAGAAGTCAATCATCGAAAAATCTGGGATCATCAAAGTATCGATGATGATAACGAGGTCGATGTCGTGCATGATAGTACTTACTCAAATTTTGTACTCACTGTAGAATTAGGAGAGTTGGAGGTTATGCCTTTGGATCGATCTGGTCACACTAGCATAATTGGGGAAACATCTCAATCTGTTTTGGATGTGGATGATGATTTCATCAATGACGATGATGATGAAGAAATTAATGAAGACAGAGACTGGCATTGAGCGAGAGTTTCAGGATCGCTAAGGATAGAAAAGGTCGAAAGAAAAAATAATTTTATGAACATGGAGGGTATGATGATATCGAGACAGCCAGAAAGAATCCACCAGAGGACATGGACAATGAGAGTTGGAAGAAGTTGATTGACATTTTCACCACTCCACAGTTCATGGCACGCTCAAAGGAAAATGCTGCCAATAGAGCAAAACAAAAGTGTCCAAGTCTCCATGGATCGACCTCTTATGCTTCTGTTCGATTAAAAAAGGTAAATAAAATATATAGATACTTTGAAATATTTTTCAGTTATCTTAATAATAATTTCAATATTTAACTGATAGTTTGTTACATTTTGTTTTCTAAAGATGATCTTCAGACTAAGGAAATGCCCAACATTATGGATACTTTCCATGACATGCACAATCATCCGACACGTGGATGGGTGAACACGAATGCTAGTGACACATATGTAAGTAATTTTCTAAGTTTTGTATATATGTTTATTATTTAATTATATTGTGTATTAATTATCTTGTTTCTAAATTGCAGGATGCCTAGCAGCAAGAAGTCCAAACACAATCCCAATCTCAATCCCAATCCCAATCTAAATCTTGTGCAGGAAGTGCCTAGGTCGATGAGACACAAGTCTTGTCAAAGTGCTTCAGCAATATCTCTGTTGTGGCCATGACGTTGACCAAGTACCTTTGAGACGACTTGTGTCTCATCGACAGAGACACTTCCTGCTGAAGATTCAGATTGGGATTGGGATTCTGTCTAGACTTTTTGCTCCAAGGCATCCTGCAATTTAGAAACGAGATAGTTAATACATAATCTAATTAAATAATAAACATATATACAAAACTTAGAAAGCTACTTACATATGCATCCTTAGGATTCGTGTTCACCCGTCCATGTGTCGGATGATTGTGCATGTCATAGAGCGTATCAATAATGTTGGGCAGTTCCTTAGTCTAAAGATTCATCTTTAAAAAACAAAATTTCAATTAAATATTATAATTATTATTAAGATAACTGAAAATATTTCAAATGATCTATATATTTTAATTTACCTTCTTAAATCGAGCAGAAGCATAAGAGGCAGATCCATGGAGACTTGGATACTTCTATTTTGCTCTGTTGGCAGTATTTTTCATTGAGCGTGCCATGAACTGTGGACTGGTGAAAAGGTCAACCAACTTCTGCCAACTCTCGTTGTCCATGTCCTCCGGTGGATTCTTTCTGGCTGTCTCGATATCATCATACCATCCAAGTTCATCAACGTATTTTTTCTTGCCACCTTTTCTATCATTGTAGCGATCCTGAAACTCTCGTTCAATGTCACTCTTTATCGTCTCTAATTTCGTCATCATCATCATCCTTGATGAAATCATCATCCACATCCAGAATAGATCGAGACGTTTCCCCAATTATGCTGGTGTGACCAGGCCAATCCAAAGGCATAATTTCCAACTCTCCTAATTCAACATCAACCTCGTTATCATCATCGATACTCGGATGATCCCAGATTTTTTGATGATTGACTTCTTCTACTACCCTCCAATTTTTGTTTCTTGAAGGATCTTCCAAGTATAACACTAGTTTTGCTTGAGTGGCAAGAATAAACTGCTCGTTCTTGTACCATTCAAAATTAATCATGATACTAGTGATGTTATTCTCAGTTACATTTAAACCCTTGCTTACATCGGTGTTGAACCATTTGCATCGAAACAATACTACCGAGTAACTAAGGGAATAACACAACTCTATAATCTCCTCAAGTTGGCCATAGAAAGTAAAATCACCAGTCCCTGGCACCGAAACTCCATTATTTTGAGTGGTATATCTTTCGTCACGACCATTTGTATAAATGCTTGAAGACCATTCCAAATATCATCAGAGTTACATCGTCTATTAGTTATCCAACTCTTGTCAATCGTCGTAACTGATGCAAGTTGAAAATAAATTATCACAAAAGTTTCATTATATAAACTAATATTTAATTATTATTATTATTATTTTCTTTAATAATTATCAAATTCTTATTATAATTTTCACTTTTTATTTAATAAAATAACAATAAAGTTTTATTATTTTAATTTTAAGAGTAAAGTTAACTTAATTACCTATTTTATCTACATATATTATCAAATTTTATAAATATACTATAAAATTAATTAAATAAAGAGATATTTAATTATAAATTTATTAATTTACTATTAAAGATTATTATTTTAATTTCTACATATTTTATAAAAAATATTAATAAAGTTTTATAATTGTAAAAATTATTATTTTAATTTACACTTTATAATTTTTTAATTAATTTTTATTAACTGCTTTAAAATTTATTAATTAAAAAATTTAATCACACAACTTTAAAACTATTTTTTAATGTTTAGTTTTTCTAAATCTACAAAAATTTCGGCAGCATAACGGCTGTAATCTAACCTATCCCAAAATTTAAAATCTGCATAAAAACTAAAAAATGAGTCCCAGAGCATACATAAAATTGAATAAAATCATTTAATTTCTCATATCAACAACAGAAACATATTATAAATAAATAATACAAAATCTTAACATGGATTTATCAATAAATTCATCAACATTTCTTTATAAACTATAATCTTAAATAACATTAAAAATCTAACATGAATTTATTTAACCTAACATACAATTAAAAAAATTATATCATCTGACCTAACATTTTTTTATAACGTACATTCATCATTTTCTTAAAACACAAATAAATAAATATATAAATATACAATTTTTATCTTAAAAAAACACAAATATAATCAAATTAACAAACAAATATACTTCTAATAATCATTTAAGTCTTTAAAATAAATCTAAAAATATTAACACTATTTAAAATAACTAATCACACACCTATAAAATATCAATTAAACATACATCAATACATTCATCAATCACCAAAACATAAAAAAAAAAAAAAAAATACCAATTAAAAACAATACCCAATGGACGATCTCTACAATATGAGCAATACCCAAACGGATTCTTATGTTATCTGAAAAAAGAAAAGAAAAAAACGAACATAAATAACTCAAAATCTCATTTGTACCAAAAACTAAATAACCACAAATGTTAATAAAAAATCCTTTTTAGAAGCACCATAGGGAGGAGGATGGCCAAGAACAACAGTGGGGCAACGAAGAGGTCCCAAAACGGGGTTGGGACACCGTGGGGCGGTGGAGGGTGACGGACGGAGCTCTCTCTCTCGCTCTCTGTAATTTTTAAGAGAGGGAAAAATGGGGAAGAAGACGACACCTGGGATGTTATATCAATGGTCTCTTTAGTGACGACATGTCGTCGCCGAGGTTGAGCGCATTATTTCACTCAAACGGTGAGACACTATAGTGACGACATGATAAGGGAATAGTACACGAATCATTTCGTTTACTACGCGTCTAGTCTATAACGACGACATGTTGTCACTATAGCCAGTGAAATTTTTACTGAAATTTTTGGCGGTCCACTTTCCCTCCGTTTTTTTTTGGGACCTCATGTCGTTGCTATACACTAAAATTTAACTACTCACTGGATTAAAGGGGTCTCTATAGCGATGACTAACAACCAACTTTTGGCAATCAAGTTCCCTTCGTACCCTATAGCGATGATATTTCCCTCTCTTTTTTCGACGAGGACTCTACGGCAACGAGTCGTCGCCATAGAGTCAGTTCCCACCTCTTGTTCCCTCCCAATTCCTGGTACCCTACAGCGACGCGGCACCAAGAATTTTGAGGGCCTGGCCGTGTGTTGTTGACAGTCCTACAGCGACGACATGTCATCGCTATAGCTTATTCATTTTAATATATTAAAAAAATGAATTTTTCATGGATTTCGACTACATACAACGACGACTCTAAGTCTTCGCAATAGATGTCGTCGTTGTAGAGTTTTTTTCTTGTAATGCAAATTGTACCCCTTTTATTAAAACTAGTTATTTTTTTTTTTAAGAAATCCTATTTTTTTTCTTAAAAATAATAATTATATCCTTAAAAATAAAATAAAAACATTTTAAAAGATTAAGAAATTAAACAATACTAAAAGTTTTTAATTAATTAAAGAAATTTTCAAATACTCAAAATTAAAAATCTAATTAATAACAAATAATTTTTTTATTTTTTCTTTTCTTTTACAATATAAAATAAATATACCTTAAACTAAAAATTAAAAAATAAATCATAAAACAAAGTTTTTTCTCTTTCATCCTCCTCCTTTTAAATTAAAAGTTTTTTTTATTTAAGTCGTTTGTCATTCGTCATCCTCTTTAATTAAAGGTTTTTTCTTTGTTTTAGTATTTATTTTGAATTTTCATTCTAAAATAGATTTATTTTATATTGTAAAAGAAAAGAAAAAAATAAAAGTAAGGAAATTATTTGTTATTAATTACAATTTTAATTTATTATGGATTTAAATATTATTTTTAGAAAAAAAATTTAATAAAAAAGGTATTATTTGGTAGCGGTCAAAGTTCGGGGGGGGGGGGGGGAATTGCTAATTATTCTACACGTGGTCGTGCCACATCAATAGACAAAATATCACATCATCAATTCGTTAACCACCTAGGACGAAATCTAACAGAAGTCTCATATTTCAGTAACATGCATAGTTCGGTGGGAATTTTTAACATCACGAATCATTCGGAGGCACGATCATATAATGATTATAGTTCGGGACAAAAATACTATTTATTATATAATATATTATTATTTCTACAATTCTAGCTGCCCTATTAAAAAATACCCTAAATATCACCCTGATATTCCAAACATATAGTAATATAATTACTTCTTAGAGAATAGAGTAATGATACTGCATATTTTCAAAGAGTAATTATAATAACAAACTAATCATTTATTGTTTAATTAATTAAGTATACATGATTAATCACTAATCAAAACGTATACATTTAACTTCACACAAATCAAGAGAAAGTTAAATTACAAGACAATGTTATTTTTCCTTTGAAAAGAATATCTCATCTGGTGACATTAATTAATAGCCCTCTTTGTATGTGTACAAGTTCGTACAAGTGCACACTAGCACACATACAGATACACATGTACATAATACACTCACATGCATACACAAACATGTATATACACACATAATACTAACCAACATTAATTATACACATAATTAACAAAACACTACACTGGTATATATATTAGAAGAAGAAAAAAAGTACGTACACACTAGCATAGACTTAGATGAAAGTACATCACACAAGAAATAAATATTTATACACCGCCAGCCTTTTGCCAATATATCTTAATCAATCTATGTACACGTTTTCCTACAAATGTAAGTACAATATATCCCTAGCTAGGTAACACTACATATATATTATATAAAATACATAAAATATATGTACGTATATACAACATATACATAATTACAAAACAAATATATATTATATATATTTGATTAAAAAGAGAAAAATAAAAAAAATTCGCCCCCCTCGTCCGCTGTAGTACTAGATGTTGTAGCAGAGAAGAGAGTGGTCACACTCAATACATAATAAATGGTTATAAGCATTTTGATCAGGTGGACAGAATTAGTAATAGAGCCAAAAGCCTATGTCTATCTCCTCTTTATCTTCAAAACCCTAACCCTAATACTCCTCAAAACTCAATAGCTCTTAAGCTGAACCACCATTTTTGTGCCAAAAACCCGGTTTTCCATAAAACCCACTTTCTATTTTTCTTTTTTTTTATTTTCTTTTTATTTTTTGTTTTCATTTCTGTCTTTGTTAATTCCTTTAATGGCCCCAGATAGCATTTGCCTGCCTGCCGTGGGCACTAGTACTGAACCCACCTTTAAAAAAAACATTTTATATATATTTGCTTGTTACCCTTATTAGCTATTATAACCTCACCTTACCTTACCCTTATTATAACTCTTTCTTATTAACTCCAACTCCTCTTTGGAATCTCTCTCTTCTCTCTCTCTCTCTCTCTCCCAAATTTCTCTATATATATAGGGCCAAAATATTACCAAGTTTTAGTACTACTGTTGGGATTCATATATAGCTAGGCTGTCTTCAAAGCAAGTAGTAGAGGAAAAAGAGAGAATAAAAAGCTAGCTTTTGCTTTCTACTCATCTCTATATTGCAATTTGAAAGAAGAGAGAGTTTTCTATTTTATTTATATATATATATAATTTTCTTTCTTTTCAATAATTTCCTTGCTTTTATCTTTCTTCTTCTTTGGTTTTGGTGGTATATATAAAGGAGAGAATTAGTCTGTGCTTACTTGATTGCTTCTGCTGAGAAATTGAAAAAGAGAGAAAAGGAAGAGAAAAATCATACAAAACAAAAAACATGTCGAGCTGCAGCGTTGATGTTGCGCCTGAGCAACTCTGCTACATCCCCTGCAACTTTTGCAATATCGTTCTCGCGGTATCACTCATATATATACATATATACTCATATATTTACATAGAAATATATATATCGATATACAAGCCTCTCTCTTTCTCTATCTATCTCTCTTTTTGGGGTTAATGGGAGATCTACTTTTCAGCTCTTATCAATATATGTACTCATTTCTATTTTCTTTTGTTTTCATGATATTACAAGATCGAGAGAGATCAAATTACCACATATATAAATAGTTTTAGATCCTGAAAAAGCTAGTAGTGTGCCCTTGTTCTATATGATAATGATGGTGATCAGTTTTTGTTCCTGTGTTGTTATTTTTAGTACTCATATATGAAATTTATAAATCCCAAAATGAAGTTTTTTTTTTATTAATGAATATATTTATTTTTCTTTTCTTCATTCTCGGATTGTGGTTATTTCTTTGTTTTTTGAGGATCAGTCAGGTCTCAATCGTTGGACGACTTTTCTTTTTCTTCTTCTTTTGCAGTCAATATATGAAAAGAAAGAAAGAAAGTCGTAATATAACCTGAAGAAGTGCTTGAGAGAGTTGAGACCCAACCAGAAGAGAGATTGATAACTAGCTATTATTAATTTAAAATTTACCATATTATTGTAGTTATTTTGTGTGTATGTATATATATATATACTACTATTTTATTTTTAGTTTTATTTTGGTAAAAATGGGACGTCAAATAAGCTGAGAGAAGGATTGAAGCCAATAACATGATGAAGACAAGACCTTCAGCCCCTTTGATTTCCTCACTCTGTGACTTACCTTTCCTTTTACATAGAACAGTGCACTAACCTGGCTGCTTTTGCAGCTCATCATAATCAAATTAAACCCCCCCCCCCCCCCCCCTTTCTCTCTCTCTCTCTCTCCTCCTAATTGGCTTAACATAATTTTCATCACAATAATTCTCCACCACCGCAAGATCATCAACCCCATTACAACATATATCTTATTCTCTCATATTTCAGACCTAAATAATCTGAATCTTACCATGAGATAACAAATAATCCCACATATTTTTTTCTTCTTAATTTCTCATTTTCCGCCTCTTGCGCGCACCATGAAATTTAAGTTCTGTATGTATGTAATACATCTCTGTTCTTTTTTTAATTCTTTTCTTGGGGGGTTTGCCTTTAATTAATATTTAGAATATAATTTGTATGACATATGATATAATTATGTAGGAATGATTGGATATGGTTTAATTAAATGGTGGTGTGTGTGTGTGTGCAGGTGAGTGTTCCATGCAGCAGCCTGTTCGACATAGTGACCGTCCGATGCGGGCACTGCACCAATCTATGGTCCGTGAATATGGCCGCTGCGTTTCAGTCACTGTCCTGGCAACAAGACCATCATGTCCAGGTATATATATATACATATTTTGCCTTTTTCAAACTGTTTCAGCTTATAGATAGGGCGCTCTCTCTCTATATATATATATATACATATGTGTGTATAGAAATAGAAGCCCCTATATGAGATCTAGTGCTGCTTCTCTGCTGGTTGACTCGTATATAATAAGCTTTTTTTTTATTATTATTTCGAGTGTCTCAAAGCACAGTTTCTCGGCTCTGATCAAGTATGCTTGGTTTTTTAGACCTAAGTACTACTATTACTGAAAACCCTACCTATAGCAGCCGCCATTACCCAAAACCTATGAATATCTTAATATAACAATTCTTTTTTCTTTTTCTTTAAGCTTTTATTTTTGTTCTACTTTTTGTTAGTAGCTAGATCAGCTGATGATCAGGGTTCAGAACCTGTATAGTGTTCTCTATCTAGATCTCCTCGTTCTCCAATGAACGGCTAACTTATTAACCAGCTATATACCTAGCATTATATATTCATTTCTCTCTCTCTCTCTCTCTCTCTCTCTCTCTCTCTGTTTGGTTTTGTAGGAATATATTAGGGTTTTTTTTTAGGTTTAATGATTTCTTTTCAAGATGTTTGTCCTACGTATACTGTTTCAAACGCAAAAAAACTATTTCTTTTCTGGCCTTAGATTCTAAAAGGCCTTCTTTTAACGAACTGTCAATCTGTGTTTTGCTAGTTTCTTTTCTGATTTCATACTATTCTAACTACTTAAGCCTTAAGTCATTTCAACTCTGATTTTTCTTTTGTCCTCTTTCTCTTTCTTTTTCTCTCTCTCTCTATATATAAATATATATATAAGAAGCTATTGTCGACAACTCAAACCTAGCTATTTTGGAGTTTTTGTTGATAAAAAACTACTCGTACAGTACAAATCTAGCAACTTATAAGCAAATGAAAATGAAATAATAAACTAATTGATGCGTTTTTGTTATGAAAATCTTAATCATGTTATTTTAATTATTATAAATCAAATAAAATTTCAGGCACAAAATTACAACTACAATAATGGTGCTCCAGATTATCGGATTGACTCGGGGTCTTCATCCAGATGCAACATTAACACTAGGCTTGCTATGAGGGCTCCCACTACTACTAACATCACTGAAGAGAGGGTTGTCAATCGACGTTAGTATATATACACACAATATTATATATTCATCATCAGTACTAATTATATATTATATTCCCTTTTTTGAATAAATTTATATAATCACATATATTATACATATAATATATATTAAATTATTTCTCTGATTTATTTTTCTTGAGCTGTTATTTTCTTTTCTCAGCTCCCGAGAAGAGGCAGCGAGTCCCGTCTGCATATAACCAGTTTATAAAGTAATAATCAAAACTGTCATAACTCTTTTGATCATCTCTTTCCTATCTTTTTGCAGATAAAGCATGCAATATATAAATTTATATATTTTAATGCAGCGTTATATATGATAGTTATTAACCAGTTTTTATTTTATTTTTTTAGGGAGGAGATTCAAAGAATCAAGGCTAATAATCCAGATATCAGCCATAGGGAAGCTTTTAGCACTGCTGCTAAAAATGTATGCAAAAAATATTAAGTTCAATAATGTTTGAACTTATTAAGAATACTTGCAATTTCGCTTATAATCATGTTATTATTATTATTATTATTATTATTATTATTATTATTATATATATCATTGATATTTTTTTTCTTCTCTTACTCTAGTGGGCACATTTTCCCCATATCCATTTTGGACTGATGTTGAAGACCAACAATCAGACTAAGCTGGACAATGTAAGTAGAACTAAACATTATTATATATATATATGTGTATGTATGTATGTATGTATAGCAAACCCAATTAAATTTAACGAAGAATGATTTGCTCTTCCGTTGTGTATTTGTAGATTGTGGGAGAAAAATATTTAGTAATATACGCATTAGCATGCTAAGAATGTATTTTATGACATTTTTAGGATCAAGTAATAACTGCTTCTTTGCTTAGTCTTTCATCTATCTTTATCATACTATATGCACACATGCATGTTTTTCATGCATGTCATATAATATATACATATAATAATCGAAATTAATAAAGGATTGATCGATCAGCTGGTGATACTTAATAATACCATGCTTTCCTAAAACATGTGACCTTTCCTTAGGCAGTTTTATAGTACGTACAAGTATATAGATTACGAGATGTATATGACAATATATATAGATAAACATACATACACAAACACAAAAAAGTTTATTCCTATATATATACATATATATTAATTGCATTGATATGATCAAAAGTTAAGTATATACATTGATTATACATAGAAATATTCTAGATTATATATAGGACTAGTCCTCTAGTAATAAATGGCATATTAACTTTTTAATAATCACTTATATATATATATATAGATCGACCTTATTTATTCCAATACAAACACATAATATATAGAGTAACTAATTCATATTCACATAATTAATAATACTAGCTAGGACGAAATAGAAAATATTAATCCGGTGACTCCTTATAATTTTGTCTCTTAATTTTTTGTAGCATATGTAAGTTCTCACTCCATTTGGTGCATTAACTAATAATGAACCTCTCTACCTTTAACTATTCAGAGATCGATGATACATAGTTATATATTATTTACATAGAATTCGAGAGAAATCAACATTGATCGATCACAACATTTTATATTATTTTACTTGTATATATAAACAACAATTAATTAGCGTAGTTTTGAAGATGTATATATATATATATCATATACTTATAGAATATATTTATGGAAAATTTGGCAGGGATCTGAGAAGCATCTTATGCCATCAAGGGCTGCGCTCCTAAATAAATGAAGCTATATATTAGCTAGCTAGCTAGGAGTGCATGGTCGATGGTGGTGACCTCACATCAGTATAATAGCTGGAGTGTTGAGTAAAATCCAAGTTCTTTGAGTGCGCGTGATGAATTGCCTTATTAATTATATATAATCGCGGTTTCTATATATGTGTTTGTTTGTTGTAAGGAGAAATATATATAATTAAGAACTATAATCTATAATGTACGTGTTTCTGCTATAGTTTACTTAGCAGGATTATATATGTTTATCTCCATGACTCGAAATATTTAAAGCTTTATCTAATTTTCTCTAGTCGTCTTCCTCAGTGGTGCATGCTATATATATATATATATATATAGCATAGTTCCACACTGAAGATAATGACAGTGTAATAAATTCTGTGTTTGTTAATTATTTGTTCATTGGATCATCGTGTCTATCGACGTCATATATATATATATATATATATTGATTGATAAATTTAGCTAGTACGTAAGCTCATTAATAAAATCAACCAAATTTGATGGTACTTTAATATTGCAGTGTCATGCGTACAACGTTCTTTCACGAAAATGATCAATGTATATTCAATGCTAAATCTAAACAGTATAATTAAATAAATATTATATATATACATATGTATATAAGCGGCTTGGCAAGATTTTCCTGCTGTAAATGCTGAAGAGCTCAAATCTACGTACATAATTTAGTTTAGGATAAATATATGTATATATACATATTCTTGTATATAGGATTTATAAAAATCTATATTTTCTGGTAAGCAATTTCTATAAAAAAAATTACAAGTGTACTGCAGTCATCATCAAATTAGATATACATGCAATTATTCATATATTTATATATAAACATATATGTTTTGTGTACATATATACATGTACGCTTATATATTATAAGTTACATGCATGCGATAGATGTTGCTTATCGAGAAAAAGAAGAAAAAAATATAATGAATGAATGAGATTTTATTAGTATATATATATATATATAACTTTCATAAATTGATGATATATAAGTGTGTTGAACCAGAAAACTATTCATCACCCTTTAAGAATTAAAAAAACAGCGTTCAATCGTTAGATACGTATTTTGTATTTTTTTTTCTTTTTAAAGAACTGAATAAACTTTTTGTATAATTTACTGGTGTACATCTTTGAACCAGCATATTTCATGGAGAATATATTATCTCAATATATATAATTTTTTTTAAGAATTTCTTTATTCTTCCCAGAAGAAACAAATTTCAAACTATTTACATAATGTGAGTATAAAAAAGTTGACGAATAATTAATAAGTAATGTTAGGCTTTCTTCAATTGTCTCAATTTTTTTCTTTCAATAATAATAATATACCAATTGATGTGATATCATAACAAAATGAATTTTTATTCTCCTTAATTTGTGTGTGTTATTGAATCTGATTATTTATAATTAAACTAAAAAAGAGACCGACAACTTATTATTGTCACATTATTTATTCCATATTAAAATGCAGAGTAAAAATTGGTATAAATTTAAATAATGAACTTTTCAAAAGATTAAAATGTAAAAATATATAAAAATATCCTACTCGACGACACTATCAATACACTAATTAGCAAAGCATATCTGAGCTGCTTCATTAGCTAAAGATTTGAAAATCTAGTGCAAATTTTGAATATTAATACAAAATAATAATTAAGTAGAAATACCATGGTAGAGAATCTTTCATTTTCTGTTTGACTTGTTTTGAATTATTTGAGATCAGTTGCTGAATGTTGAGTAAGTGTCTTGTTCCTTTCAGCTCACTGATCCCAAGCAGTTTTGGCAGTGATTGTTGGAACATTGTGGAGTGGTGTATTAAATGGTGGAAACCAAAAATAAAAAGAAGTTATAATCCAAAGATATCCTCTATTACCCTTCAACAAACCATTGTCAAAATCCTTAATGCTCCCTTACATTTTTCCTTAAAAAAAAAAACAGTAAAATTGAAGTATAATAATGAATTTGTTTACCTTTATATCATTGTTTTTAAAAGAAATTCCATTTGTGCCCATTGAATACCCACGAGGTATAGTAAAATAGTTTTTGTAGTATTACACATACCCCAACATTTTGCAGATAATAGCACTTTTTAAGAACTATATACACATACACACTTTATCTGAAACAAAAATCCACTTGTCATAGTAGTGCTGTATTAAATGAAAGCATGCATATATATCTCTCTCTCTCCATGCACCCTAACTTTGAAACAGAAAGGAGGAAAATGGTAAGTTTCATAATTAGTTTTGTTTCTTGAAATTTTCGACAAACAAAGGGGCTACCGTATATGACTTTATACGAGAAAAAAAAATGTGAAATAATGGATTTCGAGAGAAAAGAAAAGAAAAGGTAAGTCTTTGTTATTTTCTTTTTATATGTATTTATACATACATACATATATATTCTTTGACAGAGAAATGAGAAAAAGAAAGTTATAAAAATATTGTATCTCTAAAGAAAGAAAAGCTAAGCTCTGTCCAAGCAGCTCTATCTAGCTAGCTAGATAGCATATAGCTAGAGAAAGAGAGAGACTAGCTATATATACTGAAAATCTAGCACATAATTTAATAAACACATGACCATGCTAGGCTAGCCCAATTGGAAAAAGGGAATTTCATGGACCACCATTTTGGCTCTCTGTGACATCCAATTTTTTTCAACATTTCACAGAATTCCTTATTCATTAAAGCACTAAAGATAGACCTAACAGTACTTTTCAATTTACTATTATATTTCTTTTTCATGTTACATGAATTTGATTTGATTAATACCAATTACATTCTACGTGCTCACAAGCATGTTACGTACGTAAAATAGACAGAAGAAGAATGAGAATGACATAAAATATGTCACAAAAAATATTTAAATGACTTGTGTAATGAAAAACAAAAGGCATAAATCATTATCATGTATAGTAATGGTGACTGTAGATGTAGCTGGAAAATGTTTTTTTTTAAATTTTAGAAAGAAAAGTGGAGATAGGAAAGAAAACAAAATAGGTGGGGAAAGTAAATAGTAATAGGGCTAAGGTTGGAGAAAGGTGTATATGGTAGCTGCTGCTACTACTGCAAACCATTCTGACAATTAGAATCTGAAACGTCAAATTCATGTCTGTTAAGCATTCATTTCATTTCAATGTCATTTCATCTCTGACTTTATGCACTGCTTACTTACTCACTCACTCACCCCCCTTCCCTTCCGCACTCTCTCTCTCTCTTTTACTCTCTTCTTTGGAGTTTGGATGTTTTTGGCCTCTCTCTCTCTCTCTCTTCCCATGCCATTTTCAGTGGGGCCCAAATGCCCATAATTTGTGTGTATTTTTACTATTTGTGGGACCATGTTGTGCAATTTGAACTTGGATGATCCTCTAGAGAGGGACCCCACATAGTACTAGGGGGTGGGAAGTGAGGGAGTGAGTGAGTGACTGGCTCAGCTGAAAGGGATAAGTTCCTTGTTTTATGAAAAACAGCACAGCAACATGTGATTCCTTCCCCAATGGCATCATGTTCTTTATTCATGTAAAATTTATATAAAAAAAAATATTAATTAATTTAACATTGAAAGAAAAGGAAAGAAAAAAAAAAACCCATCTCATGTACCTAAGATCAATGTAAAATCATGGTTAAAAAAGGTTGGTAGTTTTTAAAGAGGTGTGTAAATACTCTCTAGAGACAAACAGAGATATTTAAAGTACTTTCTTATAAGGGTTTTTTTCAGCAAGGTACAGCCCCGTTATTAACACTTTGTAATGTTTAGGTCTCAAAAATTAATTTTGTATCACTTAAATCTCTAATATTTTTAAATTGTATTATTTAAGTCACTAAATATTTTTTTTTAAATATATAAAAAAATACAAAATAAATGGTGACTCATTCTAAAAATATTTGGACATTTAATTTATCATAATAACAAATATTACATGAGAAAAAAATATTTTCATGACATTTTTTAAAATATTTAATATTTTTATAAAATACATTAATTTTCATTAAAAAAAATATTCTTACCTATATTGTTGTTTTATAATTAATATTAATAACTATATTATCTCAATTATCTTGATATTATCAATTTTTATTATGTTTATGCTTGTTTATTTAATACATTTTTTAAAAAACTTAATAGTGTATATAAAGTTATTTATGTGCATATATATATATGATTTGTTATAAGTTGCATTATAAAAGAAATACAAACTAAAAATAAATATGTACATGATAAATATTGATAATCTCGTGATAGTTCAGTTATTAATATTAAAACAAATATAGATGTTCTAGAACTTTTTCGGCCTACCATCCGCGTCAATGCCGAGTGACATGTTGCAGTGCGCAAGACTACTTGGCGACATGTGAACGACATATTATTCCGTGAGTTCCTAACGCATGACTCCTCGGGGGGGTGTCGAGGTCAGACCCCTCTTTGACAACTCCTCAGAGGGCCGAGAAGTTTCTATAACAGCCTCGCGAGATTCTCGGAGATTCATGGGACCACTTTTCCAGATAGAGGTCTCAAGCGCCCTTTCCGTTAGGATTTCGGGACCACTTACTTTTTTATGCTAGGAAACCGCCTGTTATGGGCAGGCGACACGTGTAATTTACCTATTGTATAATGAATATTCCCCAAAGAATGTGGGAATAAAATGTAATGTAATAAAGGCTAAGAGCCCCTCTAGCTCTCCTCACACCACCTATAAATAGGCCATGAGGGGTCAATTGTAAGGATCGGAAACCCTAGTTTTTGGACTTATAATTACCTTGGAGCAAGAAAATCTTCTGGCCAAGCTGTAAATCCTAAAAAAAATTTGATTCCAGCAAGCTTTCTACAATACAAGTGACTCGTGGACTATGCCTCATTAACGGCCGAACCACGTAAAAATCAACTGCGTCAATTATTCATTTCTATCAACTTTTCATCTCATTTTTTTGAGTTGACATAATTTTGGGTCAACAATAAGTAAGAATTTTTTTTTAATGAAAAATTAATTTAATTTGTAAAGCTATTAAATATATTTTAAAATGTCATGAAAATATATACACTTTTTTCAATGTCATGTTTGGTATTATCATAAATTAAGTGGTTTAATTTTTTTTAAGATTGATTCACCATTTTTTTTATAGAATAAATATCATTTTTGCCCCCCGGACTATGATCACGATCGTGCCCCCCGAATGATTCACGATGTTAAAAATTCCCCCCGAGCTATGCACGTTACTGAAATATGATAATTCTGTTAGATTTCGTCCTAGGTGGCTAACAGATTGATGATGTGACATTTTGTCAGTTGATGTGGCACTGCCATGTGTAGAATAATTAGCAATTTTGCCCCCTGAACTTTGACCGCTACCAAATAATACCCATTTTATTAAAAAATATATAATTTTTTTAAAATAATAATTAAATCCTTAAAAAATTAAAATTTTAATTGATAACAAATAACTCTTTTTTAATTTACTTTTTCTTTTCTTTTACAATATAAAATAAATCTATTTTTTAATGAAAATTTAAAATAAATACTAAAACAAAGAAAAAACATTTAATTAAAGAGGAAGATGAAGGACGAAAGGCTTAAATAAAATAATAATAATTTAAGAGGAGGAGGACGAAGGGGTACTTTGTTTTATGATTTATTTTTAATTTTTATTTTAATATATATTTATTTTATATTGTAAAAGAAAATAAAAAGAAAAAGAAAAAGATATTTGTTATTAATTAGATTTTTTAATTTTTGAGTATTTGAATCTTTTAGTATTCTTTATTTTCTTAAGATTAAATTTTTTAAGGATATAATTATTATTTTTAAGGAAAAAGATTAGGTTTTCTTAATGAAAAATAAGTTTTAATAGAAAAGACACAATTTGGTAGTGATCAAAGTTTGTGAGGCAAAATTGTTAATTATTCTACACATGGTAGTGCGACATCAACAAACAAAATGTCACATCATCAATCTATTAGCCACCTAGGACAAAATCTAACAGAAGTTGCATATTTCAGTAACATGCATAGTTCGGATGGAATTTTTAACATCATGAATCATTCAGGTGGCACAATCATACAATGATCATAGTTCAGGGGGCAAAATGCTATTTATTCTTTTTTTTTTACATTTTATCTATGCATTTTGAAAGAAAAAATAAAACAAAATAACATTTAGGGACTTAAATGACATGATTTGAAAATGATGGGACCTAACTGATGCAAAATTAATTTTCGGGGCCTAAGTGTTACAAAGTATAAAGAATGGAGACTGCAGCTAAAAAAAAACTTTCTTTAAATAACTTATATGAATTTCCATCCTTAGAAACTGTAGATACACAGATGTTTACAGTGTTTTGAATTCAATTATGATGGTTTTATAGTTTGTAATTTAGTTGCGAAACCTCGTCCAATACATCATGAGCAATGAGTGTGGTACTAATGGGAATGACTACACTTGTTGAATTAGATATGGAGTAAAGAGGGGACCCCTAAACCCCCCCTAAAAAAGCTACTTCAGAAAAGACCAGATTGATATTTAATGTGGAGGGGTCAGAACCACATTGCAGCGTCAAAAGAAGAAAAACAAGTTGTTGAGAGGTATGAATTATTGGACCACAAATATGAGCTGGTATACTCCTCAAGTTAGGAGCATTGAGCACGCGCTTCAGTTCAAACGGACCCATTATTATTTCAAAACTCAATAATTAAAAGAAAACATAGAGAAAGAGACGGAGGACCCATATAGTTATTCAAAATAATTAAGGAAGAATTATGATGTCTAAGCATGTTTGAGCCTAATGTTTCACCTTCAAGTTTGACCCACAAGCAATTACATCAATGGCAATGAAGGCTTCTTTGTAATGGTAATGCTTTGCGAAAGAAAAAAAAGAAAAAATCCTTCATATGGGTCATTTTGATGGATTCCAGCTAGTTATTCTATCTACAATGATTGAATATAACTGCAAAACTCTCCAATATTTAATTATTCAATATTTTCAACGAAAAACAAAAAGAGCTTACTAGTTTGGTTAACCAGAGGGTTCCAATTGAAACTTTCTATGGATTCTAAAAGAAAATATTCACCTTAAAAATGAAGAAAAAAAAGGTGTATTAATTAATAGCAGATGGCATCTTTCTTCATTGAACCGAAAGATAACCTGGGCTTATCCGAGCCAAAGCTGAACTTAATGTCTGAAGTGTCATTTTGGATTGCAGAACTGCTTGTGGAAGGGAAAGAAAATACAAGGGATGGCATCGTGGTTGTTGATGAGCCAAAGGTGTATGAAGGAACGACAGGTTCATGTTTGGGCTGATGCTGACTATTTGCTGAGAACGATGGCATGATTGATGGCGTTGGTGGCTCGGAGCTCACTCCAGAGACTGTAGAAACAGGAAAAGTAAACCCAGAGCTTTGATTGGATGAAAATTTCCAGTTCGAGTTAGGCTTGTCAATGGAGATATTAGCCAAAAGAGGCTTAGTCCCTGAAGCTGCAGGCTTCTTTTGTAAGTTTACCACCTGAGAGGGGGTAATCTTGGTGACCTCCTGTCAATTTATTGTGTTAGCAACATATTTAACTTTTGTACATGCGACCTTATACTCAATGCACTGAACTTATCACAATTCAAACACTATACATACCTCGTGTGAATTTTTTATTTGAGACACTCCATCAACCCCATGGCTAAGGAAAACATTTGACCGAGGATTGGATATAGTATCAACCAATGTTACAGTACTTTCCTGACGCGGAAACATAAAAAGTGAATTGCTCTTATCAGAAGTATCTTGAGCAGGTTTATTCTGGTCATTCAGTATCTTATGAGATTCCAACCCTGTTACATTCAGTAAGCTATTCTTGGACGTGTGTTCATTTGAATTAATTGAAGGGACACTGGAAGAAGCAGGTTTCTTCCATTCAAAAGCTAGCCTCAACTCTTGTGACTTGTCCTTGGGAGTGGGCGGGTTTCTGTCTATATGATCCAAGATTGTCCTAGCGATCTGACTAGAATGTGGATGAACAGTTGGGACACCTACATCAGAACTGTGATTCTTCCTGTCAGCTGAACGAAATTGGGAGCCGCTAATTGTTTCTCTTGGTTCAACACTTCTTTTAAAAGCTGGCAAGAACCCTTGAGAAGTACTGGAATTTTCAACCCTTGATGGCCCAATCAAAGATGGTTCAAAACCAGATCCTCTGAGAGGTGTTTGAGTACCAGGACTTTGTGTAGAAAGTCTGTGTTGAGTACCAGGAGTTTGTGTAGCAAGTCTATGCTGTGTACCGGGAGTTTGTGGACTAAATCTATTTCTTGACCTACGAACTGGTCCTATTGATCCATGGTTATCCTCCAATGCATTACTCCTTGAGTTCACCTACACATTAACCGAAGGAAACATACAAATTAAGGTCAAAATATAAACAAAACAATAGAAACATTCTAAGAATTATTTTATTTAGGGAGTAATAATATATGGTGCTTTACATTTTAGGCTTTTACATTGTGTTAGAGATGGCACACAAAGAGACTGAAAACTTAGCAACAAATGTATATTCCTATGGCTTCATCATATAAAATATGTATATAAACACTACAAACCACGCATTGAACAAAAAAGAGGGAACATGGGAGAAAAATAAGGGAAAAGGAAATGAGATAATGAATTTCACCATTGCCAAAGAGCCTGGTACACCTATCAGTGCTATATGCACATCACTTGTTCCAACTAAACTTTAATCAAAAGCTTTTATCAATTTACAAAACTCATATTAACCCTGGCAGTAGTGAGCCAGTAATTATTACAGCATATAGTTGAAAGGGGAAGACTGACGAGTTCTTAACGAAAAGATTATATACCTAAAATAATAAAAACTTACTCAGTCACTGCATAAATCTCACTTAGAAGATGACTAACAAAAAATGTTACCTGCCCATATACAGGTGTTTGGGATGTTTGCAGAGAAGTAGATGGTCTCATCCATTTATCATTATCACCTTGTGAGTGCGTTAACTGACAGCACAGAAAAGAGGAACATTATCTCACAGAAAGCTTGCCAAAAAATATTAAAATTAAACTCAAAACGTTTGCTCTGCATACCTTAGACTTAGACTTTGAAAAGATTGTTCTCGAGTACGGGGTTCGTGGAAAATTGTGAAGCCCATATCTTCCACTTTGACTTTGGGGGGTTAGATGATCACGCTCATCCTGTAGCATGGCACCTGGCCAGCATGCAGATGGCTTAGGAGAAGGTGATGAAATAAATGGCTTTGACACAAAGTCAGCACCATATAATGAACTCCTTTCATCTTTTAAAATCATTCCCTTAGCAGAATTGCCTGTTTCTAATGTTCGGCTTCCCATGTATGCTTTCGCAATATCTATTGGTGAAGCACAAACATCATCTGGCATCTTCAGAACCCAGTACAAAAGCAAGATTATTATATTTATACAGAAGAAAATAAGGACAACATACTATAATACAAAATATTCAAAGATGCAATATTGCAATGTAAGTGGCACAAACACAATATTTTGCAGTTTAACAGAAATCATCAGGAACATCGACAAAAGTTATTAGTTTACAGACTGGCAATTCCCAATATTTTCTTTGCTATAAAATATATTTGCAGGGACGCGCCAACACACACATGCAAAGTGGTTGCATCTGCAAGTATATCCTCAAATATTAATTTGGTTGCCGCCAACAGATAAACTCAAAATTGCAATACAACATACTTGAAACAAATTTGCTTACCCTAGAAAAAGTAATAAATTGTAGGATGCACTATACTATCTTGAATAGAGTAAATGTTTATGTGAATTTCATAAAATGACACACGAACTCATGCTGACAAAGAAAAAAAAATGTGAACAAGTGACTTTGCAAAAGTTGACATAATTGAGGAAAGCATATTTAAGTATTTAAGAACTTAAAAGAAGCGAAGGGTTGCTCACCGCCGATTTGGGAAGGGGTGTTGAAGTTTTCCATAAAGAACCATGAAAATCTCTCTGATTTCTATCAGATGGTGTACTGACAATTTCATGAGATACTGCAGCCACCCCGGACGCAGTACTTTGGAACTCCTTTTCTTTATCCACATTTGGAACTTCAGCGGCCCTTGAATTTATTATTAGCATTAGATGATTTACTTCATCCCTGCAAAAAGATGGAGCAAGCGTAAAATAATTGCATATATAAATTGCAAAACTTGACAAATTGAAAGCACATGGGAAAGTGTTTGTATGTATCCACAAGTGAGATCTCACACAGCAGTTTGCTAAAGAAAAAAAAATCCCCTGATACAAAATGGACATCTCAAATGCTCCATACTATTTCAAAAGAACAAGTACAATAAACACAAACTTTATTGAATTGAGTTTCTATACAGATGATAGTAAAAACAGAATGAGATAATAATAAAATAAGCACTCAGTACCAACCTTAAAAAAAACATAAAATAAAATAAAAAATTGTAACTTGCCTTGAAAACTTTTTCCCCTTTAATAACTTTTCAATTTCAGAAAGCCCACTCTCATAGGGCAGGTCATCTCCTTTATCTTGGTTGTGTAGAACCAAATCAGAAATGTTCTCTGAAACATCTGCTGCTCTTTCAGGACCTACTACTCCAGTTGTTCTGGACAGCTCATGCTACAAAATATTATTACCAGAACTGGTAAGAGAGTTACTAGAATATTATCTTGGCTGAGAAAAGCTACAAGTAACAAAGATACATGGGATCTAAATTGTCATACATAACATCAAATAATTAGTCAAGTTAATATATATATATATACCTGTCAATCTAAAAGAAAGAAAACTAATGCCTGTGAAATTTAAATTCAATTTGATGATCTCATTGACGGAACGAGTCCATACTATATTAACACTAAAAAGAGCAATGCAAACAGATCAATGTTAACTTCACATCAATGAGAAAGAATAATTTTTCTATTAAAGCAAGTACTAAATTGATAACTATGGATGTCAAAATTCCACATCAAGTAAAGCACCCAAAAGGAGTCCCAAGAGATAGAAAAGCCTCGGGGATCAAACTTGCACCATCCTGGAGCTTGAGGGCAAGCACAAGCCTGCAAAGAGCTTGGAGGAGCCTCCCTTGGGCTTGGGGGGCGAGCTCAAGCCTCCCTAGAGCTTCGGGGCAAGCTCAAGCCTACCTAGGGCCTGGGGGGCGAGCTCAAGCCTCCCCAGACCATGAAACGTGTGTGATACTCCCTAAAAGCCAAGGAGATGAATTGGAGGGCCTCAACAAACATGGAATACCAACTTAAGGCCATCACTAAGCATGAAAGGAAATAAGCTCAAAGAGTCCCTAAAGCCTGGAGGCAAAGTACCTCCTCAACCTTGAGCTATAAACGTCTTGCACTCAAGCTCTCAAGAACTTATCAAGGCATGGGTAAGGAGGATATACGAAAAAGGCTCGAGTAGTACGGACTACGAACTAGACACGACCATCAGAAGAGTAGTGGTCATACATAAATCAGAAGAGTAGTGGTCGTACAAAGTACTACGAGGAGGCACACCTCCTCCCACACCTCCGAATGTCGGGCCTGGAGCCCGACACCATTAACGCACGCTCCATGAACCTCTGAGGTGCCCTGTCATACCACCACCTCTTTGTTCCCTTAGAACCATTTTTGTACTAAGAGTCATTAGAGCTCCCCTATAAATAGGACCTTCCTTCAACTAAGAAAGGGAGTCGAAAAATGAGACATTGTAACAAAAAATTCTTGAGTAATACGAATATTCTCTCCATTTTTACTCTGCAACTTGATTCTAAGTTCAGATAGCTATCATAAGTTCTTCTAAGTTTCTTCACAAGTCTTCATTTACTTTTAAGCTCAAAAGTTTTTCCAATCTGACTTGGTTGACGAGTTTATACCGTCAACAATAACAAAAGCACACATGAATACAAAAGAAAAATAAAATTACACAAAATGTCAAAAGAAATTGAAGCTCTGTGTTAACAACACAAACTCTACATGGTTCTAAATTAATTTTGTGTGTGCACTGATGTGTACATAATAACAACTCCATGAATTATTTTTGGTGCAGCAGACATACATACATACATATAAACCAAGTATTAAGAATACAGTGAAAATCATCTAAATTAACTCTATGTGATAACTGCTAAGTTATTAGTTCCATGCAACACCAATTTATTAAGGGGCATTCATAACTAGGCTCTCTCTTAATTTATTAAGGGGCATCTTCGTTTCCAAGCCCCATAAAAATAAACTTAAGAAAGGCTCAAACAGAAGAAAAATACATGAAGCCTCACATTTACGATGTCATTTTGATTGTCACCATTGGCCTCCTCTTGCACCACAATCTCAGCCTCCTGATTCTCTGTTCCAGAAAAGTCGTGTTAAATGGGGGAAAAGAACTTATCAAAGTTATCTCACTCATGAGAAAGCACATTTTGTACAAAATAAAAAAGGTAGAATAAGACTTGAGAGATGTTGTCACAATGCACATACCACAGCACACCAAAAAGCAGCAAGGTAGGAAACGGGAGAGTAGACACACAGCGAGAGATAGGTAAATAATACTTTACAATAGACTGAAAAGCAAGATATTTTATGTGTATTATGAACAGTGAAACCATAAAACACTATTCTGGAGACACAATACATAAGCAGTTACCACTCCACAGAAGAGAAACATCACAGTATACTCTCTAAGAAACAGTCCTTGAAAATATTGATTCTACATTTAATATTTTCCACAGTTCTATGATAATTTACACGAGCAATAACATGTGCACACAAAATATGCACAAAACAATTACACACAGTGACATGATTGGTTTTGTCAGCCAGGTAACATATTTTGTGTGTACATATCATAACTCAAATTTACACATAATCTACAAAATTAAATAAATAAGATTCCTCAATAAGGAGCCCACATTGTTATTTGCTTTTGCAAATATGCCAAAACTCAACCCTTAATCCATTGTGGATCTTACGTTGATACTAAAATGGCTTTCTACATTTGATACTCTCTACAGTTACCTGATCGTTTACTCTTCTCCATAGACAAAATAAGACTTCTTTCCTCGACAACATAAATTGTTTTTTCCAAACTAACTGATTATTATGTTGATACAAAAAATGCTTTCTAAATATAATAATTTCAACAGCTCCATTATCGTTTAATACTCTTCTACAATCGAAATAAGATTTCGTTCCTTGACAACCCAAATTATTATTTGTTTATGTAATAAACTATAAACCCTTTTCTCAAAATACTAACTCTTCTCTTGATTGTAAAAACACTTGAACACCCGTTTATGTACTCCAAATCATACTTGAAAACAATAAAGTAGTCAACCCCATTTATAGAAGAGTACCACGATCATCCAATCTTGAAAAATTGTAAAGACCAATTAAAAAGAAAGAAATTCCCCCAGTGGTATATTCCAAGTCCAAGACTTTCAAAATAATAAAATCCCATTTGAGCAGATAAACAATTAAACGGCATGCAATTAGATCCTATTTACAATTTTGTTTTTTAAAATTGATCCTGAAACAAAGTATTCTCCATATCGAGTAACCCTAAAAACATATCAGAATCGATTTTCTTCCTTACTTTTTCAGTTGTATCAGGAACAATATTCAACTCCAAAACCCTAATCAATCGAATTAAAGCTCGACTAAAACCATATAGAGATGAATCGTTAAACCCACCGTGATGTTCCGAAGTGGCAGGAATGGTGGGTGATTTTGAGAAAAAAGTCGGAAAGAAGAGGGAGGCGCCGCCAGTGATGAGGCGGCAAGCGGGATCAACAAGCTTGGACAACCATCGGCGCTGACCCCTATCGGCTTCGCTCGGCGGCGCCGGAGGACGGGAGTACGGAGTTGACGGTGGCTTGCGAGTCGGCCTCTTGAGCTTACCTCCGGCACCGCGTTGTTCTCCATACGACGTGGTTTCGGCACAAGTCTCCATCGGTAAAGTACACACCACAACACACTCTACAGCCTTGCCACTTCTCACTCACTCAGAAGCAAGCAAAGAACCAACTTTTTTGGCTTCCTTTTCTTTCTTTTTTTTTAAATAATAATAAATTAAATGGTCTTCAATGCGAAGGGGAAACTTGTATTTTTTTATTTTTAAAATTAAGAATTAGTCCTTCATTTTTTTAATCATAGAACTTAGTTCAAATTTTTTTTATAAAGTTACCGTTATGAGAAAGAAAAAGGAAAGAAGTACTATACATAGAATATTCTAAAATTCAGGTGAAATGCTCGATGAATTTATCTAATTTAAAATTGTATATAGTATTAACAAATAATATACAATTTTTTATATGTGGCACAACTTTTTTTTGTCTTTTTAAAGTTTAAAATCATCTTGAATCAAATTAATTATTAGTTATGATTTTACTTATACGTTTTTTGACACATGTATGATATATCTTTTACCAATTTTTCTTAAACATAATTGATAATTGTAATGATACACTTAATATTCTCTGTCAATAATGGTATTAAACACATTTAAAAATACAATAATTTAAAAATGCATAACATGACCATTTAAATCTTAAAATTGAGTAAATTATGAGCTTTAAGTCCTCTATTTTACCTTCTTACATATTTAAAAGAATTCCACATTAAATACCAAATACAAGTGAAAATAATAATATATATTTATAATATCACATATTATTTCATGTATTGTCAATTAATTTTGAGTTCAAACTATAAAACTCTCACATAGATTTTAAAACTTTTTACTCGTTACAAAAAAATGTAGACAAATACCTTGATTAGGTGTTTAAAATATTTGTGTGTCAAAATACTTATTAACATGAAGGTCAAAATTATCTCTTAATATCAATTTTAAATAAATTTTATTAACTAATGAATGATTTGAAATTTATAATAATGAAGAATTGTGTGATATTTAAAAATGGTAAGCTTCGTACAAGAAAAAGATTGTAGAAAATCTAAATAAAAACACTTGCAATAATAAATATTGAAAAACAACAATAGAATTCTGTTGACGCCGTTTTTCGTCAATAGTGAAAAAAGAGCACGTAAACAATAATTAGTAATGGCCAATAAAAATATGATAATACAAACACGATTTTTTACGTGGTTCAGCAGTTAAATCTGCCTAGTCCACGAGTCTTTCTTATTAAGACTTAAGAATATCTCTGAAAATCATTCAAGGATGAATTCTCCAAAGTTTTCCTTAAGCTCACAAAAGTTCGGTCATTTACAATGGTACATGACCTCTCTATTTATAGAGAAGACTGCAGAATACTATCCCACATATTTCGGGCAGTTACTCTATATTTGCAAATAGATTAAATGGCATTAAATGCCTGCAATCCGATGTAAAAGGGAACGTCCCCTGAAGACCAGGGGGCGTATAACTAATCAAATAATATCCCCTGATTGTAGGGGATTTTCAGTAATAAATGTAGACCGCGTCTTGTTCTTGATGACTCATTAGGATATTCAAAGTTATTATCTTATATCACCAAGGCCATATTCTCCCAGGTTCCTTTCTGACTTTCGAGTTATAACATATCCCGAGGCCACACGGCTTCGAGCTCGTACGCGCATCAGGCTCGAAGCCCTGATCCGAGGTCATCCCAGAGAACAGATGCACCTCGGGGCCTATCCTTCGAGCTCGTGAGGATTTCGAGGCTACCATCTTCGAAGTCGTCTCTGTTTCGTAGGCTCGTTGTTTAGATTTCGAACATATTCCAGACTTTACGAGTTCACTCATTATGAATCCAGCTTTCGAGGTCACAATCCTCATGGCTCGAAATCTGGGTATAACAAATTCATTTATATTACTTGGATAAATTTATATTTAGTAAATTAAATGAGCACAAATTTTACAATATTGAAAAACGTCAATTTTCAATTAGTTTGTTTGGATTAGGGGTGTTTATTGGATCACATCTAATATTTTTAGGCTTATCCGATATGATCCAATTATCCATTGGATGTTGAATTTTTACAACCAATCTAATCCAATTAATTTGTCTCAACCGATCCGATCCAATCCATTTATCCATTGGATTTGATTGATTTTATCCATTAGACTTGTCCATTTGGTTGTGTATTTGATGAGATTGGATCCATCCAATATTTTTGAATATTTATTTAGCTTAATTTTCAAATAATTCATAATATTATAAATAGAAAGACTAATTTGTTCAAAATGATACAACACCATACAAATACAACATAAATTATAAGCATAATCCTAATAAATAAATATATTTTTAAAATATATATACAATTGGATCGGTTCAGTTTTATTAGATTTTTGCATATATTATACAACAACCGATCCAATCCAATTTGGATGTAACGCCCTAATTTCTCATAGATTACTGAGAACACAGCGTTGGGTCATAATCGTAAATATTGCTCTTTTATTTAATAAAAACTTCAAAATAAATACATGGATCCATGATTTTACAAAAATAAAATAACTGTCTTTAACATAAAAATATGAGCAACATTTAAATAAAAATTTAAAATAAACATTCTTTAATAAAAAAAAAATAGGCCCCCTTGATCTTGCTCGACTATATGGTCCCCACGAATACTAGGGGTGCACACGGGTCGGATTTTCGGGTTTCGAGTTCATCAGGTTCGGGTTTTGCGGGTTTCGGATTAAGAAAAATGGTACCGAAACCGATCCGAAATTTTCAGGTTTTTTCAGGTTCGGGTTCGCGTATTCATAATATGCACCGAAAACAGATACAAAACAAATTATATAAATATATATATATATATTGATGAAAAAATGAGCTCATCACTAAATACAAAACATATATACTAATAGAAAGAAAATATATATATACTAAATGTAAATACAAGATCAGCTCATCAATTTTAATTTTTAATTACTTTAAATGTAAATACAAAATGAGCTCAAGGTCAATATGGAGCTAGAGAGTTAGGTGCTTTAACTTTAACAAAAAGAAAACTTACCGGACCGCTGGCTGGCGAGGCGAGGCATGCCGCTGGTGGTGGCCGTGCGATCTGGTGGTGCTGCCGCGTGACTGCTGAGGGTGAGGGAGGCTCTCGTCTCGATGGGTCGGGAGTGGCACTCGGCGGCCGTGCTTGAGGAGGCTGCTCTCTTCTCTCCTGCTGAAGCTTGAAATTCAGGGACTTGGAGGCTTGAATGAAATGAAAGAGAAGAAGAAAAAAAAAAGGGTCGGGTTTAGCTTTACTTTAGGGTTCAGTTCAGTTTCTTTCAGATTTTATTTATTTATATATTTTTTTTAAATTTTCGGTCGGGTTTCGGGTTACACCCGAACCTGACGGTGCACGATTCTTAAACCCGAACTCGACCCGATATGTTTCGGGTTCGGGTCGGGTTAGACCCGAATTTGACGGGTTTTTCGAAAAAACGAGTTCTCCGGGTTCGGGTTTTGCGGGTCCTGTGTGCACCCCTAAGGAATACGTCACGAAGCTCTTAGGTCCCACACTCACCACCGGCCATTCTATCCTTAATTTCCTGAAATAACAACATCATAAGGAGTGAGCTTCTAAACCCATAAGGAAAATACAAACAAGAGTTAGTCATATAATCAAACATAACATAATTCACAAAAGTCATGCAAACACAAACCTCTAGATCATATCATAACTTAAGTCATAATTCTAAATCATAATCTAATTCATAGGTCACAAGTCATAGATCATAAATCATAACTATAGGTCATATGTCATAATCATAACTAAAATAACAAGTCAGATATAATAAAAAGATAAGTGTTTATATAGGGGTGGCAATTAAGCCCCGGACAAAAGTCCGTCATACACCGGACATAGGTCCATCATAAAGTTTTGGCAACTGAACCTACCGGACATAGTCCGTCATAAATCATTGGACACCTTAGGTCCAAACACACTTACCCCTTTATTGTACCTGAAATGTTAGGTCATACAAACATAAACTATATCATACATTACATAAACTAGATCATAATACTAAACTATCTAATTTTCCTTACCAACACCGGGATAATTGAGAACAAATGTGGGACTTGGAACACTCATAAAACCAGCAATAAAAATTGTGAGTATTTCTAAAGGAAAGAGATGAAAGGAATAGAACTAAACCACCAAGAGGAAACTTACCGAAAAGACACCTTAAGTTCAAAGAACTTAAAAACCTAACCACAAAACCATAACAAAAGTTAGAACCTGAATGAAAACTAAAGAAAATAAGGAATCTAACATAATTGAACTTAAGAATAAGGGTACATTTATTGACCTTATGGATTGGTCTATCCCCAATATCGAAATGCACTAACCTCACTTCCCAAAGTGTTTTATAAAGCTTAAGAATAGAAAAGCTTTTTTTTTTCAACCCAAGTGTTTATCACTCTTATGGTCCCACTAGCACCTTGGAGTCTGATCACAGCTGAAGAGTAAGTGAAAGGGTTGGGTCCTAAGTCCTATTTATAGAGTTCTAGGAATAAAAATCTTCTTTTTGGCTTGAATAAAAATAATGAATTTAATTGAAGATATTTGAATATTCGTCAATCAGAGGTTGAAGACTTGGTCAAAACTATCAGAGGTAGGTCTAAGGAGTCAAAGTTATTTTTAAAAAATTATAAAAAAAAATCTAATATAGGCGATATATCGCCCCTATGTGGCGATATATCGGCTGCCCCCTAGTCTCGAGTCTCCGTTCGTACAATCGTGCAACGTCAACGTGTTTTTCCGTATTCTTCGTCGGGCAATATATCAGCTCCTATGCTGCGATATATCGGCATACGTGATTATTTTAAACACGTAATTGCACTTTTCAGCATATGTTGATCCCAAAAGAGGGTGTTTTAATATTTAAACTCGCAAGTGCACGAATCGTTTCGGAATATAATGTTCATGTAAGTACGAGGTCGAACCCATGGGAGTTGACTAACATCAAAAGAAACTATTTCAAACAAAGCAAGAATATTCTAACCTAGTTCCAAATATTTGATGAGATTTTGTTTTAGAAAAATAAAAGACAAGTAATAAAAAGATTTAAGATTAAATAGAAAAATGGTTTTCAAATGAGATATGTAAAATAAGATTATTAAGATATTAGAATCCACAAAATGCAAGTTCAATAGTATTTATAAGTATATTGATTCCCAAGTTTAGATATAGTTGAAATAAATCACACTATATTTTTTTCAAAACACATTTTCTATTCAAGCACAAGTTACTTTAAAAAATGTAGGATTTTTCTTCACTTATATAAGATATAATTTCTAAGCATTAGCTGTGCTACAACCTAGTGAAACTACAAAAAATCAAAGAGATTATGTTTAGGCAAAATATGATACTTATGCTCTAAGAATTAGATGTGAACAATTTAATGAAAAACATTTAATCAAAGAATATCATATTTTTGCATAATGAAGAACTAAGTGTAATATGCTTTAACAATCAATAATAGATGAAAAATGCATATCTTTGATAGAAAAATCCATAAACAATGTTGCACAAATGGGAAATCAACATACAACAAAAATACTATCTAGTTACATTTTGCTTCATCATCATCTTAATAATCTTGAAAAAAGATTAGAAGCTCATAACTAGATTGAAATAAAAATTACAAAATAACATACTTGACATGCTCTTCAAAAGATGAAAATGGTAGAGAGAAAATAGTGAAAAGAAGAGAGAAAAATATGAAGTGTAGGAGAGGTTGAAAAGATGAAGAAGAGCCCCCCAAATGGTCTTACAAGACTCTATTTATAGGCAAAATATGGAGATTAAATTAATCAAATTAAAATAAATAAATAAATTGATTAATTTAATTGTGTTGGGAAGTGGTAGGATAAAAAGAGTAAGTGTAAGGGTATTGGAAAGATGAAATGTTTTGTTGGATGGAAGATTAGTGAAAAACTAGGGTAAAAAATGAATCAGGAATGTTTACTTAGGTAAAAAAAAATAGAGAAGAGTGAATTGATATTTGAGTGAAAAGAAAAAACATTGGGAAGAAAAATATGATTTTTTTGGTATTATGGTGGCTATGTTGGCAGCTGGTCTAGGCAGCTCTGGCGTGTGGGCCGAATGGGCCTTGGAGCTGGGCTTCAGGAGGTTGGGCGCTGGGCCTGGTGGCTGGCAGAATGCTAAGGCCCGTGTTGAAGCTGGCCCTGGGGTGCTTTGGTGGAGAGAGCTGGCAGGAGGAAAAACGTGATGGGGCAGCAGCTGACTGTTGGGCCTGTTTGGAGCCGGCTGGGCCGGGCCAGGAGTGAAGCTTCAGTGTTGGTGTTGAGAAGAGGCTGCTGGGTGATGCAGCTGAAGGAGCCAGGCGTGGATTTGCTGAAGGAGCCAGGCATGGATTTGCTGAAGGAGCCAGGCGTGGGCCTGGGCTGAGGCATTGGCCCATTTGAAAAATGCCAAATTTCTTGTTATTTTCTTTCAAAACTACCACCTTTCTTTTGATTTCCTTGCTTTTCAAGAGCCACAAATGAAATAATTTTCCTACAAAATAAATTATAAACTAAATTAAAATTAAATATTTTCATTAATAAAATATACCATATAACTCCCATGAAAATATTAATTAAAATTTAATTTACATAACATTTAATTTCAATAAAATCATATTTTTAGCATTCAAACTAACAATACTAATTTTAACTAATTCAATTACAACATAACACAATAAAATATCTATAAAAATCTAGAAAATTACAATAAGACTAATAAATGCAAAATTACTTAAAAACTTAATAAATCAATTAAGAACTCAAGAACTAAGCAACAATTAACACATAAAAAGTGGTAAAATAACTCTATTTTGTAGAGCTATCAGCATAACTAAGGTTGGATAACTACTTTTACTGAATCAAACTACAACCCTAACAATTTCTAGTGAAGTCTAAATCTTATATTTCCTTATTTTATCATTAAAATAATAATTCCTTAATAATCATGCTTATGACAAGTGTCATATTCTTATTGGCTCCATCTAAACCTTAGGTTATAATAAACGTCATATTTATAACCAACAATATTAATCAAACCTTATGTTATAATTAATATTCTTAAACTATAGGTTAAACTTATAAAATCCATAACTATTGCTAGGAGTTTCCAACTAAGTCCCAGTTTGAACCAAAATTTATGAAATCTAAAATACTACAACTACTACTACTATCTAGCTAACTAAGTAAACATTCTGGGACTCTATAAATCATCTCACTTTTCTAAAATTCAAATAATACCACAACTAAAAGTATTGATAAGCGTACAAAATATACGCTTATTTATAACATTTTCATATTGATTTGGTTGTTTTTCTTAAGAGAAAGTTTCTATTTAATCTGTTTTGTGAACTTGTGCAGTGTGTCGTAATAATTCTGATTTGTTCGAGAATGTTGATAAATATTTATTTGAGTAGTCAGAATTGGTGAACATTTGGGAAATTCGGTACACGCGATATATCGCCTGCCTTGGGTGATATATCGGCACAAGGAGTAGTTTCAATTTTTGGCTTAGCAGAAACGACATCAGAAACTTGCGTTTTTATCGAGCACATTCAACATGCGATATATCGCAGTGTCTTAGGCGATATATCGACACAAGGGCATTTTTGGAAATTATTATGGAAATTCGTAGGTTTTTGGATTTTTGTAAAAAGAATAAAAAGAAGATCGAAAGGGACAGAAAAGGGGGAGCATTCTGACGGCAGAGGGGAAGAAACAGAGAAGAGTCCACGTTTATTTTGTTTGTGTTTATTTATGCTTTTGAATTTTAGATTGTGTGATGAAGTTTAATATTATGAACTAAATTCTTATTTAGAGTATTTTAATGTAGTCACTGGATATTCTATTCCTCTTTAATGCAATTTCTATGACTTTTTGAATTTATGGTTATCTATTGTTCTTATGTTTAATGCTTGTAATTGATTGGCCATCTTTTGCATGATTATTGGTTTTAATTCAATATCTGAAAAGTGCGAATTGGAATAGTTTTAGGCAATAGACATAGATTTCAATTTAGAACGACAGTATCAAATTGGTTTGTGTAGCAATTAGGTTTTTGTTCTTAATGCGGTTTATGTGTAGAATTTATCACAGACATGTAAAAAATTCACAGGTAAACTGAATATTTTATATCTTGAGAAATAATAGAATTGTCAATAGTAAACTTGCTATAATCATAGATCAAAGAAACATATTAGTTGTATTATTGATTGAATAGAATTGAAGGTTGATGAAATTAGAATACTCTAATCCTTCGCTCATATTAAATTTCGTTAATTAAATTTTGCTTTCCTAGTTTATTGTTCATTGTTAATTGTCACTAAATTTTCATTAGTCAAATAGAAATAAAAGTTTGCTATTGGTAATTATTAGATCAATTCCCTGACGGAACGATACTATATTTCCACTACTATTACTTGTTTATTCGATTGCGTATACTTGCGCAGTAGTAAAAATTCGCAACAAGTATTATTTTAACTTAGCATTATTAATGAACATGTCATAGCAAACAATTAAATAACTGGGCTACTTGGATATTACAAATCTTCCCTCCTTAAAGAAATTTCGTCCTCAAAATTTTACTCACCAAATATCTGAGGATATCGCTCCCTCATATCTGCCTCCAATTCTCATGTTGCCTCTCTTTCAGTGCTATTGCTCCACAAGATTTTAACTATCGGGATACTTTTGGACCTTAACTCCTTAGTTCCCTGCTCTAGAACGCGTACTGGCCGTTCTTCATAACTGAAATCTTATTTTAACTCCAGAGCCTTGTAATCGAGCACATGGGATGGATCTGATATATATTTTCTCAACATTGATACATGAAAAACGTTATGCGTTTCAGCTAATGATGGCGGTAAAGCCAACCGATATGCTACATGCCCTACTTTGCCCAATATCTCAAAAGGACCTATAATCATCGGGCTTAACTTTCCTTTCTTTCTGAAACACATAATCCCCTTCATCGGAGAAATTTTGAGAAAGAATTGGTCGCCTACTGAAAACTCAACATTTCGAATCTTCGCGTCGGCATAGCTTTTCTGGCGACTTTGAGCGGCAACCATTCGTTGTCTTATCCTTTCTACTGCATCTGTTGCTTCTCTTACAGCCTCGGGTCCTAAGTATCGTCTTTCACCAACCTCATCCCAATGAAGTGGTGATCGGCACTTCCGTCCATATAGCATCTCATAAGGCGACATTCCTATCGTCACTTGATAACTATTGTTGTAAGAGAATTCTATTAATGGAAGATACTTGCTCCATGATCCTGATAAGTTGAAATCACACGCTCTCAGCATATCTTCTAATATTTGTATGGTGCGTTCTGACTGACCATCGGTTTGAGGGTGAAATGCCGAACTTAGTTTTAACTTAGTGCCCATTGCACGATGTAAACCTTCCCAGAACTTTGATGTGAAAACCGATCCTCTATCAGAGACTATCATCTTTGGAACTCCATGTAGTCTCACTATCTCCGCCACGTAAAGCTCTACGTACTCCTCAGCATTATAAACTATTCTTACTGGTAAGAAGTGAGCATATTTTGTGAGTCTATCTACTATCTCCCAAACAGAGTCATGCTGCTTGGTGGTCCTTAGTAATCCCGTCACGAAGTCCATCGCTATATCTTCCCATTTCCATTCGGGAATCTCCAACGGTTGCAAAGTTCCAGCGGGTCTTTGATGTTTGACTTTAACTTGTTGACATGTAAGGCATTTCGCTACAAATTCTACTATGTCTTTCTTCATCCCCGGCCACCAGTACATTGTCTTGACATCGTTGTATATCTTGGTCAATCCCGGGTGAAGTGAATACGGAGTAGTGTGCACTTCCTTCATGATACTTTGTCTTAATCCTCCACTTTCTGGCACACATACTTGGTTTCTATATCGTAGCATGCCTTCTTTTGCCAAGGATAAATCGACATTCTTTGAGCTTTGTATTGTTGCCTTCATCTTAAGAAGAAACTCATCTTCTTGTTGTTTCTCCTTTATTTCCTTCATTAGAGTTGACTTGATTGCGAGGTCAGCTAGTTGTCCAGTTATTAGCTCTATTCCAGACCTCTTAATATCATCTTGTAAGTGTTGAGCTATCCCCTTAAGTGTTGACAAGCTTCCGTAACTCCGCCTACTAAGTGCATCTGCCACGACGTTAGCTTTTCCCGGATGATACAAGATCTCACAATCATAGTCTTTTACTAACTCCAGCCACCTTCGTTGCCTCATATTAAGTTCCTTCTGCGTAAAGAAGTACTTTAGACTTTTGTGATCCGTATAGATTTCGCACTTTTCTCCGTACAGATAGTGCCTCCAAATCTTTAGAGCGAAAACCATCGCTGCTAATTCTAAGTCATGAGTCAACTACCGCTGTTCGTACTCCTTAAGCTGTCTCGAGGCATAGGCGACCACTCTTTCATCTTGCATCAAAACGCACCCAAGTCCCTGCTTTGACGCATCGCAATACACTACAAACTTGCCCTTATCGTTTGGAACGCACAAAACTGGGGATGTTATGAGCTTATCCTTTAGCGTCTGGAAGCTTTCTTCGCATTTCTCCGTCCATTCAAATTTTTGTTGCTTCCTCGTCAAATTTGTTAAGGGTGTAGCTATTTTGGAGAACCCTTCAACAAATCGTCTATAGTATCCTGTCAATCCCAGAAAACTTCTCACCTCCGTTGCATTCTTAGGTTGGGCCAGTCCTTCACTGCTTCGATCTTGGCTGGATCTACTTCCACGCCATCTTTAGACATAATGTGTCCTAGAAATGCCACCTTCTCTAACCAGAATTCGCATTTCTTAGACTTAGTGTATAATTGATGACCTTTTAATCGTTCCAACTTCAGTCGCAGGTGCTCTTCATGCTCGGCTTTCATTTTTTAGTAGATCAATATGTCGTCTATAAACACCACAATGAACTTATCCAGGTAGTCCTTAAATACATGGTTCATAAGATCCATGAACGCTGTTGGTGCGTTCGTTAATCCAAAATACATTACCAGAAACTCGTAGTGTCCATATCTAGTCCGAAAAGCCGTCTTTGGGATATCTTCTTCTCGTACTCTTAGCTGATGATACCCCGACCTCAAATCTATCTTCGAGAATGTTGTAGATCCTTGTAGTTGATAAAAAAGATCGTCTATTCGAGGTAAAGGGTATTTTTTCTTGATCGTCACTTTATTAAGTTCTCGATAGTCGATGCACATCCTCATACTCCCGTCCTTCTTTTTGACAAAAAGCACTGGTGCTCCCCAAGGAGAATAGCTCGGTCGGATGAAACCCTTATCTAATAGCTCCTGCATTTGGATCTTTAACTCCTTTAACTCGGTATGTGCCATTCTACAAGGAGCTTTCGAGATTGGTGCTATCTCAGGTGCCAATTCTATTTCAAACTCAATTTCCCTACTCGGAGGTAATCCCGGTAGATCTTCTGGAAATACCTTGGGAAATTCACATACAATAGGTACATCCTTTGGTTCAAGCTGCGTCTCTCGTGACTTGTCCACCACACTAGCTAGAAATGCCTGGCAACCACTATTGATTAATTGCTGAGCTTTGAGAGCTGAGACTATCGGTATGTGAGTTTGAGAAACTTCTCCTTTGAAAGTGAACTGCTCTATGCCTTTTGGTTGAAAGTTGACTTTCTTACCCTTACAATCTATTGTTGCCCCATGTTTTGCTAACCAATCCATGCCTAAAACTACATCATAATCCTTAAGGTCTAACTCGATCAAATCTACTAGTAATTCTTTTCCTTCGATTATAACTGCAACACTACGCGCCCCTCTACTAGATAGCATTCTTTCCCCCGAGGGTAACTATGTGACAAACTTATCTCTAAAAAGTTCGCATGGTCTATCTAAGCTATCGATCATATTCATAGAAACAAAAGAATGCGTAGCTCCTGAATTGAATAACACATTGCATAATTTACCAGAGATAGTGACCTGACCTGTTACCATAGTATTACTAGTTTCTGCTTCACCTCTTGTAAGAGCAAAAACTCTGGCTGGCACGAGCTTGTCATCTTTCTTTTGATCCTTCAACTTTGGGCAATCCTTTTTAATGTGTCCTTCTTCTCCACAATTGAAACAACCTTTCGTCTTATATCTGCATTCTCTTGAATGCTTCCTCTTTCAGATAGGGCACTAGGGATATTCCACATAGGGCTTCTTATTCCCATTACTTTCTGACGCAGTCTTGTTCTTCTTGTCGGCCTTTTGGTTTTGACCACCGTCATGTTTCTGTTTGTGGTCATTCTGATCGTTGTTATTCTTTTTGGCGTCCCTTCTGGCCGCACCTTCTTTCCAGATTCTTTCTTCAGCCTGCTCAGCTTCCAAGGCTACCTCTAATGTTTCCGCATAAGTGGTTATTCCCCGAATCAACTTTACGTCACGGGCTATCATAGGTTTTAGTCCCTTCACGAATCTTTGAAATCTTAGCGTCTCAGTGGGTACCATTTCCGCCGCGAACTTAGCCAGCCCATCAAACTTTCTGGCATAATCTGTCACAGACGAATTCCCTTGAGTAAGCGCGACAAATTCATCCACCCTTGTGGCTACAATCGCAGGACTGTAATACTTCTTGTTGAACACTTGGATAAACTCATCCCATGTCATAATGCTCACATCTCTAGTCTGTTTCACTATATCCCACCAGATGCGGGCATTTTTCTTTAGCAAACTTGAAGCGCATGAGACTCGATCTTCGTTTCCCAGCCGCATGTGTTCTAATATGGACTCCACCGATTGAAGCCACTCTTCTGCTTCTATCGGGTCTAACCCGCCATCGAAGTTTGGGGGTTACTGCTTTCTAAAGCGTTCATATACTGCCTCATAGCGAGGTTCTGCCAACTGTAGTAATTGCGCTAGAGGAATGACTTGCTACACCACTTGTTGTTGTTGCTCTGAGTTTATTTGGAACTCTTCTTCTCTTCTCCTTAATTCTACCCTAAGACGGGCATTTTCTCTTTCCAAATTTTCTCGAGCAGCAGCAGCTGCTAGTTCTTCCATCACATTGGGTGCTTTTGGCACTCCTGGGGCTGCTGGAAATTCTTCATAGGTAGAGGTGGCAGCTACTCTTCTTCCTCGCCCCCTTCCTCTTCCTCGGCCTCTGCCTCTTCCATGACCATTTAGTCTTTCAGATCTTCTTGGTTCCTGCTCCATGTGTCTTCTCTGTTTCCCCAAAAGAGAAAATAATTGAAAAACTAAGACAAACAAAACAAAAGAGGGTACAACTTAGCCTATTGTACTACTGTCTATTAAGTCCATCTATTTATAAAAAAACTACCCTATTACAATTAAGTCCAACTCAGGTAAATGAGCCTTAACAATTGAATCTTCCATGGAGGAGGGCTGGGTTCAGTATATCGTACCCACTAAGGCCCCCTAACTTCCACTTGGACCCAAAAGACAGGAATTTGAACCCTTGCTTTATTAATTGTTTTTTATTTTAAATTGGATCCAATCTAATAATGCAAAGCAAATGGGCCTTCACAAATGGGCTAACCCATAAGAGAGGAATTTAAAATTTACACTTTCAATTGAATCCAAGAATTTCTTAACATTTACTAAACAATGAAACAATAATAAAAGCAAATAACATGTTTTTTTTTTTTTAAATAAACTAATGAAAATATTCTAAAACAACATATAATAAAATTTAACGATGTGTTCTTATATGCGTCTAATCCTCCACATCAGATCCATTATCATACTCAGGGTCTGGTAATCTTATTATAGCTTTAACCTTTGTCCATTGGGCTAATTTCTTAAAATAACACAAGAAAAACATTACAAACATATATTTTTTTAAAAAAACAAGGTATCTACTAACTTGGTAACGAGTAGGTCCTTTGTAGCTATCGTGTGTATTTCGTGGGAACGTTCAGGACCAATATAGTCGTTGCTCTGATACCACCTATAATGCCCTAATTTCTCATAGATTACCGAGAACACAACGTTGGGTCATAATCGTAAATATTGCTCTTTTATTTAATAAAAACTTAAAAATAAATACATTGATCCATGGTTTTACAAAAACAAAATAATTGTCTTTAGCATAAAAATATGAGCAACATTTAAATAAATTTTTTAAATAATCATTCTTTAATAAAAAAAAATAGGCCCGCTTGATCTTGCTCAACTATATGGTCCCCACGAATACGTCACGAAGCTCTTAGGTCCCACACTCGCCAACGACCATTCTATCCTTAATTTCCTTAAATAACAACATCATAAGGAGTGAGCTTCAAAGCCCAGTAAGGAAAATACAAACAAGAGTTAATCATATAATCAAACATAACATATTTCACAAAAGTCATGCAAACACAAACCTCTAGATCATATCATAACTTAAGTCATAATTCTAAATCATAATCTAAGTCATAAGTCATAGGTCATAAGTCATAAGTCATAGATCATAAATCATAACTATAGGTCATATATCATAATCATAACTAAAATAACAAGTCAGATATAATAAAAAGATAAGTGTTTATATAGGGGTGGCAATTAAGCCCCGGACAAAAGTCTGTCATACACCGGACATAGGTCCGTCATAATGTTTTGGCAACCGAGCCTATCAGACATAGTCCATCATACATCATTGGACACCTTAGGTCCAGACACACTTATCCATTTATTGTACCTGAAATGTTAGGTCATACATGTTAGGAAAATATGTATTTTGCCTCAATGGAAATTACAACTCTATGCAATATATTACAAAAAATAATGATTGATTAAAAGGAGTTACAACTCTATAACTGAAAATTACAAATAAACAAAGAAAATGAAGAAGATGATGAAGAAGAAGAGAATAGTAAAATACAACTCTAAGCAAAATGTTACAAATAAAGTAAAGTGTTTGAAACAAAAGAAAAGAAAAGAAAAGATTACAACTCTTGAACAAGAAATACAAGTAAATATGGAAGAACAATATAAAGATAAAAAGCAATAGAATGAAAGAAAGGAACAAGAAACAAAAGATAAACAACTCTCACTCACACTACCAAAGTGAAGAGTGTTGGGGATCACCAACTTGAACAAGGTTTGAAACCTTTGTCCAAAAGCTTATTTCCCCCTAACTCAAGCACTAAAGGATCTCTCACAGATATTGGAAAAACTTTCTGGAATTATCAAGCCTCAAGGTGTTTCTAGCCAAGTGCTCTAATGGATAGAAATGTTGTGTCTTACAAGTGAGCTATAGGCTCCTATTTATAGAGTTTAGAGACACCCTTTGAATTTCAAATTCCACCAACCCCCATGGATGTTACCAATGTTTAATTGGATTAATATGGAATTAAAAATGAGATTTGGGAGTTATTTGGGTTTTTTGAGCCGTTCAACAAAGATTGAAAAAACTGAAAAATTGGTCAGTTTTTGGCCTGTGGCCGCGGCCATTGGTCTCTGTCCCACAGGCCGCGGCCACCAACATTTAGTGGCCATGGCCACCGACCAATTTTAGCACTTATAAATGTGCTGTTTTTCCAAACGGTTCCAAACCCTCCCAAATGATTTTGTAACTCCCAAAACACATTATTGGGGTTTAAATCATATCTCTAACAGCCATTTCACATATGGCTTTATGAAATTCATCTCAATATTGTGTAACAAAAAATTTACACAATAAAGGGTAATATTTGGAAGTTACAAATTTGTGACACCAAATATGTTACATTATTTGGATATATCTCATATATCTAAATATTGTAACTCTCTATTATATGTTACAATATGTGACACTCTTTGTCACATTTATTTAATCTAAAACATTATATTATAAAATAATATAACAATACAAACATAAACTATATCATACATTACATAAACTAGATCATAATACTAAACTATCTAATTTTCCTTACCAACACCGGGATAATCGAGAACAAATGTAGGACTTGGAACACTTCTAAAACCAGCAATAAAAATGGTGAGTATTTCTAAAGGAAAGAGATGAAAGGAATATAACTAAACCACCAAGAGGAAACTTACCGAAAAGACACCTTAAGTTCAAAGAACTTAAAAACCTAACCACAAAACCATAACAAAAGTTAGAACCTGAATGAAAACTAAAGAAACTAAGGAATCTAACAGAATTGAACTTAAGAATAAGGGTACCTTTATTGACCTTATGGATTGGTCTATCCCCAATACCGAAATGCACTAACCTCACTTCCCAAAGTGTTTTATAAAGCTTAAGAATAGAAAAGCTTTTTTTTTTCAACCCAAGTGTTTATCACTCTTATGGTCCCACTAGCACCTTGGAGTCTGATCACAGCTGAAGAGTAAGTGAAAGGGCTGGGTCCTAAGTCCTATTTATAGAGTTCTAGGAATAAAAATATTCTTTTTGGCTTGAATAAAAATAATGAATTTAATTGAAGATATTTGAATATTCGTCAATCAGAGGCCGAAGACTCGATCAAAACTATCAAAGGTAGGTCTAAGGAGTCAAAGTTATTTTAAAAAAATTAAAACAAAAAAAATATCTAATATAGGCAATATATCGCCCCTATGTGGCGATATATCGACTGCCCCTAGTCCCGAGTCTCTATTCGTACGATCGTGCAACGTCAACGTGTTTTTCCGTATTCTTCGTCAGGCGATATATCAGCTTATATGCTGTGATATTTCGGCATACGTGATTATTTTAAACACGTAATTATACTTTTTCAGCATAATTAAGCTTGTATAACTACTTTGACTAAGTCAAACTACGACCCTAACAGTTTCGGGTGAAGACTAAGTCTTATATTTCCTTATTTTATCATTAAAATAATAATTCATTAATATTCATGTTTATGACAAGTGTCATATTCTTATTGGCTCCATCTAAACATTAGGTTATAATAAACATCATATTTATAACCAGCAATATTAATCAAACCTTATGTTATAATTAATATTCTTAAACTATATGTTAAACTTCTAAAATCCATAACTATTGCTAGGAGTTTCCAACTAAGTCCCGGTTTGAACCAAAATCTACGAAATCTAAAATACTACAACTACTACTATCTAGCTAACTAAGTAAACATTCTGGGACTCTACAAATCATCTCACTTTTCTAAAATTAAAATAATACCACAACTAAAAGTACTATTTTAAATTAACACTATTAATGAACATGTCATAGCAAACAATTAAATAACTGGGCTACTTGAATATTACATTGGATCTTGAAAATCTGATCCGATCCAATCCAATCATAATTGGATATCCAATTTTTGGTGGTCGATTGTAATTGGATCGGTCAGTTATAATTTGATTGGATAATTATTCTTGAATATAATTATTAGGGATGAGCAAAATATTCATTTAACCACAAAAATTTCCCAACCTATTCTGCATTACACAATTATTTTTCTCTAACAAAGTAGTGCGTTGCCCAACATTAATTTTTTTTTTCAATCCTTTAACAAAACCACTTATATTTAACATTAGATTATTTCCCAAAAAAAAAAACACTGGACTATTTACACCATGATACAACTTTTGTAAAGTACTGACTTTTGCACATAATGTGCATTTAATTATAAACCTAACAATATAAATTCAAGAATAAATAGGATTTTTTCTTTCGAATTATTATCACTTTCAAATCGCGTCTTCTAAACTTTACACGTTGTTAAAAATTTCCCCAAACTATCCTCGTTACTGAGCTGTGTGACTTCTATTAATTTTAGTTCTAAGAGCAACTCCAACCACGATCTTTATTTTTTAAGTTAAATTTTGAGCTAAAATAGCTTTAAGCTATTTTTGGAGCCACTTTTTATTTAACATCTCCAATCATACTCTCTATTATAGTTAATTATTGAATAATTTAATATTTTTTTATAAATTACACTTTGGTTACATAAATATACATTTTATTAAAATAATTATAAAATATTAATAATGATGATGAAATAATAATAAAATATCGTTTAGCTAGCCAGTGAGCCTCTCTACATTTGGAGAGTCGTAAAGGTAAAAGTTAAGAGCATCTTTAATGGAGTGTCAAATCGATGATGCATTGCTAAAAAATAGCTCACTTTATAAAAAAAAGTTGCTCTAATAGTGTGTCAAAAGCAGTGCCAAATTTAGTACATACTAAAAGTTGTGCCAAATTTGACACATAATATAGCATGATGTATATTTTGCATCACCATAAATGCTACATTTTTTTGTTTACTTTTATGAGATTTTTATTATTTTAGTATTATTTTTTATAATCACCGTTAAATGCTAGACATTTCACCTCATTATTTTATTATTATATTTAACTATTAACAATAAAATTTAAAGAAAAACTATTACTTTTTGTATATTTTCAATAAATATCAAATGAGCATCAATAAAATATTGATTTTTGCATCAACTTTTATAATTGTGCATTGGAGCATAGTGCTAAAAATTGTTGGAGTTTTATGCCCTAATTAGAACTCAAATTTCTTTGTAATCTCATTTATTATCAATAAAAGAATAGAAATCATTTTTTTGACTTGGTCAATCACTTTGCTCACATGTTTTATTTTAATGATTATTTGTTTAATATAAACTTCTATTAAATCCCGAGCATATAGCTAATCGTATTTATAGTGACGTAATCATAGTGGAATATAAATATGATTATATGTTCAAAATAAGTTAGTTCTAAGATTAGTCAATGCACATGATTTACACTGACTCGCCAATCTACGATATGTTCTACTTACACATCATAGTGTTATGTTTATTCCAGAACATTAGTAAAGTAGATAAGATCGAATGTATTTGTTACATCGGACTAGACCGATATTGACAGTTGATAGGATAAGTAAACATACCGTTATTATCTATTCTAGTCATATCATATAGTTGACCATAGGTCAATTCAATCTCAATTCTGAGTGGTTAGTATTCTAACTGATTGTATTATTTGAGTTATTCTTGTTCGTTACCAGCTTACCCTATGGACTAGCCCATACTTATATCTTGGGAACTCGGTAGTATAATTGAGTGGGAGTGTTAATCATAGATATGAACATCTATAACTTCTGATGAAGAAGTGAAACAATGGTTTCCTTTTAGTTTGGTCCAAGGTATTAAATGATAGAGATCTCATTTCAGTAATTAATATTAGTTTACTGAAATATCATTTACAATGAACTAAGTGTTTTAAAGATAGAATACAATGATGGGTAAAATGATATTTTAGTCTCATCTCATTGTAAACCGTCGATAGAGGATTGAGTGACAATTATGGTTGTAACAATGGATAATTAATAACGTATCTATATTGCTTATAGAACGTTCTATGAAATCAAGAGTGCAATTCCGAGTCTTTAGTGGAATTACGAGGAATTAATAAGTTAGTAAATTTATTTGTTAGATTTATGATAACTTATTGGAGCTTGATTTCATAGGCCCATGGTCCCCACTGTACCTTGGATAAAATCATCTAGATAGTCTCAATTAATTTATTTAATTAGAATTACCAAAGTTGACCAGGTCAATTTTGGATAGTTTCACAGAGTTATACAATTTAGAGAAGAAAAGAGAAATTATGGCAGATTTATTAATTAAAATAAATTGGTATCTAAATTAATAAATAATTTTAAATCAAGGTACAAATTATAAATAATTAATTTGATAAAAAATTTAAATAATTATTTAATTAATTAAATCAATAGAAAATAATACATGCCTTGATTTTAAGTCAAAATGGGCTGATAATCAAATGAGAAATTTCACGGGCCTAAAGCCCATGATAATTTCGACCTAGGGCTATTAATTGGCTATTATTTAATTGATTTTTTAATTAAATAAATGACCTAATTAAGTCTATAAAAGGAATGCTAAGAGTGAGTTGAAATCATAAGTCAAAACAGATTTCTGAAATATAAGTTTCTGATGGGTTTTAGATTTTCTCTAAACATAAGTCATTTTATAAGTCTTATTGTTTTTTTCTCTTCTTCTCTTTGTATCTATCTCATGTGTTGAGAATTGCCTACTTTAGTCTAGGTGATTCTAAGGATACTTTGGAAGGCTATGAAGAAAATTAAAGATTGGTTCAGTTTCTTGGTAATATTCTACGACAGAAAGGATACAAAAGTTAGAGAAACTGAAGGAATGACCATTATTCCGCTGCGTATAATGTATGTATTTTTATCATTATTTCTCTTTGAATTTATTTTTAGAAACATGTTCTAGGTTGTCTCATATTAATTTATTTAATATTAGATCTACATTAAAATAAATAAAGATCATGTATAAGTTTTCCTAACAACTGACATCAGAGCCTTTGGTAATCTTTATTTTCATGCATGAACATGGTAAAATTGAGTTATTTGATGTGTTGAGTAACTGGGTTGATTTCATGTTTTTTATGATGCATATTGAATTTTATGTGATCATTAGCATATTTGAGTTATTTTGTTGTGTTTTCTTTGCTAATAATTTTTATATAAATGCTTTATTTGTTGTAAATCATTGTAAAAATTATTTAAAAAACATTTTTACTTGAAAAATTACACAAAATTTATCATTTTTTTTTCTCAAATAGTGCCTGCGCCCACCAGTTTTCACTGCCCGCGGCCTGGGTAACAACAGCTAGTGGTCGCGGCCACCATAAACCTCTGGCCACGGCCAGTGTACGAAAAGTGCCCAAAATCGTCCCGTGGCCGCGACCACCCACTTTCACTAGCCGCGACCTGCGTTAGTTCTTTTTCTTAAAATTTAATTTTTGAATATATTTTTAATACGTTAATACAAAAATATCATATATTTTTTATTATTTAAAAATATCATTTTTGAAATATGATATTTTTGTTGTTTGATCTTTTAAAAATAGATATTTTCTACTAAGATTCAAATTCAAATTTAAAAATAGGTTAACTAATTAATTTTAAATATTTTAATATGTTAAAATATTAGAACTAAGTATTCAGATATTTTTTAATACTAGAATTTTTTTTAAATCTGATATTTGAAAATAATAATATCTGATTATTATATAAATTCTAATATTCAAATTATTTGAAATTTGAAAATTTGTTAACTAGATATTTTTATAGATATTTGAAATTGTTTACCTGTTTACGATATTTTTTCAAAAACAGCAGATGATATTTGTTTTAAAAATTTATAACTGCTTAGATTTTTAAAAATATCACGTTTTTCAAACCAATTAATAAAATATTTTTTAATAAATGAGATTTAAACTAACTTTGGTTAATTGTTGATAAATCATATTTAAATTAAATTTATATTTTTCAAATTAACCTAAACCAAATTGATTGTTGATAAATGAAATTTAAATTAACTATTATTAATTGTTGATAAATTTCATTTAAATTGACTTACTTTTTATAAAAATTTAATTCATTCGAATTTTTGTTAAATTCTAGATAATTACTTGTGGTATTTTTGCAAATGAAAAAAATTGTGGTATTTTTGCATAAATTCAAAGACTTGCTCATATAGAAACATGATTAGGCTCATCCAATTATAAAATGTTTGTTTGCACTATATGTAGTATTTTTGGAATTGGGCTTAGATGCATATAGTAGCCCATATGTTTGCTAGATATATGGATTTTGCCAAATAAAATATTCATAAAATGATAGGTTTTATTTGGGCCCATTAGAAAATATAAAATTTAAATTCATCTCTTGTAAGCGGTTCCACTTGTGAAGACTCATTTGCTTTGCATGACTATAGTGGGTCTAATCAATTAATAACAATTAATAAAACGAAGGTTTAAATTCTTGTCTTTTGGACATTGTATGGAAGTATGAGGGCCTTTGTAGTGGGAACGACATACTGGACCCTGCCCTCCTCCATACAAGTCCAATTGTTAAGGCCCATTTACTTCAGTTGGACTGAATTGTATAGGTTCATTATATTAGTTGAACATAAATATTGATTAGCAACAAATCAATTCTAAATTAATTGAATTTGTTTCAATGTGACACTTTAGAATTAATAGGAAATTATAGGACTTTAGTTTTAAAAATTTAATCTTTTCAATTTTTTGGAGAACCATAGTCATTAATTTTCTAAAAATAAATAATAAAAATACTATTTTTAATTTATAGTGAGCTTATTTTAAGAATTATATTCGATCTTCATTGTTGGTTTAACAACGTCAATAGCTTAATGGGGCCTCGAGACGCTTTGATTCGTTCCCTTATAGAAGGTGTTCATTAGTTATTTTGACAAGGTTAGATTTCGAAAGATAGATAATTATAAGTCAAATTCTACTAGACTCACCCCTACGGTGACTATTAGAACTAAATCTATTGATTATCGAAACCGTGGGTCTAGCTCATAAAATAAGAGATTTTGTTTTCTTATTTTGATCGAATAATAGGTTGTTAATAATGACGTCCATTATTAAATAAGTTTACAACTTTATTTAACTAGTGGTATTTTTTACTCTCGCCAACTGGGACAAGAATATCATCGATTGGTTAAAAACCTAAAGAAATAGAGATATGATTATTTTTGTATTTTTTCTCATATCTTACATATTTTGGTATATGTTGTGCTATTTCTTGAAATGTGTGTGAATAGGAGTTTTATTGAGCAAATGTGATCGATTTCTATTTTATTGATAATTGGTAGTTTTAAGTATGGTTGTGTCTACTCCCATCCTTTCTCAACTTTCGATGGAGAAACTCACTGGAGAAAACTTCCTTAAGTGGAAGCAGAATATCAACATAGAGTTGATTGGTGACAACTCCGAATTCGTCATGACTGAGGAATCCCCAGAAGTTCCAGCTGAAGGACCTACCAAGTCTGTGGGGGATAAGTATGAGCGTTGGCAGGCAGCTAACAATAAGGCGCAGTACTACATGTTGACTAATATGGTCGACACTCTCAAGACAAAGATGGAGAACATCGAGACGACCTACGAAGTCATGGATAAGCTCTAAGACATATTTGGTGCCAAGTCAGCGCAGACTCGTTTTGAGGCCACCAAGAAATATGCCAATGCTCGGATGGCACCTTCTCAACATGTCTGCGATCATCTAATCAAAATGACAAACTACTTTCAGGAAGCTGAACTGCATGGAGCAACAGTATATGAGGAAACTCAAGTTGGCTTAATCCTCAACAATCTCTCTCCAGCTTTCCTGTCGTTCACCACCAACTATGTGTTGAATAAACTCAACTATGGTCTGACGCAGCTCATGAATGAGCTTCAGACTTTTGAGTCTATAATGGGTGGACCAAGTAAGGCAGAAGAAAAGAATACAACTACCACTACTGTTGTTGATCCAACTAAGGCTGAAGCTAACCAAGCTTCGTCTTAGAAAGCTGGAAACAAGAGGAAAGGTGGACAAAACAACAACCCCAAGCCTGCAAAGGCTGCAAAGACGAGTGCATAACCAAATGCACAGACGTTTAAGGGGATAAACAAGACAAACAACAAAGGTAATGATTATAGTTCATTTATCTTATAAACATGTGTTTGAGAGAATGATAAATCAGTTTGGATTATTGATTCTGCAACTACCAACCTTGTTTGCAACTCTTTACAGCTTCTTGAATCGTGGGAGGAAGTGGACGAAGGCGGCTTAAAACTTAGAGTTGGGAACATAGCGTTCGTTGCGGTCCAAGCTAGAGGAAAAGCTCGTCTGAAGTTCGGAAATAAATACTTCATTTTAAATGATGTATTTTTTATTCTGGATTTTAGTAGAAATTTAATTTCAATTTCCATGTTGCAATTAAAACAATTTGTTATGACTTTTACAAGTTCTAATATATCTATTTCCTTCAATGGATCACAATTGTGTATTTTGTTATATTATTTATAATATAATGTTTTAGATTAAATAAATGTGACAAAGTGTGTCACATATTGTAACATATAATAGAGAGTTACAATATTTAGATATATGAGATATATCCAAATAATGTAACATATTTGGTGTTACAAATTTGTAACTTCCAAATATTACCCTTTATTGTGTAAAATTGTTGTTACACAATATTGAGATGAATTTCATAAAACCATATGTGATATGGTTGTTAGAGATATGATTTTAACCCCAATAATGTGTTTTGGGAGTTACAAAATCATTTGGGAGGGTTTGGAACCGTTTGGAAAAATAGCACAATTTTTTGTGCTGAAATTGGTCAGTGGCCGCGGCCTGTGGGACAGAGACCAGTGGCCGCGGCCACCATTGTCTCTGGCCGCGGCCACAGGCCAAAAAACTGACCAATTTTCAGTTTTTTCAATATTTGTTGAACGGCTCAAAAAACCCAAATAACTCCCAAATCTCTTTTTTAATTCCATATTAATCCAATTAAACATTGGTAACAGCCATGAGAGTTGGTGGAATTTGAAATTCAAATGGTGTCTCTAAACTCTATAAATAGGAGCCTATAGCTCACTTGTAAGACACAACTTTTCTATCCACAAGAGCACTTGGCTAGAAACACCTTGAGGCTTGATAATTCCAGAAAGCTTTTCCAATATCTGAGAGAGATCCCTTAGTGCTTGAGTTAGGGGGAAATAAGCTTTTGGACAAAGGTTTTAAACCTTGTTCAAGTTGGTGATCCCCAATCCTCTTCACTTAGGTTGTGTAAGTGAGAGTTTGATTGTGTTTCTGTTCTTCTTTTTATTCTATTGCTTTTCTTCTTATTCTCTTGTTCTATTTACTTGTATATTTTGTTTACGAGTTGTAATCTTTTCATTTGGTCTAAACACTTTATTTTACTTGTAATCTTTTGCTTAGAGTTGTATTCTCACTATTCTCTTCTTCATCATCATCCTCTTCCTTTCTTTAGTTTATTTGTATTTTCAGTTATAGAGTTGTAACCTTATTTAATCAATCTATATTTACTTGTAATATTATTGCATAGAGTTGTAATATTATAATCATTTCCATTGAGGCAAAACAATATTTTCCTAACATATTTCATGTTTGGAAAATGGGCTTTATATTCTGTGACCTAATGAACCCCTCACTCTTAACAATGATTTATTCAAAGTAGCTAAATCTAGGACCAATAAACGTCAAAAGACTGATAACGAAAGCATGACGATTACTCTAGATACTCATTGTTATCCCCAAAATTTCAGTTCGATGACGTGGCAATCAGAAGTGACAAGTGGCAATGCATGGTCAGTAAATGGCACATTAATAGTCAATAAATGTGTTGGCTCTTCGGAGTTATGATAAAGTGATCTGACCGGTCTGATAGAATTTCTGTCCGACCGGTATAGATTTTTGACTGACCAGTCAAGTGTCATGCTAGACCAGAGATGTGTCATGCTAGACTAGAGAAGTGTCATGCTAGACCAGAGATGTGCCATGTTAGACCAGAGATGTGCCATGTTAGACCAGTCAGGTGCTTGTCCGACCAATCAGGTGTTTGGCTGACCAGACAGGTGTTTGGCCGACCAGTGAGGGTTTGGCCGACCAGTGAAGTGTTTTGGCCCTCCAGTTTTCCTTGGGTATGATGTGGACCGACTAAACAGATCATTGCTACGCAAGAGATCCCAGTAACGGCTTCAACTAGAATCGGTCAAACCTGCGCGGAAATCTCTCATATTATCCCAAAGAATTGCATATTGTTGTATTTTAGATATTATTATTAACAAAATATTGTGAGAGTAACAGAAAGGACCCGGTCAAAGGGAATATCTAATGTACGATCCATGAGCCTATAAATAAATGGCTCATGGCATCATTTTGGGGATCTGATCTTTTTAGACGGAGAAAAATTCTCTAGTTCGGAGACTTTGGGACTGTTATTTGGGGTATTCTTGGGGCATTTTCTAAGAGAGTTTAGAGAGAGAAACTATGTATTTTTCTACTTACACTTAAGAAACTCAGTTGGCTCAAGTTCATCTGATCTTAAGTGTAGAATATATATCACAACTCCAAGTGGATTAGACTATTACCAATAAATTGAGGCTGAACCACTATAAAATTATCTGTGTCGTATTTTTCTCTTGAAGGTTCATTGTAGTTTTGACGTCTACTTGTCATTGGCCAAAACCGTGGTCAACACTCATGTCTTTACCTAATGCATAGGAAATCAAAAACATTTTCAAAGTTTCAGGAATTATTATCTATGGCTCGATACCAATTAGGTAAAACGTTAAAGATCTTGCGAACTGATAGGGGTGGATAATATTTGGATATGCAGTTCCAAGATCATTTAACTGAACTTGGGATTTTATCACAACTTACTGCCCCGGGTACTCCGCAACAAAATGGTGTAGTGGAACGCCGAAATAGAACATTTTTGGAAAGATGCATGCTTAGATACTCAACTCTACCAACTTCGTTCTGGGGACATGTAATTGAAACCGCGAACGACATTCTCAATGTCGTGCCATCTAAATCAATCCCCAAAACACCTTTAGAACGTTGGAATGGTCGTGAACCTAGTTTATGCCATTATAGAATATGGGGGTGTCCTGCCCACGTTCTGAGGAAAAAGGAAGGAAAGCTAGAACCACGAACTGAAGTTTGCATGTTTGTTGGCTATCCTAAAGGTATCCGGGGTGGACTTTTCTGTAGTCATTCAGAAAAGAAAGTGTTTACTTCTACAAATGCTACTTTTCTGAAAAATGACTATGTCCAATACTTCAAACCACGCAGCAAAGTAGTTTTAGAGGAGATGGTTAAAGAATAGACTACAACCAATGTTACATCGTCTTCAACACGAGTTGATGATGAAATTCCCACTCTTCATGTCCAACCGATGCAAGTCGATTTAAATGAAGATAGTACCACTGTTCCTGAGCAAACAGTCACAGAGCCTCGTCGTAGTGGGAGGGTTTCAAGGAATCCAGTTTGCTTTGGTTTGGATGGTGAAGCCAATATGGTTGTTGGTGACACTAGTGATGATGATCCGTTGTCTTTAAAACAGGAAATGGCTAGCCCTGAAAAGGAACTATGGCTCGAAGCCATGAAACAGGAAATGGAGTCCATGTACTCAAATTCCGTTTGGGACCTTGTGGAAGCACCTAGTGACTTTAGGGCCATTGGGTGCAAGTGGATCTACAAGAAGAAATGAGGTGTTCATGGAAATATTGAATTAGTGGCAAAGGGTTATACCCAAAGAGAAGGCGTGGACTATGAGGAAACTTTTAGTCCGGTAGCCGTGCTCAAGTCCATTTGCATCCTCCTATCCATAGCAGCTGCTCTCAACTATGAGATCTGGAAAATGGATGCCAAGACATCCTTTCTTAGTGGAAAGCTTGATGAAGTCATTTATATGGATCAGCCAGAAGAATTTAAAGTAGCTAGAGAAGAAAGAAAAGTTTGCAAGTTGAATAGGTCTATTTATGGACTTAAGCAAGCTTCTCGTTCCTGGAACCTTAAGTTTGATGAAATAATCAAAACCTATGGCTTTGAACAAAATATTGACGAACCTTGTGTTAACTAACTGAAGGCAAATCAAGTAGTGGTATTCCTGGTTCTTTATGTAGATGATATCTTACTCATTGGAAACAATGTTAAGAAATTATCAGATGTGAAGAATTGACTGAGCACTCAATTCTAGATGAAAGATTTGAGTGAAGCAAGTTATGTTCTAGGTATCCAGATCATCAGGGATAGAAAAAGCAGACTCTTAGCTCTATCTCAAATAGCTTACATAAATAAAGTGCTTGAATGTTTCTCAATGACAAATTCCAAGAAAGAACGTTTACCGTCCTGCCATGGAATTCATCTTTCAAAGAAGCAGTCTCCCCAGACTCCTGAAGAAGAAGATGCAATGAGAAAAGTTCCTTACGCATCTGCAGTTGGAAGTCTGATGTATGCTATCACTACAAAACAATCAACTTTTACCTTCTATAAATTTGGTAGTAAATTATATATTTTTAGTAGCAAATACATTTTTTGCTACCAAGTTTTTTGGTAGTGAGTTGGTACCAATTGTATTTAGCTACCCGTCGTTAAAAGTATTTAGCTACCAAATGTTTTGGTAGTCTTTGTCCAATTTTTACTACCAATCTTTTGGTAGCGAAACTTCATTAATCCAGTAGCAAAATAATTAAAAGCTTTTGTCCAATAAAACTATTTTACTACCAATTTTTGGCAGCAAAATGATATAAAATAATTAAATAATAATGACATAAAATACAATTAGCTACTATATAATTTGGCAGCAAAAATTAATTAATTTATTTATTTTTGTAATTAAATATATTTATTTTAATAATAGATAAATAATTTTAAAATTACTTTAACATGAAATTTAAATACAACAAAATACTTAAATTTATTAAATTAAATAGAAATTTAAAATTTATAATATACATGTGTATATATACACATCTATCCAAATAGTATATTGTTGGTTAATATACCTAATTGATATATATTGTTACATAAATTTAATTTAATAAGAATACGAAAAAAAACATGGATGAAATTGCTTATTTCTTTCTTTGATATAGCCTCCCATATGGTCACGAAACATTCTTTGAACTTACATTTGTACTCACAATGCCTTAGTAACCTAATATACATTAAAAACAAAACATATAAGTACGTGACAGAAAAAACTTGATCAAAACATCAATAGTGAGATGGAACACATGAATGTTAGTGCCTATTGATGAAAGGCAAATAAACAACATTAAACATCAATAGTGCCTCACACAATTTTAAACACATTGGAAGTAAAACTACTTCATGCATAAACACCTCCCATGCCACAGTTATAAGCAAGTAACAACTAAACACATTAAAAGAATGCTATTTGAACATAAATAATTAAAAAAAAAGTTATCATGTCTGCAAGGATCAAAGAGCAGTATAATTAACATAGACATATAACAGTCAAAGCAATGTTGGGGCTCACCCTTTAACCCTTGAAGTTGATCATTCACTGATCTACAAAATTCCTATTAAACCAAAACCAAGTGTCATCAATAAATTTTTAGCTCTGTACTCCAAAATTGTTGTAATTTTTTTTATAAAAGGAACTAAAAATCTGACTATTTACAGATATTAACTAAAAAAAGCGTGGTGAACTCACCTCCATATCATTAATGAAGCCTTCAACTGATAGATATGGTGTGTAAAAAATAAAATCAAAATTCACACTCAACAATACAAATGTTTATTGTCTTCAATAAACTAAGAAAAAAGTAAAGCAATGGGTGAAATTAATTGTGAGGCTCATTCCATGCATTACCTCTGCTGATTCATGATTTTCTTCTATTTTTCATGTTGCATATATACATAAGTCAGTCATTGTAAAACATAAGCTAAAACTGCTTAAATGATAAAATGCCTATTGGCTATGCCTATTCTCATATTAAGATCAAGTTCCAAATAGAACATTCCACTTGGAGAAGAGATGGGAGTAACGAATTCTCATAAAAAAGAATATGACTAATTTTCATGCCATGTTCGGAACCTTTTGGCAATAAATCTAAGAGATATTAACATACTTTGATGCAAGTCAAATTTACTTTTTATAGTAGACTGTTTAACTGGCCACAACAGAAAAATCCTTTTGAAATATATGAGAGTTACTGCCTGCAAAACGATAAACAAATTTTATAAAGAAATAATACAAAGCCAACAATTGAGTTTATGAAGAAAATGAAAGTTGTTACAAACTTCTTGGAGTTTATTTTGAACACTAAAATAAAGTGCTTTTCTTCAATATTAAGGGAATTCGACTGAGAATGCTTATCTTCACAATATATACATTGTTGACTGTGATTTTAGCCAACGACGTGAGAACGTCAAATACGACAAGCCTTCAAGAGAATTATAAACGACAACAGACAGTTTTTTTATCAATGAAAGTAAATAACACGAGATTTTATAGTGGTTCAGCCCCGATAATCGGTAATAGCCTAATCCACTTAGAGATTTTATTACTGTATTCACACTCAAGATCAGATGAACCAGTGTCAACTGAGTTTCTTCAGTGCAAATATTCCAGAATACAAAAAGGGGGTTCTCTCAGGAAAAACACTTTCTCTCTCTAGAACACAGGTTAACTCTCAATTTGCCAAAAGTCATTTTACGATCCTCCCAACCCTCTATTTATAGGCCTGGGATTCTCAACTGATATCCCCTTTAGATAGGGATATTTTATTATTCACCTTATATTTATATTACAATAAATGTTTAAAATACAACTGATCCCTAAATTCGAGTGATGAGTGAGAGATTCCCGGGTGCCTAGACCAATTCTCATTGAAGTCGCTTCGGGGAGTTTGACGTAGTCTCCCACGCATGTTGATTACTCCTTCGAGCTTTCCGTAGGCCAAAGGTGATATATGCATGGCTCTCCTCGGACCAAAGGTCATGCAAGTTTGGCTCTCCTCGGACCAAGGTGGTCCGAGCCAACTCCCTTTGCACCTTACCTCGGGTAAGTCCGAGGTATCCTCCTCCATGACATGTCCGATCGGACATGATGGCCTTCTCCTCGGTCTAAAGTGGTCCGAACCATCCTCTTTGGCATCCCACCTCGGTCAAGTCCGAGCTTAATTCCTTCAATCAAGGTCCGATCGGACCTTGTAATCTTCTCCTCGGACCAAGGTGGTCCGAGCCATCCCTTTCATGCCTTCCCCTCGGACCAAAGTGGTCCGAGGCACCTTACCTTGCATTTCTCCTCGGACAAGTCCGAGGCAACTCTCCCATGGAATGTCCGATCGGACATGATGTCCTTCTCCTCGGACCAAAGTGGTCCGAGCCACCCTGACTGGCACTTCACCTCAGACAAGTCCAAGGCATCTCTTCCCTTGCCATCTTCACCTATACCCGATCGGACATGATGTGGTTTTCCCTTGACTGAAACCTAAGTCCCAAACTTTGGCCTACACGGGACTTCTTTCCCTTAGTCACTCTCTTTGGACACGTTCGAGCCAACACCTAGGAAACCTTGAGAGGTTTACCTCGGACACACTCGAGCCAAAATATCAAGAGGCTCCTCAAGCTAAGGTCCGATCGAACTTGTTGCTTTTATCCCTCGAACCAAAATCCAAACCTCTTCTTCAATCTTCTTGGACTTGGTTTCAAACCAAACTCTAGGGTCTTCAAACTAGGGTCTGAGCCAAGCAACCCTTAGACAAAATATTCTATTCGGTCGGGTGTATTTAACTTGATTATGGCACCTCTTAAGCAGTCCAATTTTTAACTGATGCATTGGGCTACCGCTAAGCCAGATCACCCAACTAATTCATGCCATTTGTCAATTTCATTGCCAAATCATCTTTTCAATTTTTTGGGATAACATTTGCCCCCCAAGTTTATTATATGATACATTCACATAATAAACTTTTTCTCCAGCTGACGTCATTATAAAAAATAATAACTGTTCATCCCCATGCAGCAGACCCACGATCACTGCAAAAATCCACCCATGATCGTGGAGAGAAACATAGTCCCAGAATGCCAAAGGTCCAAAAGTAAATAAAAAACCCACTTTTTTCCCTTTAAATAACCCCATTTTACACACTTTTCTTCACACAAGCAAAAATCACACTTTCAAAAACCTCTCATCTTCTTCCTTCTCTTTTGGCTGAAACCTCCAAGGATTTCCTTCTCCTTGCCAATTCCAAAAGCTTCAAGGGGAGCTCTTCATCTTCAAGCATTCTTCAAGCAAACCAAAGGTCCTCCAACCTTGAGTAAGTCTTCTTTTCCATGCCTTTTACATTGTTATATATATATATTTTTTAGAATTTTCTAAGCCATGGCCGAAACCTCCATAGCCTTGCTTGTTCTTGAAATTCTTGTGAATGCTTTGTATAATGTGTTAGCTTGTTGCCTTGATGATGTTTGTGGCATGGGCAACCCGAAATTACCTCTAATTTCATAGGAATTTCAAGACAAATGGGCTATTTTGACATGAATATGAATATGGGTTTTGGGGTTTTTGATAGTATAATGGGTTTTCAAGAACATGAAGAAAGACTTTTCATTTCTATGGTTTGATCTTGTTTTTGTATGTGTGAATGAAGAAATGTGTTTGAAATAGGGATTTTAGGGCTTTGTTTACACGGTTTGGGTTTGAAAAAATCTGGGCATTAATGTGGTCCGATCGGACCACACATTGTCTTCTTTGGGATCCCATGTCCGATCGGACATGGTGAGTTGTTGCTTAGCCAATGCCCTTGGAGGCGTAGGATGTACCAAGCCTTCGGACATCACCATTCGAACCCCAAAGCGCACATTTCCCTGGACGAGTCGAACAAGCGTATCCGTTCGGACCATTGACCAGTTATGTCCGATCGGACACTGAAAAATCTGGGTAAAATGCCACGCACTTACCATTTTTTGACAAGCCATGTCCGATCGGACACCTAGGGATAGGACGCTCGCACGCCACCTCCTGGACCGCACGACATGCTTCTCCTCGAGCGTATTACGTCCGATCGGACATCCTGGGGGACTTCACGCTGGGCTCGCATGGAGGCAAGGCTGGACGTCTCCTCGGTCAGGCCGTGTCCGATCAGACTTCCTGTGATACTAGCTTGGTGCTGGGCTCGCATGGATGTAAGGCTCCTTGATCTCCCTTGGCTGCTGAACGCCCCTTTGGTCACGCGTACTTGGCGTGTCTTGGCATCCGATCGGATGCACTAGGCAAGGCCACCTCCTAGGGTCCATAATATGGTCCGATCAGACCATCCCCAACCTCCTAGGCTTCAGCCTTCTTTCTTATTTTTCAAATGCATACCCAATCCTTTGGCATGCATACTCATACGCATAGGAAATTTAGCTTCATAGGAAAACCTCAAAAGTTTCCATTTACACAAACTTTAATAACATTCAACACCTCAAGTACTTTTTAGGCACTCTTGGTCATTAAAATTATTTTTTCCCTATGTGTTATATTTTTATAACTTAGACAAAATTTTCTAAGTATAAAAATAACTTTTATTTTCGATGAATTTTTTCTGTATGGTTACTCACCTCCCCATGCTTTATTCATTTTTGTAGATGAATCGCTCTGACTATATGGGAGGTGACAATCATACGGACTCCGACACATCCGTCACGCAAACAATCGAGACTCCTCTAAATAGCGATTCCTCACCAGACTTGTCTACCGGTTGCACTCCGGAGGACCGTCTTTGCCGCTTCAAGCAGATCCTCCCTCGCTCAGCTTTGTATCTTCTCCACGAGGAACAGTTCCTTCAACAAGTTTCTCAGTCGACGATGAGGGTGAAACAATCCAACAGACTTCCTCAGGAACATGATCCACAGGTTGCCCGCAGAGCGGTGCAGAAGGTGGTAAAGCGCAGTCATGCTCGCACTGCCACAGTTCCAGGAAAACCTTCTCAGGAATTTGCTACTGCGATCCAGAACCTGGCTGTTCAGAAGCCACACAAGGAGGGAGAAGAAGAACCTTCCTGGTTCATTGCCGATGCTTCAAAACTTAATCCCGCACTGTTCCAAAAACACATTGAAGCTTTAGGCTTGAGCGGGGTCAACGTGATATGTCCGAGTTCTCACCAAAGAGCCAATAGGCTTGGTGGAACATACTGTGCCTGGTCCAGGCACCATGTGCACGCCGGAGCAACACTTCCGCTACACCCATATTTCCGGTCTGTAGCGGATTACTTCAATGTCTCCCCATTCCAGATCGCACCGAATGGGATCCAGGCACTCTCTGCGTTGTACATCCTTTACTTCATGCATGGTTGGGATGAGCCCACCCCACATGAGGTGCACTACTTATTTGACCTCAGGACCAATCCTTCCCACAACAACACGGGCTTCTTCCACTTCTACCATAGGCATAGGGGGATTACATATCTTAACGGTATCTCTCACAAATCAAACCCCGGGAAGTATCACAAAGAATACTTCCTTACATCGGACATTGAAGCCAACAACTTGGCTTTTACCCGTGCGGGTCCATTCGAGCGACCGTTGCCTACTAAGGGAATGTTTAAGCGGGCCGAGAAGTTGGCCAAGATGAGCCTTAGGGAAAAGGATGTGAAAAAATTGGTCACACTGGACCTTCTTCAGATGGTGGGTTTGGTGCCATGTGACCAAGATATGGCGGCGGAAAGTACCACCGGGGAGAACAACACGACTGATCAGTCCAACGAGGGCACGGAGCTAGTGACTGATCAGCTTTCTCCCGGACCTTCTCCGCTCTCTCGTAGACCTGGCGACTTAGTCATTAGAGAGCCCGAACCTCAGCGCAGATCTACTATTCCCGCTCAGCCTAGGAAAGGAAAGGCTATCCAGGTTGAGGGGGAACTTAGCTCATCCTCGGACGACGAGGATGAGTTCCTTGATCAGATCCTCAACGCAGGTAACGCATGTCTAGTGAACATAGGAAATTTTTTTATAACTTGGTGATTCGAGAGTAACAAAATTGTAGTATACACTTGTACACATTTCATTATGTTTATATCTCTAACAACCTTGTGTTTTCCCCCTTTGCAGACGCAGACATGTTTAGAGAGTGCGTTGCTTCAAAGAGGAAAATTGGTGATGGAAGTGGCTCTATGCCCCCACAGAAGATTCAGAAGGTAGTACCGCCCAGTCAAGGGAGGCAAACTGAGGGACTGACTACACTTCCGCCACTGACTCCCTCTTCGCTTCCTCCTTCTGCGAGCCTAACTCCTACTCACCAGGGTAGCTCGAGTGAGGTCTTTCGTGCTGTTAGTGACCTAGGCAAGGGACTTCTTGAGGAGATCGGCCATGATGCTTCAACGCTCCAAAGCTTAGAATCCTACCCTCGGCTTAGCGTTGAAGTCGCCTTGAAAAGAGGGCTTGCTCAACTGATGAAGGTAAGTATTTTTTCTTAAGACAATTTATTATTAGTATTTTTGCTTGTAATAACCTTTTGTCTTCCATGCAGTCGCTTGTCACCATCGGTCACGCTCAACTCCGAGCAGTAGACTACAAAGAGTTGATCAAGGTGCTAAACGATCAACTGGTGGAGGCCAAATCCAAGCTGGAGCAAGCAGAGAGAACCATAGCTGAACGGGATGAGTCTCTCAAGAAGCTTTCTGATGAGAACCAGCAGCAGTTTCAAAACAACAACTCCTTGACAGCCCAACTGGAGAAGCTGTCCCTCGAGAACAAGGGGTTAGCTCGAGATAATGAGAGACTGATCAACGAAAACGAAGAGTTGAAACAAGAAGAGGAGCTTGATTTGATTCACTTTGAAGAAGCCAGTTTCGACTGCTTTTATAAGGTCTGGAAGCTGAACAAACCTCTCAATCTTGATTGTTTCTCCAAGGAGGCTCAGGCAGAGGAGCTTGCCAGATGTGAAGCAAGGGCCGCTGAAGAAGCTGTCAATCCTCCTGCACTCACTCCCGCCTCCTCTGCTTTATCATTCCGAGCGAGAGGGGAAGTTGATGCCGAGGAGGGGGTCGATCAACCCACTAGAGGAGCACGCCAGTGACTCCCTCTCGTAGTTCATCATAGTTTGCTTTATTTTGTATTTTGTTGCTCGAACTAGTGAGCTATTTTGACACTTAGCACTTTACTCTTTCTTTGTCGACAACTTTAAACTTTTAAGTTTTTATTGTACATAGTAAAGTTCTTAGATGCCTTTTATTTCACATGAGTATTTAGTTTTCTAACTTAGAAATTTTAACCATTCCATAAGTCCATACTAAATATACTTCCTCATGCTCTTATTGCTCTAACTTTTTATGAGCATAAATTTTATCATTACACGAATACCTGTTGCTAACTTAAATTTTTTTAAGAATTCTAAGTTACTTAAGCTTTGTAAAACAAGTAAGTTTAATGGCCATTTTAGACTTCCAAACTTACAAGTCAGCCCAAAAACAAATATATTTGCTCGTGCTCTTATTGCCTGTGTTGAAATACAGACCAGTATACCCTATGTGCCCCCCAAGTGATTGAGGGTTGATAAATCCTTGATCACTTGCTACTTGACTGAATTTGTCCGAGTAGTTACTACTCGTGAAACACATAAAATATATGAACATATTTCAGTAGTTGAGCACTACAAAAACATTATTTAAACGTTGGTCCTTCATGTCATGATACCGACCAGTTGAACACTGTCTGGTATACATTTACACTTAGCTTCTAGAAGACCTGTTTTGTTTAAATTATTATGACAGTTGAACACTGCCAAGCAAAAATAATCAACACATATGCAAAATTTGTAGCAAGATTCGACCACGCTGCGCGTGGTCTCTTTTATTACTCGTAATAATAATTGACAAAACATGTCTAACAACGAGTTCCAAACAAAATAACATTGTTCAAAATAATGTGACTGGGTAGCAAATAACCAGTTCACAAACAAAAAACTCAAATAAAAAGTTAAGCACTTGATACAAAGCTACTACTCTGCAAGCAGTATTTATTGATAATATTTTCTCAAGTGCTCGCCATTCCAGTAGTTCCTGATCAGCTCTCCATTCAACCGAGCGAGCTTGTAGGTGCCGGGTGGTAAGACTTGCTCGATTTGATACGGTCCTTCCCAGTTTGGTCCTAGCACACCAGCTGCTGGGTCTCTAACAAACACCTTTCGTAGGACTAGATCTCCGACCTGGAACTTTCGATCTCGCACTCTGGAGTTGAAGTAGCGTGCCACTTTTTGCTGATGAGCAGCTACTCTGAGGTTTGCCTCCTCTCTTCTCTCTTCGAGGAAGTCCAATGATTCTGCTAACAACTGATGGTTCTCCTCTTGGTTGTACACGGTCCTTCTATGAGAGGGTGGGTCTATCTCCACAGGTAACATAGCTTCATACCCATATGCTAAAGAGAATGGGGTATGACCAGTTGCCGTCCGAGCAGTAGTCCTATATGACCAAAGGACCTCTGGTAACTCTTCTGCCCAAGCACCCTTAGCTTGCTCCAGGCGCTTTTTTAGAGTGTCCTTCAATGTTTTGTTCACCGCTTCGACCTGCCCATTGGCTTGAGGATGGGCTACCGAGGAGAAACTTTTGGTTATGCCATGCCGAGTGCAAAAATCGGTAAATATGTCGCTGTCAAACTGGGTGCCATTGTCAGACACTATCTTCTTAGGTAGACCATAGCGACATATTATGTTTTTAACTACAAAGTCTAATACTTTCTTCGATGTGATCGTGGCTAATGGCTCGGCCTCAGTCCACTCAGTAAAATAATCTACCGCGACCACCGCAAACTGCACTCCTCCTCTTCCCTTGGGTAACTTCCCAATCAGATCAATGCCCCACACTGCAAAAGGCCACGGACTTTGCATTTGTTTCAAAACATTTGGGGGCGCTCTGGGCACTTTAGAAAATCTTTGGCATTTGTCACACTTTTTCACATATTCCATAGAGTCCTCGTTCATAGTAGGCCAGAAAAATCCTTGCCTCAAGATCTTTTTAGATAGACTCTGCCCCCCAGCATGATCTCCACAAAACCCCTCATGCACCTCAACTAATAAGTTCTTTGACTGGTCGGGAGTTATGCACCTGAGTAGAGGTAAGGAGTATCCTCTCCTATACAACACTCCATCCACCATGGTGTATCTAACAGCTTGCCTCATAACCTTCCTTGCTTCATTACGACCATCTGGTAGGGTCCCTTGCTCAAGGTAAGCAATGATGGGAGTCATCCAAGTGTCGGCTATTGTAATTGGCATGGCCTCTTGTCTATCAATGCTCGGCTCCGCCAAGTATTCTATTGGTACTATATTCAGAGTTTCGGCATCCTTTGCACTAGCAAGTTTTGCTAGAGCATCGGCATTGGAATTCTGCTCCCTTGGTACTAACTTGATGGTATATTGCTCGAACTGGGCTAGCAAATCTTTGGTTTTGTTTAAGTATGCCACCATGCATAGGCCCCTTGCCTGGTACTCCCCCAATACTTGATAAACCACCAATTGGGAATCACTATTTATCTCCACCGACCGGGCACGTACATCTCTAGCCAGTCGTAAGCCTGCTAAGAGGGCCTCATACTCCGCTTCATTGTTAGAAGCATTAAATCTGAATCTTAGTGCACAATGAATTCGGTGCTTCTCTGGTGTAACTAGTATAATCCCAGCTCCTGAATGGTGCTCGTTCGACGATCCATCAACAAAAAGTTGCCAAGTTGGAATTTCTTCTTTTTGTTCAGTAACATTCTCCTGCTGCTCAGGGACCTCAACGATTCTGGTACATTCAGCGATGAAATCTACCAAAGCTTGACCTTTAATAGCGGTCCTTGGTTGGTACTTGATTTCAAATTGGCCTAGCTCAACCGCCCATTTAAGTAGCCGACCAGACGACTCCGGCTTCTGTAAAACTTGGCGAAGAGGCTGGTTAGTAAGGACCTTGATGGGGTGTGCCTGAAAGTACGGCCGCAACTTTCGTGACGCAAGTACCAAGCAGTAAGCCAACTTTTCGATCATGGGGTATCGGGACTCCGCTCCTATCAATCGCTTGCTAACGTAATATACCGGGTGCTGCACCTTATCCTCCTCACGTACTAAGGCAGCACTAACAACGTGTTCCGTGACTGCTAGATACATGAATAGGTCTTCTCCATCAACTGGCTTAGAAAGAACAGGAGGTTTGGCTAAATGCTCCTTTATCGCCTGGAAGGCTTGTTCACACTCTGCGTTCCACTCAAACTTCTTACCTCCTTTAAGTAGGTTAAAGAACGGGACGCACTTGTCCGTTGATTTCGAAACGAACCTGCTTAGAGCTGCAATCCGCCCAGTCAAGCTTTGTACATCCTTTATTTTTGTTGGAGACTTCATCTCTATGAGATCCTTGATCTTCTCTGGGTTTGCCTCTATTCCTCGGGAGTTAACAATAAACCCAAGGAATTTTCCAGAACCCACTCCAAATGAACACTTGAGGGGGTTTAACCTCATGTTATACTTCCTCAATATTGCAAAGCACTCCTCTAAGTCTCCCACGTGCCCCTCAGCTTCCTTTGAATTCACCAGCATATCGTCTACATATACCTCCATGCTCTTGCCGATTAAGTCACGAAACATACCATTCACCAAGCGCTGGTAGGTAGCTCCTGCATTCTTCAATCCGAAGGGCATCACTCTATAGCAATACAGCCCTATATCCGTTCGGAAGCTGGTATGCTCTTCATCAGGAGGATGCATGCTGATCTGATTTTACCTTGAATACGCGTCCATGAAGGACAAGGTCTCGTGACCAGAGGTTGCATCTACCAACTGGTCTATTCTCGGTAAAGGAAAGCAATCCTTCGGGCACGCTTTGTTTAGATCAATAAAATCTACACAAGTCCTCCACTTTCCATTGGGTTTGGGCACCAAGACTGGGTTTGAAACCCAAGCTGGGTAGTATGCCTCTCTAATAAACCCGTTCTCCTTCAATCGCTCTACTTCCTCCTTAAGAGCCTTTGCTCGATCTTTGTCAAGCAACCTCCTCTTCTGCTGTACCGCTGGATATCTTTCATCCACGTTGAGCACGTGGCTGATCACAGTTGGTGAGATACCCACCATATCCTTGTGAGACCAGGCGAAGACATCTTGATTCCTTCGCAAGAATTCTATCAGCTGTACTCTCACCTCTGCTTTCAACTTTTTCCCAATCTTGACCCCTCTTGTTGGGTCATTCTCATCTATAGGGACCTCCTCTAACTCCTCGGATGGTCCCACATCACTCTCATAATCCCCAAAGCGAGGATCAATATCTCTTCCCTCGCTTTGGGCAACGCCCTATTTGGTGACTTCATCACCTGATGGGGTCTTCTGCTCTTTTAAACTAGGAGTGCTCTCCTGGCCACACTCCTCCAACATCTCTTCATCGTTCATTACTACAAGACTCTGGTCTACATCCATCACACCCACCTCCTCTTTTTCAACACACACAATCATGTTGTTCTCCTTGGCACCTTTCTTCGCCTTAGCTATCGAGGCATTATAGCACTCTCTAGCTTCCCTTTGGTCTCCTTGGACACAGCCTATGCCAGCGCCGGTCAGGAACTTCATAGATAGGTGCCAAATTGAAACTACTGCATGCAAGTTGGTGAGTAGTGGTCGACCAATAACCACATTGTAGGCGGACGGGCAGTCAACAATCAAAAACTCAGTCATCACGGTTTCATGCTTGGGGGCCTCTCCCGTCGTGACGGGTAACTTGATTGTCCCAGCTGGTGACAGTCCTTCTCCAGTAAACCCATAAATGACGTGAGAGCAAGGCTTCAAGTCATTGACGGATAGCTTCATCTTTTCAAAAGAGGACTTATAAATAATGTTTACGGAGCTTCCCGTATCAACCAGACATCTTTTTACCTTCATATTAGCTATTTGGACTGTCACAACAAGAGGGTCATTGTGAGGATACCTCACGTGTTTAGCATCTTCTTCTGTGAAAGTGAGGGACTCACTTTCATACCTTGGGTTCTTAGATGGTCGTTCCTCCACCGTCATAACCTCGGAGGTGGATGCCGCATCCAACTCATGACGAGGGTGCGAGCATACCTCTCCCTCGCCTTGTTGCTATCTCCAGCAAGATGTGGCCCTCCACATATAGTATCTAACGTGAAGTCCACAGGTTCAGGTTGCAAAGGTGGGGACCGTTGCCGCTTGAAACCAGGATTATTGTTGCTCCCCTCTCCCTGGGTCGTCTCTGCCTTATACTTTTTTAATTTCCCCGACCGGAGGAGAAAATCTATCTCATCCTTAAGGTGATTACACTCATTCGTGTCGTGACCATAGTCTCCATGGAAACGACAGTACTTGTTCTTATCCCTCTTACTCATTTCCTTCTTGATTGGTGGGGGTCTCCGGTAAGGGATCTCCTGATGACAGGCTAGATAGATCTCTGCTCGGGTCGCCGAAAGAGTGGTGTAGTTGGTGAATCGAGGTTCATACTTTGTTGGCTTATCATTCGATCCTGACTTAGCCTTTTTCTCACTGCGGCGGTCAGACCCATTATTCCCACGTTTCTTACCACTTTGATCATTTCCGCTATCCTTTGGAGTATCATCTGATCCACTTGGGTTGTTCAACCCATTCTCTCCTTTCTCAATGGCATCATCCAACTTCATGTACTTATCTGCCCGGTCCAAAAACTGCTGTAAAGTTGAAATTGGATGGCAGTGGATGCTGTCCCACAAAGGACTTCGATAAATAATACCGGAAGAGATTGCCACCATTTTCCCTTCATCTCCAACCGCGGTAGCCCGATTGGCTTCTCTCATAAACCTTTGAATGTAGTTCTTGAGAGACTCATCTTTACTCTGCCTAATGTCCACCAAGTGGTTGGCATAAACAGGAGGGGTTCGGGCAATACTGAACTGCCTGCAGAACTCCTTCCTAAAGCTCTCCCACGAGGTGATGGAGTCGGGTTTGAACTTCCAATACCACTCCTGGGTAGTGTCTGACAAGGTGGTGGGGAAGACTCTGCAGCGGTAGTCATCACTCACCCCAAGCAGCTCCATCTGATCTTTGAACTTTCCAACGTGTCTCACCGGGTCTGCCTTTTCTGTATAAACTGGCAATATCGGCGCTTTGTATTTCCTTGGTGGTTGGGCTGCTCTTATTCTAGCTCAAAAAGGGCTACCACTTCTGTGGTCTACCAGATCTATAACTGGTTGTTTTGACAAACTTTGTACTGCCGCCGTCAAAGCATCAAGCTGGGCTTGGATGCCCGGGGCCACTGCTGGGGACGCACCCTCGGGACTGCTTGGTCGGGCACTCCTATCCGGCGTACCATCATCGAGTATTTCTACTCGACTGGTAGGACGGATTGGCTCCTGCCCTTCGACCGGAACGGTCCTTCTTCTGTCATCAATGACGTCCCTTAGGTCCTTCTGAGCAGTGTTCTTTCCCAACCGGTCGAACACCGTACTCCGAGTCTTCTCGGAAGGTCTACTAGGTGGAGTGTGCTCTTTGTCATTACGCTGGTTGGGATGCCGTGGTGGCTTCCCTGTTTGAGCCGGTTGATTCTCTCCTCCTCGTCGGCTATTATTCTTCTCCTTCGACTGGTTGGTGTGGTGACTGTCAGCTTCATCACGCCCATGTCCATCTTTGAAGTGGGAAGTCTCCTTGCCACGAGGAGCTTTGTTGTGCCCCTGCTCAGAAGGTGTTTTCTTGTTGCCTGACTTATGACTCCCTGATCGGGAAGTCTCTAATCTGGGGCTCCTTGAGGGGGTCTTGGAGTTCCCCCTCTGGGTTGAGGCAGTGCGCGATCGGACTCCCTCTTCTTCATGACCAGGTGGGTTACCACCATTCCTGCCTGGCCTATCAGTTTTCTTATGACCAGCCTCTGTGGTCCTTTCCTCTGGGGTGGGTGTCACCCCAGGCGCAGCTTGAGCATTGGCTCGGGTTAATTGCGTAGCTGCCTCCAGAGCAAGTGCAGCTTCGCGATGTCGCCTGTCGGCCTCCTCTTGCTGTCGACGGATCTCCTCGCTCCTAGGGTCCATATCGCGTCTCTGCTTGGCCATTTCCTCAGCAAAGGCCTCCTACCTAGCATTGAACTGAGCTAGCTCCTCCTGGAATGCGCTCATGGTCTCTTGGAGCTCCTCAACTTCTGGAACTACATCCTCGAGCACGACTCTGGGCTCATTCTCACGATCTTGAACGCTGGGACCCTCTGATCTAGCATGCTCCTTAGAGGTGCTTGCCCTCTTGGAGGCCGCGGTGGTGTTCTTAGGCGCCATATTGCTTCAGGGACTATCTGTCTTCTCTTCAGGCTCTCAATGAAAGCACCAAAATGTTGACTGTGATTTTAGCCAACGACGTGAGAACGTCAAATATGACAAGCCTTCAAGAGAATTATAAACGACAACAGACAGTTTTTTTATCAATGAAAGTAAATAACACGAGATTTTATAGTGGTTCAGCCCCAATAATCGGTAATAGCCTAATCCACTTAGAGATTTTATTACTGTATTCACACTCAAGATCAGATGAACCAGTGTCAACTGAGTTTCTTCAGTGCAAATATTCCAGAATACAAAAAAGGGGTTCTCTCAGGAAAAACACTTTCTCTCTCTAGAACACAGGTTAACTCTCAATTTGCCAAAAGTCCTTTTACGATCCTCCCAACCCTCTATTTATAGGCCTGGGATTCTCAACTGATATCCCCTTTAGATAGGGATATTTTATTATTCACCTTATATTTATATTACAATAAATGTTTAAAATACAACTGATCCCTAAATTCGAGTGATGAGTGAGAGATTCCCGGGTGCCTAGACCAATTCTCACTGAAGTCGCTTCGGGGAGTTTGACGTAGTCTCCCACGCATGTTGATTACTCCTTCGAGCTTTCCGTAGGCCAAAGGTGATATATGCATGGCTCTCCTCGGACCAAAGGTCATGCAAGTTTGGCTCTCCTCGGACCAAGGTGGTCCGAGCCAACTCCCTTTGCACCTTACCTCGGGTAAGTCCGAGGTATCCTCCTCCATGACATGTCCGATCGGACATGATGGCCTTCTCCTCGGTCTAAAGTGGTCCGAACCATCCTCTTTGGCATCCCACCTCGGTCAAGTTCGAGCTTAATTCCTTCAATCAAGGTCCGATCGGACCTTGTAATCTTCTCCTCGGACCAAGGTGGTCCGAGCCATCCCTTTCATGCCTTCCCCTCGGACCAAAGTGGTCCGAGGCACCTTACCTTGCATTTCTCCTCGGACAAGTCCGAGGCAACTCTCCCATGGAATGTCCGATCGGACATGATGTCCTTCTCCTCGGACCAAAGTGGTCCGAGCCACCCTAACTGGCACTTCACCTCGGACAAGTCCGAGGCATCTCTTCCCTTGCCATCTTCACCTATACCCGATCGGACATGATGTGGTTTTCCCTTGACTGAAACCTAAGTCCCAAACTTTGGCCTGCACGGGACCTCTTTCCCTTAGTCACTCTCTTTGGACACGTTCGAGCCAACACCTAGGAAACCTTGAGAGGTTTACCTCGGACACACTCAAGCCAAAATATCAAGAGGCTCCTCAAGCTAAGGTCTGATGGGACCTGTTGCTTTTATCCCTCGAACCAAAATCCAAACCCCTTCTTCAATCTTCTTGGACTTGGTTTCAAACCAAACTCTAGGGTCTTCAAACTGGGGTCTGAGCCAAGCAACCCTTAGACCAAATATTCTATTCGGTCGGGTGTATTTAACTTGATTATGGCACCTCTTAAGAAGTCCAATTTTTAACTCATGCATTGGGCTACCGCTAAGCCAGATCACCCAACTAATACATGCCATTTGTCAATTTCATTGCCAAATCATCTTTTCAAATTTTTGGGATAACTTACATATTTATATATATATATATAACTAAAATCTAGTGAAGGAAATGAATAACAATAATTTATTAATTCGAGAGGATACCATATTTTCTTTAACTTAAGGCCTTGGCATAAGAAAGTGACTCATCAACATCCATTAGTGTAGCTCCATACTTCACAAAAATATTACAGTTTAGAATTAAAATGTAGTAACACTAGCAATACTTCAATAGCAAATATTTGAGAAAAATAAAAAGAAGAATTTACATCGATCTTATTGTTGTACTGTTAATACAAGAAGGACCAACATGTAACGACCCAACTACCTATGAGACTTAGGTCATTAAACCTATTTGACATAACTACAACTTTGAAAATAACATACATAAGAAAATTCATAACTTTATTGAAACTTTGAAGAAATAATATTTGTAATACATAAATGAGCTCATTGTTTTAAAATAAAACATAACTTTAAATAAAATTGTTTACAAAGCTAAATGCAGAAAAATACATAAAAATGTAATTTAAAGTGACTAAAAAAAACGTTGTTCTCAAATCGACACTCAGCCCATCCACTCCATTCACCTCCATACACACACCAAGCTTCCAAGAATCCTTTCGCCTTTGCATCTATTTTTATGCATCATACTAAAAGAAAATGAGTGAGCCTAATGCTCAACAAGGAAAACTACTAACAACATAAAACATATACATAAAATTATAACATAACATATACTATAAACATATCATACACATACTATAAACATATGACTATAAAAACGTACACCATATAAGACTATACTAATAATGGGCATTATAACATGCGATAAACCATCTACGTCCCTTGTCTAATATTTGAGGTAGGTTAGATCATATGTAGTGTATGATAACCCATCTAGGTCCCTTGTCTAATATTTGAGGTAGGGTAAATCATAACATAACATATTAAAACATAAACTTATCATAACATATTACACATAACATAACATAAAAGCATAACATATTATACAAACATACAAGATCTAGCCTATTTTCCTTACCAAAGCCGGGATATGAGAACAAATGCGGGACGTAGAACACTCCTAAAACCAGCAATAAAATAGTGAGTATTTCTAAAGGGAAGAGATGAAAAGAATAGAACTAAACCACTAAGAGAAAACTTACCGAAAAGACACCTTAAGTTCAAAGAACTTAAAACCTAACCACAAAACCATAACAAAAGTTAGAACCTGAATGAAAACTAAAGAAACTAAGGAATCAAAAGAATTGAACTTAAGAATAAGGGTACCTTTGTTGACCTTATGGATTGGCCTAACTCCAATAACGAAATACTCTAATCCTTACTTCCCAAGTGTTTGATAAAGCTTAAGAATGATAAAGCTTATTTTTTTTCTTTCCCAACCCAAGTGTATCACTCTTATGGTCTCACTAGCACCTTGGAGTCTGATCACAGCTGAAGAGTAAGTGAAAGGGTTGGATACTAGGTCCTATTTATAGAGGTAAGGAGTGAAACTAACCTTATTTTGATTTGAATAAAAATAATGAATTTAATTGAAGATAATTGAATTTTCGTCAATCAGAGGCTGAAGACTCGGTCAAAACTAACAGAGGTAAGTCTAAGGAGTCAAAGGTGGTTTTTAAAAAATAAAAAAAATAGTTAAATAGGGCGATATATCACCCCTATGTGGTGATATATCGGCTGGGCCCTAATCCCGAGCTTCCGTTCGTATGATCGTGCAACGTCAACGTGTTTTCCGTATTCATCGTTAGGTGATATATTGGCTCTAGTGCTGCGATATATCATCATACGTGATTATTTTAAACACGTAATTGCACTTTTTCAGTATAATTAAGGTTGGATAACTACTTTGACTGAGTCAAACTACGACCCTAACAGTTTCTGGTGAAGACTAAGTCTTATATTATCTTAATTTATCATTAAAATAATAATTCCTTAATAATCATGTTTATGACAAGTGTCATATTCTTATTGGTTCTATCTAAACCTTAGGTTATAATAATTATCATATTTATAACCAACAATATTAATCAAACCTTATATTATAATTAACATTCTTAAACTATAGGTTAAACTTATAGAATCCATAACTATTGCTAGGAGTTTCCAACTAAGTCCCGGTTTGAACCAAAGTCCACGAAATCTAAAATACTACAACTACTACTAGCTAGCTAATTAAGTAAACATTCTGGGACTCTGCACAACAAGAGTGTTATCTTACATCCTCACCTTCTCCAAAGTTTGAATAGCTCTCTCTTGTTAGCAGCTTTGTATTTGTCAATCTACAACATAAAAAAAATGTCGAATTACAACATAAACTATAAAATTAAACAAAGAGCCTATCTTTTACACCAATAAAACCAAGCAAGGGGACTAAAAGAACCACTAAGATCACTCAAAGAACAGAGACATATATAAGCCCTTAACGTGATTCATATATATATATATATATATTATAAATTTATATGGTTTTCAAATATAAACAGAAATATATTCATATAAATATTTATATAAACAATTTATACATATATAAACTAAAAAAAAAATAGATATGCTTAGGAAAATAGTTGGAAGAGAGTAGAGAACTTTTGATAGTTTTGTATACAATATTTTGATATTTCTTTTAAGTTTTTTGAATTCAAAATCAACAACTAATTCCTAAACTGATTGAATATCTCATTTTTAAATTAATAATTTAACTAACAAGTGTGCTATTATATAGCTATATCATCTTAGCATATAACAACATCGACATATATGAATAAAATAATATACAAAATAAAATTAAACATCTAAACAATTTGAATTTTAAATGAAAGTATATTATTAAAAAAATATATTGGAAAATGTAAAAGTAAATTCCAAATATTTTTAAATAAAAAAATATGTTTCAAAATTTGAAATTACTCAAATTGTTAATTAATTTGTGAGAAATTTACACTTAAAAGAAACGAAACCCTAAATCAAAAAATCTAAAAATCTATATCTCTTCTATATAATAAGTGTGTAGATAACGGAAATTCTTAGTTTTAACGATTTTTTATTTTTTTTCCGTGAACTTTAACGGAATATTCTTATATTTAACGGTAGATTGTAAACATGACTTAAACTTAAATAAATAAACAATTAAACAAATTAAAATATGATATTTTTTTAGATATCTTAAAATAATGATTATTTAAAAATAATAAAACCATATATTTTATAACTTAAATAAAATTTAATTTAACTTAAACTTAATACTATATTAAACATATAATATATAATCTTTTAATGTCACTGCCAAATAAAAAAACTAGAACAAATATAAACTTAAACATAAATAAATAAATGATATTTTTAAGATATTTTATAATAATTTAAATAATTAAATCATATTTATTTAAAAATAATAAATGCATACATCATTTTTTTTATCTTATAAATTTTTGTGATAGTTTATTTTTTATCAAGTGATTGGAGCTCTTTTTCTTTATCAAATTCACCAAAGGGCGTTGTAAGATACATTAGAAACTAAAAATAATTTATGCATGTATATTACTGTCTACGTACACTATGACTTTTTTCTATTCTTATTTTATTTCTATTATTAATTTCTTTTTAAATATTATTGTATTTTATATATATGTCATGTAGCCATGTAAATATATGTATGTCAACGTTATGTTTAGAAATCATATGTGTATAGATTATTGATATAAATATTTATATATACTATAGAATTATAATTCATTCTATAACAAATTTTTATTAAAATTATACACAATGTTTACAACTTTAAAACTAAACAAGCGTGTATTGTACATTTCTTCTACCTAATAAATATATATACATATATAAATCTAATTCATTATTGTGCTTACATATTTTAGTATGGACTACTTACTTAAATAAAAGGAAAAGATTGACAAACAGAGCATTATCGTTATTCAAAAGGTATGTCTATCTACATGTTTTCATCTATGTATACAAAAAATTATATTATGATTGAAAGTTGACTGTGATCTCTATCTATTAATATGTGTGAGGTTGCACTTCAAGTCATTTTTAAAGCATAAATTTGATTGAATGTAAGCAAGTTTTGGTTGGAGGACTTACAGAACGAAAAAGTATGTGTTATCTATATTTACATGTGTTATATGTATATATGATTGTTATTGTGTATATTGATATTAATTTCATTGTGTTCTTTGTCGATTGAAAAATGTATTTACTTTTTCTTTTCTAATATTTGTTTCACCAATAGAAAATTTAAGAATAAGATTTAAGATTTCTAATTACTTGTTTCCACACTCTTTCCCTGCACCCTAACATAGATAGTCAAAAATTTAGTTATTCTTATTAAGTTTTTTTTATAACTATTTAACTTATAAAACAAATACCCAAATCAGATTAAGAAATTAGAAACAATAGAGAAATACATTTAGTTTTTCATCCAATTAGAGAAAATCCTAAATCTAATCAAAACCCCAACTAAAATTATAATTATAGTGAATTTTAGAACAATTTAACCCAAAGTAGTCAATTTCTCAAATCATATTAATTTTTTACGAAAATCTTAACGACCATAATCATCACAATATGAACAAAAATACAAGTCAAAGAATCACGTGAGATAGAAATTTAGGCCAAGGAATCGACCATGTTTCATACCCATAGTAGGAGGTGTAAAGAGAGTAAAAATGGCAAATCTAAATACTTTGAATAGGTTTTCAGTGTAAAAGAGTAAAACAATATTAGCCTTTTAGTTGAAGGGGAGCTGTCGTGTCCTACTTAGATAGATCTCTGCTAAGTATAATAAAATTTTGTTATTATTTTAATTAAAAGTTTTGAATAATAAAAACAGAATATAATATATAAAGATATATATAAAATTTGATGATAAGAACAAATATATATTTTTTCTCATTTCCCCAAAATCTTTTCATCATTAATTATTTTGTACTTACTTTTTTTAGATGACAATATATGTCAATATTATAATAATATATAAAAGCTTCTCTTCTTAAAATGGTTCCCAACTTTCCAAATTGATCATTATTTTTTGGGATATTTGCGGCGAAAATATTTAAGTTTTGCAAATTATGACACTTAAATACTTAACTCTTTTTTTTTGCGGCTAAAATACTTTCCGTTACACTTTCTTGGCACCCGTTGGTACCTCACTGTTATCTAATAGGTCAGCGCCTACGTGACAATACCTGATTGGTCCACGTTATTAATAATTGAATTTCTATTTAAAAATGAAATAAAACTCATTAAAAATCTAATAAAAAATTAAAATTTTATTTAAAAATCATACTTTAATTAAATTAAAATTAAAAATCATTATTCAAAATACCTAAAACTAAAAATCTAATTAAAATAAATACATTTTTTCTCTTTCTCTCTCCCGATTCTTCATCTTCACCGTTCTTCCTCTTCTTCTTTTTTTCTGGATTGCTAGGTTGTAGAAGATGGATGTCAAGGCTGGGATTACTTGGACCGAAGGAGGACAAAGAGCACAGATTTGGGTCTGCTTGGATGGAGCTCAACAGTCGGCATCTAGGCTGGAGAAGATGGATCTGCGATGCTGACGGGGCTGGAGAAGATGGATCTTTTTTTCTGGATTGCTAGGTTGTAGAAGATGGATGTCAAGGCTGGGATTGCTTGGACCGAAGGAGGACAAAGAGCACAGATTTGGGTCTGCTTGGAGGGAGCTCAACAGTCGGCATCTAGGCTAGAGAAGATGGATCTGCGATGCTGACGGGGCTAGCTTCAGACAGAACTCCGACCACCCTTGAGCATGGAATGGCTGGGATTGATGGGTCTTTGTGCGCCTCTTCGACATGGGGCTGAGATGGAGACTAAGAAGTGGCCGTGGTTGGGCTCCAGTGATTGAGGCAGGCTTGGCATCTCCCGATGCTACATCTTCTGTTCAACAGGGCAAATCTTCAAGGGTGGCTTCAGTGCTAAGCTTCACGACAGAGGCGTGGATGCAAACTTGGCTTCTCCGAGATCTGGGGCTACGTCTTCATGGAGATCTGGGGCTTCGTCGAGATAGAGGCGTGGATGGCTTCGCGACTGGGTTGCTTCGGAATTGTGGATTTCTTCATATTTGGGTAATGTTTGATTGATTTTGTAATGTTGTTTGTACAGATTTTGAGATTAGTTTTGATTGAATGTTTGAATATTTGTATGGATTTGAATTGTTTGAGATCTGAGATCTGAATTGTTTGAAAGTTTATATTGATTTTGAAATGTATTTTGATTATGAGATTGGATTGAAATGTTAATTTTTTTATGATCTTGGAATACAGACTTTGTAATTGTTCTTAAGTATGGGTTAGCTTGGATCTTATAAATCTAAGTTTGTAAATCTGGGTTTTAGATCTTATCGGCTTGGGTTTGTAAATCTTGGAAACCATGTCTTATTTAGTTCTTAATTGTTTTAAATTTATTTTAATTTTGATAATGTTTTAATTTTAATTAGTTATTAATCAGATTTTTGTTTTATTTTTAATAATATTTTTATTTTTACGAATTTTAATTAATAATATTAAAATTTAATTTAATTAAAATATGCATTTTAAATTATTTTAAAGTTTTTATTAGATTTTTATTTAATTTTTAAATATATAAATAAAAAATTTTAATTAAAAAATAAAAAATATACACTTAGACCAATCAGAAGCCACCACGTAGGCGCTTTCCTAACACTTAACGATCAGGTACCTACGGATGCTAAGAAAGTGTGACGTTAGGTATTTTAGCCGAAAAAAAGAGAGTTAGGTATTTAAGTGTTATAATTTGCAAAACTTAAGTATTTTCGCCACAAATATCCATTTTTTTTCTCAATAAAAATAACACCAATATAATTACATAAAAACTAACATTCAAGAAATACAGTTTTAATAAATTATTAAATTTAAATATTTTATGTATTCACTATGATAATTGGAAAATTTGTACTCACAAATTATTAGAATCAAGGTACGTTTTTATTATATTTTTTAGTATTTCAATCTTAATTTTTTAAAGTTTTTTTTTTTTTATTGAAATACGCGAACTCTTTTTATATATATATATATATAATTTGTATAGCATAAAAAATTCACTTAGAAAAAATTTCTACATTATTTATACATGCAGTTGAAAAAAACTATTATCTAGATAATTTT